>NC_072007.2:35239796-35960421 GCF_028885655.2 Pongo abelii | reverse complement strand
TTGCATAACTATACATCCCTTTATTTTTAAAATTCTAACCTATGCCTCTTGTAGGCAACATGCAGCTAGATTTTGTTTTATTATCCAATCTGATTATTTCAGTCTTTTTAAAAGGTAAGTTTAATCTGTCTACCGTTACAGTGGTTATTTACACAGCTGGAATTGTTTCTATTTTCTTATTGTCTTTCTTTCTTTGCTTTGTCTTTTCCTGATCACCATACTTTTTATTTGCTTCATTATTGCTTCTTTTCTGCTCTTTCATTTTCTTGCTTAGAGGTATAATTGTATTTACATAGTCCATATTATTCTCACCAAAATATTTTATCAGTTTCCATATTTACAGTATTTTTTGTATCTCAATGCCTTTTCTTTGAGTTCAGATGTTTTCCTGCTGAAGTATATCCTTTACTAGTCTTTTGTTGTATTGTTTTTATTTTTTGATTTATTTTTCTTTTTGAAATGGAGTCTCGCTCTGTCACCCAGGCTGGAGTGCAGTGGCACCATCTTGGCTCACTGCGACCTCCGCCTCCCAGGTTCGAGCGATTCTCCTGCCTTGGCCTCCTGAGTAGCTGGGATTACAGGCATGTGCCACCACGCCCATCTAATTTTTGTATTTTTAGTAGAAACAGGGTTTCACCATGTTAGTCAGGCTGGTCTCCAACCCCTGATCTTGTGATCCGCTCGCCTTGGCCTCCCAAAGTGCTGGGATTACAGGCGTTAGCCACCGTGCCCAACCAGTATTGTTTTTAATTAAGAAGACATCTGTGGCCAACTCAGTATAGCCCTCATTCTCTGGGTATAAAACACTAGGCTAATAATTATGGCCTTTAGGATATTTAAGATACTATTTCACTCTCTCTATGCATCTATCTTTGCTGATAATAACTCTTCAGTCATTAATATGTGGTAATCTCCCTCCCCAGTAACTGTTAAATTTTCCTAGAGAGTTTTACTATAATGTGTCTTATTTGGGTTTATTTTTCTTCATTATTCTTGGTACTTGGACTACCCTTCTAATAAATTTATTTTATGTTTTAACTTTTACTTTTTTTTGAGACAGTCTCACTCTATTGCCCATACTGGAATGCAGTGTTGCAGTAACGTGATTACGGCTCACTGCAGCATCGAACTCCTGGGCTCAAGCAATCCTCCTGCCTCAGCCTCCCAAAGTGCTAGGATTATAGGTGTGAGCCACTGTGCCCAGCCCTCTTCTAATTTAAAAACTTGTGTTTGAATGTGATTCTGAGAAAGCCTTAGCTAGTCACTGTTTAAATATAATTTCTCCACTCTTCCCTCCATTTTCTTTTCTGGACCTTCTTTTGGATACATGGGGAAAGCCTTCCATCTATCCACTATTTCTGCATGAACGGTTTCATCAACTAATTTTCTCCTTCAATTATGTCCAACATAATTTATCCAATTTAAGGTATATTTCTGAATTTTTATTTCTCATATTTCTAATCAGTTATTTTTCATGTTTACCCATAGTTGGTTTATTTATGCCTATTTTGTCTTACATTTTTTTCTCTCCCTCTTTTTTTTTTTTTGAGAAGATTTCTCTTAATTTTCCCTTGAAGTACCTTAAATATTTATGTTAAAGTCTTCTTTCAGATTGTCCTATTATTTTTAACTGACCCACATTTACTTGATGATGATCTTGCAGTTTTCCTTCTTGGCATTGCATTTCTTCATGCATTCTCAATATTTGGTTTGCAGGCTCCTTGGCTGTTTTTGCGTTTTGTTTTCACTCCCTTCGGGGTACTCATCCTGCTTGCCCACAGCTTGGACATTGCTTCCACTCACCTCTAGGGGGCGCAATGCAGAACCAAATCATTGCACAGGGCGAGGCTGGAGACATTGCAGTTCAGTTATGAGCCCCTAGGGGGGTCGTCACATGCAGTTCCCGCTTGTGAGTCTGTGTCCTCCCTCTTCTTCAGGTCCACAGAAACCCAAGTGTCGCAGAAACCTGAGTGTCAAGTGTCAGCAGCAGGAGTTCTGAATTACATTTCAGGGGCAGAAAAACCGCACCGGCCTTTGCTTCAATGGTGAGGTAACTCTAGCCCCTGTCTTCTGCGGAGCGCTTTATCTCGACAGAGCGCAACTCTCCGCTCCACAATCACAGTCCTGGATCTTCAGCTCACTCATCTGTCTCTGTCCAAGTGCTGCTTCCCAGTCTACACAGACCCTAATTTGGGTTTTGAGCATCACTATGCCTTTTTATATTTTCATTTTATATTTTAACCACCACTGCTCTATGTTTAGAAAAGAAGAAATGTCCCAAAGAGGCTGGGCTCGGTAGCTCGCCTGTAATCGCAGCACTTTG
The DNA here is from genome assembly GCF_028885655.2 of Pongo abelii. Lineage (NCBI taxonomy): Eukaryota > Metazoa > Chordata > Mammalia > Primates > Hominidae > Pongo > Pongo abelii. Next base: position 35,958,098 of record NC_072007.2, on the reverse strand, counting down.
GGAGGCCGAAGCAGGGGGATCGCTTGAGATCAGGAGTTCGAGACCAGCCTGGCCAACATAGCAAAACCCCGTCTCTACTAAAAATACCAAAATTAGCCAGACGTGGTGGCAGGGGCCTGTAATCCCAGCTACTCGGGAAGCTGAAGCAGGAGAATTGCTTGAACCCAGGAGACAGAGGTTGCAGTAAGCAGAGATTGCACCATTGCATTCCAGCCTGGGCAACAGAGCAGGACTGTCAAAAAAAAAAAAAAAAAAAAAGAAGAAAAAGAAAATAAAAGAAGAAGTTCCAAAGAATGGAGTTAGCATCCACTTGAGTAAGATTCTATATTAATTCAGGATCAAAAGATTCGAGAGGGAAAAAATGTTTGTTTTTTGTTTTTTTTTTGAGACGAAGTCTTGCTTGGTCGCCCAGGCTGGAGTGCAGGGGTGTGATCTCAGTTCACTGCAACCTCTGCCTCCCGGGTTCAAGCGATTCTCGTGCCTCAGCCTCCCGAGTAGCTGGGACTACAGGCACGCACCACCACACCCGGCTAATTTTTGTACTTTTAGTAGAGACGGGGTTTCGCCATGTTGGCCAGGCTGGTCTCGAACCCTTGATCTCAGGTGATCCACCTGCCTTGGCCTCCCAAAGTGCTGGGACTACAGGCATGAGCCACCGCGCCCAGCCAAAAAATGTAGTTTTAATGGTTGGAAGTTTTTGAAAGTGTTGTTATATGGAAAGCATAGCAACTATGTCCTCTGATAAATAAAAGTTTGTAACAGCCCTGTGTTCAATGGCTAACAGGTGGTATTTTAAAAGACTTGTAGCTCGCGAAACATTGTAAGTGCCTTGTGATTTGTGTTTGTGTGAAAACTGGAGCTTACTCCAAATTTATGTTGAAACTTATTATCTTTTCACTTTCTCAAGAATGACAACAACTGGGAAAAGTTAAAAACTCAAAGGTCAAATATTATGTCAAACCAGTAACGGAGGTACAGAAAACATCAGAAAAACAGAATATCAGAAGTCAAAGAGGGATTTATCTTTCCTAGTTCTATTCTCTACTGGATAGATAATCTTATTTCCTGGGGGTTGCTGGAAGAAGAGAGGTGAGGTCTTACTTTTTTATAGCAAGTTGTTATGGGGGAAAAATCTGTACCAAATAAACCAACTTTTTTTCTATAATAAAAACATATTTTTGGGCTAGGCGCGGTGGCTCACACCTGTAATCCCAGCACTTTGGAAAGCCAAGGCAGGCAGATCACTTGAGGTCAGGAGTTTGAGACCAGCCTGGCCAACATGGTGAAACTCCTGTCTCTACTAAAAATACAAAAATTAGCCAGGCGTGGTGATGCACACCTGTAATCCCAGCTACTCAGGAGGCTGAGGTAAGAGAATCACTTGAACCCAGGAGGTGGAGGTTGCAGTGAGCCGAGATTACGCCATTGCACTCCAGCCTGGGCAACGAGCAAAATCTCCATCTTAAAAAAATTTATAAAACCATATTTTTGGTTTTAGCTTCATTCTGTTTTTAAATCTCTCTAGGTATGATGTCTCTGACATTTTCTTCAAAAAAAAAAAAACATCCAAAGTGGAAGCTTTTCTTAAAGAATACATTTCTTACATTAAACTTAATGAAATGTTAAAATCTAAATTTTAAGACAATACAATAGAAATGTCTTGGGTGTAATGCAAAGACTTATATTTAACGAATTTCAGGCTAAAGTTCATTATATCGATTTCTAGTTTATTAGCATTATCAACAATAGTGATGGTATGTAAGTTTAGTCTATCAGACAAGTCACTATTCAGGTAACAGAAGACCTGGAATGGTGAATAAAATCAATACATGACTATTGGTCCCAATTTGCAGAAGGTTTGTCTCATCTTAAACTCTCACTTTCCTGTCATTCAGTTTAAGAGTTTGATTTATTTTGTAAACAATAAGCTGTATGACTCTGTATGTTGCCAATTAGAAAGAACTTTGTTATTTTTTTCAAAGGGGGTTTTCTGGGTATGGTGTGCATACACGTGAATTTAAACACAGGACCAGGCGTGGTGGCTCACGCCTGTAATCTCAGCTCTCTAGGTGCCACTTTAAATTTGAAGCTTATTTTTAAAGCTCTTAAAAGGATGCCTTGCTGAAGTTATTAAAGGGCTCCTAACACTTAACAATTTGTTGACATACTGTCTGTTTCTTAATCTTCTGTCTAAAGAACGTTAAGATAAGTGCCTCTTCCCCTGCTACCAAGTCAAAGAGCATATGAATAAAGAATTAATAATCTGTCAGTGTTTTAGCAGGTTACATCTGGGGGGTCTTGAGAAGTGAGAGACAGTGGAAGTTTATTGTTCATTGAGTCAAAATGTCATGGCTAGTATCCACCAGCTAAAGCTAAGTTCCATCAGACAGAACCACTTATTTTAGGCAGGAAGATAACAGCCCTGTCTTCAGAGATCTAGTTTACATTGCATGCAGCTTGCTTTGAAACATTTTCCTATCCTCATATTTCTCATGTTTTCTTATTCTAATAGCATCTCTGTCCTAGTTCCTGGGTGTGTCACTGGTTAAAGAGCATTAACATAATACAGATCTCCAGGGAACATCTTCACCTTACAGGTGGGGAAATGCAGAAAGAAATAAATTTGCAGGCCAGGCGCCGTGGCCCGTGCCTGTAATCCTAGCACTTTGGGAGGTCAAGGCAGGTGGATCACTTGAGCCCAGGAGTGGAGTTTAAGACCAGCCTGGGCAACATGGTGAAACCCTGTCTCCACACAAAAAATACAGAACTTAGCGGAGCGTGGTGGCACCCAATTATAATCCCTGCTACCCAGGAGTCTAAGGTGGGAGGATCACATTAGCCCGGGAGGTTGAGTCTGCAGCAACCTATGATCATGTCACTGCATTTCAGCCTGGGGTGACAGAGTGAGACCGTGTCTCCAATAAAAAAATAAAAGAAAAAGAAAAAGAAGTTTGCAAAGTCTCCAAGTTTACGCTATGAATGAGTGGCTCTGACAGGGTCCAATCTAAATCTACCTGGCTGCAAAGCCAGTGCTCTCTCCCATACAACACACACACTTCCTTCCCAAAGTATTCTCACATTTTGGTTTTCAGTATGCTGAGGGATTTCAAGCTTACGGATTTCACTGTTCCTTTTTATGCCAAGCGAGCAGCTCTATAGCATTTGCTGCACAATTAGCAATTCTATAGCTAAAAACAGGGATGTTAAAAAAAAATCTATAAAGCTGTCCTGTGTGAATGAGGCTTAGGATGTTCATTTACAGAGCTTTCTCAGTCAGTGTTCAGCTTGTGCATACATGTGTTTGTGATTTTTTTTTTTTTTGAGACAGAGTCTTGCTCTGTCACCCAGGCTGGGCAGTGGTGCTATCTCGGCTCACCGCAAATTCTGCCTCCCAAGTTCAAGCGATTCTCCTGCCTCAGCCTCCTGAGTAGCTGGGATTGCAGGCGCCTGCCACCATGCCCGGCTAGCTTTTGTATCTTTAGTAGAGACGAGGTTTCACCATGTTAGCCAGACTGGTCTCAAACTCCTAATCTCAGGTGATCTGCCCTCCTCGGCCTCCCAAAGTGCTGGGATCACAGGTGTGAGCCACTGCGCCCGGCCACAGTCTAATAGTTATGATGATGATGACCATCACCATGATGTGCTGTTGTCATCCATCTTACAGACGAGGAAACCAAGCCCTGGTCAATTGGCTCCAAATTCAATATGAGAATGAGACAAGCTTTCTACTTTGTTAAACCACCCTTGTTATTTGGGGTGTTCCTGTTCTAAAAGTCAAAATTAGGTGACATAGCAATATTAATATCCCATCTTTTCTAAAGCAGACCTTATGTGGGACACGTACCTCTGATCTTTCCTTCAAAATTCCTTTTTCAAAAAATAGCTCTTGCCAACCTAAGCAGTTTTTGCAAGTCTTGTTAATGCAGAACTTTCACTTTTTAAAATCCTATTTCTAGAAGCACCTTTCTGCCTCTTCTCCATGTCCTTGTTTTTGTAGCCCTTTTACACATGATCTTTCAAAAGCAATAAACTTATTTATATCCTGTCCCATTTGGAAATGGATGGAAAGTGACTGCTTGAAGATCTTAAGACAATTTCATACTCAAATTTCACACTTCAAAAGGAACCCAAAATACGCCTTTCCTGAGTCTTGGCCATGTCGGATCTGAGCCATCTCTAAAATATGGGTCTTAGTGTCATTCTCAAAGCTTTTTTAAAAGCAGATACTGCCAACTTGCTTAGTAATGAATTCACCCTCTCAAACCAGATATTTAATATTTTTTAAAAAACACTGTTTTCTAACAGCTATTTTTTACAGAAAATTTGAAGAGATAATACAAAGAGTTCAGAGACTCACATGTCTCACATCCAGCTTCTTCAATTATTAACATCTTCCATTAGTATGGTACATTTGACACAATTATTGAACCAGTAGTGATATAATGTTATTAACTGAAGTCCAGCTTTGATTTCATTCATTTTCTTTGGTTTCTTATATTCAATTTCAGTGATTTCTGCTCTAATTTTTATTTTTTTCTGTTTGCGTCACTCAAATTATTTTCTCTAGTTTCCTTTCCTAGTTTCATATAGCTTATTGATTTTAGATATTTCATCTAATATATACATTTAATGTTATCAATTTCCCTCTAAGCACTGCTTTCACTGCATCCCACACATTGATGTTGTATTTTAAAAATTATTAATTTTATTATTTTTTAAAGAGACAGAGTCCATGTTGCCCACGCTACTCTCAAACTCCTGGCCTCAAGTGATCCTCCCGCCTCAGCCTCCCAAGATGTGATATAAAACCACATTGTTACAGTCCTTGTTTCATTTCCTGTGAACTTGGAAACTTAAAACTCCTTGTCTCACTGTAAAACAGATCATGATGTTTTGTAGTTGAAATAATCAGTGCTGATAATAGGGTGCAAAATTTGCAGAGGCACAGAAAAACTCAGTGATTGCGATAAATAATATTTTAATGCAATACTTTTGGTTAATGTAAAACATTTATAACAAAATATGAATTTTTTAATAACATCAGGACGAATATATTATCTTGTCTGAAGACTGGAAGTCCTTCCCACATGGGCCAAACATGGAACCTACTCTTTTATTGCTCAGCACAACTGAGACAAGTTGCAGCCTTTAATAAGACTTAACTCAAAGTTCAGGACTTAACTCGAATGACAGGAAGTCACTTCAATGCAATACACAAACAGTTTTATTTCAGCTGCCAATGGATACTGAAGCTTTTAGAGCTCTTCATCCAGGAGCCATCTTTACTGGGTGCCTTGGCCCAGTGTGCATGAGGATAGAGAGTATGTAACCCTCTACCCAGACAGAGTACCCTTGAGCTAGTCTCCTGACATTGGCGTCCCGTGCTGCCAGCAAAGATCTCTACAACAGAAACAGGTGCCATACAGTTTCTCCTTGCCAAGCCAATCTAAGGACTGAGTTGTCAGTCCTAATTTCCTCATTTAGAATGCATCTCTTTCTGAAATAACTGATGATGAGAATATCCTCTTGGATCAACAAAAACCTTGCCTATACCCTATAGGGCTTGGAATTTGTCATAGGGCATCAGTAGGAAATCACATCAGAGTACATTAGTATAATATCAGAACTTTTCTCCAAACATGTATGATTCTGTTTTAATAGCTTCACATGCAGGAGATCAAAAGTATAGTCCAGGCTCAATTCTACTTCGTCACTTGAGTTCCCTCTTTGTATGAGATGAGGATCTGCCCTCATGTATTTTCTATCAATGGCTAAGTCTCAACCCCAGATCACTCATGAATAATTTCTGTAATAACAACAGAAGCAACAAGAACAAGACACACACACACACTCACACACACGCATACACCCCTACCTCCATAAGGAACAGTAGCAGATCATAGGCATTGTGTAGCTTAAATTTAAAAAGGGAAATAAACTGTTTATAAAAATGCCACCCGGCCAGGCGCGATGGCTCATGCCTGTTATCCCAGCACTTTGGGAGGCCGAGGCGGGTGGATGACGAGGTCAGGAGATTGAGATCATCCTGGCCAACATGGTGAAACCCCATCTCTACTAAAAATACAAAAATTAGCTGGGGTTGGTGGTGCGTGCCTGTAAACTCAGCTACTCGGGAGGCTGAGGCAAGATAATCGCTTGAACGAGGGAGTCGGAGGTTGCAGTGAGCCGAGATTGCACCAGCCTGGCGACAGAGCAAGACTCCATCTCAAAAAAAAAAAAAAAAAAAAAAAAGTGCTACTCTACCTCAACTCCTCTATCTCACTCTTGCTCTCTCATTCTCTCATGATTTCACAAAACATTCTACCTCCTTAGAAATTACTCTTTTGGTTAAACTATCAGCTTAATATAGGTATAATCAAATAATCCCTTCTGGTGGTTTTCCCAGAAGCAAGGCCTCAGGATATATTTAGGTCTCACCTCCTGCAAGGTTTCTACCAGCATATTTAAGGTTTTGAAAATATTGGAACCAAATTTTACCTAGGGCGCCATGTTACAATTACCGTAATGTATTTTAGCACATCTTCACCAGTTACTAATAAAAATTTCAAAATTTCACTGGTCCTAAAAATAAGGAGAAATATATGAGTTGCTTATAAAGTTAAATGTATTTAAAGAATACTCCTTTATTCTTTGATTACATCCTTAGTACATCCTTTTTCTGTTAATAAATTTCTTTTATTAAATTGTAATAATGTCATACGTTTTGTTTTGTTGTTTGTTGCTTGTTTGGTTTTGAGAAAGGGTCTTGCTGTGTCACCCAAGGCTGGAGTGCAGTGGACCACCATGGCTCACTGCAGCCTCTACCTCCTGGGCTCAAATGGTCCTCCCACCTCAGCCTCCTGAATGGCTGGGACCACAGACATGCATGACTATGCCTGGCTAATTTTTAAACTTTTTGTAGAGATGGGGTCTCACTGTGTTGCCCAAGCTGGTCTTGAACTCCTAACCTCAAGCAGTTTTCCTGCCTTAGCCTTCCACAGTGTCTGGATTACAAGCATGAGCCACTGCACCCAGCCATGTTGTTTTTTAATTCTGATTTTACAAAATACAAATTTTGAAAGCATGTGTCATCCACCTCAGGTTGTTGGCTTGTGGGTTTGTTGTTGTAGCTTACTATGGGCTGAATTATGTTCCCCCTGTTCCCAAGCCCCTAATTCATATATTGAGGTCCAAACCCCAGAAACTTAGAATGTGACTGTATTTGAAAATAGAGTCTTTAAAAGGTAAATTAATTAAAATGAGGTTATTAGGGTGGGCCTAATAACCCATCTTTTGACTGGTATCCTTATAAGGGGAGGAATTTCGGATACAGACAAGCAACAGAAGGAAGATGACATGGCCAAGTGTGGTGGCTCATGCATATAATCCCAGCACTTTGGGAGGCCGAGGCAGGCAGATCACCTAAGTTCAGGAGTTCGAGACAAGCCTGGCCAACATGGTGAAACCCCATCTCTACCAAAACATACAAAAATTAGCCAGGCTTGGTGGTATGTGCCTGTAATCACAGCTACTCAGGAGGCTGAGGTGGGAGAATCGCTTGAACCCAGGAGGCGGAGGTTGCAGTGAGCCAAGATAGTGCCATTGCACTCCACCAGCCTGGGTGACAGAGTGAGACTCTGTCAAAAAAAAAAAAAAAAAAAGGAAAGAAAGAAGGAAGGAGAGAGAGAGAGGGAGGGAGGGAGGGAAAGAAAAGAAAGATGATGATGTAAAGACACAGGGAAAAGAAATCTGTCAAAAGCCAAGGAGAGAGAAGTGTGTAACAGGTCCTTCCCTCAAGACCTCAGAAGAAACAAACCCTGATTTTGGATTGCTAACTTCCAGAATTCTGAGGAAATAAATTCCTGTGGTTAAAGCCACCTAGTCCGTAGGACTTTGTTATGGCAGCCTTAGAAAACTAAAACATTGTTTGTATTGTTTTGTAATCTTACCCTTCCGTGAAGTCCCCAAATCTTGGAAATCTCATCTCAATTCATTAGGGGCCAGTTTTGTCTTGCACATGGGGAAGCAGGGGTCACATAAGCTGCTTTTGTATCTCTTCACACAAAGTGGGCATCACATCAAAATTTGCTGAAAGCTTGGGATATAGAAAAATATCCCCAGAAAGATCACCGGGGAAATTCTAGATGAAGAAAGTGCTTCACCATGGTCCCAGCAGACAAACTGAAAACTATCTTACTCTCAATATTAAAATCAAATTTGACAAACAAGATTCATGTTGACAGAATTTACTTCACAAGGATGATTTTCCTTTATAGTGTTTATTCTGTCAACAGATATCAACCTTTCCTCTCCTTTTTTTTCATTTTCTGTTTCACCCTTGTCATGACTATTATCCCCCTGACTCAGGGGATTTTCTCTCTGTCTCTTCTCTGTGGCTTGAAGTTACCACGGCAGATACCAGGAGTCTTCCTAGCCACCTAAAGTCAAGGAATTTCATTCAAGGTCCATTTTCCATCGTGTCCTGATCGAGTCCACAGAAACCTTGGTTCTCCCTGTGCCTTTCAACTCGTTTCAGGCTGGCTGTGGTGGCTCACGTCTGTAATCCCAGCACGCTGGGAGGCCAAAGTGGGAGGATCACATGAGCCCAGGAGTTCAAGATCAGTCTGGGCAACATAGGAAGACCCCATCTTTACAAATAATTTAAAAATTAGCCAGACGTGGTGGTGCACACCCGTAGCCCCAGCTACTCAGGAGGCTGAGGCAGGAGGATCACCTGAGTCTGGGAGGTTGAGGCTGCAGTGAGCCTGTTCACACTACTGTACTCCAGCATGGGCAACAGAGCCAGACCCTGTCTCAAATAAATAAATAAATAAATAAATAAATCTCTTTTAATTAATGCAAATCAAAACCACAGTGGGATACCATCTCTCACCAGTCAGAATGGCTATTATAAAAAAGTAAAAAAATAACAGATGCTGGTGAGGTTGCAGAGATAAGGGAATGCTCATACATTGCTGGTGCTCATGTAAATTAGTTCAGCCACTGCAGAAAGCAGTTTGGTGATTTCTCAGAGAACTTAAAACAGAATTACCATTCGACCTTAGCAATCCCATTATTGGGTATATAATTAAAGGAATATAAATTATTCCACCATAAAGACCACATGAGCGTGCATGTTCATTGCAGCACTATTCACAGTGCCAAAGATGAGGAATCAATCTGAATGCTCATCAATGGTAGAGTGGATAAAGAAAATGTGGTACAATACAGCATGGAATACTATGCGGCCATAAAAGAAAAATGAGATCATGTTCTTTGCAGAAACATGGATAGAGCTGGAGACCATTATCCTAAGTGAACAAAGGCAGGAACAGAAAACCAAATACTGCATGTTCTCACTTATAAGTGGAAGCTAAGCATTGAGAACACATGGACACAAAGAAGAGAACCACAGACACCAGGGCTTAGTTGAGGGTGGAGGATGAGGATCAAAAACCGACCTATCAGATACTATGCTTATTACCTAGGTGACAAAATAATCTGTATATCAAACCCCCTTGAAACATAATTTACCTGTATAACAAGCTTGCACATGTATCTCTGAACCTAAAATAAAAGTTTAAAAAAAAATTTCATTGCCTCAGTGACTGTTTTGAGAGCATTGAGAGGCTATGAGAGCTTTGAGAGGCTCATTTTCCCCCTCTTCCTACCCATCTCAGACCCATCTCATTTCCCCAGGAAACTCTGCCTCGTACTTCTTTCTGGACACTCTGAGCCCCACCAGCATGGTCCTTTGGCATCCAGAGCTGTTGGTGGCGCTGAAGGACTGAACACTCCTGTTTTTCTCAGGCAGAATTCCAATGAAATGTCCCCACACTGATCACTGTTATTGGTTCACAGGCATAAAACAGAAACAAGGATTCTTAGCTGGTGTGTATTGTACCAATGACCTCTCACAATCTTGCCTTGAATTTCCTTCAGCTTGGCAAAAACCTTTTCTTCACTGGGCATCCAATATCTTACTATAAAAAATGGACTTTTATAGATCCTGAGGCAAAACTTGGGTTAAAAAAATGAATTTAAACAGGTAACATTACCTACCTTTAGACAGAAAAAAAAGAATAATCATTTTCTAAAACAAGGTTAAAATGCAAGTTATCTTAATTAGAAAAATCACCCATTACATAAAGTATAACAACAAAAAACAGTCCTAAATGAGATCCTCCTTGAAAATCATGGTGTTATGGAAGCAGGTTTCATAACAGAAAACATTTGTGTAACCTCAGCTCCAGCATTTTCCATTTGCAAATATCACAATATGCTCTGTGGGGAGTGTTAATGAATACATCTGTTTGCCTCCTTGCACAGTTGAATAATATCTGAAAACAGATCTGTTTTCACATTTCAGAAAGATATCCAGTAAGTTTGTGTTGATGAACAGTGTTAAGTTACCTAAGTTCCTTTACCTTGCTGTTTAAACTAACACTAAGATACAGGAGTCCCTAAACAGCTGCTAAAACTCAGGACATATTATTTACTTTGGAGCCATAAAAGTGCCCAGGCAGACATTTTTATCCCAACATCTGTTAATTTTCACTCTGAACCATTACCACTCCTTTTCATAAACAGCGTTGTCCTTGCTTTGGACTTCCTCTGTTGTCTGTCGTGACTTCCTGTAGGGAGAAAGATGGTGCAGGAGCCCAAAGCTAGAAATTTAGCCCTAAGAGGCTCATTTACTACTTTCTACAGAGCAGAGAAGCCATATGAAAGTCTGTAATTACTGCTACCTCAATGTATTGCTGCAGTTCAGAGCACAGGAAGATCTGTCATTGCAAAGAGCAGCAGTTTCACAGCTTCTAAACTCACGATGGCTTTGTGTGTTTGTTTTGCTGACTCATAGAAGATCAGGTAAATGCATTCACTCAGCCCCTTTGATTCCAAAAATGGAATCCTGATGTTCTGCCATGCTCCCATTCCCATTTTAGCCTTGCCCCCAAATACGTTTCCTCTTGATTTGGCCATATTATTAGATTTGTATCCTCCTTCCCCTGCTGCTGTATGCCGCATGTGTGGGATACCTTTGCCATAGTGACATCAACTGGAACAAGTTGGAACTGAAATCTCTAAGCATCACAGAACCTCCCAGATTCACATTTTTTTTTCTACATGACTTAGAAGTACCGCTGTAATAATCTCTGTGCCATAAAAATAATCCCAGTTGGATTTGAAAATAGACTTTGCAAATTCCAACATAAATAAAAATAATTTTACAAGTGTACACTAATGGCCATGAGAACTGACTAGTCCATATATTTAGGCTCTTACTTTGGAAAACATGCTGGCAATAATGATATGAGAATGATTCTTAAGTTAACTCCCACATTTTTAAGAAGACTTCTACATAAATTCATATGAATTAATAGCCAGTTAATACTTGTATTTTTTTATTAAACTTTACTGAAATATTCATTTATTGGGCAAATACATATTTTGAAATCAGATTTATGTAAGGCACTAATCATGCAAGATGGTTAACATATTTACACAAAGTTGTATGAATCTTGGGTGTTCCCTATCCCCTGGGAATTTACAGCACAACTATTAGGTGAGTACAAAAGTAATTGTGATTTTTGCCATTAAAAGTAATTGCAAAAAATCGCAATTATTTTTGCACCAACTAATAGATAAAACCCATTTACAATACAATTGGATAAAATCTCTAAAATATAGACTGTGTTAATTGCCATAAAAGAACGCTACAAAAATTCAGATGAAGGAATCAGTTAGCATTTTAGGTGGAATTTGAAGACTAGGTACAACTTTTAAAAAATTGACATATAATAGTTGTATATATTTTGGGGGTATATGTGATATTTTGATACACGCATATAATATGTAATGGATCAGATTTTTTTAAAGTAATGGAAATTAACAATAATCTATTATTTTTTATTCCCAAAAGTCGTTTTAAATTTTATTCTGGGACTAGGCTTTGTTGGGGTTTTTTTTTTTTTTTTTTTGAGACTGAGTCTTGCTCTGTCACCCAGGCTGGAGTACAGTGGTGCAATCTCTGCTCACTGCAACCTCTGCCTCCTGGCTTCAAGCACCTGCCTCAGCCTCCCCAGTAGCTGGGACTACAGGTATATGCCACCACACCTGGCTAATTTTTTATTTTTAGTAGAGACAGGGTTTCACCTTGTTGGCCAGGCTGGTCTCGAACTTCTGACCTCAGGTGATCCGCCTGCCTCGGCCTCCCAAAGTGCTGGGATTACGGGCATGAGCCACCACGCCCGGCCGAGACTAGGCTTTCTTTTTAAGCTTTGTCAGGTAGGATCAGGGCAGCCTTTAGTCTCTAGCATGCTGAGTACTCTATGCCTTATGATTACAAGGTTTTCCTCTCTGGCTGGTGGAAGCACAACTATTACTTGTCCTGTGTATGCTCTGAGGATTGTTCCCTGTGCTCCTGTCACGTGGCTCCTTCCCCAGCCTTGGGTAGGATGATTCTCCAGTATATGTACTGACCAGGTCTCAGTGGACGGCCCCAGGGGAACCCTTTGCAGATCTCCCAAGCTTGATCTCTGTGCGATTTTTTTCTCTCTGCTCTGCGAACTCTAGCTGTCTTGGCTTCCCAGTGGTTTCTACTCTCTCTGCATGCTGCAACCCTGGAATCTCAGTTTAAGCTGATAAATAAATGAGACTTACCTCATTCTGGTTATACCATCTTAACCAAAAGTGAGAGTATGACTACAGTGATATAATTTTATAGTAGAAATTGGAATAAGCAAATGTGTTAAAAATCCTTTTTCTAGAGATAACAAATGTGGATTATTAGTGAATTGTCCTCCAATTCTTTAACACTTATATGCAAATATACTCAAATAAATACACACACAAACACAACTTAGATGTCTGCAGGAAGGCTTTCCATTCCTTAAGATTTAGTTACATTTCCTAAATCTAAAACTGGGTAGATTTTTGGTTAATTGCCTCCAAACTCACCTTTTCAATGCATTTTTATGAGAGGCACATGTGCAGGTGCCGGTAGTGGGCATGGAAGGATATAACTGCTATAGTCTGACTGTGTCTCCCTAAAACTCACATGTTGAAACCTAGTCACCAAGGTGATGGTGTTCGGAGGTGGGGCCTTTGGGAGGTGATTAGGTCACGAAGGCAGAGCTTTCATGAATAGGTTTAATGCTCTTATAAAATTGGTCCCTGGCACAAGACAGGGATGCCCTCTCTCACCACTTCTATTCAACATAGTGTTGGAAGTTCTGACCAGGGCAATTAGGCAACAGAAGGAAATCAAGGGTATTCAATTAGGAAAAGAGGAAGTCAAATTGTCCCTGTTTGCAGATGACATGATAGTATATCTAGAAAACCCCAGTGTCTCAGCCCAAAATCTCCTTCAGCTGATAAGCAACTTCAGCAAAGTCTCAGGATACAAAATCAATGTACAAAAATCACAAGCATTCTTATACATCAATAACAGACAAACAGAGAGCCAAATCATGAGTGAACTCCCATTCACAATTGCTTCAAAGAGAATAAAATACCTAGGAATCCAACTTACAAGGGATGTGAAGGACCTCTTCCAGGAGAACTACAAACCACTGCTCAAGGAAATAAAAGAGGATACAAACAAATGGAAGAACATTCCATGCTCATGGGTAGGAAGAATCAATATCATGAAAATGGCCATCCTTCCCAAGGTAATTTACAGATTCAATGCCATCCCCATCAAGTTACCAATGACTTTCTTCACAGAATTGGAAAAAACTACTTTAAAGTTCATATGGAACCAAAAAAGAGCCCGCATCGCCAAGTCAATCCTAAGCCAAAAGAACAAAGCTGGAGGTATCACACTACCTGACTTCAAACTATACTACAAGGCTACAGTAACCAAAACAGCATGGTACTGGTACCAAAACAGAGATATAGATCAATGGAACAGAACAGAGCCGTCAGAAATAACGCCACATATCTACAACTATCTGATCTTTGACAAACCTGAGAAAAACAAGAAATGGGGAAAGGATTCCCTATTTAATAAATGGTGCTGGGAAAACTGGCTAGCCATATGTAGAAAGCTGAAACTGGATCCCTTCCTTACACCTTATACAAAAATCAATTCAAGATGGATTAAAGACTTAAATGTTAGACCTAAAACCATAAAAACCCTAGAAGAAAACCTAGGCATTACCATTCAGGACATAGGCATGGGCAAGGACTTCATGTCTAAAACACCAAAAGCAATGGCAACAAAAGCCAAAATTGACAAATGGGATCTAATTAAACTAAAGAGCTTCTGCACAGCAAAGGAAACTACCATCAGAGTGAACAGGCAACCTACAAAATGGGAGAAAATTTTCGCAACCTACTCATCTGACAAAGGGCTAATATCCAGAATCTACAATGAACTCCAACAAATTTACAAGAAAAAAAACAAACAACCCCATCAAAAAGTGGGCAAAGGACATGAACAGACACTTCTCAAAAGAAGACATTTATGCAGCCAAAAAACACATGAAAAAATGCTCACCATCACTGGCCATCAGAGAAATGCAAATCAAAACCACAATGAGATACCATCTCACACCAGTTAGAATGGCAACCATTAAAAAGTCAGGAAACAACAGGTGCTGGAGAGGATGTGGAGGAATAGGAACACTTTTACACTGTTGGTGGGACTGTAAACTAGTTCAACCCTTGTGGAAGTCAGTGTGGCGATTCCTCAGGGATCTAGAACTAGAAATTCCATTTGACCCAGCCATCCCATTACTGGGTATATACCCAAAGGACTATAAATCATGCTGCTATAAAGACACATGCACACGTATGTTTATTGCAGCATTATTCACAATAGCAAAGACTTGGAACCAACCCAAATGTCCAACAATGATAGACTGGATTAAGAAAATGTGGCACATATACACCATGGAATACTATGCAGCCATAAAAAATGATGAGTTCATGTCCTTTGTAGGGACATGGATGAAATTGGAAATCATCATTCTCAGTAAACTATTGCAAGAACAAAAAACCAAACACCGCATGTTCTCACTCATAGATGGGAATTGAACAATGAGAACACATGGACACAGGAAGGGGAACATCACACTTCGGGGACTGTTGTGGGGTGGGGGGAGGGGGGAGGGATAGCATTGGGAGATATACCTAATGCTAGATGACGAGTTGGTGGGTGCAGCGCACCAGCATGGCACATGTATACATGTGTGACTTACCTGCACGTTGCGCACATGTACCATAGAGCCTAAAGTATTATAATAATAATAATAATAATAAAAAGAAAAAATAAAAAATAAATAAAATAAAATAAAATAAAATTGGTCCCAGACAGCTGAGCAAGGTGGCTCACGCCTGTAATCCCAGCACTTTGGGAGGCCGAGGCGGGAGTTCAAGACTAGCCTGACCAACATGGAAAAACTCCGTCTCTACTAAAAATACAAAATCAGCCGGGGTGGTGGCACATGTCCGTAATCCCAGCTACTTGGGAGGCTGAGGCAGGAGAATCACTTGAACCTGGGAGGCGGAGGTTATGGTGAGCCGAGATCGTGCCATTGCACTCCAGCCTGGGCAACAAGAGCAAAACTCCATCTCAAAATAAATAAATAAATAAAATTGGTCCCAGAGAGCTGTCTTGCCCCTTTAACCATATGAAGACCCGGTGATGAGAAGGCGTCATCTATGAACCCGGAAGTGGGTCCTCACCAGACACCAAATCTGCCAGCACCTTGATCTGAGACTTCCAGCCTCCAGAACTGTGAGAAATAAATTTCTGTTGTTTATAAGCCACTGGTTAATGATATTTTGTTATAACACTCTTTGACATATAGTAATGTCAACATCTTAAAATTCCACATTTGACATTAATCTTGCTGAAAGATTCTGCAACGCAGGCTTCATAAGCACAGTGTTTAGCTCTCCTCTTCTGCCTCATTTTATGGGTAAACAACAATGACAAAACAACAAAATCTTATTTTACTATGCAGAATGACTCAAGTCTCCTCAAACCCCATCTTTAAATTCAGCTCTAGGATTTCCTTCAAATATCCAAGTTATGAAATTTCTGAAGAGAGTAAAAAGGTCTGTTAGGGAACAGCATTCACATTTTTTAAGTTACCTGTGGTGTAAAGATCACATATACATAAATATATGTGATTTACATATATAGATACTGATGTATGTATTCTTCAAAGTGAAATTTATTTTTAGACAGCTTTTCTCTCTCTTGTTGCCCAGGCTGGAGTGTAATGGTGTGATCTCGGCTCATTGCATCCTCCGCCTCCCAGGTTCAAACGATTCTCCTGCCTCAGTCTCCCGAGTAGCTGGGATTACAGGCGCCTGCCACCATGCCCAGCTAATTTTTTGTATTTTTAGTAGAGATGGGGTTTCACTATGTTGGCCAGGCTGGTCTCAAACTCCTAACCTCAGACAATCCACCTGCCTCGGTGTCCCAAAGTGCTGGGATTACAAGCCTGAGCCACCACACCCAGCCCAAAATGAAATATTTTAATGCTATATCATAACCTTTTTTGCTTTTAATAAAATGTTGTTTAAAATTGGATTTTACAAAGAAGCAAAAAAAAATGGAAATAAAATGTTATTTCATATGCCACATCATTTTTAATGGGCTAAATTTTTATGAGTAAGCAATACCCACTCATAAGAAGTTTAGAATCTTTGTAACTTCTCACAATGACAAAAACCACTGTGATAGATATTGAAATTAAATAATAGATTTTGAAATAATCCAAGTGTGCAAAATAGAAAATGATGAAAGAACTTAGTATATATTTAAACTGAATTATAATAAAAGTACGACATTCTAAAATGTATTTGATGGAGCTGAAGCTATGTTTAGGAGAAATGCACAGCTTTAAATGTATATAGTAAAAAAAATTTTTTTAATGTATTGTTTAATTTCCAAATCATTGGGTATTCTCTACATATCTTTCTGCTATTGATTTCTAATTAAATCCTTTATAGTCAGAGAACATACTTTGTGTGGTTTTAGTCCTTTTAAATTTATCAAGACTTGTCTATGGACTCAAATAAGATTGATCTTAATAAATGGTCTGTGGATTCTCAAAAAATAAATAAGTAAATGTGTTAAACGAGTGACATAAGTTTTCACGTTAAGCCAGAAAGACATGATTACATTAAACCCAAACAAGAAAGAAAGCAATAAAGATAAAAGCATAAATCTATAGGGAAGACAACAAATAACAGAAAATTAACAAAGCCAAAATTCCTTAAAAAGATCAATGAAATTGATTCATCCCTAGCAAGACCCTTTTTTTTTTTTTTAAAAAAAGAGACAAACCCAAATTTCGATGTCAAGAATGAAAGCAAGATATACCATAGATTCTATAGGCAATGGATAATAGCAATTTTATGCCAACAAATATGACAAGTTGGATGAAGTGGACAAATTTCTTGGAAAAAGAGTCAACTTGTCCAAGCTGACTTAAGATGAAATTGAAACCCTTAATTTTCCTGTATGTCCTTAAGAAGTGTAATCCACTAATAAAAAAGTCTCCTCACAAAGAAACCTCCAGGGCTAGATGGTTTCACTGGTGAAGTCTATCCAATATTTAAAGAAGAAATAATAACAATATTATCCAAAAATATTCAGAAATTAGAGACAAAAGAAACACTTCCAACTTAGTTATGGGGTCAGCATAAACCCACAGGAACGCCTGACAAGAAAAGAAAATTACAGACCAGTATCTCTCATGTTTGCAGACAAAAAAAACCTTCAACAAAATACTTTAACACCGAATACAGCAAAATACCAAAACAATAATACATCAGAGCCAAGCGGGGTTCATTACAGGAAAACAAAATTAGTTTGTGATTCAAAAATCAATCAACATAATTAAACACATTTAAAGAGTCATCTCCAGAAATCCATCTGAGTACCTTTGGCTTGGACAATTAGGTTAGTAGCAGTGGGGATGAAGAAGAGGATATGCATTTGTGATAGGTGTTTATAATATAATATTTACCGATAGGGCAGGGTGTGGTGGCTCATGCCTGTAATCCCAACCCTTTGGGAAGCTGACGTGGTGGATTACCTGAGATCAAGAGTTTGAGACCAGCGTGGCAAACATGGTGAAACCCCCTCTACTAAAAATACAAAAATTAGTGATCGTGGTGGTGCTGCGCCTGTAGTCCCAGCTACTCAGGAGGCTGAAGCATGAGAACGGCTTGAACCTAGGATGTGGAGGTTGCAATGAGCCGTGATGGCACCACTGCACTCCAGCCTGGGTGACAGAAGACGACTTGGTCTAAAAAAAATAAAAAGTATTCTTTTTGCCATTTTTTGATTAAAATGTCTTACTATACATCCTTGTAAGCAGATGGAGATATTAATGGATTCTGGGAGAGGTCAAAGCTGGATATTAAGATTGATGACTTACATAGATGATTTGTAACGTTATAGTCACCTAATGTGAGGTTGGAAGAAAAAAAGGAATCTAGTATTGAACCCAAAAGTAGGGGTCAGTGAGGTGGAAAATCAGGTGAGTGTAGCTTCAAAGGAAGTGTGTTCAAGGACAGTCTGGTCAATTCTGGACAATAAAGGATAATGGGAATTTTGATAGGCAGAGAGAAAGAATGAAAAAGAAGGATAAGAAGAGGAAGCATTTCAATCAGAGGGAACAGAAGGAGAAAACAGGCCGGGTGTGGTGGCTCACGCCTGTAATCCCAGCACTTTGGGAGGCTGAGGTGGGCAGATCCCCTGAGGTCAGGAGTTCAAGACCAGCCTGACCAACATGGAGAAACCCCATCTCTACCAAAAAAAAAATACAAAAATTAGCCAATGTGGTGGTGCGTGCCTGTAATCCCAGCTACTTGGGAGGCTGAGGCATGAGAATCACTTGAACCCGGGAGGCAGAGGTTGCGGTGAGCTGAGGTCTGGCCATTGTACTCCAGCCTGGGCAACAAGAGTGAAACTCCATCTCAAAAACAAAAAACCACACACACCACAGTCCCTACTCATGCTCCTCCCCAAAGAGATACTAAATTGATTTTCTAGTTATCAATTTTTAGGAAATAGTGAAAATATAGAAAGATTTATTTGAGGAAACATTATTTCTCATCCTTAACTCCTTCAGATTTCTAGGACACTGGTTAGTGAACTGAGATTGACTTTCAGATAGAGCATATGCCGTTTCCACAATCTAATTTACTCCCAATAGATCCCACAGGGTGATACAAGTTCAACTATTTCTCTTCTGAGAGACAATTCTGATATTGCCAATGACTTGACAAACAGCCAAAAGAAATTCTGACATCCTCACAGATGAAGTGAGGACATAGAACATAATCTTATGTTGATTTATCTTTTCAAAGATATGGGGCATTATTTATTTCTCAACAGGGATGAGATGGGTTAATTTTTAACGTAAGAAATAGTTGAGAAAACCTGTAGAAGCCTAAATATGAGGGAGAAGTGTTTTCAGTGGCATGAAAGTTTATCAAACTCATATCATGGAATAATTTCAGCCCTAAATCCACCCAGGTGAATGATTTTATTTCTGAAAGGTTTCTGACATCCTGTTTGCTAAATTCTTCTGAAGCTTGCTGCTCTCAGATATGTCATTGATTTGCTTCAGTGTGAGAATTTGACAAGAACCTGCCATAAGAACCCTGCGTGGCAGCTTTTTTCAGCTTAGGAAACAAGAAAGGTTAGTATGAATTGAGCCTAAGAATAATATTTTAGCTGGGGGGTAATTCTGCCATTTCTCAAACTGTGCACCAAAAATCTTGTCAAAAACAAAACAAACAAACAAAAAAAAACAAATGGTCTGATTCCCTCCACTTTTTCAAACCAAAGTGAGATTTTGAGATTTCATAATGAGACTTGAGACAGATCAATGAAACAAGCTGGCCAATTAAGAAATATAAAGTTCTATTTAGAGGAACAAACTTGAGCACAAAATAGTTTCTACAAAGTCATATACAAATCAAATATATTATGGCAAATAATTAAGCATTAAAGTAAAGGTGATTTTTACTTTTGTGACTCTTGTTATCCAAATATGAATCACTGTGCTGAAGATACTCTATAGCACCAAAGCATGCTTCTCAAAAAAAAGTCACAGTAATTGTCAGAAAGATATCTTAATATAAATGTATTTTTAAATCGACAAAGGGACATGATTTATCTATCAAATGGATAAACGTATGTGATTAATAAGATTTCTGATAGTTTTAACAGATTTCCTTTTATCATTTCCCAATGCTATATTGATGCTGCCAACAATTGTTTTAGCAGATCCAGGTTTGCATGGAATTATATCTAAGAAACTGTAGGAAAAAATGCAGCTCTCTAGTATAATAATTTTTCTTTGTCTATAAAATAAGTGATATAAGATGCCAATGCCATGAATTTTGAGGACTAATGGCCCAACTACAGTGCTGTATCCATTGTAACAGCTAAGGATTTTTATTTTGAGGGGGAGGCGGATGGAGTCTCGCTCTGTCTCTCAGACTGGAGGGCAGTGGCACAATCTTGGCTCACTGCAACCTCCGCCTCCAGGGTTCAAGCGATTCTCCTGCCTCAGCCTCCTGAGTAGCTGGGATTACAGGCATGCGCCACCACACCTGGCTAACTTTTGTATTTTTAGTAGAGACACAGTTTTGCCATGTTGGTCAGACTGGTCTCAAACTCCTGACCTCATGATCCACCCACCTCGGCCTCTCAAAGTCCTGAGATTACAGATATGAGCCACCGGGCCTGGCCACAACTAAGGTTTGAAGATGCAGCGGTAAACAAAGACAATATCAGGTCCTGAACGTAAATGGCTGCTAATCCAGTGCAGGAGAGAGTGCGAAGTGACCGTATTTCTAATGCACAAATCTGACCTGGCCTAATTATGGTTGATAAATAATGCTTCCAGGAGGAAGGAGCATGGAAACTGGAAGCTGGGTAAAGATCAAAACTGGCTCCGTGCTTTCACACCATGCTAAGGAAACTGGACTTTTTTTCCAGAGGGCAATAAGAAACTATGAAGGAGTTTTAGAAATAGGTTTGATGGAATCTCATTTCCATGTCAGTAAGCTGTGTTAACAACCTTGTAATTTGTGCCTAATGTTTCTTGTGAAGTCATTGCAAGTCTTGGGTTTCTACATATATGCATTACAGTTGCAGAGTTTCCACTTACTAAATGTTTTTCAGGAATACCACTCCTCTGTAATTTAGAGCTTAATTATAAACCTCTTTTCTTCCTTGGTATTCAAGAACTATGGGCTAGGCACATTGGCTCATGCCTTAATACCAGCACTTTGGGAGGCCAAAGCGGGAGGATCACTTGAGCCCAGGAGTGTGAGACCAGGCTAGGCAACATAGGGAGAACCTCCATCTACCAAAAATTTTAAAAGAATTAGCCAAGAGTTGTAGCATACTCCCGTGGTCCCGGCGAAAGGCTGAGGTGGGAGGATCGCTTGAGCCTGGGAGGTTGAGGCTGCAGTGAACTGTGAATGTGCCACCGTACATAGCCTGAGTGAAAGCAAGACCTTGTCTCAAAAAAAAAAAAAAAAAAAATTATAAATGCACCTTTTTTGGGGGGGGGCAAACAGTATATATAATACTGCTAACAATTATGCTTATAATATTTTATCTAGGTACAACTTTTCAGAAACACATTTGTTACATAAAGTGCCCATTTCATGAAAAGAAATATGTATTCTTTACCTAGTGATGCAGTTTTAAAAACCTGCTATGATTTTGTAGGTGACATTGCCACATCTGTGGTATTCTTTTGGGTAAGCTTCTTTATGATAGTGTTTTTTAAAAATGCACTATTTTATGGAAAATTTCACGCATACTCAATAGAGAGCACAGTATAATAAACCCTCATGTATCTACACGTATCTATCACCCAGTCTCAGTTTTCAGCACATGGCCTTTGTGTGTGTGTGTGTTCTAATCTATAGTCCACCCACTGAAATATTTTGAAGCAAATACTAGACATCACACTATTTCATCTCTAAGTACTTCAGTATGCATTTTTGAAAGACTAAAATTCCTTTCATCCATTTCTCTCTTCTCTTTCCTTCCTTTCCTCCTTATAACCACAACACTATTATCACACCTAAAAAAAGAACAGCAATTCCTTCATATTTAAAAAAAACACAGCGTTCAAATTTCCTTGATTGCCTCAATTTCTTTTATAGTTTATTTATTGTAATCAGGATACAAACAAAACCACACAATGCATTTGGTTGAGTGAAAGAGACTCTTAAGTCTCTTTTAATCTATACGTTTTCCTTCTTTTTTTCTTGTAATTTTTTTATCTGTGTTATTTTCATTTGTATTTTTGCTGATTGTCATTTAGTCCCTCTCTGTCTCCTATATTTCCTATGAACTGGTACTTATATCTGAGGAACTTATCAGATTTAGGTTCAGTTTACGTTTTGGCAAGAGTTGTCCCAGTGCGTCATATTAGGAGGCATATGATTATCTGGTTGTCTTTTTTTTTTTTTTGAGACGGAGTCTCACTCTGTCACCCAGGCTGGAGGGCAGTAGCTCTGGCTTGGCTCACTGCAAGCTCCGCCTCCTGGGTACACGCCATTCTCCTGCCTCAGCCTCCCCAGTAGCTGGGACTACAGGCGCCCACCACCACTCCCGGGTAATTTTTTGTATTTTTAATAGAGACGGGGTTTCACCGTGTTCGCCAGGATGGTCTCGATCTCCTGACCTTGTGATCCGCCCGCCTGGGCCTCCCAAAGTGCTGGGATTACAGAGCCACTGCGCCCGGCCCGGGTTGTCTCTCTTTTTGTGATATTAAGATTGATAGATGTATTCAAGGATTGTGAGGCAAATCCATCCTTTACAAAGTGTCTTACTAAGTTTTCACCTAGTGGTTTTAGCAGCTGTTGGTGATGATTGCCTACAGCCATTATTTTACTAAGGGTTGGTTGTATAATATTTAATAAAACTCCGTTGACTTATTAGAGACGAATACTACTTAAAGTAAAATTTGGTATAAGCTTCTCACTTTGGATAAGACAAGTACAAGCCAGGAGAAATGAGAAAAATACTCAATGTTTGCAATTCTCATTTTTTAGACGTGTTAAACACACCTCCCTTTCATTGACTGTAGGTATTAACAGCAATCTTCTGTTGAGACAGACTTAAGCTTAATGAAAAGCCCCAGACAGGGCTTCAAGCTTGGGTTGTCCCTTATGCAAATGACTTCAGCCAAGCTGACTAATCCCTCTATGCCTCGATTTCTCCATTTATAAAATAGATGGTTCCCTTATCTACTTCAAGAGGTTGTGAGAAATGAGATAAAGCACATAAATGACATGTCATAAGAGGTAAGAATTAGCTCTTATTTCTTACTCATTCAGTCATTCAACACATTTTTTACGCTATTTTATGACTTTCACCATTATGCGAGATGAGCACCAATTTCAACCTAGAACACTGGATTCTTTGGAGGGAGGCTTTTCTTTCCTAAACCTTTATACTTACTTAGGAGCCTGTAAGATGAATTACATACGTGAGTTCATTTAACCCTCCCAATGGCCCTGCACTGCAGGCAAATGTGTCAACGACCCCAGCATAGGAGAGAGAAAATGGAGGTGGACAAAGGTGAAACAACTTGCTCTAAGTTTCGTATCTCGTTAGTGGGAAAACAAGGACCACAATGTTTCTTCTAGTTCTTTCCTTTGGCACGCCACTTTACATATCCTCCACAATAGAAGGTTATTTGTTTATACCTCTATTCTAGGTATTCTTTGTTTAATCAATTAGCTAATAAATTTTAGGCCAACAGGGCAGATTCTCACACTTAATTCTATTTAAAATATCCTCTACTTTTAGGCTGGGCGCGGTTGCTCACGCCTGTAATCCCAGCACTTTGGGAGGCCAAGGTGGCCAAATCACTTGCTGGTCGCTTTTAACTGGCTGACAGGTGCCCAGTATTTAGCCCCCGAATTCTAAGGAAAAATAGGACACAACAGTAAGCAAAAGGGGTCCAATGGTACTCACTGCTTGGTGATAGGCGGTGATGTCACCGCTCAGCGATAAGCAAAAGTCCCTTCATGGTCGCCAAAATGTGTCCGGAATTGGTGGGTTCTTGGTCTCACCGAGTTCAAGAATGAAGCCGCGGACCCTCGGGGTGAGTGTTACAGTTCTTAAAGGCAACGTGTCCAGAGTTTGTTCCTTCTGATGTTCAGATTTTCATCTTTCCAGTGGGTTCGTGGTCTACGCTGGCTCAGAAGTGAAGCTGCAGACCTTCAGTAAGTGCTACAGCTCTTAAGGGGGCGCGTCTGGAGTTGTGTGTTCCTCCTGGTGGGTTTGTGGTCTCACTGGCTTCAGTAGTGAAGCTGCACACCTTGGCGGTGAGTGTAACAGCTCATAAAAGGCAGCGTGCACCCAGAGGAAGCAGCAGCAGCAGCAAGATTTATCACAAAGACAAAAAATACAAAACTGCTACAGGCTGGAAGAGGACCCAAGCGAGTTGCTATTACTGGCTCAGGCAGCCTTGCTTTTATTCTTATCTGGCCCCACCCACATCCTGCTAATTGGTCCATTTTACAGAGAGCCGATTGGTCTGTTTTACAGAGAGCTGATTGGTCCATTTTGACAGGGTGCTGATTGGTGCATTTACGAACCCTGAGCTAGACCCAAAAGTTCTCCACCTCCCCACTAGATTAGCTAGATACAGAGTGTGGATTGGTATATTTACAAATCCTGAGCTAGACACAGAGTGCTGATTGGTGCATTTACAAACCTTGAGCTACATACAGAGTGCTGATTGGTGTATTTACAATCCCTTACCTAGACATAAAGGTTCTCCAAGTCCCCACCAGATTAACTAGATACAGCATGCTGATTGGTGCATTCACAAACCCTGAGCTAGACACAGGGTGCTGATTGGTGTGTTTACAAACCTTGAGCTAGATACAGAGTGCTGATTAGTGTATTTACAATCCCTTAGCTAGACATAAAGATTCTCCAAGTCCCCACCAGACTCAGGAGCCCAGGTGGCTTCACCCAGGGGATCCCGCACTGGCCGCAGGTGGAGCTGCCTGCCAGTCCCATGCCCTGTGCACGCACTCCTCAGCCCTTGGGCGGTCAATGGGATTGGGCGCCCTGGAGCAAGGGGCGGCACTCGTCGGGGAGGCTCCAGCCCCGCAGGAGCCCACGGAGAGAAGGGGGAGGCTCAGGCATGGCAGGCTGCAGGTCCCGAGCCCTGCCCCAGGGGAGGCAGCTAAGGCCCGGCGAGAAATTGAGCAGAGCAGCTGTTGGCCCAGGTGCTAAGCCCCTCACTGCCCGGGGCCGGTGGGCCGCTCTGAGTGTGGGGCCCGCGGGGCCCACGCCCACCCGGAATTCCCGCTAGCCCGCAAGTGCCATGGGCAGCCCGGGTTCCCACTCACGCCTCTCCCTCCACGCTTCCCTGCAAGCTGAGGGAGCCGGCTCCGGCCTTGGCCAGCCCAGAAAGGGGCTCCCACAGTGCAGCCGCGGGCTGAAGGGCTCCTCAAGCGCGGCCAGAGTGGGCGCCAAGGCCGAGGAGGCGCCAAGAGCGAGCGAGGGCTGCAAGGGCTGCCAGCAGGCTGTTACCTCTCACCAGCACTTTAGGAGGCCAAGGTGGCCAGATCACTTAGGTCAGGAGTTCGAGACCAGCCTGGCCAACATGGTGAAACCTCGTCTCTATAAAAATACAAAAATTAGCCAGATGTGGTAGCTCACACCTGTAATCCCAGCTACGCGGAAGACTAAGGCAGCAGAATTGCTTGAACCTGGAAGGTGAAGGTTGCAGTGAGCCGAGATCACGCCGCTGCACTGCAGCCTGGGCAACAGAGTGACTCTGTCTCAAAAACAAACAAACAAAAATCCTCTATTTTTATGATTTGAGAGCTGGAGACAAGAATCCTAGTATGGAGTTCTTAATGCATAGCTTTTTCCTTTAACCATTCAGTCAAATGAACATTCTAGTTCAACTATTCAGTGATGTTTATCAGTGTATTAATATGCAATATGCCCTCTCATTCACAAAGTAAAACCAACATTAGAGATAGGAAGCTTACTTTCTCTATTCGTACAGTGAGTATTAGAGCAAACCTTTTTGCATAGTTTTCTAAGGAAGTGAATTAAAGAGTTGCTCATAGATATGATAAATAACTTTTTCTTCAGTGTTCTATTTCATTCATATCTAGTTACTGTGGTGTTACCTATAAAAATAGCATAGGTGCTAACTGGGTGTTACTAGTATCATGGAAATAAGATTCCCAAATCAACTATCTTGTTAGCAGACATGAAAAAATGCTTTTCTCAAATTACAGCCAGGCACGGTGGCTCATGCCTGTAATCCCAGCACTTTGGGAGGCTGAGGCAGGCAGATCACTTGAGCTCAGGAGTTCAAGACCAGCCTGGCCAACATGGTGAAACCCTGTCTCTACTAAAAATACAAAAATTAGCTGGGCTTGGTGAGACAGGCCTGTAATCTCAGCTACTGGGGAGGCTGAGGCGAGAGAATCGCTTAAACTCAGGAAGTGGAGGTTGCAGTGAGCCAAGATCAAGCCACCGCGCTCCAGCCAGGGTGACAGAGTGAGACTCTCAGTCTCAAAAAAAAAAAAAAAAAAAAAAAAAAGAGATTTACAGAGAAATTTTCAAATACCATTAACATTGCCATAATCGTTCAGTTAAAACTGATGCTCATCAGTTGATGATGAAATGTTGTAGATCAGTGTGGTCAGTCCGTGAACCGTTTGTTATCAGTCCACAGGGAGATAAGCGCAAGCATTAAAACAATTTTGGTAATTTGATAGAGCAATCTTATGCCTGTGGAACCTAATAATTTTTAAAAAGTGGTTATGTATTTTTGTCTTTTAAATTTCATTTCTCTAATAATTCAGTTTTTAAACTTATTGAGGTGTAATTTACATAACCCCATGCACCTATTTTAAGTATACACTTAGATGAGTTTTGGCAAATCTGTTCATCCATGTAATCGTCAACAAAGCATAATATAGGCTATGCTCATCATCCTCCCAAATTTCTTTATGCCTAATCCAGGAAATCAACCATTATCCCTAGCTCTAGGCAACCAATGATCTGCTTTCTATCCTTACAATGAGATTTGACTTTTCCAGAGTTGTTGATGAGGCAGTTGTTCACTCCCTTTTATTGCTGAGTCATACTTCTGTTCTATGGGTATTCATAATTTGTTTATTCAGTCACCTGCTGATGGATATTTGTGTTGTTAACAGTTTGGGGACATTATGAATAAAGCTGTTATAAACATTCGTGTACAAGTCTTTCAGTGAACATATTTTATTTCTCTTAAATAAATGTCTAGGATTAGGCCGGCCACGGTGGCTCATACCTGTAATGCCAGCACTTTGGGAGGCCTAGGCGGGCAGATCACCTGAGGTCAGGAGTTCGAGACTAGCCCGGCCAACATGGCAAAACTCCGTCTCTACTAAAAATACAAAAATTACCCGGACGTGGTGGCTGGTGCCTGTAATCCCAGGTACTTGGGAGGCTGAGGCAGGAGAATCACTTGAACCTGGGAGGTGGAGGTTGCAGTGAGCCGAGATCGCACCATTGCACTCTAGCCTGGGTGACAAGAGTGAGGCTCTGTCTCAAAAAAATAAATACATAAAAGAAATGCCTAGGATTAGAATTGCTGTGTCGTGACGAAAGTGTTTAACTTTTCCAAAGTAGTGTGCCATTTTACATTTCCACTAGCAATGTGTGTGACTTCATTTGGTCCATGTCATTGAGAACAGTTGGTATTGTGAGTCTTTTAACTTTTAGCAGTTGTAATGTGTTTTTAGTGGTACTGGATTGTGACTTGGTGTTTCCTGATAACTAATAATGTCAAATAACTTTTCATATGCTTACTGGCCATATGTATGTCTTTTTTATGAAGTGTCTGTACAAATCCTTTGACCATAAATTATTTGATTATCTTAGCGAGTTAAAAGAATTTATCAATATTTTTGATATTAAATATCTTACCTTTGTAAGATATTGATGTTGTCATAATCATTCAGTTAAAACTGATGCTCATTGCTTAATGACAAACTATTATAAATCAGTGTGGTCAATACACTTATCTTACCTTTGTAAGATAAGTAAGTGTAT
This sequence comes from Pongo abelii, assembly GCF_028885655.2. NCBI lineage: Eukaryota > Metazoa > Chordata > Mammalia > Primates > Hominidae > Pongo > Pongo abelii. Next base: position 35,930,005 of record NC_072007.2, on the reverse strand, counting down.
TGCAAATATTTTCTCCCAATCTGTACCTTGTCTTTTATTTAACTTAATTAATTTTTTTTCTGTGTGTGTGTGTGTGTGTGTGACAGGGCCTTGCTCTCTCACCCAGGCTAGAGTGCACTGGTGTGATCATAGCTCATTATAACTTCAAACTCCTGGACTCAAACAGTGTTCCTGCCTCAGGCTTCTGAGTAGCCAGAACTACAGGTGCATGCTACCATGGTTGGCTAATTAAATTTTTTTTTTTTCATAGAGAGGGGGTCTCACGATGTTGCCCAGGCTGGTCTCAAACTCCTGGGTTCAAGCAATCCTCCCCAGTCAACCTCCCAAAGCATTGAAATTACAGGTGCATGTCACTACATCCAGCCTTGCCTTTTATTTTAATAGTATCTTTCAAATAACAGGTGTTTTAAAAATTTTTGATGAAGTCCAATTTACTGTCTTGTTTTTTTATTAGAGAGAATGTCTCACTCTGTCACCCCCAGACTGGAGTGCTGTAGTGGCAGAATCATACCTTACTGTAACCTCAAACTCAACCTGCGCTTGAACCTCGAATTTGAACCTGGGCTCAAGCAATCCTCCCTCCTCAGCCTTCTGAGTAGCCAGAACTACAGCCGTACACAACCATGCCCAGCTAATTTTATTTTAATTTTTATATTTTTGTAGAGATGGGGTCTTGCTATGTTGCCCAGGCTGGTCTCAAAACTCATGGCCTCAAGTAATCTTCCTGCCTCAGCCTTCCAAAGCACTGTAATTTATAGGCATGAGCCACCACATCCAGCCTAGTTTTGCTTCTTTAATATCTAAGAAATCTTTGTCTACCCCAAGGTTATGAAAAATTTTTAATAAGTTTTAGATTTTATATTTAGGTCTATAATCCATTGTGTTTTTATGTGTGGTATAAGGCAAGGGTTTTTCTCCATGAATATATGCAGTTTTTCTAACATTTGTTGAAATAACTACCCTTTCCCTATTGAATTACCTTGGCACCTTTGATTTTGGCACCAAAAATCAATGAGCCATATATGTGGGTCCATTTCTGGATTCTATGCTGTTCATTGACCTATATATTTATCCTTACCTAAATACCACCTCTTGATTGCTGTAGCTTTATATAGCAAAGCTTTATATAGCACAGTGCAAGTTCTCTAATTCTTCTTCCAAAATATTTTGGCTATTCTGTGTCATTTGTATTTACATATAAATTTTATAATTAGCTTGTCTACAAAAAAAGACTGGCAGAATTTTTGTTGTTAATTGAATTTATAGGTCAATTTAGGAATAACTAACATTTACAAGATTTACATTTACACAATTGTGTCTTAGACCAGGCACGGTGGCTTACGCCTGTAATCCCAGCACTTCGGGAGGCCGAGCCAGGCAGATCACTTGAGGTCAGGAGTTCGAGACCAGCCTGGCCAACATAGCAAAGCCCCCATCTCTACTAAAAATATAAAAAATCAGCCAGGTGTCATGGGACACACCTGTAATCCCAGCTATTTGGGAGGCTGAAGCACGAGAATTGCTTGAACCCAGGAGGCGGAGGTTGTAGTGGGCTGAGATCGCGCTACTGTACTCCAGCTTGGGTGACACAGTGAGTGAGACTGTCTCAAAAAAAACAAGACAACCCAAAATTGAGTCTTCCAATCCAGAATTATGGTGTTATATCTCCACCTACTTAGACATTCTTTCATTTCTTTGCAAGTTCTATAGTTTTCATTGATAGGTCTTGCACAGATTTTGCTCTATTTGTCCCTATTTCATGTTAATGTTATTGTAAATGGTGGTTTTTAAATGTTAATTTCCATTTATTAGTTTCTAGCACGCAGAAATAAAATTGAACTTCGCATATTGACCTTGTACCTTACCTTGCTACTTATTCTCATAACTTTTTGATTCTTGAGGGCGTTTAACATGTCTGATGCCTTCTGCAGTTTTATTTTTTGCAGTATGTATGCTTTTTATTTTTCTTACCTTATTTCACAGACTAGGATACAATTCTGAATAAAAATGATAAAAGCAGGTACCTCTGCGTTTCCCAAATCTTGTGGGGAGGGGGGCGGAGTGGTGAGGGGCAACAAACGTGATGTTAGTTGTAGGTTTTTCCACAGATACCTTTTTATCAGGTTAAAGAAGTTCTCTTCTAGTTTGCTGAGTTTTGATCATGAATGGATGTTAAATTGTACATTTTTCTGCATCTATTGAGTTGAATATGTTCCTCCCCCATTGTATTGTTAATTTGGTAAATACTGATTTTTAAAATTCTTATAGTAATTCATTCTTTAAAAAAAACTCAACTGTGGTAAAATATACATAATATGAAATTTACCATCTTAACCATCTTTAATACGGTTTGGTATTGTTAAGCATATTTATAGTTGTGTAACCATCTCGTTTTTCATCTTGGAAAACTGAAATTCTATGCCCATTGAACAGTAACTTCCCATTTCCCCCTCCCTGTACTAATTCAGTTTTTATTTTACAAATGTTTGTCTGTGACAAATTGGAAATAAGAAAGTGGTCCTTCACTACAGAAATTTTTAAAAGCAGTGTTCTAAAGTTGTCAGTTTATTAGTAAAAAGCATTTTAAGCACATACTTGGCTTGTAAATAAGCTGTACACACAAAAAACTGAAGTCCTGGGAGAACAAACATACCTCACTAGCGTCCTGGCTGATGGTTTTTCATCACTTCAAACTAGATACAATTACACTGTCTATTTTTAAAGCCATTTATTTCTAACCATAACTTCCTATTTAAGCATGTCAATCAAACTTTCATCATTGCTTCACCATAAAGGCAGGCATGAATCACTTTTTCCTAACCCCTTCCATTCTTCTATATTCTGATTCTGGCTGAAGCAACCTGCTGATAGCCAACATGAACAGGTGATTTTTTGTTTGTTAAAAAAAAAGGCTTTACGAAAGGTTTACAATTTAGCAATCATCAGCTTGCCTTCTAACAGCTTCATCTGTTACTATTCTAAAACAATTTGGCTTTGTAGATGGAATTTCATTAATTTCCTTAAAGAGATGAACCTACTAATTTTAGTTCAGTGAAATATGTTCTTCCCAAATTGACAGCTTTTAAGTTAAAAAATGCATCGGAATCCTATGTACAACGTATCATAAGTGGACTGTCAGATTACTATCCAACAAAATGTCTTGGGGATTTAAGATTTTGTTTTCAGGAAAAAAAACTTTTAAGCAACACAGAAACATACTGTATAATAGTTTTATTTTTCTCATTTTACTATTTTTACATTTTATGCACAAATATTTTTTATCTGCGTAAAAATAGAAAATAACTGTTTTATGTAAAATTACAAAAAAAATTAAAACCACAAAGAAATACATAATTGTTATTATGACAGTATAAGTGTCATTGTCGTTATTTAAAGAGTAAAAATGTATGCAAAAGTCCTCCTCCCATTTACAAAAGATTGAGAATTTTGTTTTTCCTGGCAGCAAGTGAAATATTGAAGTATCAATATTTTTACACCCTTTAGATCTGAAGACATTAAGTTAGTCACAGATTTGTTTTGCAATTATGAATTTTAAAACATTTTTGTGCTATTTCAAGGATACACTGGTTCTTTCTTAAAGGCAGTAGCATAAAATGAATATGGAAAACAGCAGACCTCACAAAAATATTTGGTGGTACAATTCTTTTTGTATCATACTTGAGTATCACCATTAATCAGGGGAGAAAACAACTAAACAATTTTTCCTAATTAAATGACATAGACTGATACAAAAATAAATGTGATCAGTCAATTTATCTGAGGATCAACCACACATAGCAATTCTGTCTAATTTGTTTTTCTGATGCCAACACAAATATTTAGACTTTAGGCTAGCGAGATATGTATGAAAGTTGGCTCAATAAAAACTTCACATGGAAAACAAATTTTAAAACAAAAATGAACATTTCTTTTACTTAAATTCTTGTACTTCTAAGGTACAAATGATGACCAATAATTTTATCTTTCTTCCTATGAATATACTGTAAATTCTATGAAAAATTCATTTATAAAAACAAAGCAAAGAATGAATAGCATAAATTTTATTTTCTTTCACAATATGTTATATTTTAATAGAAGAAAAAAACTACCTGGCTTTCTGATAACTGTAACCTAAGTAAAACAAATATTTTACATATAATTTGAGGCAAAGTAATGAGTTTCTTGAATCAACTGGAGAAATTAGTCATATTACTTTACCTATGTCATGCATAAATGATGGTAAGAAGGAAAAAAAAAAGCATCTGTTCACATATGAGAACTGTCTCTGTTCAAATTATGAGAAATAAAATGAAAACTGCTGAAGGGAGAAAATGAATAAAATATGATTTAAAAAAACCATATGGGAATTGCATAGATGAAAAAAAAATTTCATTCTAGGGATCTAAAAATAATGTTTCTAGCTTTAAAAATATACACACACATATATAATTGAGACATGTCTATCATCTTGGCTAAAATTTTAATATATGTCTCCCCAAAAGCATTTTAAATATGAAAGCCAAGATTCTTAAGCTCTTGATAATATACCAGAAGGGTACACTTTATTATTTGTTTAAAACTACAAGCAACTTGTCAACTCCCTAGGCCGTAAGAGGATGGTGCAAAACCTTTCTTGCTGTCTACGTGTTACCTGACGCTAGAGCTTCTATTAATTATTTCATATTGTTATTTTACTCAGATATTCTTACAATCACAGTGTCCAAATTGTACTAATGATCTGTCCATATATTCTCTTTCAAAAAAGTAAAAATGGAAATACAAATCTTTCTCTGCTCAGATATCAACTGCAGAAAGAGCTTAATATAATAATATAAATGAATTGAGAACATGTTGTAGTAAAATTACGCGTTAAGATTACCAGAGAAAGAGATCAAAGATCCCTCCTCTCTCTCTTCTCTTCCTTGTCCTTAAGATCCCTGCCTCTTAGGATTCATTCCAAACCACTACCAGAATTGCTAACAATGCCATCTTGCCTGTATTATCATGCCTTTTTCTCCTAGTTAAGTCAAAAGCATTAACTGAGCTCTTAAGAAGCTTTTTAACAGGACAGATTTAAAGAAAACAATGAAGGAGAAGGTGCATAAATATTTGAGAATCAACTTTCTCAAATCTGCAAGAGGATTAATAGCTATCTGCCAGTCTCATGTAATAATTTGTGCTTAATACCTTAAAACAAACAACAAAAAGAGAAAAGAAAAAGACATTTCTAGCCATTTTTGTTTAGTGTTCGCTTATGTAAGGAATGTCATACATGCAGGAATTACTTAATTTGAATCTTAAAATGAGTTATTTAATAATTTTTCTTCTGTATATCTTTATGCCTTCATATATGTTTATAAAATGATCAACTGAATATGTATATAGATATATGAATACACATAGATAATATGGAAAAGGAAAAAAATAAGTGGAAAAGTATTGTCTTAAAGAGAAGACTGCCTATAACAGAAATCAAATTTTCCTTTTAAAACTATTTGCAAGTAATTTACTAATGCCTTGAAAGGGAAAGTACTGTTGACTGAGTTAAAGTCTTCATTTTATCAGAAACAGAGGAATATAAGCTGCTTTGCATAATAAACTGGCACTACAGGGAAATTTTTTTAAAAAGGAAGCCATAACAAACCAAACCAAACCTTTATTTTTGGGTTGAGGTATACCTTTTCAGTTTTTTAAATCTCTGACAGGAAAAACAGAGATCATTTTATAATTTTTGTAACAGCTGGTTTATTAGAATTAAATGCCTCTCTCAAAATAATTTAAATTCTTGGTCTGACATGAATAATCTATACAGAAAATCCTTAAAATTGGCTTGAGTTAATAAGCCAGATTTAAACCTGGATCTCCTCCTTCAGCACTGCTCTTTTGCCAGTCAACTTCTTACTGTCCTTTGCTTGCAAATATATAAATAACCTGATACTCTTAGTTTAGTAATTTATTAATATAAATTTATTCGGTATGAACATTTTAGCTCTGCTTGATTAGATGAAACAGGCACACATGCTTTAGCTGAGAAATTCCATTTTCTGGTTCTATGTAAAGCAACATCTAAAGCAGCAGAGAGGGGAAACAGTTATATTTTCAAAAATAGTTAAGCCAGACTGTTTCCTAGAGATACTTCATTTATTTTTCATTTTCAGATACTACTGGCTATTTTTGGTAGGGCTACACATTAATACTGACCAGTTTAGCTTTCCTGACTGTTAACAAACTATTCCACAATGAACCTGCCTTCACACTGCAGACATTGTGGAGATCCTTTAACATATGCATATTCTAAAATATATGCTCAAAGTAAAAAGATCCAAATTCACAAGAGTATGAAATATTTATAAAAAAATCATGCATCAGACTGTACAGCCTAGAAATAAAAGAAGATTCAAATTCAGTAATAAAGGTAAGAGCTATACTTGCTCTAAACATTTTAAGAAAGACTTTGGAGTCCCAGAATGTCCTGGGGCTCAATTATCCTTTTCCGTTTGCAGAGAGGCAGTAGCCAGAGCTACTGCTGTGACTGGCTGGGCAATTCCATGGAGCTGCATCTTTGCAAGTTTCTTCTGTTCACATTCTGTGACCAAACGATTCAACTCTGCTGCACTGTATCCAATAAGAGTCTTCAAGTCACAGACAAACTTGTACACAAATCTCTTGCCTTGAACTTTACAAATCATGTCCCCATCATAATAATATCTTCAAAAAGAGAAAAAAAAAATTAGAGACTTCAGAAAAAATAAATGAGACTTCTTACAATAATTTACAGACTATTCCGTCAGCAGAAGCCTAGTAGAGTACTGCATCCGCCACAACAGCAATTAATATTGAAGCTATATAGAATATTTAATGCTACTATCAAATGAAACATCCAAACATTATTTACTAAAATTTCAGTGCTCACTACTCCAACACTCTATACATTAAACTTTCAAAACATATTTTCAACAATTAGGATAAAACACTGATTTAAAAATAATTATTAAACAAAACAAAAAACCTTGAGAGCAGTAGAAGAGCCTAAGAACAAGAGCTTTGGAGTTAGAAAGCCAAGATTTAAAACCTAACATTTTTGAGACCACAGGAGTTATATTTTCTCAAAGCTTTTATTCCTCATCTATGAAGTGAGGTTAACCGTGCTTATACCCGCATATCATTGTTGAGGATTAAAGGGATAATCTTTGTAAAGTGCTTAGTATACAATGACTGGCACACAGCCCTCTACAAAATATAAGCTATGTTAATAAAAATCGATAATATGAAAAAAATTAATACATATATTCCACTTATTTTCTGTCTTGTAAAGAATCCTATATGATGAAGTCATGCCTTCATCTTTATTATTTCACTATGTAAACGCTTTCCAAATTTCAGATAAATTATCCAAGCCCAATAGGGAGCTTTAAGTCTAAGGAAAAGGTCTAAAAGAAACAGAGGATACAGAAAAACAGGTAAAGGACATTGTAAAGAGACAATGTTTCTAAACGTACACAAGCAGAGTTCCGGCAATCATTCTAGAAATCTAGTTTACTGCTGCATTCTATAGAGATGCAAACGGAGCTGGATTTATGTTTCCTTTGGAAAACAGACTTTATTTAAACAAACACTATGTATTGCTAATTCCAACAACAGGAAAAAGGCAAGTCAAGCTCTTTCCACGACTGGCAGATTGCAAAGCCCTTATTTTAAAATTGCACTGCCCACTGACAAAGGGCTATTACAAAAGAAACAACTATTTGCAAAAGTACCAGTGATATAAACTATCACATTTAGCAGGATAAAAGTCACTTGGCTTAATCAAGAGTCTGTTAATGAAAGGACTGACCTATATACAGGAAATTGTCATCTTTCCCTAATTCCAGAATAGCAAAATAAATATAGTTATGTTTGATTTCCCAGTAAGAGATATAACACATTGGGCAGTCTTGTAGTTTCCATTTATGTCAATTACATTAGTATAGAATTTGGATTTCAGCTCACAAACCAACAATTCCTTGCCATCCAGTTAAAAATGCTATAGGCATTTCAATTGCTTTAAAAAATTTCTACATTAATATGTAAGACTATACGTGAGGAAAATGAAAAAGGAAAGAGATTTTATAATTCTAGGAGGAAAATGGAGTTGGCATAATCATATTTCTTGGTAAGAGGTGATAAAAAAGAATATACACACATAAATTTGAATTTTACTGAATACTTCTTTTGATCTAGTAGATGCATCACACAACTGTATATAGTAGCATTTATTCCACTTGTTCCCTCCCTAAAATGAAAGATACACAATACCTGTATTTCATGGATATGATTTCTTTTCTTCCCTCTTTTTTTTTAAACTTGTATTTTTTTAAACTTTTTAATTGCAAATATATCACACAAACAAAAGGACACAGAAGTGAACAGTTCAGTGATTTATTACAAAGTGAACATTCATTCACCTGTTAAGTATCACTCGGGTCAAGAAACAGAACACTGCCAGCATCTAGAATCCCCTTTATGTCCCCTCCCAATCACTCCCCAAATCCTGGCTCTAAAAGGTAAACACAAGCTTGTATCATGATAGTAATTTCACTGCTTTTTCTTTATATTTTTATCACCCAAACATGCATCCCTAAATACTGAAATTTAATTTTCCTGTTTTTTGAACTTTACTAAATAAATGTAATCATACAGAATTTGGTCTTTTGGGTCTGGATTCTGTCACTGAACATTATGTTTGTGAGGTTCACTGGTCATTGTTTGTAGCAGGAGCTTAGTTTTCAAGAATGCAAGGTATTCGTGTATGAATATACCATAAATGATTCATTCACTCTACTGCTGACAGATATCCGGTTGTTTCTGGGGTTTGGATGTTATAAATAATCTGCTATGAACATGTGTATGGGCATACAAGTACACTTCTGTTTGGTATGTATGAAACAGTTGCTTAGGGGAGCAACTGTTACAATTTACATTCCTATCAAAAGGGTAGAAGCATTCCCATTGCTCCATATCCTCAACAGAGCTTAGTTCTGGCAATCTTTTAAATTGTAGCCACTCTAGGGGGTGTGTTGTACCATTTAATTATGGTTTTCAATTGCATTCTCTGAATACTAATGAGGCTGTACACCTTTGCATATATTCATTGGCCATTTGGATAATCTCTAGCCTGAGGTGTCTATTCAAGTCTCTTGCCCATTAAAAAATTGATTTGTAAGAATTGGTTACATATTCTAGATACTTCTGTCAGACATGTGTGGCTCTCTTAATAAGGCTTTCAACGAACAGAAACTCCTAATTTAAATATAGTCCAATTTATTGATCTTTCCCTTTAGAATTTGTCCTTTTGATTCTGTTTAAATGTCTGCCTACCACCAGAAGTTATGAAAGTATTTCTAGATCCTTTTCTATTTTACTTTTTACATATAGAGCTACAAGCTACATGGAATTGATTTTTGGTACGGCATAAGGAAGAGGTCAACTTTTACTTTTCCCCTGAGATGGAGAGTAAATTATCCCAGCACTGATGATTGAAAAGCAGGTCGTTTCCTCATATGTTTTCTCCTCACTGCCATTTCTTTAAATCAAATGCTTACATATTCCTGGTTCTATTTTGGCTCCCTCTTCTACTGTATGGCCTATTTGTCTTGAGCAAATAGCATAACTGTCTTATTACTGTAACTTTAGAGTAAGTCTCAATATCCTGTGGGACAAGTCTTTCCACTTTGCTAATCTTCAGGTGTCTACCATGGTACTTTATAGTCCCATGTAAATTTTACAATTATCTTTCCAAGTTCTAAGAAAAACTTAGTTTTATTTTTCAAATTAAACTAAGTTGCTGCACTGAAACTTAGATCAATCGGGGGGGGAACTGACATCTTAATTATTAACTCTAACAATCTACCTGTAATTTTGAGGGGACTTGAACGTATACAATCTGTATCAACTCTCAAAAATGGCAGCTTTAATTATGATTATACACGAAGAATCTTTAGACAGCTGGCAATGTGTTTGAGACTGAATGACAAAAGGATAAGCATATTGAAAACTAAACATTTTAGTTACTCATGAACTCTAAGAAACCAACAGGTCATTCAGAAAAAGAAAAATAATCACGGCCAACTATGTAATAATAGTTACCTGGCCGTAATACTGTAACAATGAATACTCGCTGAACCAAAATTTCCATATAATTATATTGGGATATTGAGATGAGGGGATGGAAAGGGGAAGGGAGAGGGTGTGTGTGTGAGCTAAATTATAATCTTTCAGTGTGAAAATGGCCAAGTGAAACACGAAGAAGCAGTAAAAGCATGCTATTTAGAAAAACTCATGAATTGCAGAACTACTTTACTATATTCAGTCTCCCAAAAAATCAGACATAATTCTGTGATATTCTTATATATCCTTCTTCTCAGATACTTAAATGTACCTGTTGAATTTCCATCACTGTAGTAGGTATAATTTCTGATAGTAATTTCTGTCAAAAAACCTTATAATACTTACGGAGAGTTTGTATCAATGTAAAGATTGGATATCCAGATTTAGGCAGATTGTGTAGAAAATGGGTCAATATTCTGCATGTAATTGTAAAAACAGAGGACAGTTTCTGCTTACTCATTAAAAACTAACACTCAATTCACCTATGCAAATAATAAAAACCTCAAAAATTAAACTTTTTTTTTTTTTGGACAGTATTATAGCTTTCAAACCAGATAAAAATAAACAATCTTAGAGTAATTTTGTAAAAAAAAAAACTGTACCTCAAAATTATTAAGATCTTTTTAAAAAGGTTTTTTAATATGTAAAGAAAAAACATAAACAAGTTTTTAATATCATTACATAACAATGCTTACATCTAGAATAAGAAACTATTTTTTAGAAAGTTTCTATTTTTAGCAAGTTTCTATTTTTGATAACAGGAAAAAAAGTAATAAAAGCTTACCTTAATGCACGACTGAGTTTCTCATAGTTCATCGTAGGCTTATTTTTACGCTGTCCCCATTTCTGTGCAACCAGTTCAGGCTGATTTAGCTTAAATTCACCTTCATCACCAACCCAAGAAATACAGTCTCGAGCGTCCTTATCAGTAAGAAGTTCTAGCAAAAACTGCCATAGTTGGATTTGGCCATTGTTTCCTAAATTGATAAGTGGAACAAAGCATTAGCTATAGTGTTATAGATTAGCCCAAGGCAAAGACAACAAACTGGTCCCGTGGTTCAAATCTCAGCCATGGCAGAAACAATTTTTGTTTTTCTAGAAATGCTGTCTAAATACTGCCAGAGGGATAGTCCAAATTCACATTTTTCATACAGTAAAATACAACAAAATATACCTAATTAGATAGATATATTTTATAAATACAAGAAAATACAAAAATACCTGTTCTGTTCCCAGGTGAGCTTCTATCTTCTCCTGAAATCCTCGGCGCTCTTTGTACTTTGGCTGCCTTCGCACTACTATTTATAACTTTAATGGTAGTAGGTGTAGCAGATTGCACTGATGCTGGAATAATTTGCACAGCTGCAAAGACAGACAAGGGGAAATTTTTTTTCTTCCAATACAAGCAGAAAAAAAAAATTACTGAAAGACATTATCAGTTTAACTAATGCTCTATGAATTACCCCAAGAAAGTACTTCACTACAGAAAGCCTCAATCCACAATTTCAAACAAAATAACAAAAAAGTTCAGATGGTAAATTATAATGCTTGCATTATAGTTTGCGCATCTTAGTAAGAGCTAGTATTCTTGTTTGGAAATAACTTAGTGATGCATACACATTAGACAAAGAGAGTATTTAAACATGTTTGTTTTTAAAACATTTGTTCATAAAAACATTTTGTCAAATACATTGTAGAAAATGTGGACAAATGAGAATTCACACCACCACTTTGAGACTCTGGCAGTATCTGGAGTAAGGCTGAAAGGATAGAAACCCTATGACACGAACATCTCACACATGTTCTTACAAATATTCATTCAATGATGTTCACAGCATTTAAAAAATACAGCAGTGAAAATGAATGAAACAGCTGCAAGTATCAACATGAGTAATTCTCAAATGATAAAAAAGTTATAAAATAATATGTACAACGTATTATCATTTTACAGAAAATGTTTAAACGTGGAAAACAATGCTATACAGTGTTTACCATTACATAGTTGGTAAAAATATAAAATATGCTGACGGTAATAAACATAAAATTCAAGATAGTCAATTCTCTGGTAGGAGAGAGGAAAATGAAACCTACAACAGGTAAACTTGGTGTATAAAATTTTATTTCTTATGATGTACACAGGTGTTAGTTATACTTACTTTGCGTATCTCAAATTCCTCATTAAAAATTTTAGCCAGTTAGGATGATCTTGTGACGTGTGTGTTCGTACCTCAGGTAAAACATAGCTAAAAGCTTATGGCATAAGCGGTAAAGAAAGATGCATGCTGAAAAGGGGAAAAAAAATGCCCCAAAAAAGCTCAGCAGGCTTAAAAGTATTCTCAAACTAGACAGTAATGTTTTAATGAAAGATGTTTAAGAGATAGCAACTGTGGTGGTACCCAAACCCAAACATGCCAAGAGAAAATGCAACAAGAGGTAAAAGATAGAAAAGATGACATGAAAATGGAGATGGATATTAAGAGAAACAAAAAGACTCTTCTAGACTGTACTTCTAGCAAGTACAGTACCCAAAATGGATGAATCAGAGGTAAAGAATAAAGCTGAAGGCAAAGCGAGAGAAAAGAAAGGGGAAAAGCCAAGCAAAAGTAGTGGAGGCGGCGAAGGGTTTGGCCTGGTAGACTCTTCAAACCTTGGAAAATGCCACATGGGACAGATGATCCATTAGAATGTATACAACTGTACACTTTGATTGCAACTCCCACCAAATGAAAACTATTTGTTTTCCTATTTTAACTTGGCCTTTTTTCTTCATTTCAAACCCAGTGTAACTCCTCAAGTTTGTTTTGGACACTTGAATATTTTCTCTGCTGTATCCAAGCTACACTGATATTTCAATTGGATGCTACCTAATATCCAGTTATTATCAGGCACGAAAGTTCTGTCAGGTATGAATGTGGTTAGAATTGTTCTTACAACTTGGTAATTAACAGTCAGTAAAGATGAAACAAATGATGTCCTACCAAATTTTAGCGAACTGAGTACAAAGCAAGCTGTTATGTTAGTCGTATCATTTAAAAACACAAGTGGATCTTATAAAGTACTTGTGTCAAGCTTTCATTCCACAGAACAAAAGATATTTTGTGTGTAGAAAAAAAAATTTTTTTAAATAATTTTCCTTTTTATTACCTTGCAGGATCAAATAAACATTTCTTATTAATAAAAGGGCAAATATAGGTACAAATACTCACGTTGATCAATTGTAACTATTTCATTCATCTGTTGTTCTTGACTTGCCAATACATCTGAAAAAAACAAAAATTTTTTGTTTTTAAAACCAAAAATATAAAAACCCCAATCCAATAAAACTCAACTTAATAAATATGGTTCTTTTAAAAAGAACTCCACAATTAAAACCAAAACACTGAACTGAAACTTACTGAAATAAAAACCTTAAAAGTATTTGATAGTCACTTTAAAAGGAAAAGATACCTTTAGGAGAAATAACACAGGGAAAAGCTCCAATGTCTTTTAGTGTTCAGTAAAGTTCTGCAGAGAACTATGGTTTTCTAAATGTAAATATTTGTATTGAAATCCGTATGAAGCCATGTAAAAATACGGAAATCTTCAAGATCAGATCAAAGATAAAATATACACCAAAATAAAATTATTTAGGTACGTATCTCCACCAAAAAGGCCTCCTTCCCATTATCTGTTATAACATCCACTTCTGACTAAAGCTGCTTAAGCTTTATAATGCTTCTACTTAAAGACAGCAAATTTTCAATACAATTGTAGCAGTCCTAAATGTCTCAATTAAACTAAATAATTTCACGTTTAAAAATATAGTTCCCAAAATAAAAATACTATAAAGGTCCTAAGTTAAGCCTTTACAGAACCATTCATTACTTATCTGTTGCTATTCCCTACTTAGATGTTATTCTTTACTCTCACAAGAATTGCACATCCCAGTCTCTATTACTTCAGCCTACTTTGTGCCCATCACAAACTGCATGCCTCTCTCTTGAAATTGAAACTATACCCTCCAGCAATCATTCTGAGTACTGAGGCCTGGGCTCCCAAGAAGACTCTGCTAAGGGTGCCTTGCCAGGATCCAGTTCCAGACACACAGAGCTGGAAAACGTTGGGGAAGTAAAAAGAGGTCAGAATCCTATCAGATGGGAGCTTTGAGGGTCCGAAGACTGAGGACTTAACAATTATATGGCTTCAGACAGATCTAGATTCAGTTCTTAGCTCTTACTAACTATATGACTTTGGTAAAATTACCCCTCTTTCAACATTAACTTCTTCATGTTTAAATTAGACACCTATACTTACTGCCTCATGAGGTTATTGTGAGGATTAAAGAAACATGTTTTTAAAAAGCACAGTGCACAAAACAGTTACTTTTTCAGTCAACTGACAACCTCACTGTTTTATCCAGACTCCTAGTTCTGAGTATTCTCCTCCAGAACTGTGGTCTCTCTTGATAAAAAAAATACGTACCTTATGTTTGTAGTAAATTTTCCTCAGAATTTTATAAAAGTTCCTCAAAGAGGAACCGTTTGAGACTAAAGGAACCTAGCCTCAAAAGAGGCAAACGAAAGCATCACCATCACACAGCACAGGCGTAATCAACTTGTAAAATCACCTTCTAAGTCCTAATTCTCAGATTGGAGTTTGGTCTGCTTCCTGGAAACTCTCAAGATAGAAGGCAGACCACAGGGGGGAAAAAAAAAAAAAGTTTTTGAAAGACTGGTCCAAGACCAATCTCTTCAGAGTACAGGCACTCTGAATATCATATTCCTCCCTGAACCCCCCAAATCCTTGCTATGCACAAAGTAAGCAGTCTTGAGAGGCAAAGCCCTGGGGGATATGGAGCCATTTTATGAAGAAACATTAGACACTACAGGAATAAAACAATTATTTTTCCTAAAGAAAACCCTTAGCAAACTGAGAACTTCCTTTGCCTTTGGTGACAGAAGACAGATTCACACCGAGAAGGACATCATGGAACTGGTAGTACTGGAACATTTCCTAATTATCCTCCCATGTATAGTAGGACTTGGATGAAGTTTCAACATAGCGGGGACTGCAGGCAGGTGGCAGCTCAGGTGAATAATCTCATACAAATATCTGAAGAAGGAGCTCTACCTCTTCAGTACTGCTGCTTCTTGAGAGATCACGGAGGATGGATAGTAGAGGCTAGGTTATTAACAATTCTGTCCCAGAATCAGTGCCTTTGACAGATAGGCTGCAGACTTCTCTCTACAGAAGGGACCAGAGTACTGCACTGTGCTCAAAAAACCCTGTTCTGAGAAGTAAGACTTGTGAATTCTAGAAAGTCTGTTAGAAATACCCTTATACATCATCCTGCCCATCTCCCAATTCTGAACTGAGCACTAGATTTCCAAGGCAGATGGGATTTCCCTACCCGGGCAGAGTGAAGAACCATGGCTGGATCACCAAGAAATTCCCTGAGACACTCATCTAGGCTGTGGGACTTTGTTGCTTTAAAAGACAAAGCAATGGTTCCAGAGCAGAGCTTTTCTGAGGAAGACTCATTCAACTGCATGGAAATGGAAAGATATACAAGACACCTTTGACTTCTGTTCTGGGAAAAGCCTATGAATAAGCTTTAAAGTTTGAGAAGCAATAAGAGAACCAGAAAGAGACAGCCACAACAAACAGCTGACCTGGGAGAGACTGGAAAAAACGTGGATTTGGGAAAAATGAAACTATCATCTATGCACTATCTTTATGGTGTTCTTGAGATTTCTTACAAGAAAGTGTTTCAATAAACATGACTCACATGTTTCACAATTCAGAATTTACCTTATTCATTTCAAAACCTCTGCAGGGAAGGAAGTCTGTGAAACCAAGGACAAAGCTTCAACTAGGACATTCAACTTACTTATCTAGTAAGAATGGAAACTGGAAATAACTGCTGCAAATACAATGAATGTACTAAGTCTTTCAGTATCATAGATACTTAAAAAAACATCTGGGAGAATCCTTACAAGAATAAAATTATAAACAATTAAGAAATGCCACTCTCCAGAGCTCATTTCTTATTCATCAGCAGAGAAAGCACTTTCAACTCCTGATCTCAAGTGATCTGCCCACCCCAGACTCCCAAAGTGCTGGGGTTACAGGAGTAAGCCACTGCACCTGGCCAGAGAAAGCACCTTGAATGAAAACTGCAAGCATTGAATTAAGGTGGAAAATCCCTCCACCAGAGCTCTCCCCTTATTGGGTATATAATAAAACAAAATGCTATCATTAAAATTTTCATCCATAACTGATACAAAAGCAAAGTCAGAGTATGTTGTATTCATGTGTTCTGAAAAATATGTGGGTCTGGCTAGCATTTCTGATATGCAAAACTGTCAAGGAATGGGTTGCTTTCAGTGTCTTAACAGTGACTGAAATATAAGATGGATTAAAATTCAAGCAAAAATAATTTACATTTGTGCCTTGTTTTCTTGGACAGCCAAGTAGTTTCCAAACTTCTCTCTCTTTTTTTTTTTCCCCAATTGAGACTCTTGCTCTGTCACCCATGCTGGGGTGTAGTGGCACAGTCTCAGCTCACTGCAACCTCCGCCTTTCAGGTTCAGGCTATCCTCTCGCCTCAACCTCCCAAGTAGGTGGGACTACAGGCACGCACCACCTTGTCCGCCTATTTTTTGTATTTTTAGTGGAGCTGGGGTTTCACCATGTTGGCCAGGCTGGTCTCCAACTTCTAACCTCAAGTGATCTGCCCACCTCATCCAATTTCTTTATATGGTCACTTAAATCATAATAATGTCTGAAACCTTACAAGTTATAAGCGGAAAAACTTATAACAGTGGCTTCCAATTCCAAAAGGTGGCTGCATACACTTCCTTCCCTCTTAAGACTCTATTCAATTAACAGTAAAGACTTCAAAAAAGATTTAATCTCATCAATAATGAAGAGAATAGGAAGGAAGCCATCTGTAAACAAACGATCTCTTCCATTTCTAGATGAGCAGTAAATGTAAGAGCTGATCAAACACAAGGCAACAAATGGAATATATGAAGAGGGCTAAGTGTAGGGCACAGTATCTGATTTAAGAACTTGGATTCTAATGTTAGCCTGGGCTTGAATCCTGGCTCTGCCACTTCCTAGCTGTGACTTTATGGGGCTCTCAAAGCCTCACTTTCCTATCTAAAAAATAAGCAAAGTAATGACTTGTGGTGTTACTATAGGAATTAAAGAATATACAGAGCTTTCAGCATAGCATTATACAGTAAATAAATGTTAATTATTATTGCTTATTACTTATTATCAATAAACAATTAAGATGAAAACAAAGTTATAAGGAAATAAAATTAAGCTTAAATTACAATGTAAAGAAATAACTGTAATTTTATACATTTTCGGAGAAGTTCCAGATGACTCCAGAGAATTTCTCCCCGAGGAACCCGCTGAAAAAAATCTTCTTGGTTGAGACTACATAATTCTCTCCCCGAAATGTTGAGTGTGGTGAGGTCTATATCGGTCATGCTGAATTCCTTCATTACCCAAACCACCCAATGCAGGACTTGGTCTGTGGACCACTGTATGGGATCTAGAAAGAAAAATATTCACTTTAGCCTAGTTCCATTTTAGATACTGTGTAAATTTACAGTTAACTTTTCAATACACACACATACACACAGATGTTTTCTTTCCCCAAGTATGTGAGGTAAACTTATTATATGAAGCAAAAAAAAAAAGAAAAAAAGAAAAGAAAATTATGCTGTAATTTTCTCCTCAGCTCCTTTCCAACTTCTTAATCTAAATTTCTGATGCAGTCACTTGGTTCAACCTCAGTTGGAACTGTATCAAGAAAAACAAAATGCAAAACTGCTCTCCAGTGGGCCAAATGAAAGAATAAAATACGAGATTATTCTGAAGAGAATAAAGTAAATTATCCAAGTTTAACCTAACAGTGCCTTGCTCATACACTTGTTTAATCTTAAAGAGTATATCCAAATAATTTCCTTTTCCCTATCATTTACTATCTAATTGAATTCATAAATAAAAAAATATGGCCAATATCTATAAATATTACATTGCTGTATCACCTGCACCTAATAGAGCATTCTATCTGTGTAAGTTTAATACATATTAGCTAAATTAGTTTTGGTTCTGGTACTCCCGCTTTAAGAAGATGATCTATTCAAATAATATTGGTTATATACCCAATAAATAAATGCTATTCAATAAGAAAAGTAGAAAAAAAATAACATTTAGGTATCGAGGGCAAATTATAGTGAAAATGAATCAAACATAAGAATTTTATAAAAAGTTCTTCAAAGAGGCAAAGTGCTATTGAAACTGAAACTATTCCATTTGAGACTAAAGGAACAGAGGTGCCCTAGCCTCAAAAGGCAAAAGCAAGCATTCTAAGAATACAGGATTAATAGCCACAGAATATATATTTTTAAATTTTTCCACAAAGAAGTTAAGGGAGGATTCTAGGAAGATGGTGGCAAAGTTTTTAAATTTTTCTGAATGTACACATAAACATAAAAAAGTGACTGGAGAACAAAACCAAAAACCCACGAACATTTACATAAAACCAGGTGACAAGACATCTTCATGGACCTCAAGATACAAGAGGGTAAAGACAAAGCAATAACAGCTATAAGACCTCCATGGTCTTAGCTTGTGTGCAGGAGAAAGCAAAGGGAAGCAAGGGAAATGTGACCCACTCTGATCATAGGAAAACCTGAGCGCAGCCAAGAAGCACGCATTCGAAGTACAACAGGACAAGATGAAAGCAACGCTATAAAGCAGTTTTGCCCAATCCAATAGCCGCAGTGTGTGTTAAGATTTAAAGGGCTGAAGCAATGTAGCACACCTGGGTGTTTTTCAAACTGAGCCAAGAACTACTTTGAGGAGAATGGCCCACAGCAAGGAGAAACTGGCAGAGTGGAACTAGAAGTGAGCAGCAGAGGGACGCCAAGGAAAAGGAAAGAGGAGAAGGCTCAGGTAAAAGTTGACAAGAACTGAAAAAGAAAGTTGCCTTATCTGTGAGTACTATACTACTTGAAAACAACAGAAGCAGAGTTAAATAGAAAAGCTATCCTGAATCACACCTCTTTTAAAAGAAAAAGAAAGCTAATTTTACATAAAAATTTAAAAATAAAAAAAACTCAGGGAAAAATTTAATTTGTCTGATTTGTTTTCTCAAATATCAGGACTTCTGGTTTAACATAACTAATTGTCCACCCATGTTCTGCCTCCTTTCTCTAAGACTCTAGTAAAACAACAGTAAAGGAATTTTTAAAAGATGCAAAATCATAGGAACATGAGTACAAAGTGACAGGCATGGATGAAAGATTTAATCTAATGTTTTGAAGACAATAAGCAGAGTGGTAATCGATTTGGCAGAGGAGGGGAAAACTATGACCTAAAATGTTTGCCAAGGAGGATGCCAGTAAGAAGTGAGAGAATTCCTGCCTGCAGATCTCCCTTCACTGGTTCAAGTCATGGTGGTTCTGAGTAGCAACAGAGGCTTAAAGCTGAAAATAAGGAGCCTGACTTAAAGTAGATGGTGTGGTTAGAACCTCCAGGGTCTCTCTTTCATTTGGGGGGCCAGTTAAATGAGTGCACCCCACACATGTGGACACCGGGAAAACATTTATTAATAGATGGGGAGAGACACGAAATGAACAAACACTGAAAGAACAATTCCCAGTAATAAAAGCCTATAAACTGAAGAGTGAGACCGTCTCTACCTTCTCTACCTCCTCCCTGCTCCACTTCCTTTTCCAGTTCCAGAACACAGTATTCACATACACACCTATCCCAAATGCTCACCCCTATCTTCTACTGCTGACAGGTATCTGCAAAAATATCTATAAATATTGATATGTTTGAAACTCTTTTCTTTGCCTGTTTTTTTTTTTTTTTTTTTTAGACAGTCTTGCTTTGCCACCCAGGCTGGAGTATAGTGGTGCCATCAAAGCTCTCTATAGCCTCAAACTCCAGAGCTCAAGCAATTTTCCCAGCTTAGCCTCCTAGGATATTGGTGTATGCCACTATGCCCAGCTCTTTATTTTATTTATTTTTTTTTTTTGGAGACAGTCTGGCTATATAGCCCAGGCTGGTCTCAAACTCCTGGCCTCAAGAAACCCTCCCACCTCAGCCTCCCAACATGCTGGGATTATAGGCATGAGCCCCCACACCTGGCCTGAAATTCTTTTAATGAAATAGTCAATGCCTCATTTTATCAGCATATAGTTATCAAATCCTTCAGAACTTCGCATTAATTAGCTTTAAAGTTATTTACTCTTATTTTTTTTCTTTTGAGATGAAGTCTCACTGTGTTGCTCAGGCTGGAGTGCAGTGGTGCAATTTCAGCTCACTGCAACATCCGCCTCCCAGGTTCAAGAGATTCTTGTGCCTCAGCCTCCCAAGTAGCTGGGATTACAGGCATGTACCACCACTCCCAGCTAATTTTTGTGTTTTTAGTAGAAACAGGTTTTACCATGTTGGCTAGGCTGGTCTCAAACTCCTGGCCTCAAGTGACCCACCTGCCTCAGCCTCCCAAAGTGCTGGGATTACAGGCGTGAGCCACTGCGCCTGGCCTAAAGTGATTAATTCTTAAATGTGAAAAGATGGGAAAAAATAATTAGATATTTGGGAGAGGTTAAAAACAACACAAAAACCGCAAGAAAAACAGAATCCACAAGAAACAGAAATACCACGGTAAAGCTTTTTAAAAGTTAAAAAAAAAAAACTATAATCGATATACTCAGAAGTAGGAGAAAACATGATATTGGCAATATAAGATCAGAATGCTACAGAAAGGAACAAACAAAAATGAAGAGCCCTTGTAAATTAAAAATCAGATAAGTTATATTAGACAAGAAAATCTGGCAGAAAGTAGTACAGACAAGTAAGATGAAAAATAAACAAGAAAAAAGATGCAGCAGATCAACTCAAGAGATTCAACAGGAGTTCCAGCAAAAATAACACAGGTATTTATCAAAATAATGCAGTAAGAACATCCAGAACTGAAGGCTACAATTATCAAGATCAGGGCTGTCCAACAGAAATATAAGGCAGACCATTAGGTAATTTTAAATTTTCTAATAGTTACACTTAAAAAGTTGATCAAATACATCTTAATAATGAATTTATTTTAACTTAATGTTCCAAATGTTATTTCAACCGGTAATTAATATAAAAAATTAGAAAAGATTTTATACTTTTTCTTTTAATGGGTATTTTACATTTACAACCCATCTTAATTTTGAGCAGAGGCACTTCAAGTGCTCACGTGTGATTAGTGGCTACAGTACTGGGCAGTGGAGGGACAGAATGAAATTCTACATTAGCTGTCTGGTTCCATAGCTCTCTTTCAGTTCCATGGGTAAGCTCTCTCATTTACTGTGTATCTTCTAGGCTTGGTTTAAAGAAAGAAAAAAATGTCCTAGGGAAAACAGTGGTTCTACAATACAGCCTTTCTGTCATCAGCCCTGCTCCCCAGGTACAACCTTGTCTCTAAAAATAAAAAATAAAAAAAGGACAAAAATCCAACAATACTGTTTCATTTACTAATACACTCAGGTCCCCACCAACTCTTGGATGATCAATATTATTTATTTGTTACCCCAGCATTCTTCCTCATCTGCCCCCATTCCTTATAATTCTGTTTTGTCTGGCCAACTCTAGTTACTTTTGTCTAAATCTAAGAATGGTCCTCTGATCATCAAATTTAATAGATATCAGTCAGCATTCTTTGACTTTCTTGGCAGCTGAGAGTCTTGACCATCCAAACTCTCCCCTCAATTTCAGTGACACTATACACATAAGTTCTTACTTTCTTTCTGTCTCTTCAGTTATTTCTTGTCTCCCTTTTCTCCAACCCTAAATGTTTATAGGGTCTAGGGTATATGCCTTTAGTTGTGTGTTCTTTTCCATTTCTCGCTTTCCATCAGGGACTACGTAGACTTTTATAGCTTCAAATATAAATTCAATGGGAATGAGTCTCATATAACATCTTTGTCTCCAGCCCAAATCTTATATAACTGAAACCATTTTCTGGCTAACCTCCAGCTGAATATAAACTTCCACATCAAAATCAAGTGCTATCCACCTTCTCTTGAAAAAACATTTCCTATACCAGACTTCTCTACTTCCCCAACTGGGCTTTTGAAGGCATGCTCTTCCTAGTGCACCATCTTAATTAAGCCCAGCATTTAACATGGTGCCTGGTGTACGGTAGTGTTCACTAAATATGTAATGATGATGGAACCAATTTTTATCAAGATTATTACTGTTTTAGTCACCAACATGAAGCTTGAGAAGTTAGATCAATACTTGTAGCTTCCCTCTCTACCCTCATAAAATCTGTCAATCTGCTCAGTCCTGTCACTGTTTTCATCCACTTTTTCCTTGTTACTCCCAAAGAAATCATCTAGAGTCTGGGCTAATGTAGACATTATCATCTAGTCACAACTATAATAATATGCTCCTGTTTTCCCTTCACTCAGTCTCTACCTGTTCCAACTTATGCCATATACTACCACCATATTCATTTTTCAATTATCATTTTCATCAATCAAAAACAATGCTGTAATGCTACAGAATAACTCCTTAACCACTCCATTTTCTCACTACTCATGCATACCCCCAGGTCTAAGCTTTGCACATAACATTTCCTGTCTTAAATGTCTTTCTCTGCCCAATAGTATCTTATTTATAATAAACTCTTTTCAGCTTTCCCTCAGGGCAACTATGATCCCTTTGAGATTCCAATAGCATGCTTCTTCTACAAGAGTTACTGACAGTTTAAAAACATGTTACCTTTTATGGCAATTATCTCTTTTCATCTATCTTCTCTCTCTCCAACTACATTCTCAACACCCTAAGAGCAGAAATTTTTTAGACTTCTTTGTATTTCCTGCACGCAGGACAGAATTTGTCCACCACATGAGCTTAAATGTGCATTACAATTAAAAGAGAGATACAGAAAATCAACATTCATCCTAATAACTCTACATGTAAAATAGATTATAACTTACCCCAGTGTCTTCTATGTCAAGCTTAATTCCTATTATTCTACCCAATATAAAATTATGTATTTCATTACCATAGGGTATCCCAAGGCGTTCTTGTTCTTTCCTATAGCCTTCCAGTGCAGCAGCCCATCTTGTCACTTGTTCGGAAGTTTCATCTGAAATGGTTGTGATGTGTTTTGTGCCATCAAGAGTTATCACTTGAGCTTCTTCAACAAGATGTGCTTCTGATTCAGCATGGTGGGCGTCTGGATCAATAACAACCTCAACAGTGTCCGCAGGTTTAACAATTTCAAGGATGTTTAACTTTGGTTCAATTCCTTAACAGTGGATAAAAAAAATTATAAATCTAAATGAAAACACAGAAGTCACCAAAAAATAATTTAGTTTATATGTTCCCAAATGGTAGAGAAAAACTACATCGAATAAAGCAAATGTAGTAAAAGTTAACATTTGGGAAATCTGGGTGAAGGATATTCAAGAATTCTTTCACTAGCCTTGCAACTTTTCTACAAGTTTAAAATAATTTTATAAAAAATAAGACACACACACAAACCCTACCTATAAACATCATTAGAAAAAAAGAAATACCAGTTCTTACCACAATAAAATAAATAAATAAATAAAAATAAAAATTACCAATATGAAACAATAAAAATTAGACTAGGCAGAGTATAAATGAGCAGCTACCTATCCTTGGAATTTTAAAAAATCCTTCTAAGCAAATTAAAATTATTATTTACTGACTCAGTTTTTTTTTTAAAGGACGAAGTAGATGTGTTAAAAATTATGCCAAATTTACTAAATTAAATTTACCATTAAATTCTAAATTTCATTTTAAATTACATGAAGAAAAACCCAAATCCTGAATATTTTAAGCTCCTAGCATAAAGGTGTTAAGAACTGTAATTCCTATGGAAAAGATAAAAATAAAGATAAATAATTTATTAATACAAAGGCTCCTCAACTATCCAGAATTAAATCAAAATTCTGATTTTGATTTAATTCTGGATAGTTTAAAACACATTTAAACCTATTAAATTATAATTTAATTAAATTTAATTATACCAAATTAAATTATAATTAAGCCAAGAAATTATGCCATAAAAGCAGTTATTTCATTATGTGTGCAGTACTCTCTATAAGATATACTTTTATTTATCTATTCAAACTGGAATTAGCCCTTTATGAAATAACCTCAGACTAAAATGACAGCTCTAAGACACTGTCATATTACATAACTGCTTCTGTTTCTTACTGAATCTATTACAATCTATATCAGAATTCAATCAAAGTACAGCTTAAAGAAAAAGCACAACTCAACTTCGACCTTCTGTGAAAACCAGTATTGCAAGAAACTACTACTATCATTCTCAGGTGGTTTAAAGAGAATCACTTTTCAAATATACATGATAAAAAATATCAAAAATATTTTTTCTTAAAATCTATTTCCTAATCCTTCATCTAAATTTCATACTTTAATGGCTTTAAGCAAACTCTTCTTAAACACACTTGCATCAAGAGGTCACTAGGCTTTTAAAGATAAAAACTACTAATTTATTTCCTATTCCCAATAATCAATCCTGAGGGAATTAAGGATCAGAAGTACGTAACTACCATTTTCAGAGTCTGAAGAAAAATGCGGTTTGTGAAACATAATTGTGAACAATATATGTTCAGAGATGAAATTATTCTAAATTTTAAAGAGCTAAAATTCAACCTACCAAAAACAGTTTCCTAATTTTCTTTTCTAACTTGGGTACTTATACAAGTTTAGTAAAATACTGTAATGAATAAGGTTGACTGGATGACTCTATGTCTATTACAAATTCTTCTCTCTGTGCTAAACTGTACTGGCTGGATTTCTTTGCAGCTAGGGTTCCAGGTGTGACTAATGCTTTAGAATCACTGGTATAAGCCTTCTATTTGGAAATGGGTTAACAGCGGACAAGCAGGCAGATCAGAGGTCCCCAAATCCCAGGCCACAGACCACACAACAGGAGGTGACTGGCAGGCTAGTGGATGAAGTTTCATCTGTATTTACAGTCGCTCCCTTTCGCTCACATTACCGCCTGAGCTTCACTTCCTGTCAGATCAGTGGTAGCATTAGATTCTCATAGGAGCGCAAACCCTATTGTGAGCTGCACATGCGAAATATCTAGGTTGCGTGCTCCTTATGAGAATTTAATGCCTAATACTCTGTCACTGTCTCCCATCACCTCCAGATGAAACTGTCTAGTTGCAGGGAAACAAACTCAAGGCTTCCACTGATTCTACGTTATGGTGAGTTGTGTAATTATTTCATTATACGCTACAATGTAGTAATAATAGATACAAAGCACACGATAATGTAATGTGCTTGAATTCCCCTGCCCCAGTCCACGGAAAAACTGTCTTCTGTGAAACTGGTCCCTAGTGCCAAAAAAGGTTGGGGACCATTGAGGCAGATAACATCTATTTTTTTTATTGATTGATTGATTGACTGAGACAGAGTTTTCCTCTTGTTGCCCAAGATGCATTGTAGTGACACAATCTCTGCTCACTGCAACCTCCACTTCCTGGGTTCAAGTGATTTTCCTGTCTTAGCCTCCCAAGTAGCTGGGATTACAGGCATGTGCCACCACGCCCAGCTTATTCTGTATTTTTAGTAGAGACGGGGTTTCACCATGTTGGCCAGGCTGTTCTCAAACTCTTGACCTCAAATGATCTGCCCACCTCGGTCTCCCAAAGTGGTAGGATTACAGGCTTGAGCCCCCGCAGCCAGCAGACATCTATTTTTTTGACTAGTGTGGGTCACTGTAAAGGCAACATGGTTAAAGTGACAGCTACCATGGTAGCTTCCAGGTGTTGTATTTTCCAGATCATGGCAGGGCAGCAGCTTCCTTAGCAGTCCAGTTCTGCAGTGTGGCTGAGGTACTCTTAGGAAGTCAGCTGGAACCTGCTGACTTCCAGCACTCTCTATGATTCTGCTATTTACTACCATATAATATATCCTTTTATGATTGAACTAAATAGAATATGTTATACTATCTGTTTCACCCTGTCAAATACAACTACTAAACCCAAAGCATGAATATTTGGCTATTATATCATATCAAGTAATTTAGACAACCATCTAAAACATCTAAAACTTATAAATTGTATCAGAAAAACATGAGCTAAAATTTTAAATAACTATCATGAAAAGTAACTTACCTTGGTAAGAAATTACCTGTACACTAAGCTGTACAGTTCCATCTGTTTTTACTCCTTGGTCAAATAAACTTCGTTCTGGATCCAGCTAACCATGGATAAAATGAGTAAGATTATTTTAGTGCAATCATTAGATTAAATCCCTTGCCTTTGGTTTAGAATAAATGGATGTACCAAACAGAACTTAATTACTGAACATACTAATTAAATTATAAGAACACATGATTTAGCTTGTCATATTTAATTCTTTGCCAAAATTTAAAATATTTTCACCACTAAGGAAGTAATTTAGGACAGCATACCACCAAATTTGTCGTGTCAGTTTTCTCTACCTCTGGAGTCTGGTTTGGGATTTTAAATAATTCCAAAAGGCAATTATTCATTCTGAAATGTATTTAAAGTAGAAGGTAATGCTATAGCTGTCATGAATAAGTAAAAGTGTTTAATTAGTGGTGATAATTTATCTAAATATATTAACATATTCTTGTCATATCTGCCTTGTAACCAATGCTACATATTGAAGATAAGGATTTACTCTAAATCTCTCATCATAAAGTTAATAAAATTAAAGCACTTATGACCTTACTACCTAACCTAGCTATGAATATCTTGAATCCTAATTCTATATCATTTCAGTATTAGTGTTTTTTCCTTCATATAACCTTATAGAATGCATTTCACACTATGGCAAATTGACGATAAAACATTAATTCTGACTTCCAGACACTTTCTGTCATCAGCTTAAAGACAGGCTTCCATTATAATCATCTTGCATAATTTATAACTGTGTCTGCATGTCATAAAGCTGCATGTCCTACTCTCATTCCCAAGAATTCAACTGATGGTGTTGTCATGGCACAAACACATGACAAATGACTATGAATCTAACTTGAACAGGGGAGAAGATAAACTGTGTAGGGCTGGGCCTGGTGGCTCACACTTGTAATCCCAGCACTTTGGGAGTCCAAGGCAGGTGGATCACCTGAGGTCTGAAGTTCGAGACCAGCCTGGGCAACACGGAGAAACCCTGACTATACACAAATACAAAAATTAGCCAGGAGTGGTGGCGCATGCCTGTAATCCCAGCTACTTGGGAGGCTGAGGCATAAGAATTGCTTAGACCCGGTAGGCGGAAGTTGCAGTGAGCGCCACTGCACTCAGTCTGGGCAATACAGCAAGACTCCGTCTCCAAAAAAAAAAACAACTGTGTGACCTTGTAGACAGATAGATTAAATATGACAGTTTCATCCATTAATATACATTTCATTAAAAATTGTCTTAATGTCAAGTTTTTCCTCCTTGTCTGGTGGACACTGGTATTATCCACTAGAAGCTATGGCAAATGTAACTCTGAAAGTATAAGCTCTCAGGTACTGAACATATTAGCAAGTTCACTAAAAGCCAGAACAAGGACAAAACTCAAGCCTGGTATTTGATCTTCTGTTAACATTCTTCAAAAAAGTGCAACTTAGCCGTTGTTCCCTCTCAGCTTTCAAGTCAGCCCACAGCATTACCATAAGCAGCAAGACTTCTGATTGAAATGTATGTTTGCATTGACATGAAGAACATGTCAGTGTGGTCCTCATATCCTTTTTAAGGAGGAAAGGGGGACAAGGAGTAATGCAAAATGCCCTTAGATCCAAAGCTAGCCCTGAATTCTATGACAATATGAATTATAAATATTACCATTTATCCAACTAATATTTACTGAGAACTTGGAAGAGCCTGGGTAATCTGCAGGCCATACTTTCATTTTGGATAGGTCAAGTGTTACAAAGAAAGCAATAAATGTTACAGCTGAAAGACAACTAAGAGATCAAGTCCAGATTTCCCTTTATTTTACATATGAGCAAAATCAGGCAAAGTCCAGTGACACTGAGTTATAGTCACCATAAACCTTTAAAAAAGTTTTTTGTTTTTTTGCCTCAAACAAGATAAGAGAGTTCTGGAGCCACAGAGGTCTGGGTTCAAATTCCAGTATACCCCTTTGTAGCCACACATTGGGCAAATTATTTAACCTCTTTAAATCTGTTTCTACATCTGCAGAATGTGACTAAGAATATGCTGATTTCAGAGACTGATGTGAAGATTACATGAGAGAATTAGAGTGTTTTGCAAGTATTTTTTTTCACTCAACGTACCTTGCCCATATAGCTCAAGTTCACCAGTTTTTAATGGCTACCTCGAGTTCTATTCTATGGAACTAATTTATCAAATCTCATTTTTGGAACATTTGAGGTGTTTTCAGTTTTTGCAAAGCCATGAACATCTTCATGCATATACCTTTACCTACCCAAGAGAGCATTTCTGTAGGAATAATTTGCTGAAGTGGAACTGTTAGGTATTTCACATTTAACATTAACAGACATTAAATGGGAGGTGGTCTTCCAAAAAGACTAAGCTAACTCATCCTCTCATTGTTAAAAGAAAAAAACTTTAAATCCTAAAATTGTAACACTACTAGACCTTCCCACATGCCCTAGTTTTAGAGGCACTCTATCTTCCCTACCCACCACCAATTACTAGATTTATATTGAAATGAAAAGATTAAAGTATGGTTAAAAGGCAAATAAAATGCACAAATTTTGTTAAAACATTCCAACTTATTATACAACAATATCTTATTAAAAATAGTAGCAGTATATGATGATTTGAATTTTTAAAAAACTAATTAAAAAGTTCTGTAACATAAGGAATACTCATATCACAAGGCAGGCAGGGGAAGGAGTAAAGAATAAAATAAATCAAACGATCCAAAAGATGACACAATATACATTAATCTAAGTTAATATAAAAATAGTATAAAACTCAGCCAGGTGCGCTGGCTCACACCTGTAATCCCAGCACTTTGGGAGGCCGAGGCGGGCGGATCACTTGAGATCAGGAGTTCAAGACCAGCCTGGCCAACATGGCAAAACCCCGTGTCTACTAAAAATACAAAAATCGGCCAGGTGTGGAGGCATCGGACTGTAGTCCCAGCTACTCAGGAGGCTGAGGTAGGAGGATCGTTTGAATCTGGGAGGTGGAGGTTGCAGTGACCCGAAACTACACCACTGCATTAAAGCCTGGGTGACAGAACGAGACTCTATTTCAAAAAAAAGAAAAAAAAAAGTATAAAACTCTAGTATTTAATCATATGTTTAAGGAAGGTCATGGAAAACTGTATGGGCAATCCTATTTAGGCTGCTACCTTTTATACATAAAAGTACTGCCTATCTTTAAAACGTACTGTAAAATATGACTTGGGGTATGTTTCAGACATAACATAATACTACCATGGGTAAAATCCTTTTACAATAAATTCCAGGACCTATCAGTTGATATTTAAATTCTTATCCAAAACTTACTGTTAGAGAAAATAAAGGTAAAAGGGAAATGTAGAAATCATTTAGTTAAATGATACGTTTGAGAAGTTAAAAGCTGGCTAGAAATACACTTCAGCTTCAAAAGTCAATGGGCTTCCTGCTGTTACTACTTATATTTAACCTTTGATTCTAATTTATTTAAACTTCTCATTTTATATTTGTGAAAGTAAAAAACAAATGTTTCATTTGTTTTAGTACTAAATATTTAAAATATAATTTTAAATGGAGAAAATTTGCTTAAAAACCTTTTTATTTCTAAACACTTAAATGTTACAGTAACACAGGTCAAATCTTACAGAGATAAAGTCTATAGCTATAAAGAAAAGGCTAACAAAAAATATTCCTATGCAGACTAAAATGTTGCAATAGAAATTTACAAAAATAAAAATTACCTGGATATCTTGCAGACAAATTTCATGAGCATCCAAAGAACACTGTAGTCTTGGTTCTAGCAGTTTCTTTAAATTGCCTATTGGTTCATTGATGTCTATGGCCTGGCTTACACATTCAGCTGGTGCGTAGGTTTGTTCTACAATGCTAAATGTTAAAGATGTAAGTGCTAACAGTTACATTTTTTACCCTGGATTTCAAAGCAACAATATGCTAAAAACACAATCCCAAACCAAAACACATATCTGGTCTTTGAAAAGTCATTTCTACATAGATACTGTGGCAGGCTCATCACCAACTGGTGTTGCCAAAATGAACACTAAATTTCATAGAGAAATGCTAAGCTTGAAATTTAAAGCATCCTTGTAAATATGCCTCATTATGTATGTACATACATATGTGTGTATGTGTACACATATAAATATTGCACATACATTATGTTTGCATTTGCATTACATTTTCAAGTTATTTTGAAGAATTTTAGACCCAGAAAGGAGGACACATTGTCTCCTCAAAATCTGTATGCCATCTCTACTAGTCAATTTCCCTTCCCCACATAAAAAAAAAAAAAGATATAAAAATAGAATAAGTTAAATAAAAGACTTTCCCTTTAATTTAATGTGAACACAACTGGTTATAATCAGGACAGCTCCACGTTTAAAAAAAAATGTATATTCTTCCTAAAAACTGTCTTAGTGCTCTTTCATATTATTGCACACTTTGAATTCAAAAGAGTTAAAATCTTTGGTAAGTAATCCTACATATCTCTTACAAATTCTTATATAGGGCCAAATAGACAAACACTAAGTAATATTTGCTGAATTGGTGAATGTGGAATTCAATTAAGTATTCCAACATGTTTAATTTAAATATGATTTAAATCTTATTTGTGATTGTCAAAAACAGTATGCATTAAAATCTGTCAAGTTTTCACATAAATTACAAGTAAAATGAGATACGTACATGATATTCAATGAATGTATACAGCTTAAACTTTTTTCTAAAACATTTATTTATATTTTAATTTTAGAGAGAGTCTCCCTATGTTCACACCAGGCCGGCCTCAAACTCTTGAGCTCAACTGATCTTCCCACCTCAGCCTCCCAAGTAGCTGGGACTACAGGTGTGTGCCATTGCACTTGACTTAAAACATTTAAAATTTATAAAATAGAACACTCATGATTAAAAACAAGCTTATTTAAAAATACTAGTATACTATTGTTATTTGTTAACGTAAAAAAAAAACCTTAAGTAAGCCTTTTTACCAAACTCTTCAGCTATAACCCTGATAGGTTTTTTTTTTTTTTGAGACAGAGTCTCGCTCTGTCGCTAGGCTGGGGTGCAATGGCGCGATCTCAGCTCACTACAACCTCTGCCTCCCGGGTTCAAGCAATTCTCCTGCCTCAGCCTCCCGAGTAGCTGGGACTACAGGCATGCACCACCATGCCTAGCTAATTTTTGTATTTTTTGTAGAGACTGGCATGTTGGCCAGGATGGTCTCGATCTGTTGACCTCGTGATTCACCTGCCTTGGCCTCCCAAAGTGCTGGGATTACAAGCATGAGCCACTGTGCCAGGCCAGTTTTTTCTTTTTTTGTAACAATCACGCTTAAGATTCAAATGTCACTTTTAAAACAAACTTTTAAAGAACTATTTTATACTAGCTGAACATTAAACATTTTTAAAAAGTTTTTATTGCTATCATTTAAACCTTGGAAGACCTCAAATATCTAAAGTATCAATTTCTCTTAAAAAAAAAAAAAAACTAAATGATCTCATACTACTAGACCTAAATTCCTGCACAGCAAAAATCTACATTAGGTGAACAACAATTACTGCCTCCTTCACACAGGTCATACATATTAATTACCAATCTGTCGCCTAATCTAGACTATCCACAAAAGGTCAGACAGTACATACTTTAGACTTTGTGGACCATCTGTGTGCATGCATGTATAAACATAAATATATGCATGCTAGGCTCCAAGAGGGCTGCTAATGATTCTTAAATCCATGCCCTTTTAAAGTTCCCTCCCACACTGTACCAGCGCTGGACTGTGTGACCAGAAGACTAAGATGAAGTGATATGTCACTTCTCAGATTACTTAAAAAAGACACTTTGCCATTCTGTCTCTCAGACCACTTGCTTTAAAGGAAGCCAGCTGCCATCCCATGAGCAGCCCTAGAGAGTCATGTCATGAGGAACTGAGGCATCTTGCTAAGAGTCTCAAGCATGACTTTGGACGCAGACACCCTGGCCCTAGTCAAGTCTTTACAAGACTGCAGCCTGGGCTGACAGCTTCATTGCAAACTCATGAAATACCCGAGACAGATCCACCCAGGTAAGTTGCTCCCAGGTTTCTCTGAGAAACAATGTGCAATAAAAAATGTTGGGCTTTTTTTTTTTTTTCCCTGAGACAGCACCTTGTCCTGTCACTAAAGCTGGAATGCGATGGCACAATCATTGCTCACTGCAGCCTTGAAGTCCTGGGCTTAAGCAGTCCTCTCACCTCAGCCTCCAGAGTAGCTGAGACTTAGGCACATGTCACCAGGCCAGGCTAATTTTTTTTTTTTGTATGTTTTGTAGAGACAGGGTTTTGCCATGCTGCCCAGGCTGGTCTTGAACTCCTGGGCTCAAGTGATCTGCCCACCTCAGCCTCCCAAAGTGTTGGGACTACAGGCATGAGCCACTGCATCTGGCTGAATGTTAGGCATTTTTAGTTTCTGAATTTTGGGGTAATTTGTTACACAAATATCTATACACGAAATTCCACAGAAGCATGCATTCCCTCTTTCTTATGCTGGAAAAACTAGGACAAACAAGTTGAAAAGCTCTATTAAAAATTTAAGATTTTAAATCTCAACTGTACCCTCAACACTCAGTATCCTCCTTAACCTTAATTATCTTTTCCAGTTCCACTGCAGAGACTTCTAAACCTTTGTTACTCCACAGAGATTCTCTACTACTTTTCAATCCCTTTTACTTTCAGCTTATTATCTCACCTCCTACTTCACGGAGTAAAATAGGGACCATTAACTACTACTTTCCTCAATCTTCTTGTTGACTCCCAAATGTCTATTTCTACCCATGTTCTCTCCTTGGATTCTGAACTCATTACTACTGTCCTCCTTTCAAATAAGTATGATTCCATTATTATTCCAAGAATTAACACTTTTCACTACACTTTATGCTTAGTACTGGTCCCGTAATTACTCATATACCTGTATGTCTCCTCAAATACAACGTGGCCTTTATAAGGGCAGATTGGTATCTTATTTATTCACATATTCTTGTCAATTAGTTGTTTACAACAGTTACTCATAAATATTTGTTAAATGAGTTCAGGTTGAATTAAACTATTTCTGGAATTAAAGCAACCAGTGCTGAGGAAAAGAAGAAAGAATCAAATGCCCCAAAGGAGAAAATTATTGAAATCAATTGCTTTTGATTTCATTTACCCTTTTACTACCATTAGTTTAAAACTGTCTTTCTCTCTCAGCTACAACCACACTAAGTCAGAGGAAATAAAACAATACATTATCCCCTAAAATGCCGAGAACAGTTAAAAAAAAGACAGTCCAAAAGAACTATGACTTGTTTCCTGGTTTTAATTAGGTATATTGATATTTTGAAAAAAAAATGATAAATTCAGAAACACCAACCTTTCTTCTGTGCACTCTGCTTTCTCTGTTCCATCAATCTCAATTTCTATCAGCTCCTCTGCTTCTCTTTTAGTCATGGCTGGAGTATTTCAAAGGATCAGGCCTGCAAGAGTGACTTTTTAAGATATTTTAAAACTATCCACATAAACGAAATGACACACAAGAAGTAGAGACCCAATCCAAATAAAAGGCAAACGGCAAGCAGAAGAGGGGGAAGTAGTCTTTACATATAGAAGAAAATCAGCTGGGCATGGTGGCTCGTGTCTCTAATCCCAGCACTTTGGGAGGCCAAGGCAGGCAGATTGCCTGAGCCCAGGAGTTTGAAATCAGCCTGGGTAACTTGGCGAAATCCTGTCTCTACTAAAAATACAAAAATTAGCAGGGTGTGGTGGCACGCACCTGTAGTCCCAGCTATTAATACTTCGGAGGCTGAGATGGGAGGATCACCTGAGCCCAGGAGGCTGAGGCTGCAGTGAGCCATGATCGCACCACTGCACTCCAGCATGGGCGACAAGAGACCCTGTTTGAAAAATAAAATAAAGAAAATCCACAAATGACATTTATAAACTAATTTTTTTAAAAACTGGCGTTTATTAACCTGACATGACAACTTCATTAATCTACTGGATTTACTGGGATGTTTTCGGGACCAATGGCAATCAATAAGTTGCCTCAAAATTAAGTTAAGGGTCTGTTAACTATATTAAAGCAACTCAGTCTCAATAACAGATTCAAACCTGAAGCTTAACATGGAGATGAACTATGTTTATTCAGCTAAAAGTTGTACTGTAGTAGCAGAATTTACTGCAAAGTATTACACTGATACAATGATATGCAAATTAATCAGCTAGGATTTGGTACAAATGATGTCTCTTATAAATGCAAGAATATTATAAAACAGCAAAACGAAGTAACCAATTACAGATATGCACATTATTTCCCTGACTACACACATTAGAAAATTTTTAATGATTTTTTTCAGATGTGGTTTTATTTTAAACAAACCACTACTTCAGTTTTTAATTATCCCATGTAAAATTTTTATCTATTGCTTAAAACCACTGATACAAAACCATTAGAATTTTAAAAATGCTAAGTAATACACAAATAGCTAATATACATAGATATTTCTTTGTGGACATTTCTGAGGTGTTAATACTGTTAAGTACCAGGTTCTGCTATTAACTACCTCGCAGTAGGTCAATGAATTTGTCTTTGAACTCCATACACACTTTCAGTCCACAGCACCTTCTGAGTAGTTATTCTAAGCGTACTACCACATCTAAAAAGAGGCGTACCTTTAAAAGGAACGCTCCACTAAATTTGGTATTCCAACATTTACAAGAGTTGTGCTCCCACTTACAAGATTTGACTAAATTAAGAATTTAAATATTCATTTGTGTTAATAACCATTACTCGTTGAGCATCAGGCACTGCATTCAAATGCTTTGCATAGAGCAATCTTATTTTGAGCCCCATCTCATACAAACGCTATTCAGAGGTAAGGCTAAACCACCTGTGGCTCCATGTCACAGTTTTGGTGTATTAACCTAAGTAGGTATCATTCCAGATGGAGATGAACCATGGTTGTCCAAATATAGGCTCTGTATTGCGTATATCAGTACAACAGCCACCACCACCCCTTACCTGGAGTACTGCAACAATCTCCTAAAGGGGGTCCCTGTATCTACTCTTGTCCCCCCACAGTCTATTCTCAATCAATACAACAGCCAGAGTGTGATCGTTTTTAAAACGCAGCTAGGGCCAGATATGGTGCCTCATGCCTGTAATCCTAACACTTTGGGAGATCAAGGAGAGAGGAATGTTTGAACCCGTGAGTTCAAGACCAGCCTGGGCAACATAAAAAGAACCTGTCTCCTATAAAAACATTTTTAAAATTAGCCAGGCATGGTGGTGTGCACCTGTTGTCCTAGCTACTCGGGAGGCTGAAGTGGGAAGATCGCTTGAGACCAGGAGTCGCGGCTGCAGTGAATGATGGTCGTGCCACTGCACTCCCTCCTGGGCAACAGCGAGACCCTGTCTCTTAAAATGAATAAATAAAAGTAGAAGGTCCTTCAAAGTAGAAGAGGAAATTGGAAGAGAGAGCCAGTGATTCAATGTGAAGACTTGCCGGTTAGCTGTGACTGGCTTTGAAGATGGAAGAAAGGAGCTATGAGCCAAGGACTGCAGGCAGCTTCTGAAAGCTAGACAAGGAAGATTCTCCCTCAAAGGCTCTAGAAAAACAAAACTGGCAACACCTCATTTTAGCCCAGAGACCTACTTCATATTTCTGACTCCAAAACTGTAAGATAATAAACGGGTGGTGTTTCTAAACCACTAAATTTGCATAATTTGTTACACTAGCATTAAGAAACTGAGTCTCCCTTCCCACTTTAGAAAGGGCTATAACTCTCCTAAGTTCTCAATGTCTCCAACTATGGGGTAGCTGGTTTCCTGACAAATAGCTGGCACCCAAATCTAGACTGCCTGATACAAAATGATCTAATTTTTCCCACATAATTAAAGTTGCTCTCAGGCTTGCCCTTTAAGGACAAAGAATAAAAGGATAAGGTTCTCCACTGGAATGGACACAGGCATATGGAGCAGACTGCGCAGGCTCCGTTCACAAGCATATCTAGCCGACTGCACAGATTCTGTTCACAGGCATATCTAGCAGAATGCGCAAGCTCCAGCAGGCTTCTTTTGGGGATGATGAAAAAATGAAGACCCTCTGTTTTTTTTTTTCTTGCTGATGCTGGTCTAATAAGCCTTCCTTTTCTCCAATAAAGCCTATTCCTTAACTGGTGCTATGTGTAAAATTGTGGAATTCATCCCGAGTGCTAAAGAAAACAGGTGGAAACTGAGTAGGGATCTAACTTGAAGGACAACATAAGCTTCACAGGGCAAGAATATGTGTTCACAGATATATACAAAGTACTCTGAAGAGTACTACCTTCAGCAGGCACTCCACCAATATGTGTTGAATAAATGAATAAGAACTATTTCACACCATATAAAATGAACTACACATGCCTTAAAGGATTAAACATAAAAGGCAAAACTCTAAAACAGAAGAAAATGGTGGGGACATTTTTGTGGTCTCAGGAAAGAAAAGGATTTCTTAAATAAAATTCCAAGAACATAACCGTAAGGAGAAAAATCTGATTACATAAAAATCAAGATTTACGTTCAACAGACAGGCTACAGAATGGAAAGATATTTCCAATACCCAAAAGTGACAATGGAATAGACAATGGCCTGGAATTTGATAACCAAAAAAAGGGACAAATTAGAAAAGTAGTTAAAGCATAGGAAAAGGATATTCACATAAAGGGAAACCAAAATAACTCAGGATACAAAGAAATGCCCAAATTCAAATCATTCAAAAGTTCAATTGAAAACAAGAAACTACCACTTTATACCGTGTGTGTTGGGGGCGGGGGGCGGCGGCAGCGGCAAATGTCAGAAAGTTAAATAACGAGAGCAGTTAGCAGGGACATAAGATTCCCCTGTCTCTGTAGATGTGGTGTACACACAGGTGTAGATATTCTGGAGAAAAGGATATCAAGCATACTCATACCTATAACCCAGCAATTTCATCCCTAACTAAGCATTCCAGAAAAATTCTCAAATTGGTTAACAAGATTGACTGACAATGTTCAGGGCAGCTTTACTGGTGACAGCTGGTGCCAATCCAAGTGTCTATTTTAAGAAAGTATTAATCAAAGAAAATGTGGAGAAAGTATACACTATGGAATTTTAGTATTGGTTAAAAGGAAATAATGTCCACACAAAATAAATTATAAAAAACTGTTGCCTACAGAAAAAAAGTGAGAATCAGGTTTATAGCAGAATAGCACTTAAAAAAATCACTTATTTTCAGGGCTTATAAAGAGGTCCACTCCCATCTCCACAACCATTTTTTTTAAAATTAGAAAACATAAATTTTCTGGAAACTTTGGCAAGATAGAAAAAAAGCATATGATGTAGCCAGAGGCTGAGAAGTGGCCCTAATGGCTTAACAGCAGGGACACCTGGGGCTCCCCTAACATAAACACTAAAATAGGAAGTTGCTACAAAGAAATTTATCCTACGATCTTTCAAAAAATTAATAGACCAATCCCTAGAAAGTGCCAAATAGAGAAAAAACAAAACAAAACAAAAACCTATGCCCTTTTGGAGAAAAAAAAATTACTCAGTTTCTTAAATGATCTTTCAAAAAAATATTACTCAGTCTCTTAAATCTTTCTTTCTGTCCTGGTTCTCTATGCTTAGTCCAGAGAAGCAAAACAGAGATTTGAGAAATAGTCCAAATCTTTCATATCAGTTTTTGAGTGAGTCTTACCTCTTTTTCTGAAATCAATTCCTCAGGCTTCTATGTCAATACTTAGGAAAACTGAGAGAAAATTACTTGCAGTTTCTCCGTCTAAGGGCTGCCCCCGCCAGAACTGCACACAACAATTTCATATTTGACACTCTGGTTCTGCTGGATTAAATCCAACCTGGGGTTCGGAATGTTTCACAAGACGGGATACAAACTAAACTTGACTTTAACGAAAAATTCTGGGAACGGCTAGTGTCTTTCAAAATACAGATAGATGTAACATTCCCTTTTGAAACTACAGATAAATTTGAGAATTGTCCTTCATTGGAGAGCATTATTACAGAGCTTAGAACATTTTTTTCCCAATATATTATAAGTGGAGTGTGGGGGTACCTGCGAGATTAACTGCACATTTTCCTAAGTTATCAAAGCTTTTCAGTGTCTGAGGAAATTAAAAGACATTTTTATTTTCAAAAATAAAGGTAGCAGTTAAGAAAAAGCAAAGCATGCATATCTATGTAATATAAAGAGAGAAAGCACATACAGTGGAAGATTAACAGTTGGGACCCTCAGGTGAAGGGTATCTGGGTGTTCACTGCATGATTTTTTCCCCAATTTTTCTGTTGGTTTGGAGTTTTATATATAAAGAGTTGAGGGAAGGCTAAAGTCAACAGTTTTAATTTAGTACTCAGTCTGATGACTTGCTTCAACCTAACGTCTAGCTCATGATTTAATTACTTCATTACTATACATGCCTCAGGACAGATGCTCTTGTATACACAATTCAGGTAAAATTGACTTAAGTCCACCCAGCGTCACTGTATGTCTAAAAATAAAGAAGCTTGGAAAGCCTGGATGGAACCCTGAGAAACAGGCTAGTTCCTCAAGCAGTTGCTAAAGAGTTGAGCGGTTTCTTCTGAAGTTCAAGATAACACTACCGAAGAATATTATCACCGCCTCGTTCTACAATTCGCTCAAGTGAATCCTGCTAAATCTTTGCTCTTCTCACGAGTCAGACCTACTGCTATTAGTGGAAACTACTTATGAAATGAATTTTATTTCTAAATTTCTAATCATCTTACAATGCAATATTAGGCACTGTCCTCTCGGTCCGCTAACCTGATCAAACTGGGGTCCCTAAATCCAAACACGCACATACAGCGTGTCTTCCAGCACACACAAAAATTTCAAAGTAGACAACCCGTTGTTATCTCCGTGGTTTACTTCCTTGCTTAAAAACAAAAAAACAAACCCAGATGGCTACCATATACGCTGATAAATGATTCTGGTCTTAAGTGTATTGTTCTATAAAGAGAGCGGATTTGAAGTGAGTGAATCGCTGAGTCCCGCGATGAGACAGGGTCTGCATTTTGCTCTTAAAATCTCGGGGGCGTCAGGACCACATCCCAGCTGAGCAGGCTGAGACCGCTGAGGAGTGCAGACGGGCGAGGAGGGGACGCGGAAAGGAGGGAGCGGCGACAGGCGACCCGTCCGGCGCGGGTCCCGGCGGTGCCCGGTCCCCCCGGGCTCCAGGCCGCTCGCCCCCCGCCCCTCCCTTTCGCTCCCCGCACAGCCTCTCCCGCCCCTCCCCACCCGGCTCCTTCAA
The DNA here is from genome assembly GCF_028885655.2 of Pongo abelii. Taxonomy (NCBI): domain Eukaryota; kingdom Metazoa; phylum Chordata; class Mammalia; order Primates; family Hominidae; genus Pongo; species Pongo abelii. The sequence continues at coordinate 35,890,328 of NC_072007.2, read as the reverse complement.
GTCTCCACGAACGGAAATGGGAGTCACAGCGCCGGGGACCAGCGGAAACAAAACACAGAGGCGGCCGCGGGGGGGCCCTTGTGGGGGAAAAGGCCCCGGAACGAGGCCGGCCCGCGCGGGCCCGCGCTCCCCTCCTCCCCGGCGGCCGCACTCACCCGCTCCGGAATCGGCCCTGTCACCCCCGCCCGCACTCCAGAGCCGGCTGAGAACGGCAGCGGCGCGGGCTCCACGTGCAGCGTCTCTCCGGGTAAGACCGGCAGCTCCCGCGACTAGAAGTGTGAGGCCCCAGGGCCCTTCCCGCGGAATCGGCGCTGAGAAGCCCCAACCCCCCTCCCGCCTCCCAGGCACCTTCGGGTCCAGGACTACAACTCCCAGCAGGGTGCGCAAAACGACCGCCCAAGGCAACGGAGGCTCACGAGGCACAAGGACGCACAACGCCCCAATCCGCTTTGTTTCACACAGTCTCACTTTCCCTGCACCATTATACACCTCGATAACCCTAACGAACAGGACGCTGACTCGGAGGGGAGCTTGAACTAGGGGAAAGGCCAGACAAAGGGCGCATGCGTACAGAGCAAGGTTTCAAGGAGGGGAAAAAGAACGTGTCAAATTAGGCGAAGAAAAGATGGCGGAGGCTTTGCCAGGAGACCCGGAAGCACTTACCCTCCACTTCCTCCTTCTGTTTGGCTTCTGTCTCACCTAGACCCGTCCGGTCGCAGACTGTCTCCGAGACGCTTCCTGTCCGGTGAGCGTCGACCGACTGAAACGGCGGCCCATAATGCATTGCGATGGCGGGTAGGCGTGTGGGGGCGGAGCCAGGGCCGGAAGTAGAGCGGTGGTGGTGGCGGCGGAGGCTTTGGCAGCTCCGGACTGAGTGCAAGGTGACTGGGAGGGTAGCTAGATCAGCGTGGTCTCTTGGGACTCCAGTTCTGGGTTTCTTCACGAGGCCTGGGCTGCCTCTCACCTTTACTAGGAGGAGAGAGCAGCTCTTTGTCCTGGGGACCTTCACGGCCTGGCCCGGGGTGGCAACTGACCTCTACGTTTGTAGACCTTGGAGTTTGCCGTAGACCCAGAAATAAGATCAATACCCTCTCTGAGGGCAAATCGGGGCGGCGCGGGGGGCAGGGAGGCCAGGGGGGTCTTGGGCCCGCAGCCTGGCTGGGGCAACCCAAAGTCAGGCGCGCTGGAGAGATTTTCGGCCAGGCCTACCCGCCCCGGGCGCACGGGACCGTCTAGGCTACTTAGGCAGAACGTGCACCATAAGAGGGAAAAAAAATAGTCATAATCTTGAAAGTTTGCATCCCACCTAAAAACGATGCTGCTAACACTTCGTTAGACGACTTTATGGATTGTTCTTAGGACTATGCACTGAAGAGGCAGCGAACCTACTAACCTTTGGCCGGTCAGTCATCACTATAAATAGGAGAACCATGCTCCCCCCCACAACGAGGCCTCTGCTCAGACTAGTGTTTTCTTACTGTTGCCTTCCCCAGTCTTTCTGATCATGTCAGACGCTATCATATGCTCTTGTGGCACCCGATGGTACTGGAATAGAGAATTTATGTCAGGTGGTATTTCACAGCTACTTGTGTAATGACTATCTGCTGCGTTTCAGTGGACGATACGCATTCACTAATCAGTGAAAAAAAATGAAAGGGATTAAAGGAGAAGAAACAAGTTTTGATATGGGATTATGTGTTCGTTTTTTGGATGAGTTCGTAGGACTTACAAGGGAGATGAGAACTGTTGAATACTGTGGATAGATTTGGGGCTCAGGATGAATACTAAAATTAGAAATGCGATTGGGGAATCATAGGCACTTAGATGGTAGATAATTGAAACAATGAAAGTGGATTTTACCCGTGTTGCAGAAGGAATAACATCAATGCAGTCAGACTTAGAGCAAATTAACTGTGTGAATATGTGCAGCTTAACCTTTCTTAGATACAGTTTTATCATCTGTAAAGCAGGGATAAGAACACTTTCCTTTAACTCTTTGAGAGTATTGCTGTAAGGGTACAAGGAAAGGATATATATGGAAGTACTTTGCACAGTATCTAGGGCTAAGCAAATGTCGGGTGAACTTATTGCTGAATGTTAAGCATGTCCTTAGTTTGCCAGAAGGGAAGGTGGCATTGAATTGCACAATTTTTTTTTTTTTTTTGCATATATGTGTTAAGTTAGATTTTGCTGTGTAACTTTGACCAGATACTTCTTTTTTTTTGAGACGGAGTCTCGCTCTGTCGCCCAGGCTGAAGTGCAGTGGCATGATCTCGGCTCACTGCAAGCTCCACTTTCCAGGTTCACGCCCTTCTCCTGCCTCAGCGTCCGGAGTAGCTGGGACTACAGGTGCCCACGACCACGCCTGGCTAATTTTTTGTATTTTTCAGTAGAGACGGGGTTTCACCGTGTTAGCCAGGATGGTCTCGATCTCCTGACCTCGTGATCCGCCCGTCTCGGCCTCCCAAAGTGCTGGGATTACAAGCGTGAGCCATCGCGCCCGACCACTTTAACCAGATACTTCTAATCCTCAGTTTCTGTGTGTTTAAACATAGGAATGATAATAAGTGGCACATGACCTTGTGAGGTCATTTGTTGTTTGCTTGTAGCCTTTTCTTAAGTATTTTTCCCTGATGGGGTATAAAAGTGATATGTTATGAATTCTTTAATTTCTTCAAATAGTTTGCTTTCATTTTGTCAGGTGAAGCATATTTTGTTGATTGCATTGAGTGTAGGATTTCTTTTTTTTTTTTTTTTTTTTTTTTTGGGACAGAGTTTCGCTCTTGTTGCCCAGGCTGGAGGATTGCAGTGGCGCGATCTCGGCTCACCGCAACCTCCGCCTCCTGGGTTCAAGGAATCTCCTGCCTCAGCCTCCTGAGTAGCTGGGATTACAGGCATGTGATGCCACTCCTGGCTAATTTTGTATTTTTGGTAGAGATGGAGTTTCTCCATGTTGGTCAGGCTGATCTTGAACTCCCTACTTCAGGTGATCCACCCACCTTGGCCTCCCAAAGTGCTGGGATTACAACAAAGCGCTGGGATTACAGGCGTCAGCCATCGCGCCTGGCCTGATTGTAGGATTTCTTTCTTTCTTTTTTTTGAGACAGGGTTTCACTCTGTAACACAGGCTGGAATGCAGTGGTGCAATCACAGCTCACTGCAGCTTCTACCTCCCAAGCTCAAGTGATCCTCCGGCCTCAGCTTCCCAAGTACCTGGGACTGCAGGCACCCACCACCGCACTTGGCTATTTTTTTTTTTTTTTTTCTGTAGAGATGGGGTCATACTGTGTTGCCCAGGCTGGTCTTGAATTCCTGGGCTCAAGTGATCCTCCTGCCTTGTTCTTCCAAAGTGCTGGGATTACAGGCATGAGCCACTGCACCTGGCTCATTGTAGATTTCTTTTGATAATTTTTACATGTCATTCCAGAGTTTGTCAACCTTGGCATTATTGACATTTTGACCAGATAATTCTTAGGGGTGGGAGGGCTGTTATTGTCGTTATAGAGTGTTTGGCAGCATTCCTGGCTTTGTACTCATTATAAGCCAGTAGCACTCAGCTTGGTGAGAACAACCAAAAATGTCTAAAGACATTGCCAGATGTCTCTTTGGAGAGAAAAAAACTCACCTCTTCCCCTACCCCCAACCCTATTTTGAGAACTATTGTGCTACTCTACAGTTTTCTAGCTAGTGCTGCTCAGACTCTCAGTGGTAAAGGGCCATTCTCACACCCACTCTTGTGGACACTTTTGAATACAGTGAAAATGAATTACAAAAGAAATGAAATTTAAAAAACAAAACAATGAAGTCACTTAAAATACAAGCTCTAATTTTTTAGAGACAGGTTCTCTCCATGTTTCCCAGGCTGGTCTTGAACTCCTGAGTTCAAACATTCCTCCCTCCTCGGCCTCCCAAAGTGCTGGGATTACAGGTATGATCCACCTCGCCTGGCCTCTAAATATTTATATCTAATTTCTGTATTACTTTAGACCAATAACATAGTTTGTATACTTCCACTAGTCCTATTATAACTTAGTAGAAGTCCAGTGTCAATGTGATGATGACAGTATTGTTATTAGGAAATTTGGGGAGGGCATGGGAAACATGTTAGCATATCAGGTTTTCACTTGAAGATTCAGAAATTTCACCAGCCAGGGCAACATGGCAAGACCTCGTCTCTACAAAAAAATAAAAGTAAAAATTAGCCTGCTGTGATGGCACACAACTGTGCTCCCATCTCCTTGGGAGGCTAAGGTGGGAGGATTGCATGAGTCCAGGAGGCTAAGGCTGTAGTGAACTGTGTTCATCCTGGGCGACAGAGTGAGACCCTGTCTGAAAAAAAAAAGATTCAGAAATTTTACCAGGCTGTGGCGCATTATGAGCCTTTTGTCACCATTCCAGTATAGGGTTTGGCAAGCCCTGTCAGTTTATAGACTCGTCCTTAATCTGAGAAAAATGTATTCTTCTACTAATTATTTACGGTCTCTTTTAATCCTTTTTTTTTTCTTTTTGAGACAGAATCTTGCCCTGTCATCCAGGTTGGAGTGCAGTGGTGTGATCTGGGCTCACTGCAACCTCCACCTCCTGAGTTCAAGTGATTCTCCTGCCTCAGCCTCCCAAATAACTGGGATTACAGGCACGCGCTAGCACGCCTGACTTATTTTTGTATCTTTAGTGGAGACGGGATTTCGCCATTTTGGGCAGGCTGGTCTGGAACCTTTGACCTCAAGTGATCCACCTGCCTCGGGCCTCCTGAAGTGCTGGGATTACATACATGAGCCACCGTGCCTGGCCCTCTTTATTCCTTTTCTTCTAGAATTCCTGTTTGTACCTATCTGTTGTAATTTGGATTATTTTTTGCATTTGATCTTTAAATCACTAAAGTAAATCTCAACAGGGATTGTCTTCTACTGAAATGTTTTAGTTAGAAAGTAATATATTTTAGCTTAAGGAAGTCTAGGGATTTGAAAGTCTTTAAGTCCTTTTTTTTTTTTTTTTTTTTTTTTGTGAGACGGAGTCTTGCTCTTGTTGCCCAGGCTGGAGTGCAATGGCACGATCTCGGCTCACTGCATCCTCTGCCTCCTGGGTTCAAGCAATTCTCCTGCCTCAGCCTCCTGAGTAGCTGGGATTACAGGCATGCGCCACCACGCCCAGCTAATTTTTGTATTTTTAGTAGAGACAGGGTTTCTCTTTGTTGGTCAGGCTGGTCTCAAACTCCCAACCTCAGGTGATCTGCCAGCCTCGGCCTCCCAAAGTGCTGGGATTACAGGCGTGAGCCACTGTACCCGGCCATAAGTCCTTGTTTTTAAAATTCAGACTTCCATCTCCTTCACCAATTTATTTCACTGATAAAGTTGGACTGCCGGATCCTCCCCACTGTCATGCACAGCTCATTTGGACTGGCTGCTGTTTTTCTTTGCTGGTTCTTCTGGACTTTGATTTAGTTGTTTGTTACAGTATTCTTAAATGGCTGGAATCCTGTTGTAACAGGCAGAGCAGTTTCTCCTTCTGTGGGCCTGTGAAGTACACATTTTCAGGTTATCATGCCTGGCTGAGGCATGGGAAACCTTGTACATTAGTTTGGGGGCCAGTGTGCTTTTCCTGTTAGGAGTGGACAGTGTTGCAACAGTCTACCTCTACTGTTTTCTCTGATCCATGACTAAGTTCAAGGGAGAAGAAATACCTCACCTCGTATTTTGTGCTCTAACCCTGATGAAGCTTCAGGCGTGAGTTTCTAACTGTTCCATTATCCCAGGGCCTTTTGGTTAAGACCTAAAAAACTTGCAATGGGGAATAAGGAGGAGAAGGGAACTGTGGTCAGGTATAGACTGAGATCTGATATGATGTAATTCTGTAGCAATTAGTAGAATTCGATTCTCATGATATATTTAGAGGTGATTTATAATAAGTATATTAACATTTCTGATGCTTGTTTTCTGTAACAGAATCAGCATGATTCTTCAGAGGCTCTTCAAGTTCTCTGTCATTCGGTCAGCCGTCTCAGTCTATTTACGGAGGAACATTGGTGTTACAGCAGTGGCATTTAATAAGGAACTTGATCCTATACAGAAACTCTTTGTGGACAAGATTAGAGAATACAAATCTAAGCGACAGTAAGTGAATAAATAACTACAGTGTAAATATAAATATTCAAAGTATGTAAGTTCCAAGGTGATAATAAAAAATGACTTGATATTTGAAAGTATTAGACCTTCACTGAGCTCATCTCTGACATAGAGGTTCATTAGGTGCCCTCAAAAAAGAAGATAAGGATCTTGATTTTTTTAAGTGATAAACTGTATCTTCTTTATATGAGTTACAAGGGAAAATCCTACTAAATTTATTGCTGTTTAAAATATATCCTTACTGTCATGTCATGTATTATAAACCACATCAATTTATAGAAATACATAGGGTCTTGGAAATCATTTAGCAGCTAAGTTTGAAAAAAGTAACTCCCTTAGACATTGATTAGCCGAAGCTCATAAAACTAATTGGGGAAAAATGTATTATCAAAGTATATTTTAGCCTCAATTTAGTGGCCTTTCTGTGACATCATAATTTGGGGGAAATGTATAAACACAGCTCTTTTTTTAAAAAGGCTATTTCCATAGTTATAGATTTCTGAGAATGTACATTAAAGGACAAAAGACTCTGAAATGATGTAACATAAGTCCAAGAAAAACAATTGTAGAACCATAGTTTTGGAAAGGAATGACCACCTTAGCCGTCATCAAGTCCAAAGCCCAAATCTTAGGAAGAGTGAGGTGCATCAACTCATAGTTCCATTTTCTTTCATGTAGTTGTCTACTGTGTGTAAAGCACTTGGCTATTAACCGTGATGGGCCACAGGGCATTTTTACAATATTCTTAAAGTCTGATAGGAGTAGAAAGCTTGTAAGCAAACAAATACAATGTAAGGTAAAATGAGTTAGGTGCTAAGATAGGGAAACGTTGGATGCTTGGGGAGTTCATAGGAAAGAATACTCCTTTCCAGCTAGAGGCATTTTAGAGGCTTCTTGGAAGGCAGTGTTTGGGTATTCATCCCTCTTGAGAATCTCATGGACAACTGTGGATCATCTTCCCAGTTTAAAGAAAAAAACGTGAAGCATTTACTCACATGATTTTCCTTATAGCATGAAACAGTTCTCAAACCCACAGGAGGCCTTCAGTAGACCTGTACACCCAGGGGTTTACTCTAGGTTTTAAAGATCAGTGTATGAAGGTTGGACAGATAAATGAGGGTAAGAGGAGAGTATCTTTTAGGAGGAAAGAATGGTGTGAACTAAGGCATGAAAATGCCTTAGTTTGTGCTAGAAAGCACAAAATATATTTGGTGAATGGTATAATTCTGTTTCCCTGGAGTATAGGGTATATGAAGAGTATAAGGATGGTATGGGTTTAGAATGAGGGATTATGGAAGGCCTTGATTGTAGACTGAGCAAGTAAGATATGTGGTAGGCATTTGTGAGAAATTACAGCTTTTTGAACATGACTGTGGGGATGGAAGAAGATTACTCTGAATTAGGAGGATAATTTTAACCAGGGTATTGGAAGGATTGAAATGAGAAGAGAGCAAAGGCAGACCTGTTAGCAAAATGTAACCTAAGCATTAGTTGATGAGAACCTTGACTTTATAGCAGTGGTAATGTAAAAGTGACAGAGTCAAGACATTGAAACACTGATGACTGGTTTTGGTGAGCTGCTGGAGAGGAAGAAGAAGGAACAATAAAAGAAAACTGACTTTTGAGGCGAGGTAACTAACAAAGGTGTTACCATTGCCAAAACTGAGGAGGAGAAATAGTGAAGGGATTAAAATGTAGTAAGTTACTCTGTGCTTTGTAGACATGGTAATGAAACTCTGACAATAACCCTATAGATGTTACCCCAATTTTATATATGAGAAAACCAAGGCTGAAAGTTAGAATTTGCCAAAAATCATACTGTTAAGTAACCAGATGTGCAGGTTAATTTTGAGTGTCAGGGAATTTTGAGTGTCTTCTGTCCAAATGTCGTGTTATATTATAGTATTGATGCTGTTTGCATCATTTTAACTGTCTTTAAAAGCCTATCTAGTAAGAAGTGAATTCTTAGGTGTACCCTATATCTAAGGAGTCTTGTTTGTGGGTCATTCATTTGTTTGTGCAAACAAACACATGGAGAGTTCTGAGGGTAGACCCTGGGCTGGCATCCAGCGCTGCCACTAATTAGCTCTATGACCTTGGGCAGGTTTAACTTCTGTAGGACAGTTTTCTCATACGTCAAATGAGGATGATGATAGTACTTACCCATTTCATAGGATATTATAAAAATTAAATGATTCAATACATTAGCATGCCTAGTATTTGCTAGTGAGATGAACAAGTATCTTCTGAGTGACTGCTTTGTCCTAGGCATCATGTGAGAGCCTAGGAAATAGTAATAAACAAGATAAGCAGCAAGACTTAACATTCAGTTGAGGAGGTAGATGATTTCTGGCCTCTTTTTATCACAAGAGTGCATATTAAAGTTAAAATAGCCATCATCCATCAGTAACCAGTATTAGAGTATCTAGTTGAAGGATCTATTTAGAACCGCAGTGTCCATTTTGGTTGCCATTATCCATGAGACTATTCAAATTCTAATTACAATTAAGTGTATATATAAATTCAGTTTCTCATTTTCTCATTCATGTTAGCTGTATTTCTAGTGCTCAATAGCCAGATATGGCTAGTGGCTACCACATTGGACAGCACAGACAGAGAGCATTTCTAACATCACAAAAAGGTCTATTGGACAGTGCTAATCTAAAAGAAAATTGGGTCTCTAACAAGAAACATTGTTAACAAGTTCTTAAATTGGAGCCACCTATGTTTTTTTTGTGCACGTTCTTTAACTTAAATAAGACTCTATACTTTGATCATAGGCATGTGTAAAAATGTTATTACCCTTGAAGGAATTTTCACGTGTACATTTTTTTACATTTAGAATATTGTTCATTGCTAGGTAGGCAGTAGTATTTATGATAAAAACAGAAGAGTTTCTTCAAAGAATTAATTAGACCCAATTGGCCCTGCTGCTGGTCCATAATGCTATATTTATTTCCCCAAAATGCACAAGTCTAATTTTGTCATTTTATTGCTTGGCAAATAAAATACAAACTCCCAGGCTTAACATTCCAGGCCTCCCATGATCTGGGGTCTGCTGGTTTTTCCATCTAGACTCCTTAGCATTCCCCACATATAGCCAATCCCTTACCACCTCTATGTCTTTGCTTTTTCCATCTTAGAAGGTCTCAAAATAAACCCTGGCCTCAGATGCCTGATGTTTCTCAAATGCCACCTTTTTAAAATGAAATTTTCCCTGATTAGCTTAGCAAAAGTGATCTCTTCCTCAACTTGAATAGCTTTTTGTTAAATCATGTCTTTGAAGCTCATCACATCACTCCTTTACAGCATAAATGTTTGTAAACATGTAATTTTTTTCTTCCAAATTGCAAAATCTCTGAGGGTAGGAAATAATTTGCTTCTTTAATAGGACCCCTATTGTAGAAACTTAAAAGTCTAAGGTCTTTAAAAGCCATTTAGTGATGGCTGACTTAAAGCAGATGATAATAGTAGATAATAATTGAGTACTCACTGTGTGCCAGGCACTGTGCTTAGAGGTACATGTACATTTACACCCTTGTTTGGTAGAACCTTCATATTTAGTTGTGGAAACTAAAATTTAGAGTGCTCTGTGCCTTACTCAGGTTTACGCAGTTGCTGAATAGTTGAACTTACACTCAAACAGGACCAGTCTTTGACTCCAGAGCCTGTAGACTTAACGGTACACCTTATTGCCACTTAGACCCTGAGAAATTTTGACTTAGTGAGTGTCCGTGATTCTGAGAAACCTTGAATGTTAGAGATTGATTTGAGGATACCTCATTTATGTGAAACCTCATCATAATAAAATAGTTTGAATTGAAATTGAAGTGGAAATACTTATTTTCTTTCTGAAGTCTTTTCTTTGACTACATGAATGCTTTAAAAAGGTCTATTGGCCGGGTGTGGTGGCTCACGCCTGTAATCCCAGCACTTTGGGAGGCCGAGGTGGGCAGATCATGAGGTCAGGAGATCAAGACCATCCTGGTCAACATGGTGAAACCCCCTCTCTACTAAAAATACAAAAATTAGCTGGGCGTGGTGGCGTGTGCCTGTAATCCCAGTTACTTGGGAGGCTGAGACAGGAGAATCACTTGAACCAGGGAGTCGGAGGTTGCAGAGAGCCAAGATCATGCCACTGCACTCCAGCCTGGCGACCGAGCAAGACTCCGTCTCAAAAAAGAAAAAAAAAAAAAGATCTATTGAAATGTGGTGGTGAAAAGTAATTTTGTTTTTGTAAGCTAGTACACAAAATTAATTTTTGTTTGCTCATTTACTTAACAGGACATCTGGAGGACCTGTTGATGCTGGTCCAGAGTATCAGCAAGAGCTGGAGAAGGAGCTTTTTAAGCTCAAGCAAATGTTTGGTAATGCAGACATGAATACATTTCCCGCCTTCAAATTTGAAGGTACGTCTTGTAAATCACAGAATCATTCTTGTGGGAGATAAGTGAAGAATATTTACACTTACCTGGATGTTTAGAGAATTGAATGACAGTGTTGGCATGTGAATTTATTAGGACCATGACTGTGCCTGAGAAGCTGCCGGCCAAGTGTTTGCTGTTAGAATAGGAGCAGTATAGGTGATCACATAACATAGTGATTAAATGGTGGGGATCTGAAATCGAACTGCCCGACCTTGAATCCCGACAGTCACTTTCAGCTGTGTAATCTTGAGTAATTAACTGGTACATGTTTCCTCATCTGACATTTGGGGAGAATTACAGTATCTTCCGCATATGTAGTTAAATGACATAATATATGCAAAGTCAATTAAATAATGCATGGCTCATAGAAAATGTTGCATAAATGTTTAGCTATATTTCTATGTAAATGTTTACAAACAGTATTTACTAAAAAAATCAGAAGATTGTTGAGTTAAATCTTGAGCATTCTACATAATCCATTTTATTGCAATTTGGCTAAGCTTGACCCTTTTTTCCCCCTCTTCTTAGATCCTAAATTTGAAGTCATCGAAAAACCCCAGGCCTGAAGAAACAAAGTAAAATTAATCTGGTAATTTGTCACGGGTTAGTTGTACAACTAGTTAGAAGTTTCAGAATAAACATGCATTTCATAACTGTCAAATGTTCTTTTAATTCTGAGTCCAAATAAATTATTTGGTGATGTTGAGTGTGTTCTTGATGAATTGAGTTCTGTTTGTTAGAGTTGTTTTTAGATCCTTTCATTTGGTTATAATAAAGCAGATGGAGACCTTGGATAAATTGGACACAACTTGCACATAACCCTGCTTGTTGTGGAGGGATGTTACCCTTCCTTTAGAACATGAAGAAATGGTTTATAAATTCTTTGTCATAGCTTTCTCAGAAATCTGAGTGTAATTTTTTATATGTCCTGGAACATCTATTGTGTTTAACTTTGATCTCCTCAAATGTTAAATAATTTTCTACCAGTAACCCAGGTCCCTCATCTTTGCTTGCAGATCACAGAGTCTGTTACAGTTCTGTTCAGATTGATGAGGGAAAGGTAGGGATGAAGGGGGTTCTATAAAGGAACTTAATTTAAAAGAGTAAACTTTATGGTGTTGTTTTGTCCTAATAAGAAGAGTTCCAGCAGATACATTCTAGATAAGTGGCATATCAGACATAGTCAAAATTTTAGTGACTATAACTGGCTCTCAAGGAAGTTATTTAAAAAAATACTTTAATGGTCAAAATCAGGCTTACAAAAAAGTAAATTTTAAAGGAAAAACAGCCATGTCTTTTTAGTATTTGACAGTATCTCTGATATGTGTTAATAAATATAGGTCTTTAATAGATTTTTAAGATTTTCTTTAAAAGTGTAAAAGTGTGAAGCCAACAGTGTTCTTTTCTTTTTTTTGGAGATGGAGTCTTGCTCTGTTGCCCAGGTTCAAGCAATTCTCCTGCCTCAGCCTCCCGGGTAGCTGGGATTACAGGTGTGCGCCACCAGGCCTGGCTAATTTTTGTATTTTTAGTAGAGACAAGGTTTCACCATGTTGGCCAGGCCAGTCTCAAACTCCTGACCTCAGATGATCCGCCCGCCTCAGCCTCCCAAAGTGTTGGTATTACAGGCTTAAGCCACTGCGCCTGGGCCAAAGGGAATAGATTTTTATTACGGCATACTGTAGCTGAAGGCAAAACCTGCTAGGGAATACCTTTTTGAAAGATCTATAAATATTTCCTAATGACATAGATATGATTAATACGATGTATAGAGGCAGAATTGGGGAGGGCAGTACAGTAGGAAGAAACAGCCCACTTTTCTTCAAATGTGGCTAAGCAGTGACAGAACAGTTGAACTACTTTTATTTAAATAATTGCAGGCTTTGGAACAGAGAATCGGGTGTCTAATTATGGCACTATCTACAGGTAATTGAGGAAGTCTAGTTGTCCCAGGGTCTTCCTCTAACCTCCCCTGAAACAGCTCTCCTCCACCCACCTGTGGCTGCAAAGCCGTCTTGTGTCAGCTGGAACTGCTAGTCAGTAGAGAACAAACTGACCTTTTCTGCATATGCTTCCTCTCCCTGTCTCTTTACCTCCTTCTTCATTCAAAGTTTAGTTGAATTTTACCTTTTATCAGCTAACATATATTTATCTCATAACACATTTTTTACTTGTCTCACAACTGTGGAATTGCTTGAATGTCCCAGTCTCTTTGTTCATTATTGAAACAGGGTTCTGTTTGACTGTAAGAAGCATCCTATTCTTGTGTCCTATATTACAGGGCTGTGCATTTACATTTAAATTTTGGTCAGGCAAGCACTCCCTGTTTTCCAACTGAACCTCTCGTGGTGCTGTGAGTCACAGATCTTAACCAAGGCTTCGTCTTCCTCAGAGCCCCTTCCTCTTTTTGGCTAGGCTGCTCCAACCCTGCAAACGCTGGCCTTTGTGCAGCACTTCAGCCTGCCAGGTCACTCCTTGTCCTGCACTTAACCATTCAGAACCACCTTATGTGATTATGACAAATGATCTCAGCCTTGTGGTTACTTAAAATGGCTATTTTACCCCTTGCCTGGTGTTATGAAGAATTGTGTTTCCCCAAAATTCATACTTTGATGGAATTGAAGCCCAACCTCCAGTACCTCGTAATGTGGCTTTGGAGATAGGGACTTTAAGTTAAAATGAGACCTTTAGGGTACATCTTAATCCTATCTGACTGGTGTCCTTATATGAAGAGGAAATTTGAGTTGAGGAGAGGTAAGGGGAACTAGAACGGGACATGTGTCTGTTACTTACATAGCACTACCTGTAATAGTAACCCAAGAAGGCCAGGCAATTTTTACTTATTTAACATTTAGTGTGGGCTTTTTTGTTTGTTTTTCACTGTTTCTCTGATTGTTGCTGCTCCTGGTGTAGTAGCAGCCTTCCAAATGCTAGCTGTCTAGTAAGGTGCATGTATGAGTTCTTGCGGGGCCCTGTGGCTGAGGAGGTCTTCCCAGTCGTACAGATTCCATTCCCTTAAATGGCAGGTTCACGCCAACTCCCTTCCAAACTCCCCTTAGCTCCCACTGGAATGGTAAGTACACACTGTTTCTGATGTTTGCTCTGGTGAGACACTGGCAAGAAGGCTAAACACCAGCTACTTCCGATGATGCCTACTGGACCCAAGGGACACTCATGTCCTTGACCTAAGAAATCTTGGGAAAACAGGTATATTTCACCACCCTCCCCTACTTCACTCTCTCTCTTTTTTTTTTTTTTCTTTGAGACGGAGTCTTGCTCTGTTGCCCAGGCTGGAGTGCAGCACCACCATCTTGGCTCACTGCAAGCTCCGCCTCCTGGGTTCACGCCATTCTCCTGCCTCAGCCTCCCGAGTAGCTGGGACTACAGGCACCCGCCACCATGCCTGGCTAATTTTTTTCGCTCTCCTTTTTTTTAAGAGATGGGCTTTTGTTCTGTTTCCCAGGCAGTGGCTTGATCATAGCTCACTGCAGCCTTGAACTCCTGGGCTTAAGCAATCCCCCCAGTTCAGCCTCCAGAGTAGCTACAGGCTACAGGCACACACTACCATGCCGGGCCCTCCCCCTCTTCTTGATATTTTTTTCCAGCTCCCTTTCCACCGGCTCAAATAGCTCCTATTTCCTTGGCAGGTGCCTTCAGTTTTTCCAAGTGATCTCTTAAACATTCTCTTTACTTCCTTTGGGGGTGACTTGGGGGAATAGTACTCCTTATGATTTTGGCAAACTCATTCTCTGTCTCTTTCCATCCCCTCATTTCTTCCCATCCCAAATCCATCCATACACACTTCAGCTTATATGGACTGTGTGATGAGGTGAAGGGTAAAGAGTAGTGGTGGACTGGAGTAATTATTTCAGGGTGGCTGTCTCTTCATCAACAGTGAAAGGGTATTTATACCCAATGTATTTTTTCTTTTCTTTTTTTTTTTTATTTTCTTTTCTTGAAACAAGGTGTCACTCTTTTGCCCAGGCTAGAGTTGCAGTGGTGTGATCACAGCTCACTGCAGCCTCAGCCTTCTGGGCTCAAGTGATCCTCCTGTCTCAGCCTCCCGAGTAGCTGGGACTACAGGTGCATGTCACCACACCCAGCTAGTTTTTCAGTTTTTTGAGACAGTCTCACTGTGTCGCCCATGCTGTTCTCAAACTTCTAGATTCAAATGATCCTCCCACCTCAGCCTCCCAAAGTGCTGGGATTACAGATGTGAGCCACTGCGTCCAGCCTTCATTTTCCCTAGGAAGTGAGATACTTGTTTCTAGTGTTTGGGCAACAGAGAAAGTCCCAATTAACATCCTGTTACATGAATATAGCATCTTTGTAAAACTTTTATTCATTCTCTTTGGTATATGTTATCCTAAAATTTAGAAAGAAAATGTTTCTTAACCTACAGTAACTTCAATTCAGCAGTAGTTAAATTCCATAGTAAATATTTGGAAAGAAAGTTTGAGAATGAAAAATTAAGAAGTTGACTGGGCGCAGTGGCTCACGCCTGTAATCCCAGCACTTTGGGAGGCCGAGGTAGGCAGATCACTGAGGTCAGGAGTTCAAGATCAGCCTGGCCAACATAGTGAAACACTGTCTCTACTAAAAATACAAAAATTAGCCAGGCATGTTGACCGGTGCCGGTAATCCTAGCTACTCAGGAGGCTGAGGCATGAGACTTGCGTGAACCCAGGAGGCTGCAGTGAACCAAGTTTGCGCCATTGCACTCCAGCCTGGGTGACAGAGCGAGACTGTATCTAAAAAAAAAAAAAAAAAAAAAAACCGTAAGCAACTTAGGACTCCAACTATAGCTCTTAGTAAATCTCTATTTTTATACCATCTTTAAGAAACTTTATAAATAGTACACTTGAAGTTGAAAATAAAGGATCATGAAATGGAGCTTTGAAACAGCCTGCTTTCAATCTCAAAGAAGGTAAACAGGTCCTTTGTTGACACACACTTCATTTGTTTTGAGAGCATTTTCTTGGTAGAAAGTAAAAAGACATTTTACACTCTAGTTTGTCCTAATTAGTACATTTTTTCAAACCTGGTCAAGTAAAAACTTGGCGTATATTGAAAAGTAAACAAATATTGAAAGTATCACAAATGAAAGCTTTTAGATTACCTTGAATTTCTTAACCAATTGTTAACACTAAAAGTGTTCCAAAAAGAGAAAACAAAAGATGAAAAATTAAATTTTAAAATTTGGAAGTTGGAAAAATATTTGAAGAGCTTCTTAAGAACTGTGTGGAAATTCATGTCTAATTGCTAAAAGACTGGTATGAGAAAAATAGTTTCCATCCAGCCTTCATTCATGGAACAACTTTGTAACTTCACATATTAGATAACTATTATAATTACATATTTCAGAATACAATCATTTATTAATATTTGAACTAAATTTATGGGGAAATTTTATAATTAAATACTAAATTTGCTCTTTGACAAGTGTTCCTTTGATTTTTAAAAATTCATTTATCACTTATTAAATGCCAACCACATGTTAGATGCTGTTAAATTCTTTGGGTCTTATAAAGTTGTGTAAAACATGGTTCTTTTCTCAAAATGCTTCCAGATTGGTAGGGGTGTCAAACATGTTCATTCCTATTATGGGGTAGAAACCAGTAAGTGAATCAAGGGTTACGGAACTTCAGAGAAGAAAGAATTTCCAGCAGGGGAAATGAGAGAAGGCTGTCCTAGAGGGGGTGGAATTTGACCTGTCTCTTAATGAGTAGATAGAATATACAAGTCTTGTGGTTGGGAGAATTAACATTCCAGGTGGATAGGGTATTATAAGTAAATGTATAGAGGAGGGGGAAAAATGGGTTAAGATAAAATGACCATAGCTCAGTTTAATGGGTACATAAGGCAACCGAAGAAGTTAGTAGAACATATAGCTGAATACGTAGGCTGTGGCAATATGATGGGATATGTCTGTGATGGGTGGGAAACCTTGAATTTCAGGCTGAGGAGTTGAGATTTTGTGATAGACTAGGTAAAGGAAGAGTGAAAGGGTTTAGCCAGGGGAAGGGAGAAGGGAGTTGACATGGTTCGAGAGAAATGGGGCAAATTGATGGATGGGGTGGGGGGAAGAAGAGATTAGAGGGAAAAGGAACCTTTGGAACTGGAGAGATTGACATTGTGACTGAGAGGGTACTTGAGGGTGGAAGTTCCCGGAGACAAAAGTTGAGATAGTAGTGAAAGCCTGAGATAAAAGGATGAAAGTAGTGACTGAAGAATCAAATAAGACAATGAATGATGTAGTCAATGAATAAATGGGAGGCTAAAGATGGAGAGATTTAGAGATAGGAGGGGGCAGTGGTGCTGATAGGATTTAAATGCATTCATCCTGGTTAGCCTCAATATTTTTCAAAATAATATTAGAGATTTGGGCATCTTCAGGGAATGAGAGGAGAGTGGAAGAGAATGAAATGGCCCACTGTGATATTTAGACCGGGTTGGGGGGAAGGCACAACAAAAAGGTATTTTGTCTGGCAGTGAGACTAGGAAGGCCATGGAGGGGCCAGAGATAACTGAGGGTGAAAGGAAAGTGTGAGAGAGAAGAACACAAGAATTTAAAAGGACTGGGCTCGGCTGGGCACAGTGGCTCACGCCTGTAATCCCAGCACTTTGGGAGTCCAAGGTGGGCAGATCACGAGGTCAAGAGATCAAGACCATCCTAGCCAACATGGTGAAACCCCATCTCTACTAAAACCACAAAAATTAGCTAAGTGTGGTGGAGCGTGCCTATAGTCCCAGCTACTCGGGAGGCTGAGGCAGGAGAATTGCTTGAACCCTTGAGGTTGCAATGAGCTGAGATCGCGCCACTGCACTCCAGCCCGAGACAGAGCGAGACTCCGTCTCAAAAAATAAATAAATAAATAAAATTTAAAAATAAATAGATAAATAAAAGGACCTGGCTTAGGCCTATAGTAATGCCAGCAGTTTCGGAGGCTGAAGAGGGAGGAGCGCTTGAGTCAAGGAGTTTGAGACCAGCCTGGCGACATGGCAAGACCCCCCTTCTACAAAAATAAAATATAATAAATAATTACCTGGGCATGGCACACACCTGTGGTGTCTCCTATTTGGGAGGCTGAGCTGGGGGAATCACTTGAGCCTGGGAAGTCGAAGCTGCAGTAAGCCATGATCACGGCACTGCACTCCAGCCTGGGTGACAGAGCAAAACCCCATCTCAACAATAACAACAAAGAATGTAAAAGGAAGTCATGCTGGGGGTAGAGAAAAACATGGTGTGTGAAACCTCCTGGATCAGACTGATCTGGGTCCCCACAGACCCTGATTCCTCACTCCTCAGCTCCGTGAACTTGGCAAGTCAGTAACTCTCGTTTCGTCATCTGCAAAATGGTGACATTACCCACTTTATAGTATCGTTGAGATGAATGAGATTTTATACATCCTCACCCCCATCCATCCCCACCTCTGACATATATAAAGTGTTCAATAAATAGTTTTTGCTTTTTATTTTCAGAGCATTTTTCTCAGCATTTGAGAAGTTGGCAGCCATCCAAACAGAGATGATGAGATTCTAATCTTAAGCAGCTAACCAGCAGCTAGCCTTGTAGCTACAGAAGGTAAGAGGATGTAGTTTCCTGGGTTTTATGAATAACAATAGGTGGAAGACTCTTTCCCTGCACTGTTACATGGGGCTAAAAAGTTTAACAAGTTCAGCTATTTTTATTAATGTAGACTTTAATCAAACAAAGCCACCTGTGGATGAAGGAAGTTCTTTGCAAAGTTGTATTGAAAAGCAATCAATTGGTCCAGATTTAGTTAGGTCAAACCTCCAACTAAAAATAAATTAAATCTAACAACAGCAACAATAATTAAAACAAAACAAAGCTTGCTAATAAGATTTTAAAGCCCTAATCTTTACACAACACAATTCACTGCAGGAAAATAAGTCAAAATGCTGTAAGAATTACAATGGGATTTTACCAATTGTTAGTGTTCAAGTTCCTCAAGTAAACACAAATGGAAATACAAGTCTGGACACAGTGACCCACAGATACATATATATACTTTTAATAGGAAATTAGTGCTCAATACTCTGCCCTTTGTGTGGGGGAAAACATTCTTTTATACAAAGATTTTTACCCAGCTATTACAATAGTTTAAGGTAATGTACAATATATATTTGACACAGAGAGTGTTATTAGATGTTCGCACTGCATAAAATGAATCCTCTAGCCTTTGATGTCTTAAAAAGAAGTTTTACAACTATTAGTGAAGCTAAGGCACTACATATTTTCCCTCCACAATATGGATTTGTGTCATTTAAACTGAAGAAGTTGATCTTGTGTGATGACAGGTATGTGTGAAGAGGTGTCTTTCAGAGTCATCTATCCTCTTGGCATGCCAGTGCAGGAGGAAAGCATTCCTCAAACCAAAGAAATCTTCCAACCAAAACATAGGTAACATTTAGCCTGATTTCTTAAAAAAGCTTGTAGACAGGTGTTTTTTTTCTGTCCTTCACCACCATGAGTTGGGAATCTATGCCTGTGGGCCAAATCTTGTCTGTGCCTGCTGTTTTTGTAAATAAAGTCTTATTGGAACACAGACATGACTTCTTGCTTATTTTGTCTATGGCTGCCTTTGTTAACAGGGACCTTATGACTTAAAATATCTACTTTCTGGCTCTTTACGGAAAATGTTTGCCGATCCCTGACTCATGTAGTGAAAATTTGATTTTGGGCGCAGAGCTATGTTACAGGAGCCCGACCTCCAGGAAGGGATCTGGTGAGAAACATAGAATGTCATAGACAAGTCAAAGGGGGAGCATCTTCCCGGTGGCCTGGTGTCCAGGCACATGCTAGGCACTCAGTGGGTGCTTAATCCATTTGTTTGGTGAATCCTGGGGATTTGCTTCGCCAATTGGGTAGAAAGAGCAGACTCTTTTCAAAGAAGATTAACCTGCCTGGTGCGGTGGCTCACGCCTATAATCCCAGCACTTTGGGAGGCTGAGGGGGGTGGATCATTTGAGGTCAGAAGTTTGAGACCAGCCTGGCCAACACGGTGAAACCCTTCTCTACTAAAATACAAAAATTAGCCAGGCGTGGTGGTACATGCCTGTAATCTCGGCTACTTGGGAGGCTGAGGCAGGAGAATTGCTTGAATCTGGGAGGCGGAGGGGAGGCGGAGGTTGCAGTGAGCCAAGATTGTGCCACTGTACTCCAGCCTGGGCGACAGAGTGAGACTCCGTCTCAAAAAAAAAAAAAGAAAGAAAGAAGATTAACCATGTTCATAGTTGTCAAAGGTAGCAAGTGACCTTTTCATCCAGATTTGCCCAGAAGAACAGGACATGCCCTAGCCATATTTTGTTTTTAATATCAATTCAGTAATTAAAAGAAGTTACAAATGATATGCATTTTTAACATAGTCTAATTGCTCTGGTAAATGGATCATTGGAATTTTCACATTGTAATAGTAGCTGGAGGCTTTTGTGGTTCATCAGTTGAGAAACTCACATTAGATCCACTTTTCATTTGAGCCATTGCTCATGTGCCCACTATGTATCAAGAGGGGTACCAGATGCAGGGAGTCATACTGAGCTTTTTCATCTCATTTTCCTGGTAGACTATTACTTCTTCCCTCCACATCCCTCCTTGTCCAAAAGCAGAATTGTCAACCCCTGACCAAGGGACTTGGCCTGGAATGTCACTGCACAATTTTTAGAGACAGAAAGATGTGAAGTCACCACTCCTGCAGGGAAAGGTATCTGCAAACTTGTGTTGGCTCCAGTGGTGAGTTCTGATGCCAAGGTCACTGATCCTCTTCAAAGAAATCTTACAAGAAGGAAGCAGTGGCAAGCAGCAGTAGGGGTGAAATAAGCCACTTGGGTTTGTGTTTGACCATCAGAATTATGTTTAATTAAGAAATCAGTGACACACACCAGGCGAATCCTGTGATGCACACCTGTGAGCTCCAGCCATTAAGCATTTCTTTTGATGTTGCTTTTAGTTCCCAGGAATTGAAGTAAACACAGAGTGCAAATCCTTGGGCATAAGACCCATCCCGCTTCCTCCTTTCTGTGGATGTGTTAGTGATGAACAAGCATCGGAATAAGGATGATATTAGGGGAGAAAAGAAGATTCTGGCAGAAATGAGACCAGAGGTTCCTTTTGCATCTGTCAGAGTATTTGTTGGACCTCCTAAATCAGACTCTCGTGCAGAGTCTGATTTATATTTTCATGACCTGTGGATTGACTTCACAATCAGTATGTTACATTTTAGTAACGTTCTCTAGAAGTTAGGACGTGGTTAACATTTCCCAAAGCCCAGAACATTACAAAGTATTTTGATTCTTTTAACTTAGTCCAGACACAAGAAGCCAGATTGTATTTTAGGTGTGGACAGAACTATTTGTTTAAAATAACAAGTTCAGGTGAGTTAGTAGTCATGAAAACTAAAATGAAATACCAATTCCATTTCCTCGTGTACCTCTTTGCAAATGTCAGACAAAGCAGAGTTTTATAATAGTTTAATAACTTGTGTAACAGTGGTGGCTTTGGTGTATCTCAAAAGTGGAGTCTTTAAATTATAAAGGATTTTGTGTGCTTGAAATCCTAGGAAAAGAAAGAAAAAACAGGTTTAAATATATTAATTCATATTTAAAGAAACATAAATCTTATGAATATCAAGCTATATTTATTGTAAGAATTTTACAGGTAAAAACCAGTATTTATTTGTTTGTTTATTTATTTATTTATTTATTTTATTTTTTGAGATGGAGTCTTGCTCTGTTACCCAGGCTGGAGTGCAGTGGTGTGATCTCAGCTCACTGCAACCTCCGCCTCCCGGGTTCAAGTGATTCTCCTGTCTCCCAAGCAGCTGGAACTACAGGCACACGCCACCATGCCCAGCTAATTTTTGTATTTTAGTAGAGACAGGGTTTCACCATATTGGCCAGACTGGTCTAGAACTCCTGACCTCGTGATCCACCCACCGTGGCCTTCCAAAGTGCTGGGATTACAGGTGTCAGCCACTGCACCTGGCCAAACCAGTATATATTTAATTAAACTTGTTTTATGGGGAATTAACTAACTAACCCCTAGCAGACAAGGTACTCTGAAGCTTCGCCTAGAGAGTCAAGAGGTAGGACTGGAAGGCAGAGGCAGATAAATCCTGTTAGGAGGATGCCCCGGCATCTGGTGTTGGAGGCCAGGCCTGTTGCTACGCATCCTATGATGTACAGGACAGCACCTTACACCAAAGAATGATGTGGCCCAAAATATGAGTAGTGCTGAGGCTGAGAAACCCTGTGGTAGGGCACAAGAGAACTGAAGGGGACTCTAGCTCTCAGCTGATGAGGGCAACTAAGAGGAAGGCAAAGAAAAAATAAATGGCTTTTGTTCATTCAGTTTAGCCACAATGTGCTGCATACTGTTTGGAGGGATGGGAGTATTCGATTCTACACTCTAAGAGTACTTTCTGTAAATTGCAGAAACACGTTCCATAAATTGTAGGCACAAAAATGGTAGGAACAAAGTTTCTTGTCCCCCAATTAGACATCAGTACGCTTTCAGTGTAGTAAACCACAAAATAAGGTGAATTCTGTAATAGTTTCTGGAACAATTTTTAAAAATCAAATTTTTACAGAAAAGTGGGTAAGCATTTAAAATACTGATGTCCAGGCTCCCCCCGCCCCCGCCCGCCCCGTCCCACCCCCCAGACTCTACTGAGAAGAAATCTTGAGAGAATTCCTGCCATAGATGAGTAAAGCATTTCTTTTTTTTTTTTTTTTTTTTGAGACAGAGTCTCGCTCTGTCGCCCAGGCTGGAGTGCAGTGGCGAGATCTCGGCTCACGGCGAGATCTCGGCTCACTGCAAGCTCCGCCTCCCAGGTTCACGCCATTCTCCTGCCTCAGCCTCCCAAGTAGCTGGGACTACAGGTGCCTGCCACTGCGCCCGGCTAATTTTTTTTTTTTTTTGTATTTTTAGTAGAGACTGGGTTTCACCGTGTTAGCCAGGATGGTCTCAATCTCCTGACCTCGTGATCCGCCCGCCTCGGCCTCCCAAAGTGCTGGGATTATAGGCGTGAGCCACGGCGCCCAGCCAAGTAAAGCATTTCTGAGAACCCATGCTTTGTTTCTCAAGAAATGACTTAGGCCTCTAAAACCATAGGAACTCCCCCCGCCCCAACCCACTATATTCCTGAGAAAATCATCCAGAAGGCTGAATATCCATCCAAAGAGCTACAAAATCTGAGTAACGATGGTATTTGCTGTGTCAATGTAGTGTTTACAAAGGGTCCAAATGTCTGAATTATGTTCCTTAAACCCTCTGAGTTAGGTAATTACTGCGTCTTTTCAAACATTTCTGAAATGTTCCTTTCAATTATAACAGGATATTCTGTGCTCTGGTCTGAATGTTTGTGTCACCCAAATTCATATGTTGAAACCTAATCCCTAATGCAATAATATTAAGAGGTGGGGCCTTTAGGAGGTGATTAGGTGATGAGGGCGGGGCCTTTAGGAGGTGATTAGGTGATGAGGGCAGGACCTTCATGAATGGAGCTAGTGCCCTTACCAAAGAGGCCAGAGGGTGCTTGTTTTGCCCCTGCTACTATGTAAGGACACAGCAGGAAGGCTCCATCTATGAGGAACAGGCTCTCACTAGACATTGAATCTACTGGCACCTTGATTGTGGACTTCCTGGCCTCCAAAACTGAAAATAAATTTGTTGTTTGTAAATTACCCAGTGTATGGTATTTTTGTTATAGCAGCCCAAATGACTAAGACATTGTGTAGCCCTAAAATGTTCCAAGAGCTTCACATAACCAAAGGTGAGTCCTAGAATCACAGCTCTGCTGGAACCACTCTGCTTGGTGAAGCTACAGGGAAGAAAAGGGCCTGGGTCCCAGCTCCACCACTGTTATGCTGTAAGAACCTGTGTTTTAATTTCCTCATCTGTCGAAGAGAGCTGATAATGCCAGACCTAGTGATACTAAGAAGGCAGACTAATTATAGAAAATACCAGGAAACAAATAATGATATGATTAAAGATCACTTCTGCAATTGGAAATGCCAGGTATCTTTATCATGCCATCCTAGACAGGGTACAGAAGCTAACATCTACTTAGCTCCTTTTAAACACCAGTGATAGACACTGGTGCAAAGTGTATTAAAAGTGAAAATTCACAAAGTCCATATAATTACTTCATTTCCCTGCCCTATTCCCCAAACATATTCATTCTATAAATATGCTTTAAAGATACTCACATTTTCACTCATTGTCGTGGCTTTAGATGAAGAATTACTCTTCCTGTTTGTGGAATATAAAAGACAATATTTACTACATTATCACTTCCAATCTGGAACACATATGCTCTTTTAGTTAATTTTACTTCCATACATTTTCTCAGCAACAACATGAACATATATCTTAGGTAGAAAAAAGACAATTCTTACTGAATTTCTTATATTTACAGACAGTATTCACAGAGAAAGTCATGCAACAAAACATCAGTGTTTGTGAAGCCTTGTGCACGTAAATGTAGCTTGTGGCTAGTATACTAAAGATTTTTGTGGAATACACAAACCAGAGACTTACTGACTTTTAATTTAATATATTAATATTTAACATTTTGAAAGCTTGACTATTATAATCTCAAAATTTATTTATTTTTCCATGGAAAAAGTTTTACATGGTGACTAGGGTTCCAGTCATCCATTTCGTCATTCAAAATATTTTGAAAGCCACAGATTTAATGAATGTGAGGGCATATGTCTAGGAATGAAGTTACTCCCCACCAGATTACTACTTGATTTGCTAGAGATACTGATGGAAGAATAACCTTCCTCACTGCAGCTATGTCACCCTTCCCACTTAACGTAAGATGATGTCTCCCCTCTGCTCAAAACCTTCCAATTACTTTTCGTGTCACTCAGTAAAAGCAGAAGTCCTCACAATCACCTGGAGGTTAGGGGTGGGAAGTAGCAACACTTTCAGGCTACTCTGCCCTTCTGAACTCACTGGCTTTATTACTGCTAGTTCTTGGTAATCTGAACTTCAACCTAGACTTGTATTAGGATCTTACGAGACTGAGAGACCAGGATTGAGCCAGAAATC
Source organism: Pongo abelii (assembly GCF_028885655.2). Lineage (NCBI taxonomy): Eukaryota > Metazoa > Chordata > Mammalia > Primates > Hominidae > Pongo > Pongo abelii. Next base: position 35,865,701 of record NC_072007.2, on the reverse strand, counting down.
TGGGAACAGGAAGTCAATGGCAGCTGATTCTTCAAAGGAATTAGGAGATGACAAACTGTCTGAAGCCATGGCTTCAGTATATCTTCTCCACTCCCAGCTGCCATAGCCTCAGATAGTTTGTCATCCATCTTCTCTCTATGCCCATAGAGCCAAAGTTGGGTCTGCCACATCCATACATACAAGGACAGTCATAAAACGAGTACACACAAACTACAGGGCTTTGGGGAGCTCATCCATATTTCATGTACCAATGACTCCCACAATTCTATTTCCAGTTATTTCCCCAAACTCTAGATTTTGAATATTCAGTTACTGATTACCTCTCCTTGGAATCAAATAAGCATATCAAATATTAAAATTCCAAACACTCCAACCTCTCCACTTATCCCCATCACCACTCCCAAACTCTCTCCTCTTAAAATCTTCCACACTTCCGTAAATGGTAATTCCATCCTTCTCATAACCTTGAAGTCATCTTCGATTTCTCTGTTTCTCTCACAGCCCACATCCAACAGATCAGCAAGTTGTTAAAACATTATATCCAAAACACTGTCACTTCTCAGCATCTCCAGCACTGCTTTGGTACCAGCCGCCATTTTCTCTTGCCTCACTTAGTGTGGTAGTTTGCTAACTGATCTCCCTGCTTCCACCTTTTGTCATCTCATAGTTTATTCTTAACAGAGAAGCCAGTGTGAGTTTTGAAAAATTAACATGACACCACTCCTCTGCCTAAAGCCCTCCAGTGACTTTCTATCTTACTCAGACCAAAGCCAGACTCCTCACAACTGCCTAAAAGAGACTCCATACAATCTGCCCCCACCGCTACTTTTGTATGCTCATCTCCTCTGTTTCTCTCACTCTGTTCCAGCCACCCTGGTCCCGCTGACATCCCTCAGATATTCTAGGCTTGCCTGGCCTCAGGATCTTTCAATTTGCTCTCTCCCCTCTGCCTGAACGCTCTTCTCGTGGTTATTTGCACAACTTGCTTCCTCACCCTCTTCAGGCCTTTCTCAAAAATCACTTAGTGAGATCCTTTCTGACCACCCTATTTGAAATTAGAATCTCCACTCCTACCCTTTGTATTGTATATTCTCTTATTTGTTTTATTTTTCTCCGTAATAGCCCTATCCGATATACTATATAGTATTATCTGTTTATTTTCTGCCTTTCTATACTAGAATGTAAGCTCCATAAGGCAGAGTTTTGTGGGGTTTTTGGTCTGTTTTGTCCACTGCTGTATCCCCATTCCTTAGAACAGTGTTAGGCACAAAATTGGTATTCAATTAATATAAAAAAATGACTGTTAACTAAAATTTTATTTGAAAATTTTCAATTTAGCAAAATACAGTAAATGTTTTTTTAAGTTAGTTTATACAAATGCCTATGAAATCAAATTAGTGACCATATTTCTTGTCTGGGTAATCATCATTCTCTCTGTACTATCATTTACAAGTAGGTATGAAGTGTGAAGTGGGATGTTGATAGAGTCTGGATATTTGCCTCGCCCAAATCTTATGTTGAATTGTAATCCCCAGTGTTGGAGGTGGGGCTTGTCGGAGCTGATTAGATCATGGGGGCGGATTTCTCATGAATGGTTTAGTACCGCCCCCTTGATGCTGTCCTCAGAATAGTGACTGAGTTTTCTTGAGGTCTGGTTGTTTAAAAGTATGTGGCACCTCCCCAACCTTGCTCCGGCTGTTGCCATGTGAGGTGCCTGCTCCCGCTTTGCCTTCAGCCATGAGTAAAAGCTTCCTGAGGCCTCCCCAAAAGCCAAGCAGTGTTGGTGCCAGGATTGTACAGCTTGCAGAACCGTGAGCCAATTAAACCTCTTTTTAAAATAAACTACCCAGTCTTGGGTATTTTCTTATAGCAATGCAAGAGCAGCCTAATACAGATGTATTTCTTGATAAACTTGAGTAACTTCTTGGGAGAGTAAACCTACACAAATAACCCAACTTCTCTCTTTTGACGTTAAACAGATGATTAATAGAAAATTAGTTGACATAGGAGAAAGACATGCATTGTAGGAAAGTATACTTACTGGAAGGAGGTTTCTTCTACAAAAGAATAAGCATATATCATTAATGCAAGGGTTATTATGGTATGATACAGATTCATATAAAAATGAGTTTGGGTTTAATTTATTTTTATTAATTTTAATCTTCACTTGCTGATGTTTATACCTTCTAAATTAAGAGTTGGCAAACTTTTTTGGTAAAGAGCCATACAGCAACCATTTTAGGCTTTGGGGCCAAGAGGATACTATATAGGTACTTAAGTAACAAGAGAGCAAACAAATTTCCAAACATTTTTATGGATAAAATAAAAATATTATAATAATAATAATAATAATAAAAGTCTTGAAAAACAGGCCTACTAGTTAGAGAAATGGAATTCTTTTGGGGAAGATAACATTTCTCTTAATTGGGGTTCAAAGTCAGTAGTCCCTATCATCAAATAGATTGTAAATGTTCATCTGTAAAGCCGTTTTTGTTCATAGGCCATAGAAAAATAGGCGGGGAGGGCAGATTTGGTCCACAGATAGTAGTCTGCCAACCTCTGTTCTAAACACATATTCAAGAATATGCTTCTCTTGGATAGATTTTTCTGCTAGATGAAAATCAGAGTAACATTCTTAGGTAACGAACTCCTAATATTCAAGTCAACTTTTAATTAATTCAGTATTTTAGGAAAATTTTTTTACTAACTCCTCATTAAAAAACTCAGACCGGTATTATTTTAGGGTATAGATAAAAATGACAAGAGTTTTGAAAGAGTAATCTTATTTGTCTGTACTTTCACTGATGACCAGCAGGGGGACACAGCTGGATTCAATTCATAAAGTTACATTACAGTGGGCTAAATTGAAGCACTGAACAAGTATTAATTGACAGAGTCGCTCTTTTTGTTTGTTTGTTTGGTCAGTGTCTTGCTCTGTTATCCAGCTTGGAGTACAGTGGTGAGATTACACCTCACTGCAGCCTCAACCTTCTGCGCTCAAGCGATCCTCCTACTTTAGCCTCCTGAGTAGCTGGGACTAAAGGCATGTGCAACTGTGCCTGGCTTATTTTTTATTTTTTGTAAAGAAAGGGTCTCCCTATGTTTCCCAGGATGGTCTTGAAGTCCTGGACTCAAGTGATCCTCCCGCCTGGCCTCCCAAAGTGTTGGGAATACAAGTGTGAGCCACCACACCCAGCCCAGTTATTCTTAATTATAGGGCATCTCTTTGAATCCATGTCCACGGAAACATTTTATGAGACATAATACCTAGTTGTAGGTATTGTTAGGAACACATTTTATATTTAAGTTTTGTTTTGGCATAAAATATATTTTTTAAGGCCAAGAGTGGTGGCTCACACCTGTAATCCTAGCATTTTGGGAGGTTGGGATGGGAAGATTGCTTGATCCCAGGAGTTCAATACCAGCCTGAACAACAGAGCAAGAACCTGTCTCCACTAAATATAAAAGAAAATTAGCCAGGCGTGGTGGTATGTGCCTGTAGTCCCAGCTACTTGAGAAGGCTGAGGTGGGAGGACTGCTTGAGCCCGGAAAGTCAAGGCTGCAGTGAGCCTTGATCACACCACTGCACCAGGCATGGGTGACAGAGTGAGACCCTGTCTCAAAAAAAAAAAAAAAAAAATTGTTTTAAAAATCTAAATTCCGAAATTAATGTTCGCTGTAAAACAATGGGTCTAGAACTTGTATATGCTATAAATTTATAATTCAATTAAGAATTTTATTTTATACACTATTGCCAGTGGCCCTGATAGAATGCTGCAGCTTCTGAGCTCTCCAATAATATTAAAGAGGGAGTGAAGAAATGCATTAAGAGAATAAAACATTTTTAAATCTCACCCATTTACATCAAACCTATTGCATTATCAAATGGAGGTGTGAAGTTACAAGAGGTCTAAATTTGAAGAATTCAAAACTGTGTACAGAAGTAGCTCTCATAAATACAATAGGTTTCTAGTTTTAAGTGAACAATTCTCTTTTTTTGTTGTTTTTTTGAGATGGAGTCTTGCTTTGTCACCCAGGCTGGAGTGGAGTGGCACGATCTTGGCTCACTGCAACCTCCACCTCCCAGGTTCAAGTGATCCTTCTGCCTCAGCCTCCCGAGTAGCTGGGACTACAGGTGCACACCACACTCCTGGCTAATTTTTGCATTTTTAGTAGAGACGGGGTTTCACCATGTTGGCCAGGCTGGTCTCAAACTCCTGACCTCAAGTGATCCGCCCGCCTCAGCCTCCCAAAGTGGTAGGATTACAGGCGTAAGCCACCACACCCGGCTGAACAATTCTCTTCTAAATGCAGTTGTCCTAAATTTAACATTCAACATTTCACTGTTCTACACTGATGAAATATTTCACTTATTTATTTCAATGAAATTTCTTTAAAAATTTGAAATCAACTTATATCTTGAGATATACAATTCCTAACTTAAAAAGATCTTGGCCGGGTGCGGTGGCTCACACCTGTTATCCCCGCACTTTGTGAGGCCGAGGCAGGGGGATCACGAGGTCAGGAGATTGAGACTATCCTGGCTAACACGATAAAACCCTGTCTCTACTAAAAATACAAAAATTAGCCAGGTGTGGTGGCAGGTGCCTGTAGTCCCAGCTACTCGGGAGGCTGAGGCAGGAGAATGGCGTGAACCTGGGAGGTGGAGCGTGCAGTGAGCCGAAATTGCACCACTGCACTCCAGCCTGGGCGACAGAGCGAGACTCCGTCTCAAAAAAAAAAAAAAAAAAAAAACACAAAAGATCTTAAAAACATGCAGATACTATAAATATCCGTTCACATTGAATATCTCTGTCTCGCTGCACTGCACCACTCCAAGGATGCCTCTTGCATATTCTGTGGTGCTCCCTGGAATGTGCAACTAGGCAGTTCTGCCTTTTCTCCCTAGGTTTGCCAAGGTGTTTCATAAGCCACCTGCATGTTATCCTGAACATTTTCTATAGCAGAAAATAAATGAACAATATTCTTCAGAGTTTATTAAAACTTGCTGAGAGAGGGCCGGGCACAATAGCTCACGCCTCTAATCCCAGCACTTTGGAAGGCCAAGGTGGGCAGATCACTTGAGGCCAGGAGTTCGAGACCAGCCTGGCCAACATAGCAAAACCCCATCTATACTAAAAATACAAAGATGAGCTGGGTGTGATGGTGCACACTTGTAATCCCAGCTATTTGGGAGGCTGAGACATGAGAATCACTTGAACCTGGGAGGTGGAGGTTGTATTGAGTGGAGATTTTGCCACCACTGCACTCCAGCCTGGGCGACAGAGCAAGACTCTGTCTGAAAAACAAACAAACAAAACAAAACTTCCTAGGAGAAACAGTATCTCATAAATAAACTCCATAGCCATAGAAAGTTATCTGCCAAAGAAGGGTGAAATTCACTTACTTGAAAAGTAGCCTTTCCTCTGAGCATAGCATACACCAAGGCCACAAACGGAAATCACTAAGGCCACAACTACTACGGCTGCTATGATGCCACTTATGTTGAGATCATCTGGAATGTAAAATAAATTACACATAAATATATGTGGATTACACGGACAGATGCAGTCATTAAATTGAAAAGGTTCAAAAAAAGGTCCCCTTTGCAGCTGTATCATAAAGCATACTTTAATGATTGTGAAGCCTGTTCAACTAACTCACTTCTAAGACATGGTTCAAAATTGATTAAAAATATTAACAGAACTTAAGCTTTGGAAAAATACTAAATTTTAAAAACTTCTCAGATTAAAAAATAAAATGTATTCTTTTGCATTCATTTGGAGATGTGTCATAATTCACAGGATTAAAAGACTGGAAGCAATCTTTGAAGTTCATTGAGTTCAAGTATTCTACTGCCACTCCGTACCCCACATCTTACTTAAAATTCTTCTACATCATCATCTGTGTCAATTTCACAAATAATGAAAAACTCAACATCAAAGAAAGCATGTGGTGCCGGGCATGTTGGCTCATGCCTGTAATCCCAGCTACTCAGGAGGCTGAGGTGGGAGGACTGCTTGAGGCTAGGAATTTGAGACCAGCCTAGGCAACATAGCAAGAATCCATCTCTAAAAAATAAAAAAATAAAATAAATTATCCGGGTATGGTGGTGCATTCCTGGAGTCCCAGCTACTCAGGAGGCTGGGGCTGGAGGATCACTTGAGCCTAGGAGTTTGAGATTATAGTGAACTATGATTGCACTACTTCTCTCCATTCTGGGTGACAGAGCGAGACTGGCTCTTAAAAAAAAGCACGTCATTGTTATTCGGTAAAACTAAGTGTAAGAAATATGTTCCTTCTTGAATTATATGGGTGTGTGTGTGTATGTGTGTATACACACATACACAGCCATATACATATATGCAACTAAACTGTCATCCCATTTATGAAAAATGAATTAAATTCTCTGAGGCTTTTCCTATGGCTGTTAAGGCATCCGTCCTCTAATGTAATGCAACTGGATTTTTTGAACCCAAGTTTGGAAATAACTACTGTGAGGTTTTTTTCTTCTCAGATTGATTCTGTTGCCTAATAATTACATTATTAACATTCCAAGCTTAACATTTCTGCAAATTGAGAATTTTATTAAAAATACTCTCATTCATGTCATTAATAACATGATGAACATGGATTTGTTTAGGAAAGAACTATGTAACAGACTAGTAGACACCTCCCGTCATACAACACAATTTATTAACATTCTCTGAGCATGGGATTCAACTGCGTGTGGATCCACCAAAACATTGTTTGGACCATATTTCTCCATCTTGTCCATGAGGATTTTATGAGCCACACTCTTCTGCCATTTAGATACTTCCCATGTATTTATTAAAGGAGCAATTCTTCAAAGAGTCCCATTTTTACAAAGCAAGTTTTAATTAGCCTATGATTAAATAACCTAGAGAAAATATCACATAGCATTTTCTCAAAAATAATTTAAATATTTTAAAGCAATGTACATTTTGGAAATGATCTCTTTAGAGATACTGTTTAAGTGAATCTGCTTATCATAAAAACTTCTGGTCTCAAAATTCTTTCCTAATGCCAAGTGTGTTATTAATTTTCTTAAATACCTCCAAAATATTAATTGATTTTTTTTAAAAAGACAACTTGATAAATCTTTTGAAAGGTTAAGTCATTTGACCAGAGTAGAAAACATTAATTATTGCTTGGTATAAACTCGGTTTGCTTGGGTATTGAGAGGTCAATAAGATTCAGCTTTTTATTTACTTGGATTAAAAAGAGCAGAGAGAGAAAAAATCTACAGTAATCATAATCTTAGGCAAAGTCAAATCAATACGTGAAATTCCTGAGAACCAAAGTGTGCCTTCTATTTACTTTATAGTAGTCATTAAATCTGACATCTATGAAGCATTCAAAGTAAGGGCTATTATCTGACCAAAAAAAAAAAAAACCGTCTTGTAGTTTGTCAATGAATTTGACATCTATGAAGGAAGGATTCACCCTAAAAGAAAATACTGACAAAAAATTATCTTGTTCTGTAAGTACTAAGTCGTAGTATGAATTTTATGTTATTTTTCTTCAATGAAATGGGAGACAGAAGAGTAATAGATAAGGAGTAAGTTAACTTCTTACATCCTGTTCACCGTTTTCTGTGATGTTGAGCAAGTCATACAGCCATATTATGCCTCAGTGAAGAGAAAATGTAACATTAAGTATGAAAATATTTTGTGGTTTTTTTTTTTGAAAAAAAGTCTATAAAAGGAAGGTACCATTTTTCTGACTGAAAGAAAAGGAACTAAACTGCTGAAAGGCTCAGTGTGAGTGGAGTCTGCTGCAGTTTTATAGTGAGGCAGCCATAAACAACCAACAAATCCATGCTTTACTTTCTGCACTTTGAAAAAATGTCTTTAGGACAGTTAACATATTCTAATTTTGGTTACATGTGAATACAGTTATAATTCACAAAGAAAACCAAAAAAATGAATTTATGAATTTGTATGTATTTCAAAAGATGTAAGTCCCAACCAAGGACACAAAACACCTCGGATCAATGGATGAGCATTGAACAAACTAATTTTAACTTTTAAGCTAACTTGTACTTAGAGTAGATATGTGAGAATCATGTTCCAATTAAAGTGGTCCTAGTGGAGAAGCAAACATTTAAATTTTATTCGTTATGTATTTATTGTGTGCTAAGAAAAAGTAACTAATACATCAAAACCATGACTTCCCGGACATGATTCCTTAAAAGAAGGCAAAAGTAGACGTTTAAATTAAACAGGACCATTTAAATGGAAGGAAAAATAAACAGAAATAGTGCTGGTAGGACAAGGTAATGCTAAAAACCATGAGGACAGGCTGGGTACGGTGGCTCACACCTGTAATCCCAGCACTTTGGGAGGCTGAGGTGGGCGGATCACCTGAGGTCAGGAGTTCGAGACCAACCTGACCAACACAGTGAAACCCTGTCTCTACTAAAAATACCAAAATTAGCTGGGTGTGTTGGGCATGCCTGTAATCCCAGCTACTTGGGAGGCTGAGGCAGGAGAATTGCTTAAACCTGGGAGGCGGAGGTTGCTGTGAGCCGAGATCGCGACACTGCACTCCAGCCTGGGCAACAGACAAAGACCCTGTCTCAAAAAAGCAAAAACAAAAACAAAACAACAACAAAAAAAACCCATGAGGACGTATGTGAATAAATGAAACTAAGAAAACAATGCCTTAATTTTTAAACATGTTGTGATGAATTTTTTTTAAATGATAATTTCAAAGCAGCATTGAAAGGGATACTTTCTGATTACTTAAATAACTGCTACGTTGACTATAAATGTCAACACCTGAATTAATTTGGTGGATAATATCAATGATATACATTCCTGAATTTTAAAAATATCAGAAATTCAAACTTCTGGACCTTCAACAATTTACACTACAAGATACTTAGCTTTTATTTGAGAGAAAGACTACTTGGAAGAATGTATTTTAAAAACGATTATTTAAAAAACTAAACAAGTTGTTAAATACAATACTAAGTATTTTTGGCTTATTTGGGAGATGGCTTAAAAACACCATCTTTGCTTCTTTGCAACACATCATATCAAGTTAATTTTAATCATTCTCTCCTGTTTATTCTTCAAGTCACTCAGACATTTCCTACTCCTTGCTCCTTGTACCCCCAAATGCTGTACTTCACAGTCTAGTTGCAAACCATTTGTTCCTCCCAGTATTTCATGCTTACCTACTTGCATTCGTTTCCCAGGACACCTGCGATATCCAACAGAATTGCGAGCTTCACAGGAATATTCTCCAGTGTCCAGTTTGGAAACAGTATTAAATTGCTATTTGTGGATGCAAAAATATATTTTTTTAAGCCATAGATCTATAAGTAGACTTTTTAAATAACCCTGTCCCTCAAATTTTAGCATTAAGTTTGTCTTTCCTTTTTAAAAATTTGGGACTTTCTGTCTTTACTATGAATTTAAAAATCTGCCATGACTTCAAGGAGTTTAAGCTAGACTTTTGCTTAATTTGACGAGAAGAACAAAGATAAAATACACACAGGGAAGTTCCTTTTTTTTTTTTTTAACCATGAAAGCAGTACAGTTAGGAAGGCAGTGAGCGTTTTTTAAAGTTCATAACACATGGTAGTGTTAAGTAGTCTAGGTATTTCTAATTCCTAGGAAACATCATTTATAAATGAAGGGCAGGCCTCCCTGAAAAGGGTTAATACACTCTCCTAAGTCACAAGCGCGTTCACTGCAGCAGCCAACAATAAACACTTCCCTTAAAGAGCCAGTTACTACCAGGAAGTAGCTTAGGGCCTAGGAAAATCTTAATTGGTATTGGTTTATAGGATTGTCGATTCTATCAATTCTAGAATTTTTTAAATTTGAAAAGAAAAGCCAGCCCTTGCTCCTTCCCATCCCTGTCAAAGCAACCAAAAGCTAAGACTGATATAATAGACTTTGTTATTTTTATCAATAGTTTTTATCCCCTTGGAGGATATTTGGAAGGAATGAAGGCAGACAAAAAGGAAGAAGAGGAGAAAAGAAAGAAGAGAGGGAGGGAGGGAGAAAGGAAGGAAGGAAAGAAGAAAGGGCTGGAGGGAGGGAAGAAAGGGAGTGTAATCCTGGTCACCTTGAAGGGTCATTGTCTTAGATCCTTCTAAATGGAGGGAGAGAAGGTTTTCCTGTTTTTCTTTTTTTCTTTTTTTCCACTCTGTGGAATCATCTGTCACTCTCCTCAAAGCCAGAATGCTTTTAGAATATTCACCATGAACTCAGGGCCAAGGTTACATATAAATAATACGTTTGACTAAAACCCAAAATGATCTTCCAGCATATTATAGCTGGTAATTAAAAGGAAGTCATTGGCTTGCATACACTGGAGTCTTTGTTGTTAATTTCTCACATAAGAACCCATCCTAGTTCAACCCAGGTGCATTCCTTTGACATCACAAGCTATTTCAAGGGTTGAGGTTAGCTGAGGAAAGTGAATCTGTATCCTTTCAGACTTGCCTTGGGGCTTTTACCAACTGCCCTGAGAAAAAATAAATTTGAAAAGTAAATATAGCAAAATGTGACAGCAGGTTTTTCTGCCCAGTTGCTCAGTGTAAAATCACTCAGACCTGCTGACTGCGCCTGCTGACTGCTGAGAGGCCAGAGCGTGGCTGTGCTTAAGAAGTAACTGCATCCAATAGGCTTCATTATTCAGCCACTTTAGCAATTTGCTTTCTTGTTTATCAGAAGATCTAGTTTGTAAATGTTTGTTTATCAGAAGATCTAGTTTGTAGATGAAAGGTATGAAGGATTATATCCTCCTTTCAAAATTCATTAAAATTGGCTGGGTACGGTGGCTCACAGCTGTAATCCCAGCACCTTGGGAGGCAGAGGCGAGCGGATCACTTGAGGTCAGGAGTTCGAGACCAGCCTGGCCAACATGGAGAAACCCCGTCTCTACTAAAAATACAAAAATTTCCCAGGCATGGTGGCAGGTGCCTGTAGTCCCAGCTACTCTGGAGGCTGAGGCAGGAGAATTGCTTGAACCTAGGAGGTAGAGGTTGCAGTTAGCCAAGACTGTGTCATTGCACTCCAGCTGGGGCAATAGAGCGAGACTGTCTCAAAAACATTAAAAAAAATTATTAAAATTGTTATTATCACCACACCTTTAAGTTTTTTTTGATAATGGCTGTCATAGTGATTCTGCGTTGCTGGAAGGCAGACAATTTTAAACTGATGTAGAATATTACATTGATTGAATTTTTTTAAAAAAGCTTCAAGCTTAATGACCCTTTTTAAAACTTCCACTTCTATTCCTATAATCAAAGATGAAAAAGTAAAATACTTTTTATTTTTAAATGTAATTAGCTTCACAGAGCTTGCTTATAGTTTGTCATCAGTATTCCTAGAAAGTCTTTCAATAAGAATGTTTTACTGGAGGAAACAGAATATCTGGACTCAATCTAAAGTAATAGATACTAAAGTCACAGAGTCAATTGTTGGTGATCTACAGTCATGGAAATATTTCATGATATAGGAATCCTATCATGATTGACTACAGTTACTATTTTCACATGGTCAGGGTATCCCCAAGCAAGTTTTCATGCATTTTCCTGATGTTGTAAATTGAGGCTGCACTTAGTAATTTTCCAGGCCAGAAGACAGCTGTAGATAACTGCCTGATTCATCATCATGAATCAGGCTTAGTGCGCTTTGGGGCACTGTTACTTAAGAAGGCAGCATGCATTTTTTTTTTTTTTTTTTTTTTTGAGACGGAGTCTGGCTCTATCACCCAGGCTGGAGTGCAGTGGCGCAATCTCTGCTCACTGCAAGCTCCGCCTCCCAGGTTCACGCCATTCTCCTGGCTCAGCCTCCCGAATAGCTGGGACTACAGGCACCCGCCACCGCCCCCGGCTAATTTTTTGTATTTTTAGTAGAGATGGATTTCACGTGTTAGCCAGGATGGTCTCGATCTCCTGACCTCGTGATCCTCCCACCTCGGCCTCCCAAAGTGCTGGCATTACAGGCGTGAGCCACTGCGCCCAGCTGCACAATTTTTAAAGTTTATAGCACATGGTAGTACTCAGTAGTCTAGGTATTTCTAATTCCTAGGAAACACCACCTATATAAATGAAGGCCTCCCTGGTAAAAGGGTTAATGCACTTTCCTGAGTCACGAGCGAGTTCACTGCAGCAGCAAATAATAAACATTTCCTTTAAAGAGCCAGAGTTACTACCAGGAAGTAGCTTAGGGTCTAGGAAAATCTTAATTGGTATCATTTATAGGATTATCAATTCTAGAATCTTTTTAAATTCTGAAAAGATAAACATACAGCCTTTGCTCCTTTGTTTCAGGAGCCTTTGCCCCTTTGCTCTTTTACTGGTCCTTGCACACTCAGCTCCCTCAGTCTCCGTTTTCTCTTCCCATGTCCTGTAGTAGCTCTTTCCATCACTTCTTGGTACAAGTGCTGCCATCTTTCCTGCTGCCCCTGCCTCTCTCCACTTAGCAAGCAATGGTATCAGTTCTCTATTCAACATCATCTTAAGTTCTAATAATTTTTTTTATCTAAATGCAAGACAGTTATCAAGTCAGTTCTTGAAATGACCTTACCAGAGTTCCAGTTTTTGTATTCATTGTGTATGAGCTGTTGGTGCTTTGGGAGCCAAGTCTGGGATTTTCTGGCAAACGGATGCCATCCTTAAACCACGTGTATTCAGGAGCTGGATTCCCTTCTTTGTCTTGACATCGTAGCTCTACCACAGTTCCACTCAGAGCGGAAGAGGGTACTTCACATGATGGAACTGCTGGAGCCACTGAACAATGGAAATCAAGTGATATTGGTTATTTATAAGCTAATCAAGGTTGTTTGTTTTCTTCAAAGCTGTTGACTTTGTCTCTACAACCAATGGTTTTAATAGCCAGGTAAAGAGGTGTGCTTACTGGACCCTGTGATGGAGACTGCTTACTTGTCCAACAAATGCATCTTCTTGCTTCATGGGCACACAGTCGACCACGTTTCCCAGCACTCTTGTTGCCAGATGGGGTCATATACATGAGTTCTGGCCAATGGAATGTGGGAAAAATTGATATATCCCATTTCCGGGCCAGACTAATTAAAAACCTCCCACATGTTCATTCATGTCCTCCACCCCCTCCCGCTACCAAGTAGGTGTCAACAACAATGGTGACCTTGGAACGTCATATATTGAAGACGTCAGACCTACATTAGGTTGAGTCTCTAATGATTTCATGAAATAAAGTAATATGGCTCCTCCACCACTGTCCCAACTATTTAGGCTTTACTTAAGTGAGAAAGAAACTTACTATGTTAAGGAACTCACTGAGAGTTACGGGCTTATCTGTTATAATAATAAGCATTACTTTAGCCTATACAACAGCTATTGTTTATTAGATAAACAATCTCTACTGTTTTCTTCAATTGGTTTATTACCACTTATATTTAAAAGAAGCCTAACGAGAGAGAGAGAGAATGTGTGTGTGTGAGAGAGAGAGACAGAGCGAGAGAGAGAGACTGTGTGCGTGTGTGTACAGATAGATTTTTTTTTTTTTTTGGAGACATAATCTCGCCCTATAACCCAGGCTGGAGTACGGTGGCGTGACCATGGTTTACTGTAGCCTCAGCCTCCCAAGCTCAAGCGATTGATCCTTCCACCTCAACCTCCCAAGTAGCTGGAATATAGGCTTGAGCCACCATGACCAGCTAATTTTTAAAAGTGTTTTTGTATAGACAGGGTCTCACTATGTTACCCAGGCTAGTCTTGAACTCCTAGGCTTAAGCAATCCTCCTGCTTTGGCCTCCCACAGAGCTGGGATTATAGGCATGAGCCACCATGCCCAGCCAAACCTGAGTATTTTTTTCAGGCCCAGTACTCAACTATAAATCTCATTCTGTCTAGAACTGGGCAAAGGTTAGAAAATACCTGGTCCAGGTATGAGGGTTATTCTGGTCTCAGGGATTGGAAAGTAAACCAAACTTCATTAGGTGACCTATTTATTATCCAGCAAAACCCAGAACTGGCCGTATTCTAAGGTAGTCTCCCAAGATTGCAGTAGTTCTACTGCAGAATTCTAAGGTGGTCTCCCAAGATTGCAGTCCTTGGTATAAATACACTTTTTTTCCAGTTATTCAATCAAACACTAATCTAGGTACTGTAGTAGAAAGATTTTGGAAATGTAACTAAGGTCCCAAAACCATTGTCTCTAAGATAGAATGATTTCATGAATGGGTTTGACCTAATCACATGAACCTTTAAAAGCAGAGAGTTTTCTCTGGCTGATTACAGAAGGGAAAGTCAGATATTCAAGGCACAAGGAGAAGGCTAGGTGTAGTGGCTCATGCCTGTAATCCTAGCATTTTTGGAGGCCAAGGCAGGAGGATCGCTTGAGGCTGGGAGTTTGAGACCAGCCTGGGAAACATAGTGAGATCATGTCTCTACAAAACAAAACAAAACAAAAAAAATGGGTGTGTGCCTGTGGTCTCAGCTTAGATGGGAGGCTGAGATGGGAGAATCACTTAAGCCAAGGAGGTTGAGGTTGTAGTAAGCTGTGATCTGGAAGACAGAGAAAAATTTTGTCTCAAAACAACAACAAAAATGAAGTACAAGAATTTGATATGCTTTTCTTTCATTGAAGATGGAAGGGACCATGTTACAGGGAATGTGGTGGCCTCTAGGAGTTGAGTGTGGCCCACCAACTGATAGCCAGCATGGAACAGGGACCTCGGTCCTACAACCACAAGGAACCGAAATCTGCCAACACCAAGAATGAGCCTGGAAACAGATTTTCCTCGTAGCCTGTAGATGAGAACTCAGCCTTGTCAACACCTTGGTTTCAGCCCTGTGATACTTTGGGCAGATACCCAGTCTTCCTGTTGGACTTCTGCTCTACAGAACTAGTTGTTATATAACACTAGAAAATGAATAAACTGGCCGGATCTGCTGCAAGGTTTTCTGATTTAAATTTCTCCTATACTATTGCATCACTAGTATTTCAGAAAGAGCATGAACAACATGAAAAAGGAAGGGGAGCTGTTTTAGTCTTGTAACTTGGTAGATTATACACCACCAATGAAAGAGAAGAGATCGTGTTCCTCCACAAACTACCATCATGAGCTGTTACAATCTATCAGTGATTCTTTTTATTTTTTTTTTTTGAGAAAGTCCTGCTGTCTCCCACGTTAAAGTGCAGTGGCACAGTCATAGCTCATTGTAGCCTTGAACTCCTGGGCTCAAGTAATCCTCCAGCCTCAGCCTCCCAAGTAGCTGAGACTACAGGTGCATTACAACACAAATGGCTTTTTATTTTTTTTTTTTTAGAGAGAGTGATATAGGGGACTCACTATGCTGCCCAGGCTGGTCTCAATCTCGCTGACCTCAAGGGATCCTCTCACTTCAACCTCCCAAAGTGGTGGGATTAGAGTCATGAGCCCCTGTGTCTAGTCTATTCATGATTCTTAGAGAAACTAAACATACCGGTTTTGGAGTTAACCCCATCTGGATTCAAATCTTAGTCCAGACACTTTCTAGCTGTATGGCCTTGTTAAATCATTTAACTTCCATTTGGTCATCAATAAAAATCATATTAATGAAGATGAAGTAAAATTACTTATGTGAAAAGGGCTAACATATCAGGTATATAATCAATGTCAATTTCCTTTATTTACCAAATGACTTCTAATCCTACCTTCAGTCTACTTTTTTGTGTGTTATTGCTTCTCTACCATCTCATGTGATACTACTTTAAATGATTGAAGAAATTGTGTATATGCTGAAAACTATTGAAAAATAAACTCTTAGGAAAGATACTCCCATGTACATTGTAGGATCATTAGGAATTGCCTCCATCTTTAACAAAGAGATACTTTGTGATAACGCATTACTAAAATTTCAGCAGCCAATGAGGAGAGGGGGAGAAATGGCCAAGAGCTTGCCAGGAAGGTGATGCTTATGGTCTCTGTAACTTGACTGGTTGAGGCTCCCAGTTGATGCTGGCATGTTCATGGACCAGTGCTTGGTTGCCCCCAGGGCTGGGTGGTGGAGAAGGCGTGGGAGACGTAGTCACACATATACATGCACATCACCTAATACTTCCAGAGTGACTGTATCCTCTTCCAGGTTTTGGCCTTGCTCAGATGGGGCGCTAACTTCACAACGATATTTCCCCGCATCACTTCTTGTCACATTTTTGATCCGAATATTGAAATCTATCATCTCAGCTCGATTTTTAAAATCACCTTTTAGAAAAAGAAGACATTGATGTTAGTAATAATCCAAGTAGCTTTCTTTGTAATACCTTCCTCTAGTCAGTTCATTTAGTAACCAAAGCATTTATTTCCCTTTTAATAAACTCAAGTTTAAAGCCTTAAAGTTGTATATGGATGCTGTTATTTAAAATTTTTCTTTTGGAAAGGACAGTTTTTAAAATGTTCAAAAGGCCAGGCGTGATGGCTCACGCCTGTAATCCCAGCACTTTGGGAGGCTGAGGCGGGTGGATCACTAAGTCAGGAGTTCAAGACCAGCCTGGCCAACATGGTGAAACCCCGTCTCTACTAAAAATACAAAAAATTAGCTGGGTGTGGTGGCGAGCGCCTGTAATCCCAGCTACTCAGGAGGCTGAGGCAGGAGAATTGCTTGAACCCAGGAGGCGGAGGCTGCAGTGAGCCGAGATTGTGTCTCTGCACTCCAGCCTGGGTGACAGAGCGAGACTCAGTCTCAAAAAAAAAAAAAAAAAATTCGAAAAAGCATAGTTTTATATTCTCATATTTTATTTCATTTTGACATCTAATTTTAGTTTACTAGCTAACTTTTTTGGCAGTGTTGTAATGCCTATGTTCAACCTTATACTTCTCACTGAATCAAAATGTTGAAATCTTTATGTATAAGGTTAATAACTGTCAGTTAAGCAGTTCACTGAGCAATTAAATGTTTTTGTCCATATGCAGTCAGATCTAATTGCTGCTGTAAGATAGCCATAATTTCTCCAGTTTCAGTCTAACACATACCTTATAGTAACAAGATGCAGGTGTGTACATATTTTCTAATTAGTTGGATGGCCCTTAACAAGCCATTTTATTTTTTTTTTTTTATTTTTTATTTTTATTTTTTTTTCATTGTGAATACTTTATGGAAACATTGGAAATACATAGAGTATAATGTGAAGTTAAAAATTACCAAATACAAATTGCATGTATCTTACAGTTACAGTGTTGTAAAATATATATCTGTGAGGCAAATGAGAAGAGAAAGAAAAATATTAACGTGATCTATTATTGTGGTAGAATAGTAGATGAATTCTTTCTTTTTTTTTTTTTTTTTTTTTTTTTTTTTAGATTCTAGAATGGGTTAGACTGGTTTATTCCAGGTCCCTTTATTTTTTTTATTATTATTATTATTATTATTATTATTATTATTATCATACTTTAGGCTCTATGGTACATGTGCGCAACGTGCAGGTAAGTTACATATGTATACATGTGCCATGCTGGTGCGCTGCACCCACCAACTCGTCATCTAGCATTAGGTATATCTCCCAATGCTATCCCTCCCCCCTCCCCCCACCCCACAACAGTCCCCGAAGTGTGATGTTCCCCTTCCTGTGTCCATGTGTTCTCATTGTTCAATTCTCACCTATGAGTGAGAATATGCGGTGTTTGGTTTTTTGTTCTTGCGATAGTTTACTGAGAATGATGATTTCCAATTTCATCCATGTCCCTACAAAGGACGTGAACTCATCATTTTTTATGGCTGCATAGTATTCCATGGTGTATATGTGCCACATTTTCTTAATCCAGTCTATCATTGTTGGACATTTGGGTTGGTTCCAAGTCTTTGCTATTGTGAATAATGCCGCAATAAACATACGTGTGCATGTGTCTTTATAGCAGCATGATTTATAGTCCTTTGGGTATATACCCAGTAATGGGATGGCTGGGTCAAATGGAATTTCTAGTTCTAGATCCCTGAGGAATCGCCACACTGACTTCCACAAGGGTTGAACTAGTTTACAGTCCCACCAACAGTGTAAAAGTGTTCCTATTTCTCCACATCCTCTCCAGCACCTGTTGTTTCCTGACTTTTTAATGATTGCCATTCTAACTGGTGTGAGATGGTATCTCATTGTGGTTTTGATTTGCATTTCTCTGATGGCCAGTGATGGTGAGCATTTTTTCATGTGTTTTTTGAACAAGCCATTTTAGGTCTTTGCCTTCACTCACATAAAACAGGGATAATAATATCTTTTTTAAAAAACTTACTTTCTAGGTAAGCAGACATAAGGCCATGTGAAAACATTTTGCTAAAAGTTGCTAAACAAACGTAAGGCAAAATTTGTAAGGTATTGTCATATTAATTATTTTCTAATATTTAACTGACCTTTTTCTGATTTAACAAATATAAAAATTGCATATTTTCAGAACTACAAAATTCAGTAGTTATACAAGGTGAATTAAAATAGTAAAGTTGGTCATAATCATAAGTTCATTCATGTATGTTTTTATTTAATTATATCAAGAAATAATTATAAAATAGGTAAAATTTAGTGAAAGCATTGCTATTTATTCTGCTTAGGTGGTCTTGCCCATATCAGTGGATTGTCTGGCACTGGCCACTCCATCAGGTACTCAGACAGTCATATGGCCCATAGATTTTGTCAAACAGATTTGGCAATACAACTCTGACCTGTCTGTCAGTCCATATGCCAGATCAAGCATGTCAGTCTCCTTTTCAGTGATTGTGTCTAACTTCTCAAATATGTACTTTTCAAAATTGAGGTGACAGAGCAAGCCAAGGTTCCCTGCCATGCAACAAACCCATCAATATCTACATTATTTTCAACCACAACATCTAGCAGAGAGTCATCAACTTTTCCTTTGTTAATGTTTCACTGTTGGTTTATAAAGTGGACTGTTATTTTATCTTCTGAGCTGCTCTGGGCCTTCACTGACGTGTTTCATCTCTGGCTGACCCCAGTGCTCCCACCCCGTCTCCAAGTACCCAGCTCCCTGCAGGCTGTCAGCTCCAGCATGGGCCCTGCGAGGAGCAGCTGCCCAGCAGGCCTGGCCACTGAGGCGCTTCCATATTATGTATATAAATTTTTTTTTTTTTGAGACAGAGTCTTGCTCTGTTGCCCAGGCTGGAGTGCAGTGGCGTGATCTTGGCTCACTGCAAGCCATTCTCATGCATCAGCCTCCAGAGCATCTGGGATTACAGGTGCGCACCACCACACTGGCTAATTTTTGTATTTTTAGTAGAGACGGGATTTCACCATGTTGGCCAGGCTGGTCTCGAACTCCTGGCCTCAAGTGATCCGCATGCCTTGGCCTCCCAAAGTGCTGGGATTACAGACATGAGCCACTGTGCCCAGCCCCATGTTATATTTTAAAGAATTCAGCTCAAATGCTTGCCTCATTCCCTTTCTAGTTCCCTTGTAAAAAATATTCATGTCTTCAGAAAACCAGGGAGTCTGGTTTAATTGACTGGAACAGTAACTTTATGTGTGGTGGCCCACGTAACACTGCGGCACAAGAAAAGATGGTTAAAAACATTATTTTATTTTTTGATAGTAACATATTCAGAATTAAAATAGTGTTTTGCACCTGGTGTGGTGGCTTGCACCTGTAGTCCCAGCCAATTGGAAGGCTGAGGTGGGAAGATCGCTTGAGGACAGAAGTTTGAGGCCAGCCTTGGAACGTGGCCAGATCTCATCTCTTAAAAAAATGTAAAAATTAGGCAGGTACAGTGGCTCAAATAAATATTTTTGCATAAAATAATAGTTTTGCATTTCTGCACATGCCAGAAATGGCAACTACAGAAAATTCAAGTGAAGACAGCTGTGCTATTAACACCTTACAGCTAGTAGTCTTATCTTGACAGATAAGAACTCAAGGGGATATTTTAAATTTTCTGTAAACTTCAAACATTTTCACTTAATTCTTTAACATTAAATAAATACATAGTATTTTAAAATAATAACATGTTTATTACACTTGTAAAATTGTATTTCCAGCTTTAGAAATATTTATAATGGAAAGATTCAAGCATACACAACATTAGAAAGTAGAGTGAATTGTACGTCAATGTATCATTGACCAGCTATAATAGTAATCAATGCATAGTTTATCTTGTTTCATCTGCATCATTAACCACTGGTTTATTTTGAAGCAAATGGTAACAGTTCATCCATCATTATCAATATTTTAAATTATAAGTTCATCACATATTCAATGGCAAGAGTAGGTAGTAGAAAGAAATGTATAACAAAAGAAAAAAAAGAAAAGAAAGCACTTGATAATGGTTGCTGTCATAACCCACCCATAAGTCTTAACTCCCTGAGCTTCTCAGTGGTGGCCTACCTTTCAAATGGAGTTAAGGAAATAGCGTGACAGCATTGTGACTGAGAAGCAACCTTCCATTTCCGAACCACACCATTTTTTAATTCCTTTCTCTCAGGACTTTATCTATAGCCAGGCAAGTGGCTCACACCTGTAATTCCAGTATTTTTGGAGACTGAGGCAGGAGGATGGGTTGAGCCCAGGAGTTCAAGACCAGCCTGGGCAACATAGGGAGACCTCACCTCATCTCTACCAAAAAAAATAAATAAATATATAAAATTAAATTAGCTGAGCATACTGGTGTGCACCTGTAGTTCCACCTACTTGGGGACTGAGATGGGAGGATAACTTGAGCCCTGGAGGTGGAGGCTGCAGTGAGCCATGATCATACCACTGTGCTCCAGACTGGGCAAGAGAACAAGACCTTGAAAAAAGAAAGAAAGGAAAGAAAGGAAGAAAAAGAAGAAAGGAAAGAAGGGGAAGGAAGGAAGGGAAAGAAAGAAAAAGAAAGAAAGAGAGAGAGAAAGAAAGAAAGAAAGAAGAGAAAGGAAGGAAGGAAGGAAGCAAGGAAGGAGGGAGGGAAGGAAGGAAGGAAGGAAGGAAGGGAGTTTAATCTACTGAGCCAATAAGAGCAATTGCATTTTGCATCCTTTATGCCTGAGTTGAGAAAGAAGATTCCAGGGATTCAGTGGGCTTCACCTCCCTCTGTTCTTTGCTTTTGTGGCTATTGTGTTTTATGTCTCAGACATGGTTGCTTTCATCTCACACTTACAAAAACATATTTTCAGTAATCAGTCATGTCCTGATCTCATTTGCCAATTAAAGGATCCTGGTTGTACTTGGCATTCTCTTGCTCACACCTCTTCAAGCCTACAGCTTCTTACCTTGAAGAGTCTGTTGATAGTAGACAAAGGAGACACTCCGACCCAGTTTCTTCCACTCTAATCTGGACGAAACAGTCTTCTTTGGGGTTTTGCAGGCTAAAATAGCCTCTAGGAACAACAATAAAAATACTTGTTTTCTAATTGTCCCCATGAATTTATATTTTACTTAACTAGGTGACAAAATTTTAAACATCTTTAAATTACTCCTTTATAGTTTTATTCATACATTCATTCATAAATTACATCAACAGGTCCCATGTTGGCTCAACCCAGAAATGAATTTGAAGCCTTCTAGCTCTTCCACATAATAACTGTATGACACTATGCTTATTTCCCTGGTTATCAAGTTTGAGTTTTCATCTGTAAATGGGCTAGTATTTCACAGAGTTGTTGTGAGTCTTCAAATGCAATAAGATATGCAAAGCACACAGGCTTGGACATAGTAAGGACTTAACAAATGGCAGCTATGATTAATTATGTATCTTATTATTCCCAGTGTCAGTCTTGAAGGAGTCTACCATCTGGTAGAAGAGGCAACTAAGATAATGGGATTTCAGCCCAGTGTTGCTGAATACCAGCTATGCAGATGGTGATTCATGCTTAGTACCCAAGAAAGGCACTTAATCCAGCCTGGGACATGCTGGGAAACCCAGAAAAGTTTCCACAACATGCTATATTCTCACTCAGATCCCTTCTTTGTCAACCTTCTCTACAAATACATTAATACATATCCAATATGGTCTCCTAATAAATCATTGATTTTTACCCCCAAACAACTGCCTATATAACCTTGCCTCAGTCCAGATAATTATTAAAGTATTGAATCTTAGCATCAAGTGTAACTGCCTCAATGTAGCTAAGTTCTTTTATTACGAGAAATTTACTGCAATTGTGTCATTAATACTTGGAGCCTCCAAAGGAACCCCCTTCTTTTCACTGTCCAAACGAGATGTCTGAGAGAAAAAAAAACCCAGTGCCAGTCTGGGAACTGCTTCAAGTTGCCAAATGGAAACCTCCAGTTATAAATATTTTTAAAAGTATTTTTTTAACTAGGCTCTCTAGAATGTCATCTCCATGTTTCTGAAATACCTTTTTCCCACAAGGCATATGGTTTGACCTAAAAAAGCACAGTATCTTTGACCAGAAATTATTTTAAAATCCTTTTCATACCTTTGATTTTAATGTTAAGCAAATGAATGTTAAAAAAGAATGCAGAATATTTAGTTTCTAATTTTTTTCATTCCACACATATTGCTGGACATACAAAAATGGAACAAAAGGTAATGGAAAATAGAAAGTAGGGCAGAGAAAAGAAAGGCAAGGAAGAAAAGAACCAAAAGTTGTTTTCAAGGATGTCTAAAGTTTTTAAAGCAGGTTTTACATTACAAAGAGACATCATTTTACAGACATGTTTACAATTATGCTACAAAGACAAATGTGTGCTAGGGGACCTGTCTGAGGAAACACAGTTCTGTTCTGTTGATTAAGGAGAATGGGTGGTGACCTTCCGGAGTCTTAAGTTGTAGATAGGTTTCCTTCCGGTATTTTGTGAGTTTCCAACAATTAAACACACACCCACACTCATTTTTAGCCTATTCCTCATGTCTTCTGTGTCTTAAGAATAATTTTACACTTAAATAATTGCATTGTTTTACATATTTAGATACACATGTGCATGTGCGTGCATGCGCGCACACACACATACACACACACACACACACATACACACACCCCTCCTAGTGAATTCTTCCTAATTTCTGTCCTTATTGCGCTGTGGAAAAACCTCTATGAAACTGATACTAGAAAATATAGCAATAATTTTCCTAAGTCCAGTGACTTCACTCCAGCCTCTCTCTCTCTGGCCATGTAAAATGTGGAGAAATGGTTTATCCAATTCATCCAAAATATGTTGAGTACTTACTGTCTGCCATGCATTGTTCTTGAGCTGTATCGGTGAATGAAACAAAGATCCTTGCCCTTTGGGATCTTACAATTTAGCAGGAGAAGTCAGATAAACAAGAAACATAATAAAGTGAATTACCTAGTACGTTAGCAGATGATGAGGGTTATGAAGACGAAAGAGAGCAGAACAGAGTACAGGAGGTTTGGAAGTGCTAGGGACAGGGCTACAATTTTTGAAAAATGGTAGCCAGAGTTCACCTCATTTAGAAGGTGGTATTTGACCAAAGGTTTAAAAGAGGGAGAGAATTCATTATATGGTTCTTTGAGAAAGAAGATCCCAAGCAAGGAAAGAGCCAGTGCCTAGGCCCTTGGGTACTAATGCCTTGATTTTGAACTTCTAGCCTCCAGAACCATGCGAGAATAAATTTCTATTGTTTGAAGTCACCTGGTTTGTAGTATTTTGTAATGGCAGCCATAAGAAACAAATGCAGAGAATAAAAATACTGGAATCATGGGGTCAATATCTGAGGATAAGGAAGTAAATGAACTTACAACCTAACTCTCATGAACTCTCTTCTCTCTCTTCAGCCAAAATTCAATACTTATGCCAGCATAATTTTCTGTATCAGGCTTTAGGGTTATTGCGCCATAACACGGTAGGTTATAGCAGAGGCTTCGGAGTTAGACCCCTACCATAGACTCCGTATGTGATACTGGGAGAATTACTTTTTTTGAACATTATATCCACGTCTGTAAAATGATAAAAAGAACAGTACTCATCTTACAAAGTTGTCACTAAGATTAAATGAAACGCTATATTTACATGTGTGATGCACATGGCACCACCTTACATATAGTATGTGCTCTGTAAATGGTCATTATTGTTTTCACCCTTGAGGAATTTCTCTTAGTTATAGTTGCAAGCTTGCCTTGACGTAGAAATATATACTTTATACCGTCACAAATTTACCTATAAATGACTCCAATTTGAAATAAAATGTTATCTCTGTAGGAAATAGCAAAAAATATAGATATAAATTATATTTTCTCAACCTAAGGCATATTAAAAACAGGAAACTATGCCAAGTCTTTTCTATTAAGGTGATTATTTCATTGCCAAAATATCTATTTCATTTGGATCGAGAAAAGAGAATTCTTTGTTTATAAAAAGCATTAGCAACAACATGTGGCAAAATAATCACATTTAGGAATCACATAGATAGAATCATTATGAATTTTAATTTTCCTGGATTCTGTACTGCTAATTATCCTTTGATTTCATTCTCAGGGCTCAAGTTAAAAATCATCAAAATCTTACATAACACAAAAAGAGAATTGATACTACCAAAATAGCTCTGACTTAGCAGAAATTACTTCTGTGAAGAAATGCTTGCTATTAAACTCTAATTTATAGCTTTCAGGTTTAGAATCCCTTTGCAGAGGGCTGCTCATGTAATTTACAAGCCTGGCAGAGCTGCCCTGATTTCAGTCTCCTTCTGCTCTTGGCACTACCATGGGAAGTGATACAGCGCAGCAGCGCTGGAAAGAAGGAATTAATTCATAATTTCTTGACCTCAGAGAAACAAGGCATAACAAATGAACAAATAGGGTGAAACACACATACACATATATACAAATCATAAAATATTATAGACTTACAGCAAAATTAAGTTACTGCATTTAGTCCTAAGACTAAAATGTAGAAGAAACAGAAATATATTTATGCCTTATGAAGAGCCAAAGCTGGAATGATGGGGACACATACACAATAGAATTAAAATTAAATTCTTAATTAAAAAGAGGTGAGATGAAACAAGAAAATAGAAAACACTTATTTTGGAGTGAGATTAACATTTGATTGCAATACATTATGGAAGGATTTTCCATATTAAAAATAAAACATGCATTAAAAAGTAATGCAAATGGGTGCAGGGTTTTGTTTTAGAATGATGAAAATATTTTGGAACTAGGTAGAGGTGGTGGTTGCACAAAACTGTGAATGTATCAAATGCCACTGAATTATTCACTTAAAAACTACAAATTTCAGGTTATGTGAAATTCACCTTGATACATTTAAAAAAAATAATGTAAGGTTAAAGAATATAATTTTGATGTCCTAACTCAGATATGATGGGAGAGGATATACATCCACTGTACCCAATTGGACCCAGCATTAAGAACCTCCGAGAAAGTGAGAAGTGGAACTGAACTGAACTTTACTTCCTTTGTCCCTCAGGGACATCCTGGTCCATTTACCCCTCTCTCACTCTGTGCTCACCCTTGTGGCCTTTCCAGCTTCCGTTCTGGCATCTCACCCAGCCCTGTTTATCCATCCTGGAGGTGCTCCATAGTCCCAAATTCCCTCAATCATTAATTTCCTCTTCCCACCTCTCTCCGTTTAAAACTAACTCATACCAGAGTGTTCTATAGCTTAAGCATATAAAATGTTAGAACTTAAGAGAACCTAGTTAACCTAATAATTTTTTAAGTAATTTGTTATTAAGTTATTCATTTTTTTAATGATGAACTTTTTTTTTTTTGAGATGGAGTCTCAGTCTGTCGCCCAGGCCTGGAGTGCAGTAGTGTAATCTTGGCTCACTGCAACCTCCACCTCCCAGGTTCAAGCTATCTCCTGCCTCAGCCTCCCAAGTAACTGGGATTACAGGTGCCCGCCACTAGGCCTGGCTAATTTTTTTAGTAGAGACAGGGTTTCACCATGTTGGCCAGGCTGGTCTTGAACTCCTGACCTCAGGTAATACACCTGCCTCAGCTTCCCAAAGTTTTGGGATTACAGGTGCGAGCCACCGTGCCTGGCCTTTTTTTTTTTTTTTTTTTTTTTTTTGAGACATTCTCTCACTTTGTTGCCCAGGCTGGAGTGCACTGGTATGATCATGGCTCACTGCAGCCTCAAACTCCTGCACTCAAGTGATCCATCCACCTGCCTCAGCCTCCTGAGTAGCTGGGACAACAGGCATGCACCATATGTCTGTCTAATTTGTTTTTTTATAGAAACAGGGTCTTCATGTTTTCCAGGCTTATCTCAAACTCCTGGCCTCAGGAGTTTGAGATTACAGGCATGAGCCACCACTCCCAGCCAGGACTGATTCTTATTACAGTATATTTTTACTTAACAAGCACATATAATTCATATTATGTGTTAGGCACTATTGAAAGCACTATATAAATATTAACTCATTTAAATCCCCCCACTCCAGGCCTTTACTTCAATCTTTGTCTCTTTCCTTCAAACCTATCTTTCTCCAGCTCCAGGAACCTAAGACATACCTGATGATGAGAGATCAGACATTTAGGATCTGTTTCTTAAATGTTCATAAGCTCTGGCCTAAACAAGTATTAAATTTAAGAAATAGTAATTCTTCTGATTGCCCAATATTATTAATTGTATAAAAGATAAAGGATCCTTTGGAAAAGTAGTAGGTGATCAATATTTGAAACAAACTTATAGGGCAGGTGTGTGGTGGTTCGTGCTTGTAATCCCAGTAGTTTGGGAGGCCAAGGTGGGCAGATTGCTTGAGCCCAGGAGTACAAGACCAGCTTGGGCAACGTGGTGAAACTCTGTTTCTACAAAAAAATACAAAAAATTAGCCAGACATGGTGGCCTGTGCCTGTAATCCCAGCTACTTGGGTGGCTGAGGTGGGAGGATCACTTGACCCCGGAGGTGGAGGTTGCGGTGAGCCGAGATCATGCCACACTGCACTCCAGTGTGGGTGACAGACAGAGATCCTGTCTCAAACAAAATAAAGCAAAACAAAACAACAACAACAACAATGAAAGCTTATTAAAAAGCCCATATATAGGTTACTAGTTTCTTTTGACAATTTTTTAACTGTGGCAAAATAAACATAAAATTCACCATCTTGACCATTTTTAACTGTATAGTTCAGTAGTATTAAGTATATTGTTGTGCATATAACAATCTCCAGAACTATTTTATCTTGCAAAACAGAAACTTTATTTTCTTAAATTAACTCCTTCTTATAAACATTTTTAAGAAGCTAAAATAGATAAGAACATGGTACCCCAAAGTAAGCTATATTAATATCACCTTAAATACACAGAGTGGAGTTTGAAGTGTTCATTTCTATGTATCATGTCTAGCTGGCTAGAAACTTTCCAAGCTCTCCATCTCCTAGTTTCACAAATTAGATTTGCTTTGTTGCAGATAATTTAAGTTATAGGAGACCTTCTTTGCACATCCAATCTTTTATTGAATGTCGAAAATTTCCACTGAGGAGGTGGAGTAAATGTTCTTGAGGTGGAGTCAGCATGAAGCAGCATTTCAGGCAGAGGAATTAGTAGAAGGTAAGGCAGAGAATCCCAACAAATAGAAAATAACATCACATGAGTCACTCTCGTGAGTTGTTTAAACAATACAGCCTGTGAAAATCAGTAAGATACTGTACCTTGGTACTCTACTGCTGTGACTACTTGTTGGTCTTTTGGGGCAGAAAACCCATAGGCCTTATGATCTGAAAGATTAAAACAGGTAGGATAATTAAAATTATACAAAAATTCATTTTCAAATGTCTGAATGGGATGCAATAGTCAAGAAAACTGTCCTAAAGTTTGGTGACAAGTTTACCCGATTCATAACACATAGTTTTAAAGTATCAAAACAGGGAAAAGCAAACGAAACTATACATGTTTATTTTGTAGATTGTAGCTTTGGCCTTTAAGCATTTTCCAAAGTAGAATCCATGCATCTGTTTGGACCCCACCCCAGAAAACACACTCTTGACAGCCAGATCATTGAAAAATAACTTACATCCTTAATTCAGCTTAATATGCAATCTAGTGTCACACAGTATTGCCCCACAAATAAAAGCTAATTCTTTTTAGTGCTTATTTAAAAGTATAAATAGCTTTATGAATTTATCCTTGACAATATCTATGTCATATAGAAATAAGTCATTTTACATACTTTTGATGAAATTTGTATATATATATAATAACTGTATATAAGCTGTATATGAAATTGTGATGAAAAATTCAAGCAGAACATCTTTATTTTTTTCCCCAAAACATTTCAGTGATTTTTGAAAACCGGTCTATAGACTGAAGTAACTGACTATGGTGGCTACCGCTACTGTGATCTAATAGTTACATGATGCTACTGTTGCTTATTATCACTCCCTTAAACTAACACAGAAATTTTCATTTAAAAAGGCACCTTTGATACAGATAGGAGACAGGGAAGTACTGGGTAGAAGAAGGCAGTTCCCTGGCAAAGGCCCCACCCTCAGGCCTGGAGACCCGTGACCCTAAAACGGGACAGGATTCCTGTTTTCATGCCACAAAAGTTGCCTTTTGTCCCACCATGCCCCTGTCCTGTACCTATATAAACCCCAAACCCCAGGTTCTAGAAGCAGATGAGCAGGCGAGGAGACGAGGAGACAAGCAGACAAATGGCGGAACAACAGGGCAAAGAAAGATAGATGAGGAGAGACGTCTGAACACTGAGAGAAGTTCGACTGCGGGTGGTCAGAGAAGGGTTCGGCCTCCGGATGGCCAAACTCCAGGAAAAGACCATCTTCCCACTCCATCCCTTCTTCCAGCTGCCCATCCATCCTGCTGAAAGCTACCTCCACCACTCAATAAAACCCTGCATTCATCCTTCAACTTCGTGTGTGACCCGATTTTTCTGGGATCCTGGGCAAGAGCTCAGGATACAGAAAGCTGTCACACTGGCCCTCGGCCCATGCAAAAAGGCAGAGGGTCCGTTTAGCTGGTTAACACTCAGGCCATCTGTGGATGGCAAGGCTAAAAGGGCACATTGTAACACACACCCACATGGGCTTCTGCACCTGTCTGTCTGCATGCTGCCCCTCCCCTCAGGGATTCAAGCAGCAGTGGCGACAGAACAGGTGAGCCACACCCCTGTCACACGTCCTGCGAGGGGGATCAGGGAACTCTCCCATTTCACCTTCACATACTTGCTTTTATTCTGTAAAATTCAATATTCGAAATAACCTGGTGTGGTAGGCGTTATTAGTACTAAAGAAGAAAGTATCAGAAAGTATCAATAAAACTTTCTAATTCCGTCTTTGATCTATATCACTTTCTTTATGGATGTCATTCTATACTCCAGTGTAATGACCACGTTTAAAAATAATTTAAATACTTTCCTATCAGTATACATCTCTAAAATATAAATGCTACAAGTGCAAGTCTGTTGCCTGTTATAGTCTCTGAAATTAACCCAAACACTCAGAACAGTGCCTGGCATAAAGCAAGACACGATAAATGTTTGTTGAATAAATGAGCCCATTCCTTATTGTATACTAATGAGAAAAATCCAGTAAATGAGGTCAGATCAAACTGATACTAAGGAAGAGTTCCTGAAGGCAAGAAGTTCTTTTTTTTTTTTGAGATGGAGTCTCGCTCTGTCGCCCAGTCTGGAGTGCAGTGGCACAGTCTCGGCTCACTACAAGCTCCGCCTCCTGGGTTCAAGCCATTCTCCTGCCTCAGCCTTTGGAGTAGCTGGGACTACAGGCGCCAGCCACCACGCCTGGCTAATTTTTTGTATTTTTAGTAGAGACAGGGTTTCACCATGTTGGCCAGGATGGTCTGGGTCTCCTGACCTCCTGATCCGCCCACCTCAGCCTCCCAAAGTGCTGGGATTACAGGCGTGAGCCACTGTGCCCGGGCCAGGCAAGCAATTCTTTGGGGAAAGTATTGTAAGTATACAATATTGGATTGGTATTGTTTCAAACTCGGAATAATGCAAAGCATTATTGTTGGTTGGTATGGTTTGGCTGTGTCCCCACTCAAATCTCATCTTGAACTGTAGTTTCCATAATCCCCCTGTGTTGTGAGAGGAACCTGGTGGGAGGTAATTGAACCATGCTGTTCTCGTGACAGTGAGTGAGTTCTCACGAGATCTGATGGTTTTATAAGCGGCTTTTCCCCGCCTTCACTCTGCACTTCTCCTTGCTGCTGCCATGTGAAAAAAGATGTATTTGCTTCCCCTTCTGCCATGATTGTAAGTTTCCTGAGGCCTCCCCAGCCATGCTGAACTGTGAGTCAATTAAACCTCTTTCCTTTATAAAGTACCCAGTCTCGGGTATGTCTTTATTAGCAGAGTGAGAACAGACTAATACATTGGTCATCTCAAGTAGACAATTTAGGCAAAACAATCCAACTCCTGTCCTTCGTTATTCACCCAAAAAATTATACATGATATAAGGTAAGACTGAATTAAGCCTATCATGAAAATCTAAAGAAGGTTATTTCTCGACTATATATTTCTATAATTTACTTGAAATGCTATTTCTCCACTCACGCTACCATCTGTTCTCTGTCTTCCTGTGGTCTACTGACCCTGTTTTCACCAAGACAAAAATGACCTATCTGTTGGCATATCTAATGGACACTTTTCAGTCTGTATCTTACCTGACCTCTCTATGACATGTGACTCTGTTGACTCCCTTGTATTCTGTAACTTGATTCTCTCCTAGTCTTCATCCTTCTGTTCTGATCCTGGTGTTTCATTCTGTCTGCTTTGTGAGTTCTTCTTCCTCCTTGTTCTGCCCATCCATCCATCCATCGATCGTCATCCATCCATCCATCCCTCCATCCCTCCATCCATCCATCCATCACCATCCATCCATCCATCCATCCATCCATCCATCCATCCAGAAACTGCTTTTCTGACTAAACTACCTCCTTTTTATGAAGTATTTTGTACTCTCATTGACCCAGCTAGCATTTATTTGCTAAAAAGTCATAACTCCACATCTCCAGCTCCAATCTGTCTCTTGAAATTAAATTTGTAAGCCCAGCTTTCTACTGGACATCTGTATTTCCATTTCCCACAATTACCACAAACCCATAGGCAAAACTCATCAGCTTGCCCCCAAACTTCGTCTTATTTTTATAAATTCCATCTCTGTGTAAAGCATCACATTCCATGTGGCCACTCACACCAGAAACTTAGGTGTTGCCTATGATGTATCCATCCTCTCATCCTTTCATTCATCAGCTTCCATCTATAGACTAAGAATTGTGAGTCATCCATGAAAATGTTCTGAAGTATTTTTCCTTCCATCTCTTTCCCATCTCTCACCTTTATGCCACCAAGTGCTCAGGGAAGGGATATGGACAGCCAAACCTGAGAGAGAAAAATAGGGTATCTTCTGCCTTTCCACATCAAAAGTCCTAGCCATTAGATTAATGGAAAACAATCACAATCTAGGCAAACATTTAAGAGAAACCATCATGAGCAAATTACACCTGCTTTCCAGACTTGGAGTACAGAGAAGGAAGTAACTTAGAGGACAAGGACCTTGATGGACTCTTGAGAAAGGATAATAATAGCTAACATTTATTAAGCACTTGGCGCTTTACAAGTATTAACTCATTTGACTCTTACAATTCTCTGTGGCAGGGTACCATTTGTACTCACATTTCTGAGGGTGGGAAAACTGAGGCACAAAGAGAGTAAGAAACTTGGCCATGATCATAGAAGAAGTAAGTGGTGGTGTTTGGCTTTGGACTCAGTCAGTACCTAAAGCCCACATAGTTAATTACTGTGCTATATACTAGGCCCACACCGTGTTCCCCCCAAACTGAACACTAGCAAGGATTGCAGATTAACAAAGACACCAGGTAGAAAGGTTCATTGGTCTAATGAAGACAGGAGAGTTTGAGAAATTCGTGGTTAGAATGAAGGCAAAAGACTGGATCTGAAGCACAACAGGAAGGTGGAAGCTAAGAGGCTGAACTTGGAAAGTAGGACACCAAGGTAATCCCAGAGGGGAGGTCTAGGTGAGGGTTTCTTCATCTTGACACTATTGATATCTGGCACCCAATCTTTCTTTGTTGTAGGGGGCTGTCCTGTGCACTGTAGGATGTTTTGCAGTATTCCTGGCTTCTACCCACTAGATGCCAGTATCACCATGCCCCCAAGTGATGACAACTAAAAATGTTCCTAAACATTAGCAAATGTCCCCTGAGAGATGGGTGTAAAGAACTCACTCCTAGTTGAGAACCATTGCTCTAGACTTAGAGTTAGACCAGTTTGAACAACCAGGAACAGGAATAAACCAATAGACTATAAAGAATGGCAAAGAACCATGAATTCTAGGATTTTGAAAAGTTCCTATAAAATCAGAATTGTATAACTATGAAAGAGAATTGATTATATTCCTGGAAAGGAGAGAGAAATCTTTCATATGACATGACAACTCTTCTTTGATTTATTCATCTCTATATATCAACATGTAAATTAGTCTTCCATTGTGCTAGATTTTATCACTCCTAAGGAGCACATGCTATTCTGGAGAATTTTTTTTTCCCCTTAAAAGCCTGGACAGCAAATCTAATTGTGAAGTTAAAATTTGCAAAACTACTTTGAGAGGCCAAGGAAGGAGGATCACTTGAGGCCAGGAGTTTAAGACCAGCCTGGGCAACATAGTAACATCCCCCGTCTCTACAAAAAATTTTTAAAAATTATCTGGGTGTGGTAGCACCTGCCTGTAGTCCCAGCTACTTGGGAGGCTGAGGCAGGAGGATCACTTGAGCGCTGGAGTTTGAAGCTGCAGTGAGCTATGATCGGACGACTGCACTCCAGCCTGGGCAACACAATGACTCAAAATATATATTTTTTTAATTTGCAAAAGTCTGTGGGACACAAATTACTAGATTTCTAGTATAACAGGAAAACCAGTGATATGCAGGTTCAATAGCTCTAAATGGCAAACATATTCAATAGGGAAACTGGCAAACGTGGTGTCTATGTGAAGAGTACAGGACTGAACTGATCCTTTCTATTGACAGCTGTAAATATGTCTGTAGAAAGCAGTGACCCATGTGGCTCAATCTTAGAGAGGTGTCAGGTCCACCAGGGAGTCATTTCAAAAGAACTCTTTTGCTTGTATATTTCAAGAACCATGAAAGGGGTCCATGCAATCTTTTTAAATATCCTCTTCCATACACTTTGACCACATAGCAGCTGTTCTTTCTTTTCTCTTCCCCCATATCCCTTTCTTCTCCTGCATTCCTTTATTTCCTAGCTTCTCTTCTGCTTCCCACATGTTATAGACTCCAAAGATAGAGTCTGAATCTTCAGAGAGCAGAGGAAGGAATGAGACAAGAGACCAAGCCAGAATCCTCTTCAGTGAGGTAGGGAAGACAGGACCTCAAATATTCTTGTTGCTTTACTCCTACTTTTATTTATTTTTTATTTTTTTAATTTGTGAGACTGAGTCTCGCTCTATTGCCCAGGCTGGAGTGCAGTGGTGTAATCTTGGCTCACTGCAACCTCCACCTCCTGAGTTCAAGTGATTCTCATGCCTCAGCCTCCTGAGTAGCTGGGATTACAGGCATGCGTCACCACACCCGGCTAATTTTTGTATTTTTAGTAGAGACGGGGTTTCACCATGGCTGTTCTCAAACTCCTGACCTCAAGTGATCCGCCTGCCTCGGCCTCCCAAAGTGCTGGGATTACAGGCGTGAGCCACCGCGCCTGGCCTACTCCTACTTTTGATGACAAAATCTCTGAACATTTTTGCCAGTGATTCCAATGCCAAACCATTGTTCTGTGAAACCTTTAAAGTATACTTTGAAAAAGTCTCTTTGTCTCCTTTAGCAATGTGTGAATTAATGCCCTCGGAGAAACTCTACTTATGACTGACAATTCTTGTGATTTCTGAAGTATTTTAATACACTTTTTAGAGAAAACAATGAAGACTCAAATTCCTTGGAAACCAGTCGAGGAAAACCTCGGGGCAAAATAGGAAAAGATAATCTTTGTTCCCTCCGTATCATCATACCTTTGAACTTTTCAAACACCACACTGCCTACTGAGAATGTTTATTTTCTTCAGTAGGTTCTGGCCTTCCTTCATTTCAGGCAAACTTTAGTACAATCTGAGATTATAAGATTTAGGAACTGGGTTTCAGGAATCATTGAGAAAGAAAAATCATTTTCTCTTTCTCAATTCCAGTTTTCTACTTGTTAAAATTTCCTTTAAGAAACATTTCTTAAATTGTCAAAAATTACTATAAACGTTCTGTGAAAAATAACAGCTGTTAGTTTCAGGAATTTTGTTAATTCCCTTGTACATTTTTATGTGTATATTAATATTTGAACAGAAAAATGATGTATCACAGATATTAAAAAAGAAGATTAGTTGGATTGGCAAAATTATGTAGGCAAAAAATTATAAAGGGAATTAGCTTTAATAAATTAATTATCGGTAGTATTTCTTAGTAGCTGAATATTTATTTTCTTTTTTTTTCTTTTTGTATGTATAAATTTAAGGGGCACAAGTGCAATTTTGTTACATGGGTATATTGTGGAGTGGTGAAGTCTGGGCTTTTAGTGTAGCCCTCATCCTAACATACATTGTACCTATTTTTGTGATTTTAAGTATCTTCTCCTTCTAGCTACCTTTCTTCCTCTAATTCTGTTTACTTCAGGGTTTACCAACAAATTAAGTAAAAATATTTTAAATGTATGGTCACTTATGTGGAACTTATTTGAACAGAAAGCTCTGAATCTTTAAATTAAAAAAATTTATCATAAGATTTCTACCTTGTTTTAGCCTTTCTAGTCTTAGAGTTCCTTTTTAAAAAACTTGTACCTAATAACTCTTTTTATAAAAACAAAATGTTGGATTTTATATCAACATATCACTAGCAGATGTTAGGTATAGCCCCTGTTGGCTGCTTTCTTGAAGTGATTTTTATTTTTTCTTCACTTTTCCAGAATAAATTAAATAGGAAAATAAACAAAAGAAAATGGTCATGTAGGCCTGCTGGTTGAGGTCAACAATTGTCTTAAAGTTAGCCTCAGAACATCTTTAATAGTTATGAACATGTTCCAAAAGCACTGGCAGAAGTTCATAAAATAAGGTGAAGAGATGATTATTTTCATAACTGCTAACAACTCCAAGTCAAATAATTCCCAGTCAAATGAAACCTTTTGTGTTTCTTTTCCTCCCAACTTTAAAAACAAAAGTTTTTATATTCTCTATTACTCATCTAAGATAGTCTGGTTTGACTAAGAATATTTACTTTACATTACTACAATTTTAAAATTACTATAAAGGTGTTATTTAAATTAACACTTTTAATTGAAAACATGACTAGGAAAAACTGGAGAAGTGTTACATAAGTTGTTTTTTTTTTTCTTTTTCTTTTTTTTTTTGAGACGAGTCTCTCTGTGTCACCCAGGCTGGAGTGCAGTGGCGTGATCTTGGCTTACTGCAACCTCTACCTCCTGGGTTCAAGTGATTCTCCTGCCTCAGCCTCCCAAGTAGCTGCGATTACAGGCACGTGCCACCACACCTGGCTAATTTTTGTATTTTTAGTAGAGACGGGGTTTCACCATGTTGGCCAGGCTGGTCTCAAACTCCTGACCTCAAGTGATCTGCCCACCTTGGCCTCTCAAAGTGGTAGGATTACAGACATGAGCCACTGCGCCCGGCCCGAAGTTTTTTGTTTGTTTTAAATGTATAGTACCACAGTATCATGTATAAAAGCAAGTTATAAAAAGTATGGATATCAATTATAAGTTTCATAAAAATAAAAATTTATGGCCATGTGATTTTGATAGTTACTGAAAGACAATTATTATACTGATAAGGTTTAGATCTGTGTCCCACCCAAATCTCATGTTCAGTTATAATTCCTAATGCTGGAAGTCGGGCTGGTGGGGTGTGATGGGATCATGGGGGCAGTTTCTCATGAATGGCTTAACACAATCCCCTTGGTACTGTTGTCATGATAGTGAGCGAGCTCTCCTGAGATCTGGTTGTTTAAAAGTGTGTAGCCCTTCCTCCCTTCCTCCCTTCCTCCCTTCCTCCCTTCTTTCCCTCCTTCCCTCCCTCCCTCCCTCCCTCCCTCCTTCCTTCCTTCCCTCCCTCCTTCCTTCCCCTCCTTCCTCTCTCTCTCTCTCTCTCTCCTCTCTCCTCTCTCCTCTCTCTCTTTCTTTTTCTGAGACAGAGTTTCCCTCTGTCACCAAGGCTGGAGTGCAATGGCGCCATCTTGGCTCACTGCAACCTCTGCTTCCTGGGTTCAACTGGTTTTCGTGCCTCAGCCTCCCGAGTAGCTGGGACTACAGGCATGAGCCACCACGTCCTGCGAATTTTTGTACTAATAGTGGAGATGGGGTTTCGCCATGTTGGCCAGGGTGGTCTCAAACTGCTGGTCTCAAGTGATCTGCCCACCTCGGCTTCTCAAAGTGCTAGGATTACAGGCGTGAGCCACCGCGCCTGGCTAAAAAGTGTGTAGCACCGCCTCCCTTTCTCTCTTGCTCTGGCTCACACCATGTGAGACGCCTGTGCCCCCTTCGCCTTCCTCCATGATTGGAAGCTTCCTGAGGCCTCCCCAGAAGCAGAAGCCACTATGGTTCCTGCACAGCCTGCAGAACCGTGAGCCAGTTCAACCTCTTTTCTTTATAAATTACAGTTTCAGGTATTTATTTATTTATAGCAATGGGAGAACAGGTTAGCACATATACTAACAAATACAAAAAGTTGCACAGGGTTGGCGTTGACAAATAAAATAATGCCACCCAGTATTTATTATGGATAAATATGTATATTAATAGAAAGTAACCCAATGAGGTAGGAACTAATTTGGAGCTAGATATTATGGTCATCTATCTCATTATCGTCTAACCATACTAGATTTAGAGAGTAGGGGAGAAAGAAAAAGAGAAGCAGACACATGTCTTTATACTCTCTCAAACTAGACAATCTGGCCCTTCCTCTTAATGAGACATCGGTATCCTATTTTCAGAGAAAGGGAAGCCACACCAAAATGCAAGGAGAAGAAAAAGACACACTTGACTTTAGAGTTACTGGTGGCTGATGGCCTGGTCAGTTTATGATCATCTTAGGAATTTAAGGATAATTTTCACTATGAATAAATTCTCCCCTTAAGAACCTAACTTCTAAGTAAGATATGACTCCACTGTGCTAAAATCCTCATTTGACAGATATATTAGCCTGTTCTTACACTGCTGAGACTGGGTAACTTATTTATTTTTTATTTTTTATTTTATTTTATTTTTTTGAGGCCGAGTCTCGCTCTGTCACCGAGGGTAGAGTGTAGTAGCACGATCTCAGCTCACTGCAACCTCCACCTCCCAGGTTCAAGTGATTCTCATGCCCCAGCCTCCTGAGTAGCTGGGATCACAGGCACGTGCCACCACACCTGGCTAATGGGTTTGTATTTTTTAGTAGAGATGGGGTTTCATGATGTTGGCCAGGCTGGTCTTGAACTCCTGACTTCAGGTGATTCACCTACCTAGGCCTCCCAAAGTGCTGGGATTATAGGCGTGAGCCACTGCGAGTGCCTGGCCAAGACTGGGTAATTTATAAAGGAAAGAGGTTTAACGGACTCACAGTTCCATGTGGCTGGGGAGGCCTCACAATTATGGTGGAAAGCAAAAGGCACATCTTACATGGCAGCAGTCAAGAGAGAATGAGAGCCAAGCAAAAGGGGAAACCCCTTATAAAACCATCAGATCGCATGAGACTTATTCACTACCATGAAAACAGTATGGGGGAAACTGCCCTCATGATTCACTTATCTCCCACCAGGTCCCTCCCACAACACGTGGGAATTATAGAGGCTACAATTCAAGATGAGATTTGGGTGGGGACACAGCCAAACCATATCAACAGATATGACAATTGAGAGTAGTTAAATAAGTTGCTGGAGGTCACAATGTTTTAGAAAGCAGGGAAGCCAAGATGTCCATCTGCTTAGTCTGCTCCACAGTCCCCTTTCCTCTCTCCCTGCCCTCAAATCAGTACAAGGCATTATGAGAAAGTAGCTCCACACATAAGACCGCCAGACACACTGTAATGGCTTTATAGCCATTTTCAGCCTTTAGGATTGTAAAGATATTATTCAGAGAGTGTACTACAAATTTCCATCTTAACAGAGACAGTGTTAATGAGTAAATGTTTATGGTGAATGAACTAATTTGAATAAACCGTGTATATTTATGCACAAAAGTTTTAGGCCCTCTCCTTTTTCTGGTTCTTCAACAACTTAAGTATGAGAGGGACTACTGATGATTCAGAATTGAGGATAAAGTTATTTTCATATAAGTTACATGCATTACTAAGTTCAGGAAAACTTCCAGGGCATTCCATTGCACAAACAACTAGATTAAAATTTTTCAGTGATATTAGAAAGAGATGAAGTAATCAAATTAACTTCTCAAAGTAAAATAAATTCTCAAAAATTTCAAAAAATATTGTCCTGCACATGTTCAATTGTGTAATGGTAGCCAGTGGCACAGGAAAACCATCAGTGGCTGAATGTCTCACCAGGTACTCCTCATCAGACATGAAGAAGCCATTTTAGGATTCTGTAGTCTTTGATTTTCCCCAAGTGACAATCTCAGCCAAACACAATTCATTTACCTGTGACATTAACTATAGATTTTAGATAGATGGCAACAGTCAACTCAAATCTAGTAGACTATCAAGACAAAATAAAGAAATACTCCTTGCAAAATGGATGCTAATAAGAGCCACATACTCAGTGGAAGCCATGGTTATTGGTCATTCTGTGTTCTAATTGCTTCTCCTTAAGAGTAAGTTACTGGAAAACAAAACGATGGCCCTAAAACTTCATTAGTGGAGAGTAGAAAAATATGAAAGATGTCAGACATAGAAACAGACACTTGGCATAATGGCAAAGAGAGAAAGAACAACAAGCCTGGGTGCCCTCCTTACTAATGAGACATGGTCTGGGTTGTGTATAGGTGCATCTCTACAGCAGAAATGGTGCATCAGACTTTGAGAGCTATATTAATTAGGATTATTCATTGCTCTTTAATCTGAAATTGTAGTTACCTAACTCCTAGACCTAGATACAGCTTTTAAAGATTAAAAGTACAGAACCACTGCCAGGATTTGCAGTTCTATTTCTCACTAGAGATATACTTACTAATTTAATTGTCAAATAAATCATTTTTAAGATTAGGTATTGTAAATCATTTCTCCAGAGTTTGATCAGCTCTGGGCAAGTGGTTAAAACTGAGTTTCTGAACCTGGATTTGAACTCTGGTTCTGAAATTCTGTGAGAATCTGTGCATCTCTGCACAAAACACCCTAACAGCTGATATACACCCAGATTTCTCAGGGGCTGTTTGGGTCAGGGGATAGAGAAATAATTATTCCACAGGTATTTGTTACTTACGAAACCACCTGGATGTGGTGGCATGCACCTGTAATCCCAGCTACGTGGGAGGCTGATTTGGGAGTATTGCTTGAGCCCAGCAGTTTGAGACAAGCTTGGGCGACACAGCAAGACCCCACCTCAAAAAAAAAAAAAAAAAGGAATGACAGAAAAAAAAATAACTGCTTAAACAACATATGTGAGAAGATACATCACTCTACCATCTACTAAACTCTCTCCACCTCCCACACTACGTAGATGTTTGGTATTGTTTCAAGCTTTCTTTATATCTTTGTAGTTTTACTTCTCTGCCTTACTGAGTGAATTTCCAGAATCCGTAACAGTTTAATGGGTTTGGCAGAGATTAGCATAAAAAAAGATCAAAAGGATTCTCTAATATCACCAATCTGTTAAATGTATCATCTGCAAATGAGGTTATCTTAGCATTTCTCAAACAAAGATAATCCTTTTCTGCTTTATCTTAGCATTTCTCAAACAAAGATAATCCTTTTCTGCTGGGCGCTGTGGCTCACGCCTGTAATCCCAGCACTTGGAGAGGCCAAGGCCAGTGGATTGCTTGAGGTCAGGAGTTCGAGACCAGCCTGGCCAACATGGTGAAACCCCATCTCTACTAAAAAAAATACAAAAAATTAGCCAGGTGTGTTGGTGCACGCTTGTAGTCCTAGAAACTCAGGAGGCTGAGGCAGGAGAATCACTTGAACCTGGGAGGTGGAGGTTGCAGTGGGCTGAGATTGCACCACTGCACTCCAGCCTGGGTGACAGAGCAAGGCTCTGTCTCAAAGAAAAAAAAAATAAAGGAAAAGATAATCTTTTTCTAAAATAGGTTATATATAATAAATAGGCACATAAAGGGATACAGGTTGACCATGAGTTTAATAAGGCTTAAGTTTTGGGACCAACCCTTACAAGAGTACCTACCAAGGCCCAAGTGAGGGTGGGTGGGGAAGGCTTAGCAATGCATGCACATTTTGTAAAATTTGCAAGAATAAGGGTTTTTTTTTTTTTTGTATTATTTTTCTTACACAGGAAACTAATAACCCACTCCACATAATTTTGGGCTTCTCCTTATTAATGAGTTTACTTAGCTTTCTCGATTTTACCACCCACAAAGCTGGGAGAAAGAAATGGTCTCCACGGACCATAATCTGATATTCAGCCTTTAAAATACTAAAGATTTTATATGGCCAATGATTTAGCATGCACACTCTCTATCAAACTTCATTTCTTAAAATATGAGAGTTGTGTGAATTTTATTTTTCAACTTTCCTGCTGGAAGATGACTCATAAAATCTTGGCCCTTACATTACATACAAGTGTTATTAATTAAATTCTATTACCACAAGTGCTTACAGAAGAAACTTGAAAACCAAGGGAAACTTCCCAGCCATTGTTGCTTCATGCTTCCTTTGATTAGTCCTCAGGAAGCCAAAGGAACAAGAACCATTTATTTTGAAGTGCAGAACATGGAAACAATGGTTTGGCATCGCTTAACTATCATATTCACAATTGTCAGGCAAGATTCCTAAGAATTAGCTACCCTGATTTCTTGGGTCCTGTAAATCCAGGGACCATAATTTCCCTTTTCTTTTGGTAAAAACAGTTCTCTGACTTTTTTATTTCAAAACTAGTCCTACACATCCAACTGTGAGCTAACACCAACACGCACTTTTTTAGGGTCAGTGAACTAGACCAATAAAATAAATAATTTAGTGAATATCTGCACACATTAAAAATCAGTGGGACCTTTGGAGCTGCTTCCTAGAATGGTCAGGAAATGAGTTTTTGTGCTATTGGATAAAGGTCAATTTTTTTTTTTTTTTTTTAAATTTTGACACAGGGTCTTGCTCTGCCACCCAGGCTGGAGTGCAGTGGCGTGATCATAGTTCACTGCAGCCTTGATCTCCCGGGGCTCCAGCGATCACTGCACCTCAGCTGTCCTGAGTAGCTGGGACTGTGGGCACATACCACCATGCCTGGCTAATTTTTGTGTTTTTTGTAGAGACAGGGTCTCTTTACGTTGCCCAGGCTTGTCTCGAAACTCTGGGCTCAAGTGATCCACCTACCTCGGCCTCCCAAACTGCTGGGATTATAA
The DNA here is from genome assembly GCF_028885655.2 of Pongo abelii. Classification (NCBI taxonomy): domain Eukaryota; kingdom Metazoa; phylum Chordata; class Mammalia; order Primates; family Hominidae; genus Pongo; species Pongo abelii. The sequence goes on along the minus strand of NC_072007.2, from coordinate 35,824,322 downwards.
GCATGAGCCACCATGCGCAGCCAAGGTCAAATTTTTGAAACTCTTTCAAATTGAGTATTGGAAAGAGGAACAAAGGTATTTGTGTCCAGATATGGTAGGCAAAAGCCTAATTGTCATAATATAACTCAAGTGAAATGGCTGTTTGATGTTTGTCATAGCATGAAGAGAAATGGATTTATGACAGAATCTACCAAAAGTTTTGAAATTATTTAGAGTCAGCCTTAGCACATAATCTTAGCACTTAGTCTTAATAAGGTGGTATCAGAACTGAGTTTACCCCCATTGGGATAAAGAACTAAATTGTATTCTACCACTATTATTTTCAACACCTTGGCTTTTTGAGTAAGTATCATCTAAAATTAAATAAAAGACAACATTAGAGTCTAGCAAGGTAAGAAAAGAGTAGTCTATTAGAGAAATGCAACTTAAGTCTTAGTCTTCATTATAGATGGAAACAGAATCATTCTGTCTTTAGGAAGTCATAACCCGGTATTTGAAACCCAGTGCTGTGAATTACTAGCCATGTCACCTTGGACAAGCTACAGCCTCAGTTTCGTTTAAGTAAAATGAAGCTAGTAATGCCTTCCCTAGCTGGTTGTAAAGATTAAATAAAATCATGTACATAATTGCTTAGCCTACATCTTGGCACACAGTAGATTCTCTATAAATACTTGCTTCTCATCCCTCTCCCCTCACTTCACATTGCTTTTCATCCAATGTTGTGATGCAAATAGAGCATTTCACAAATGATTCTACAATAATCTTGTATGAGGATGTTCTATGAAAAATGAATTGTTAGGGTTATACTTTTCCCCCATCTTTTTTTTTTTTTTTTTTTTTTGAGACAGGGTTTCACTCTGTCGCCCAGGCTGGAGTGCAGGCGTGCAATCACGGGTCACTGCAGCCTCAACCTCCCCGGGCTCAGGTGATCCCCCACCTCAGCCTTCTGAGTAGCTGGACCACAGCTGTTAGCCAACATGTCTGGCTAATTTTTCTATTTTTTGTAGAAATGGGGTTTCACCGTGTTGCCCAAGCTGGTCTCAAACTTGTGGGCTCAAGTGATCTGCTTGCTTCAGCCTCCCAAAATGCTGGGATTATAGGTGTAAGCCACCACACCTGGCCTCCCCTACCTTTTTAAATGTAATGACTATTTCATTACAGTGGAAAAGCCCTGGGTTTAAATTCTTGCTTCTTTTTTGTCCTTACTATGATATGTTTTGGATAGTTAAAACCTCTTTGGCTGTGTCTTGTCCTCTGTAAAACATAATTTACGATGATGCCTTCCGTAACTACCTCAATTGACACAACCCATCACACCCTTCTTCTTAACGTGCTTTCTACACTTAACGTCCAGGACAACACACTTTCCTAGTTTTTCTTCTCATGGCTCCCATCCTTGGTCAGATCTACTTCTCTATCTGTATTGCCTTCTTTAATGATGTGATCCAGATTCCCGGCATTAAACACTCTGACATGCTAAACACTCCCAAATACATATTTCCATTCTGGACATCTTTGCTGAACTTCAGGTCCAAATGCCTATTACCTGAAAGTTTATGAGACATTTCAAACTCTATATCCAAATATCATCTTTCTTTCTAAACCTATTCCACCTTCTCCACCCCAGATGATGGCAACTCAATTATTCCATTGCTCTGGTTGAAAAAAAATCTGGCATTTATCTTTAGTGATCCCACGTATCACAGCCCCTCTCCTATTCATTAGCAAAACCTACTGACTTTACCTTCAAAATGCATTCAGAATCTGACCACTTCTCACTCCTCCCATAGCTACTACTGTGGTCTGAGCACTAACATCTCATTCTTGGATTGCTGCAATAGCCTCCTGACTGTCCTGCTTCTGTCCTGCCTTTCTGGAATCTAATCTCAACACATCCACTAGCGTGACCCTTTAAAATGCTAAGTCAGATCATGGCACTCTTCTGCTCAAAACCTTGGACTGGTTCTTCATTTCCCCAGAGTAGAAGGAGAAGTTCTTTTATTGGCATAGAAGGTCCTATGCAAAGTGGCCCATTGCTTTCAAACCTCCTTTTCTCGACTCTTCCCTCCCTCTGCTCCAGGGACACTGGCTTCCTTGTTCATCCTCAATCAGGCCAGACTCTGGCTGTTTCCTCCATCTGAAAGACTCTTCCTTTAGATGTCTATTAACTGCCTCACTTCTTCAAGTCTTTGCTCAAAGGACATCTCCTTAATAAAATCTCCTCTGATCTCTCTATTAAATATTTCAGCTCACCTTCATCTCACCTTTCCCCTTCCACATTCCTGATTCCTTTGATCCTGCTTTTCTTTTTCTTTTTTCATATTTTCAAATGATATACAATTGAAAATAGCATTATTATCTTCTAATGCATTATATATGTGTTTATGTACTGAAGGTGGGGCCCTTTATTTTGGCGACTAATTTTTGTTAATAATCCCAAGGGCAAAGAACAATGCTTGCCATATGGTACTCAGTAAATATTTGCTGAATGAATGGAAGTGAATTATGGAGAAGATGCAGTGGAACACACTAGTCCCCCCTAATTCATGACAGATATGTTCCAAGACCCCCAGTGGATGTCTGAAACCATGGATAGTACCAAACCCTATATACACTCTGTTTTTCCCTATACAAACATACTTATGATAAAGTTTAATTTATAAGTTAGGCACAGTACAAGATTAATAACAAGAATAATAGAACAATTATAACAATATGATATAATAAAAATTATGTGAATGACGTCTCTCTCAAAATATCTTATTGTACTGTATTCATGCTTCTTGTAATAACGTAAGAGATAAAATGCCGATGTGATGAGATAAAATGAGGTGGGTAACAGGCATCGTGAGGTAGCATTAGGCTACTATTGACCTTCTGACAATACATCAGAAGGAGAATCATCTGCTTCAAGTGATCCCGAATCATTCAGCCACAACGATGTCACTGGTTGGGTGACAGGAACAGGCAATATCAGTGACTAACAGGTGGGTAGCTTCTACAGCATGAATACACCAGAAAAGGGATGAGTCCCATCCCAGGTGAATTGTTTATTTCTTGAACTTTTCATTTAGTATTTTTCAACTGTGGTTGGCCATGGGTAAAACTGCAAAAAGCAAAACTGTGGATAAGGGGGGACTATGATATAATGAATATACCACTTTAATTTTTTTAATTAAGAGATGAACTGCCTGAGATTATAGAACAAAAGATTTTGAAGTAGCCAATTCTGACACAAAAGACATTACTGTGCAGAAACAATTTGCACATTATGCTGCAACAAAAAATTAAATGAATATATTTGATGCTTAAAATGATAGAGTCAATTCCTAAAATATTTTTCTAGATAGTAACTTAAAAGGTGATTTTAAAAGCCACAACTACCAGGTGCGATGGCTCATGCCTGTAATCCCAGCATTTTGAGAGATGGAGGTGGGAGGATCACTTGAGGAGTTTGAGACCAGTCTGGGCAACACAGTGAGATCCTATCTTTACAAAAAATAAACAAGTTAGCTGGGCATGGTATGTGCTCCTGTTGTCCCAGCTTCTCAGGAGGATGAGGTGGGAGGATCACTTGAGCCCAAGAGGTCAAGGCTGCAGTGAGCTGTGATCTCACGACTGCATTCCAGCCTGGGAGACAGAGCAAGACCTTGTCTCAAAAAAATAAAAAAATAGCCTGGCCAACATGGCGAAACCCTGTCTCTACTAAAAATACAAAAATTAGCCGGGTGTGGTGGCGGGTGCCTGTAATCCCGCGACTCAGGAGGCTGAGGCAGGAGAATAGCTTGAACCCGGGAGGCAGAGGTTGCAGTGAGCAGAGATCGCGCCATTGCACTCCTCCATGGGTGACTGAGCAAGACTCCTTCTCAAATAATAATAATAATAATAATAAAAGCCATAACAATGTAATTTTTAAAAATCTCTTACTATAAAATCAAAATAAGCTTAATAAAGCATTCTAAATTTAATAACACAAGGTGAGCAATTTTCTTAAATTATTTGCTTTTTTAAAATGTTGATATACAATTGAAAATAGCATTGTGATAGTTAATTTTACCTGTCAACTTGGCTAGGCAATGATGCTCAGATATGTGGTCAAACATTCTGGATGTTTCTGTGAGGGTGTTGTTGGATGAGATTAACATTTTATTATTATTATTTTTGAGATGGTGTCTCACTCTGTCACCCGGGCTGGAGTGCAATGGCGTAACCTCAGCAAACTGCAACCTCAGCCTCTTGGGTTCGAGCGATTCTCCTGCCTCAGCCTCCTGAGTAGCTGGAACCACAGGCGTGCACCACCACGCCTGGCTCATTTTTGTATTTTAGTAGAGATGGGGTTTTTCCATGTTTGCCAAGCTGCTCTCGAACTCCTGACCTCAAGTAATCCACCCGACTCGGCCTCCCAAAGTGCTGGGATCACAGACGTGAGCCACTGTGTGTGGCCTGAGATTAACATTTAAATCGGTAAAGCAGGTTGCCCTCCATAATGTTGGTGGGTCTCATCCAATCAATTGAAGGCCTAAATTGAACAAAAGACTGACTTCTCTCAAGCAGGAGGGAATTCTGCCAGCAGATAGCCTTTGGACTTGAACTGCAGCCTTGGCAATTCCTGGGTCTGTAGCTTGCTTGCCTCCATAATCACATGAACCAATTCCTTAAAACAAGTCTCTTTATATACACATATGTACATACATGCACACACATACACACATATCTTGTTGGTTCTACTTGTCTGGACAACCCTAATACAAGCATCATAATGAATTATAGTAGTAAATTAATTTGAGTGCCTACTTAAAACTAGTGAGCCTTGTACCTTAGGAGTTCCTTTGGAGGTCTGGCAATACAGTCATTTAAAAAGTGTTCCATAGACCATTTTGTTCTGAGAATGCTGATCTAAAACAACCTTACATAATCAAGCACTTGCCTTTAAACCTTAATACCATCTTCAGAGGCATGTCAAGGGCAAAGGACATGTTCATGTAGCCTTTCTTATCCCTCGTACAGCATTCACTCAGAGAGGAGGTACAAGCATGGGTGGGAGTGCTGTCTCCTTTCTATTACAATTTTCTCCAACCCTCAAGACCCCTCTTAAGTCTCACCACCTCTAGGAAGTTTTCCTGTTAAAGCCCTAGGCAACACTCTAGACAACCCATAGAACTTTTCTCTCCAATCTATGTTGATGAAATTAAGTAGCATTTTATGATTTGTCACATTTTGTGGCTATTGTGACACTATTCTCTTCTTTCACGTTCCTTTCTTGCATCTTCTCCCTCAGACTGGCCATTGACATTTAGCGTTTTACAAAGGGATACGGATTCCATGGTGATAAAGAAACACTGGGTTGAGAAACACTGGGTTAACAAGTTAAACAAAGTTCTCTATTGTATAAAAGGACTTATCGAAGCCTTAACATGCTAAGGAGCATTGTGACTGTCTAGGGAGGAATATAATTTAGAGCAGGAAACACTGGAGTAGAATAAGAGAGAAAAAGTCCAAGAGGAAACCATGTAAGAGATTGAGAAGAGGCAATTGGAGAAATAAGAGAAACTAGGACAGAATGATGTCATGGAAATCACGGAATGGCAGACTTTCAAAGAGGGAGTGTCAACAATGTTTGATGTTCTAGAAAGGTCAAGTAAGGTTTTGACTTAAAAAGCAAGCCATGGACTGGGCGCAGTGGCTGACATCTGTAATCCCAGCACTTTGGGAGGCCTATGTGGGCAGATCACAAGGTCAGGAGTTCGAGACCAGCCTGGCCAACATAGTGAAACCCCATCTCTACTAAAAACACAAAAATTAGCTGGGCATGATGGCACGCGCCTGTAGCCCCAGCTACTTGGGAGGCTGAGGCAGGACAATCACTTGAACTCAGGAAGTGGAGGTTGTGGTGAGCCGAGATCACGCCACTGCACTTCCGCCTGGGAAACAGAGAAAGACTCTGTCTCAATAAATAAATAAATAAATAAATAAAATAAAAAAATAAAAAAAGCAAGCCATGGACTTAGGAACTCGTAAATTATTGGTGATACAATGATAGCAATTTCAATGGCATGGGAAACAGGCAATGTGCAGTGAGCTGAATGGTCAGTAAGAAAATTGAGATAATAAATATATATCACTGTTTCAACAAGTTTCCTTGGAGAATCATAATGGGGTTCTTTCCTACATTAAGTTGTAGAGGTTTGAGCATATTTATAGTCTGTGATAAGAGAACTAGTAATGAAGATAAGTTGAAGATACATGACAGAGAGAGGAGATTAATTGCTGCAACAAAGAACACAAGAGACTGGAAAAATAGGATCATGCACACAGGTGTGAAATTAGCTTTGGGTAGGAGAGACCCCTTGTCTTCATCTGTTTTCTGTTGCTTATAATGGAATATCTGAAATGGGGTAATTTATAAAGAAAAGGAATTTGTTTCTTACAGTTATGAAGGCTGAGAAGTCCAAGGTAGAGGGGTCACATCTGATGAGGGTCTTCTTGCTGGTGGGGACTCTCTGAAGAGTCTCTAGGTGGTACACAGCATCACAGGGTGGGCGGGCTCAGTGTGCGAGAGTGCTAGCTCAGTTCTCTCTTCCTTTCCTTATAAAGCCACCACTCCCACTCCTACAATAACTCACTAATTCCTTAAATTGTTAATCTGTGAATGAGTTAATCCATTCATGAAGGCAGAGTCCTTATGAATCAATCACTTCTTAAAGGCCCTACCTCTCAATACTGCTACATTAGGGATTGTTTCAACATGAGTCTTGAAGGGAACAAATATTCAAACCATAGCACCCCTCTTCCTTTGATTCAGGAGGGAAATTGACAAGGATGAATATAGGTGGGACAAGTTTGCAGTTCATCCTCCTTACTCTTACATGAGTTAGAGCCTTAAAATACTATCTGATATTTAGCTTCCTTCAGAGGCCTCCTGTTACCTTCAAGATGAATTCCAGATTCCTTCAAATGGCCTTTCAGAACTGGCTCCCATCTTTCCAGCCTCCCTTTGACTACTGCCCCCTACAAACCCTATGTTCAAGGCGGAGTTCCCATGGTGGAGTTCCCAGACACTCTGGCTCTCTGCATTCTCCAAGCCCTTTGCCTGGAATCCCCTCTCTCCAACACTCCCCTGCTGAATGATGAACTTCTACATTATTTAACACCTGACTTAAATGTCAAGAAAAGTAAAGCTTTTGCTGGCCCCTTCTGTCCTGCCATACATAGTCAACCCTTCCTCTATCTGACATAGTACTTTTTATAAGACTTTTAAAAAATTAGGATGTTTTACATGTCTGATCCTCCCACTGGATAGTGTTAGGAACATGATGTTGGAACTATTTGATACAAGATTGTGTCTACATCATACTTAACCCACAATAGGACATAATTAAATATTTGTTATAAACAAAAGTGGACATATTTTGTCTTCAGATCAAATGTATAAACTTCTTGTACTGTATCTTAAGAATAGTATAAGCTATATTTACATATAATATAAAATATACTTAAATATAGTATTAACTGTCTATTGTTTAATGTATTGCAATACTTAGGCTACGAGACCTACAAACAATACCAGTTAAATTAAAAACTAAGTATAGCCACGTGCGGTGGCTCACACCTCCTATCCCAGATACTCAAGAGACTGAGACAGGAGGATCACTTAAGCCCAGGAGGTTAAGGCTACAGTGAGCTATGATCACGTCACTGCACTCTAGCCTGGGTGACAGAGTGGGACCCTGTCTCAAAAAAATAAAATATAAAAATAAGGCCGGTCACAGTGGCTCACGCCTGTAATCCTAGCACTCTGGGAGGCTGAGGCTGGAGGACTGTTTGAGCCCAGGGCTTCAAGAGTGGCTTGGGCAACATAGCAAGACCCTGTCTCTACACAACAAAAACAAAAACTAGCCAGGCATGGTGGCATGAGCCTATAGTCTCAGCTACTCGGGAGGCTGAGGTGGGAGGGATGGCTTGAGCCAAGGAGGTGGAGGCTGCAGTGAATTTTATTGTATTACTGCACTCCAGCTGGGGTGACAGGAGTGAGACCTCTTCTCAAAATATATAAATAAAACAAAAAAAAAGTATTAAGTTTTATCTATATGTTGACATTTTTGATAATGTTACAGGTTTATAGCCTGTTCACACAAAAATCCAAAAGTAATTTTCACACTGAATAATTCAAAAACTATCCTTATCTTAACTACATGTAAAAGAAAAAAATACTTAAATAGATTTTAATGAAACACACCCACATCTACACATATCCACGGTTATTCTGCAGTATGTTCTGCAATTATTTTTTAACATTTTTCTCCCATTTAATTTTTTTGCTCATGTTAGCTAAAAATGAATCTTGGAAAGGGAAAAACTGTTTCCCTAAAAATAGAGTATATAATTTTGTTTTCAACCACCACAAACCTAAGAATTTAGTGCAGTGATGAAATACATGTAATTTGCATTCATTTATTTTAATTCATTGGTTCTTAACACTATCAGACCCTCATTTTATAATAAATTTTGATGCCTCCTTTATTATCCTGAAATGAAATTTATGGATAATATAACATTACATATACAAACATATAATTTATATACATAAAATTTATATATATGTAAAATTTGGGAAATAATGTAATGTCCTTTTAATGTTAAACAGAAATAAAAAAACAAAATAATATATATTTTAATTCATAAATGCTTATACATGAGTACACTAGAAGACACAATGAAGTCTACACTTATTTTTATTTATTTTTCTTTTTTTAGAGATAATGTCTTGCTCTGTCACCCAGGCTGGTGTGTGGTGGCATGATCATAGCTCACTGTAACACTGAACCTCTGGGCTCAAGGGATCCTCCTGCTTCAGCCTTCCAAGTAGCTGGGACTATAGGCATGCACCACCATGCCTAGCAAATTTTCTTAAATGTTTACTCTCATAGAGATGGAATCTTGCCATGTTGCCCAATCCAGCTAGTCTCAAACTCTTGGCCTCAAGAGATCCTCTGCCTCCACCTCCCAAAGTGCTGGTATTACAGGCATTAGCCACCATGCCTGGTGTACACTTATAATGTTAAATGGGATTTAAGTAAGATCAGAAACCATTCCAAATAGTACAGGAATATAAGAATAGGGTTATTAGCCAGACGCAGTGGCTCACGCCTGTAATCCCAGCATTTTGGGAAGCCGAGGTGGGTGGATCACCTAAGGTCAGGAGTTCCAGGCTGGCCAACATGGTGAAACTCCTGTCTCTACTAAAAGTACAAAAATTAACTGGGCATGGTGGCAAGTTTCTATAATCCCAGCTACTCAGGAGGCTGAGGCAGGAGAATCACTTGAACCCAGGAGGTGGAGGTTGCAGTGAGCCGAGATTGTGCCATCGCACTCCAGCCTGGGCAACAGAGCAAGACTCTGTCTCAAAAAAAAAAAAAAAAAAAAAAATACATATATATATATATATATATATATATACACACATATGGTTATTGTCAGCATTAGAATACAAATTTGTATATTTAGTTATATGATAAGACTGTCCAAAAGAATGTTTGTGTTTATAGGTAAAACAGTGTAAGTGACAGTATAAGCTCAGATAATTATGAAGTTTTCACTTATATGAACATGCAGCAGGACTTTGGAGAGTTATGAAAAATGAGGGACTCAGGAAAATTCTTTATTTTGCAGGACTGTCTGGCACACCACAAGCTATTTAACAGGCCTGGTCCCTGCTCAGCAAATGTATAGCAACCACTCATCATTGTGACAATGGAATAGGTCCCATAAAATTTCACAGTACCCACTGCGGGCAGTAATCCCCTTCTTGTTGATAGTTCTTGATTTAATTCCTTGAGCACATTCTCTGTTAATAGAAAGTTGAATGCTTTGTTTTATAAACTGAGGATGTTTTTGTCTTATACAGCTAACGTAATGTGACCATGACGGTGATTTTTTAAAAGTAAAGTCTATCATCTACATTATTTTCCATTGACCATACTTGTTCTCACAATAAAACTATAAGAGGCTGTGTGCAGTGGTTCAGGCCTGTAATCCCAGCCTTTGGGAGGCCAAGGTGGGCGGATCGCTTGAGGTCAGGAGTTTGAGACCAGCCTGGCCAACATAGTGAAACCCCGTCTCTACTAAAAATACAAAAAAATTAGCTGAGCATGGGGGCGGTGGCCTGTAGTCCCAGCTACTCAGAAGGCTGAGGCAGGAGAGTTGATTGAACCCAGGAGGCAGAAGTTGCAGTGAGCCGAGATCCGCACCACCGCACTCTGGGTGACAGAGCGAGATTCCATCTCAGAAAAGCAACAATAACAACAAACTATAAAAGAGGTATAGGAGAAGACACTAGGTTTATGTTATATTTCAAAGAATCAATTTTCAGCTAAGGAAAATTCAACTAATTTTGGTGCATTTAACTGGGATAATTATTGTTTTAAGTCTTCTTATCTGTCAAGAATAGTATGCATAATATATTTAATTTTTTCAGGCATGTATTAACACATTTTTAAATGATCTTAAAGCTCTTTGATCCAAATCGCTAATAAAAATCTTTGAAAAGGCAAACATATTATGAAATCATAACCCAGTTTTTTCCACCTTCAAAGATAAAACACAGAAAAAGTCTCATATTAATTAAACTATAAGTGCCTGAACCCTAATTAGAAATCTTGGACTCAACATTTTGAAAGAATCCCAAATGCTTTCCAATTGATCCTGTTCCTATGGAAACTAAAGTTGGGAAGTAGTGAAAGACAAAAGAAATTACAAAATGGCACCAAAGAAATCAGCTAAAAGAGTTATTTTTTATTTTAAAAGGAAGGAAAAACACAGCCTTGTGTCCTATCATCAGACACACATAGCAATTTCAAAAATAACACATAATTGAAATTTAGGAAATGCATGACGTATAATAATATTTATCTTTGCTTAAGACAATATTAATGTTATTCTTTTAATATGAACTTACAGCAAAAAAAAAAAAGGCTAGAAAATTATGAGGATGTTTTCTATTTTCATTTTAAATGATCTGCTCTGATGCTGTTAGGATGACTAAATTGGATAATAAACCCTTTCCAATATGGAATGTGTTCATTTTTGGATATTTCTCCCATTTAGTTAAATAATATTTTCAGAACATGAAATATTTCTTACAGGCTTATGGCTTACCCTTCAGGTTAATATTGCTTTGAATTTGAGTTGTGAATATGGAAGGCATTTATATGTAGTGAGAGACAGGGACACTGCAAATATACTGTTGCTTGGTACTTTCCAGCATATTCTTTGTATCCTTGTCTTCCAGATAGCAAAGAATGTGGGATTTTGAGTCAGTAACTCTAAGTCCTGCCTTGGAATAAGTCCTAAAAGTACTCTAAGCTCCTGTGTTTCTCATTTATGAAACTGTGATAAAAAATAGTCCTATGGGTCTCACAGTAATGTTAAGATGAGAATTAAGTAAAATAATTCCTCTGAAAGTGTTTTGTCAATTGTAAAGTTCCATTCAAATGCTAATTTTGTTTTTTCTTTACTTTTCAATCCCCTCAGGTTACCCAACACTTCACCCTGATCTTTTCCCTTCATTCTTCCTGACCTCTAGATAACAACTGACATTGCAAAATTCCTCCCCAGCTTCCATGCCACTGGTTCTGTTGGTTGTCCGTTATTACTCTGGGCACTTGTTTTGTCATTGTCTCTGCTCTTTTATATTCTTTAACCAAGCATGTTTTCCAGAGTTCAGTTTTTTGCCTCCTACTAATCTTCTCCATGTTTTTCCCAGAGTGGTTTTACATTTCTGTTTCCATTTTACCACTTAAATATAGGGGATAGGTACAGATCATGATCATCCACTCCCCAATGGTCTTTAGAGATACATTTAGTTGGCTATTTTATTGCTTCCTGAAATATATATATAAAAAAATTCCTTCTCAATTAAATACCATGATTTCTCTGCTTCTACAAGGTTATAACCTTGGAATTACTGTTTTGATTCCTTTGATGTCCCCTATATTTAATCAATCACTGCATTTTATCAATTTCTATTTTCAATGTCTTCTGGATTCAACTTTTCCTAAACAATTTTGACAGCCTCCAGTTTAATCCTGGATCTCATTACCTAAGGCCTGCCTTACAGTTACCCTTTCTTCCCAAGTCTAGTCTATATGTAAGGGGCAAAATGATTGTTTATCTCCAATATTATTTTTTGATATATTATTCCACTCCTCAAAACCTTCAACAACTTCTTGTTGCCTACTGCATCCATCAAAAAGTTTATAGCATGCTATACAGTCAACTTTGTGAATATCCAGCATTTTTGGAGCCTATTTTCTTGCTTCCTTCCAAAACAGGCTCTGTTCTAACCAATGAGAACTCTAAAGGAGGCAGTTTAGAATTTTAAAACATGTTCTCAGCTACATATAACATAATTTTATTATAACAGGCTAAAATATCGTACATTTTCCCATTTAAAAACATAAAATGTTAAATGATAAACAGTACAAATAATCATTAAATCAAATCCTTTCATTTAACAAATGAGGGAAAAAAGACTCAAATACAATAAAGTAGCTTTTCTAAAACCATATGATTACTAAGGGCAGAACTGACTCAATGTAGCCATTGGAACTCTAGTTCCATTTTATTTATATTATACCTTTTGCTTCTTTGTGAACAAAATTTGACATTTGTGGTTAGATATAAGGAGGTCCTTTGAACATCTAGTAGAGACATTTCACATGGATATTTAACTTATGGATTCAATAATGTACCACTGGCAAATACATATTACAAATATAATTCATAAGATTAATCAGTTTAAAAAGTGAAGGTGATTCTGTCCACCAACCCTGTCCTTTTGAACCTGCCACCAGTCACCTTGTAAGAGAAGATGTGACCAATACTCTTTTAGGTAAAAGATGAAAGTCAGGTTGGTTGCAGTGGCTTACGCCTGTAATCCCAGCACTTTGGGAGTTGGAGGCAGAAGCATCACTTGAGCCCAGGAGTTCAAGACCAACCTGGGCAACATAGTGAGACCTCATCTCTACAGAAAAATAAATAAATTAGCACAAACTATTATTGCACCACTGCACGCTAGCCTGGGTGACAGAGAGAGATCCCATCTCAAAAAAGAAAAAAAAATAGATCTAAGTCCATTGTTCTCTGAAAAGAACTATTTGTATTCAATATACATATAAGTGGGATAACTGCTCTATAAAAGAAGTGTTGCAATAGCCCGCTTCCAAAATGTTTTGTCCTTTCATTTTCTAATAATTAGAAATAAATCTCCTTAAACATTCTAGCCCACATAATGAAAAAAGCTGGTCTTGATTGGTCTCATCATTACTCAGCAAATTTTGGTAACTTGTGGCCAAATATAAACAGTTGAACGTATATATAATTGTACAAGCAAGTAATATGTGATTGTTCAAATTATTAGGACTCTGAATATATATCCCATGGAGGGCTGTGATGCAATCTTGCTTCCACTCTAAAATTAAGACGCAAAGGAGTGGGAGGTGAAGTGAAACATCTTCCTCCATTAACATCTATATTCCCTTGCTCATAAATTCATAGTGTATTTGGAGAAAGTGTTATCCAGCACAGAAGTAGCTTCTGACACAAATGACTACAATGACAGTGTGCATATGCTGCTGACACAGGCTCCAGGCTATTCTAATGTGGCTGCTAAATGCCTCTACTTCTTCCATTCTTTTCCCATAACCGGCATCTTCTCTAGAGAATCCTTATAGATTTGGGGTCTTCAGGGCTAAAGGAACTATGAGAAATTAAATCATATGAAGAACTCACAGGAAGCTTGATACTAAGTTATTAATGACAAGAACTTTAACATTAAATGAATATTTTAGAAACTATGGCCAATTTTGAAATGTGCTTGAGTTGATGTGTCGAATGTAAGACATCTGCTGGTATTCTCTTTACTTGTTTAGAAGGAGCCTGGGGGTGGACAAGAGGGCCTTGATGGAACCAGTCTCCCCTAAACAAATGCAAGACAAAAATTTTAAATTTTTAGGAATTTAATAAACTCTTTTTTTATATTCACTTTTTCTTGCCATCAGTCTATGAATGTGGCATTCATTCATCTGATGAGTATTTTTACATTTTAGGGAATAAAATATTCAAAAGAAATACACTGAAAGGTCCATGCTAAATCATTAAAAAAAAATGTAGCTCCTATGCAGTGGATTTACTAACAGACTTTGCTGTATAACCCAGGATCTTGGAGTTCTAGCTGATGACAGGGTTGGATTGGTTTTCTTTCCTCTTTTAAAAAAGGCATTTTAAAGAAACTATTAGTGGGAAATAGACTAAATAAATAGTTTTTTAAAAGGGCCTATTCAAACATAATTTGCATTTCTTATACTGACTAGCCTTGTTAAGGCATAGCATTTAAGAGAGCTGGTGTTTTGGCCGGGCACGGTGGCTCACAACTGTAATCCCAGCAATTTGGGAGGCCGAGGCCGGCAGATCACCTGAGGTCAAGAGCTCAAGACCAGTCTGGCCAACATGGTGAAACCCCATCTCTCCTAAAAAAAAATAAATAAATAAAAACAAAAATTAACCGGGCACAGTGGCAGATGCCTATAATCTCACCTACTCGGGAGGCTGAGGCAGGAGAATCACTTGAGCCTGGGAAGCAGAGATTGCACTGAGCTGAGATGGCGCCACTGCACTCCAGCCTGGGTAATGGAGCGAGACTCCGTCTCAAAAAAAAAAAAAAAAAAAAGCTAGTATTTCAAATACTTCAAGTAAATTCACTTTGTTCTATTTATTTTCTCTTTAAAGCTGTAGAGTGAAAAAGTGGAGTATACAAAAAAGACCAGAGAGCTTCAAGAAAAAAAATACAATTTCAGTATATTTATCATGTTATTATCTTTTTTATATTTTATGGATTTAAATAGTTTTTTGTTAAGAAAATTTTCAAATATGTACAAAAATAGAGACAACAAACAATAAACCCCATAGAGTCATCATCCAGATTAAAGTTACAAAGATTTTTATCATATTTACTACATTTACTTTATTGAAGAATATTAAAGCAAATCCTATATACCAAATAATTTTCTTTATTACTTTAGCAAGCACCACTAAAGATTAAAGACATATAGCTATAACACCATTTGAACAACGAAAATAATTCCTTGTTATAATTTAATATCTAGCCATATTTCCCTGATGTCTTATTTGAATCAAGATACACACTACATGTCAGCACTACGTTTGCTTCTTAGGCCTTTTGATGCATGTGTTTAATCTAGCACTGACCTGCTCTTTCCTCTCTCCCCCTTTGTTTTTCCCTTTCATGCCGTTGACTTGTTGCAGAAACCTGGTGAGTTATTCTGCAGAAAAACCCACTTTCTGAGTTTGTGCATGTGCTACCTTGTGGTGTCATTAATTTGTGCATCTATCCTTCTGTAATGAAAGTTCGCTTGCTGAGAGGCTTCATTCAAGTGAAGGTCATTTTCTTTTTTTTTTGGAGGGATGGGCAAGAATATTACACAGGGAGTGCTATGTGCTCCCTATTTTTTTTTTTTTTTTTTTGAGAGAAAGTCTCACTCTGTTGCCCAGGCTAGAGTGCAGTGGCACAATCTTGGCTCACTGCAACCTCTGCCTCCCAGGTTCAAGTGATTCTCGTGTCTCAGCCTCCCAAGTAGCTGGGATTACAGGCACAAGCCACCACACCTGGCGAATTTTTGTATTTTTAGTAGAGAGGGGGTTTCACCATGTTGGCCAGGCCAGTCTCAACTCCAGATCTCAAGTAATCCACCCACCTCGGCCTCTCAAAGTGCTGGGATTACAGGCGTGAGCCACAGCACCTGCCCTGGTTGTCCTACTTTCAATGATGCTAAGATTAATCAGTGTTTCAGGTGATAAAAGACTGATCCTTCCATTGTAAAGCTCCCATCAACATTCTGTCTAATGATTTTACCCACTAATAATCATACCCTAAGTCAATTACATGTTGTAAAATGATGATTAGATTCTATTATTTTTTCATTATCTATTTTATTTGACATTTATTAGCTTGAATTCTATAAAGAAGAACTTTTCCTTCTAAGTTAAGGCTTTGTGGTTACACATACATGCCTAAAAGAAAGCAGAATAAAGATAATTATTTATTTTGATTGCCAACTATCAGGGTAAGGAGTAACTGACCTAGTTAATTCTAATGGTGACCAAAGAGTGATGACTTTTAAACATTTTATTGATTTTCTTTTTAGTATCTTTATAATTAATGCATTTTAAAATAAACTCAACATATTTAAATCAATTGCATTCAGTATATGTTTTCTCTTTTGATTCTCATCTTGCCTCCAGTTTGGCCAAAGAAAGGATTTTTAGGTTGATTCCTTTGTCCTTTGGGCACAATCTCATTAGTCTTTGACAGCTACCTTGCTTTCTAAGTGATATGGTTAGGCTTTGTGTCCCCACACAAATCTCATCTTGAATTGTAATCCCCATAATCCTCATCATCCCCACATGTAAAGGGAGAGACCAGATAGAAGTAACAATCATGGTGGCAGTTTCTCCCATGCTGTTCTCATGATAGTGAGTTCTCACAAGATCTGATGGTTTTATAAGGAGCTCTTCCCCCTTCACTTGGCATTGTCCTTCTTGCCACTTTGTGAAGAAGGTGCCTTGCTTCCCGTTTGCTTTCCACCATGATTTTAAGTTTCCTGAGGCCTCCCCAGCCACACTGAACTGTGAGTCAATTAAACCTCTTTCCTTCATAAATTACCCAGTTTCTGGCAGTTCCTTATAGCAATGTGAAAACAGACTAATACACAAGGGCAACAAAACATCCCAGGCAAATCTTAAATCGCCTAACCCTAAAACTGGAATCAGGTGTCCCTCCAAGTTTCCTAGTCATTGTTAGTGTGGAATGGTATTTGGGGATTATAGTCTATAGGCTAAGTATGCTCATTTTTAAGGGGTTGTAGAATAGTTTATATTATCATCCTCAACTCCTAACTCCCTTCTCATTTATTATTGTATGATTTCTAGGGCCTCCCAGCAGGCAGAACACAATTCTCCTTCCCAGTTCCACGTTTGGCCACGTGATGTGCTTTGACCAATGGGCACATATCATGTTAAGTAGAAGCTTTTAGAACTGTTAAGGACAGAGCTAAGCTTTGTCCTTTGCTTTTCCCTAGGCCACAAGGACAGTCTGTTCCAAACAGGGCCAATTCCTTCAGCTTGAGTCCTGGAAAAAGAAGATTGTAGAGAAAAGACTCAGCAGCTGACCTGGAGCCACCAAAATGGAATACAAGCCAAATATATAATGCATATGGTGGCAAACTACTGAGGCTTTTGAGGTTATCTGTTACTTCTTCAAAGCTGATTGATACAGGCTGTGATGTCTTCTGGGCCTTTTTAGTAGACAGATAGGAAAAACAGCTTTGAAAACAGGAAAGCATCATGAGTTCAAACTCAATTAAAATAGAACATTTCCAAATCAGATAGAACATTATAGGACCTGTACTTAATTCTTAAAAACTTTATACATATATCTCATTTTTCCTACACTAAAAATCTTAATTTCTATTTACATTAGTATAATTACTGATTTGTATTTCCTGTAATATAATGTAGTATCAAAATAACAAAATCATTATTTTAAAGTACTAAAGTTTAAAACATATTTGTAGCTATTTTTGTCCTTAAGATATATTCTACTGTTTGGTGGAATATTATGTTCTTAGGTTCAGATTGAAATAATTATTTCCTTTATGTGGTTATATCACTAATTTGATATACAGTAGGTTCATTTCCTTATTTCTTTTTTTTTCTTTTAGAGACAGCATCTTGCTCTGTCACCCACGCTGGAGTGCAGTAGCACAATCACAACTCACCACAGCCTCGATCTCCCAGGACCAAGCAAACCTCCCACCTCAGCCTCCTGAGTAGCTGAGACTACAGGCATGCCACCATGCCCAGCTAATTTTTATTTATTTTCCTTTTTTGTAGAGGCATGGCCTTCCTATGTGGCCTAGGCTGGTCTTGAACTCCTGGTCTTAAGCAATCTTCCTGCCTGGGCCTCCCAAAGTATGGGGATTACAAATGTAAACCACCATGCCCAGCTCAGTAAGTTCATTTATTTCCATTTGTTTTCCATTTTTAGGGATGGCTATCTTAGTGAATTTTATCTTTTGAAATAAAACATTTAAAATTTCAAAATGAAATCTATGTAATAAGCTACATATAGTAAAAGAAGTCTGTTCCATTCCTGTTCTATCTATTGTTAATAGTTTCATTAGTTAACAGTTTAACCTGTCAGTGTTTCTGTACACAAAATGTAGCATGTTGCATTAGATTGTTCTGCATCTTACTTTTTTCACTTACTATATTTTGGAGATAACAGTACAGAGAGATCACCATCATTCCTTTATATTGCTACAGTGCCTACCATTGTGTTATTTATTTAGCCAATCCCCTATAAATGGGCATTTGTTTTCAATCAATCTTTTTTATAATAGTTGTGAAATAAATAATACAATGCATAAAAAAGAAATAACACCATGCATAAAGCATGTCCTGTTTTTGCAACTACAGCTTTAAAATAAGTTCCCAGTAATGGGGTTGATGGGTCAAAGGGCAGATATAGAATTTTTCTACATATTGCTGAATATGATGGGTCAAAGGGTAGATATAGAATTTTTCTACATATTGCTGCTCCATAGCAGTTGTATCATCTCACAGCTCCATCAGCAGTATGTAGAATGCCTATTTCCATACAACTTCAATAACAGAGTATGTGGATGAGTTTATGTGATTTTGCTAAGGGAAGAAGTGCTATCTTTGGGACAATCTAATTTGCATTTTAAGTTATACTGAGAAAAGCTTCATATTTGAAGAACCATTTAAATTTTTCTTCTGGGAACTCTGGGTTTTTTGTGTGGCATTTATAAAATTTTGATATTTGTATTTTAATTTTTAGGGGCTCCTTTTATATCAGTGATAATACTCTGTCAGAGATGTAACTTAAAAATATCCTTTCCCATTTAGTCATTTATCTTTGGATGTGTTTAGGGTGTTTTATTTTTTCCATTCAGACACTCATTTGATATATAGTCCAGTTTATAGAAGAACAGATCCATACTTTATTTTTTTTTTTGGCAGGGGGAGGTATGGTTTTATTTATTTATTTACCTATTTACATTTAGATCTCTGATCCATTTGAAATTAATCCTCATGGAGAATATCAGGTTCTGATCCATTTTTCCCTCAAATGGTTCCCAGTTGTAACAATATTAAGCATTCTCCGTGGTTTCAAATGCTACCATTTTACACACACATACACACATACACGTGATTTCTAAACGAAGTTGGCATAATTTCCGGACTTTATATACTCTTCCATTGGCTTGTCTGTCTATTCATGTACCAATCTCACATTATTTTACTTATAGAGGCTTTATAGAACACTATAATATAGGGCTATAACCACTTCATTTCTGCCCTGTTAGTGTATTATTAATTCTCCATTGTCTCATTCATTTGATATTTATTCTATGTATTATATGTTTTATGATTAATATGTTGATACAGAAATACATATTATAATTTATTAAAAAACATGTTAGGACATATCCTCTTTTAAAAAATGAAGTAGGATATGTAATATAAAAAAGTTTGAAGATCACTGATTCAGTGTTTTTCGAACATGCCAGCATCTTCAGATAGCTGTCCTGGGTGGCAGTAGCTCAATGGAGCTGAGATTCTTACACGTATCTGATTTTGGCATTTGCCTAATGCTGAATGAGATTCTCAGCAGAGATGATGACTCACCTGGATCCAGGGGTAATTTTTTAAGTGCTAACGAGCAAGTGTCAAGATCCCACAAAATCATTAAAAGTAACGGCTAAAACTGCAATTACTTTTGCACCAACCTATATAAATACTGGACAAGAACACCTAGGAAAATCATCTTTGATTTGGAAATGAAGATCACTTTATCAGGCTCTACAATGGTTTAAGTGTGTCCCTCAGAATTCATGTATAGGAAATTGAGTTCCCAGTGCAATGGTGTTGAGAGGTGGTAGCATCTTTAAGAGGTGTTTGGGTCATGAAGATTCCGCCACCTTCACGAAGATATTAGTCTCATTCTCATAGGACTGAGTTAATTCTCACAGAAGCAAATGAGTTCTTGTTCTCATGGGACTAGATTAGTAACTGCAAGAGCAGGTTGTTAAAAAATGAGGCCATCACTTGTGTTTTGTCTCTTTTGCACATACTCGCTTGCTGCTCCTGCAGGTGCTTCCACATGTGATGCCGTTCACTTTGCTCTAATGTAGCATAAGGCCCTTGCCAGAGGTGGCGCCCAATGTTGAACTTCCCAGTGTCCAGAACCGTGAGCCAAGTAAACCTCTTTTGTTTATAAATTACCCAGTCTCAGGTGTTCTGTTACAGCAACAGAAATAGACGAAAACAGTCTCTATTGTCTCATCTCTCTTAATAAACTTTTGCTCATTATGAGATATAGATTGCTATTATATCAATTGAGTAACAAAGAGATTAGGCCATGAGGGGAGTCTGGAGATCCCCTGCTCCAGAGAGTAGAACTTTTACAACTAACATGCTGATATGGTTTTGTTGTGTCCCCACCCAAATCTCATCTTGAATTGTAGTTCCCATAATCCCCACATGTTGTGGGAGAGACCTGGTGGGAGGTAATTGAATCATGGAGGTGGTTACCTCCATGCTTTTCTCATGATAGTGAATGAGCTCTTATGAGATCTGATGATTTTATAAAGGCCTTTCCCCCCTTTTGCTCAGCACTTCTGCTTCCAGCCATCAAGTGAAGAAGGATGTGTTTGCTTCCCCTTCTGCCATGATTGTAAGTTTCCTGAGGCCTCCCCAGCCATGCGGAACTGTGAGTCAATTAAACCTCTTTCCTTTGTAAATTACCCAGTCTTGGGCAGTCCTTTATAGCAGCATGAGAACACACTAATACGTGCTTTGTTCCAGTCTAGATTAAGCAGCTTTTGAGGGGTGTATTGTTTGACTCATCTGAGTTTTTAATCAATGCTTACTAATTCAAGAGGAACTTCTGTGCTTTTAGGATATAAGGAGGCATCAGGAAATCTGGAAAATTTCTTAAAATCCTATAAGGCAGACCAGTCTCTATATTTCCTTGTATCTTAGGGAGGCCACTATTAAAAAGAGGAGGAGGGAGTTTTAGGAGCAGAAATACTATGCATTCATTTGAGACTATTATTTTTACATATGTCTTGAGGTTTTTATTACTAAATGTTATATAATTTTGTGAAGCTACAAAACAAATAAACATTAAATTCCAGCTTAGGTAATTCTATTTAATCAAGTATTAAATGTACCAGGCAGTACTCCAGGTACTAAGGACCTAAAGATGTGTTGTCCCTGCCCCCAACAAGTTCACAATACAGACAGATATACATGGAAAAATTATAACAGTACGGCTCAGTAAGTGCCATAAGAGAATAAAGAATATACCAAAAGCACCAGAGTATAATATACAGTAGACATCAGCTTTGAGGAATTGATGAGTTGGAAAGAATTAAGAGAAGGTGCAAGGAATTTTGGAGTTAGACCTTCAGGGAGAAATTGCATTTGGCCACATGAGGAACAATAGCAACAACAACAGAGATGAATGGAGGTTGGGAAGAAGTACTGTATCTAGATAAAATGGCATAGATGTTCACTCATTTACACACACACACACATACACACACACAAACAAACACACGGCACAAAAGAACCTGACTTGTTCTGGATCCAAAAGCACTATATGGACCGTATAATAATCTCATGTCTGCAATATGCTTAGGTACAATTTTAATGTTTTATGACATAGATGGCTGCATGTTTCGGTTATTGGACAAATGGATACTTGAGTTATTGTTTATTCTATTGTGTCAGTTCTGCTTCTGATCAAAATCCATTCCTCTTTGAAAATACATCTAGTGAATTTTTTTTGAGACAGAATCTTGCTGTATTGCCCAGGCTAGAGTGCAATGGCGCAATCTGGGCTCATTGCAACCTCTGCCTCCCACGTTCAAGTGATTCTCATGCCTCAGCCTCCCGAGTAGCTGGGACTACAGGTGCACGCCACCACGCCCAGCTAATTTTTATGCTTTTAGTAGAGACAGGGTTTCACCATGTTGGCTAAGCTGGTTTCAAACTCCTGATCTCAGGTGATCCACCTGCCTTGGCCTCCCAAAGTGCTGGGATTACAGGCGTGAGCCACGGCGCCCAGCCCTCTAGTGCATTTTAAAGAAAACATAAACACCATTCTCTCTTTTCAAATTTAGCACTTGCCCAGAAGTTTCACATGTTCCCTTTTTATTTGTGGTCATTATTTCTTCTTTGGTCTCCTTTAAAAATAGCATCTGTTTGCACTTGTCTGTGAATCTTAGCTGGTGCTAGTGTCTCTGTCCTCTCTGGGTACACACACGTTCTCCTTTGGACTTTTTAACGGGATCTTGCTTGGAATTTTTCCCTTTCCATATTTGGTTACTGGTTTGGAAGTTTATTTCCCTCTGTTTTACTAATCACTTTGTTTCATTATTTTTGGTGGTTCTAGTTAGAAAATAGCTCCCACTGCATTTTGGCGCAACAATTTTAAAGGCCTCTATAAGATGTTATCTTGAGTCCTGCTTGTAGACTGAGCTTTAGGTTGTACTTTAATTACTAACATAAATAACTTTATGGAGCAAGGTGCACAACACTATATGTAATATGATTTGATTTTCTGGAAGGTATACAGCAGTAAACATAATAAATTGTGATCTTTATTTCTAAATAAATTATAAGAGTATGCTTATATATACTGGAACTGTTTCTTTTCTAATTTCCTGAAAACATTTGTGGGAAACTTAAGGATGGGCTATCTGAGAGGCACAGGAATCAGGAAGGCTGGAAAGGAGACTTATTTCTTGTTTTGTAAACTTGCTGCTCTGTTTGAATTTACCCTAAGCATATATTATTTTTAGTTAGACATATAAGAAAATGTGTTTAAAAATTAATTCATTTTTATCTTTGGTTTTGTCCATAGTATGTATTTAGCAAGTTTCACAATGTGAAGAAAGCGAAGTGTAAAAACAGCAGGTGACTGCATTGACAAAATGAAAGCAAGCAAATTGGACAAACCTAGCATAAAGAAGACAGACCAGGTTATGCGTTTTTACTCCTTAGAAATATAAAGACAAGCCCATCCTAAATTATCCCACTAGAAAATTTCGACAACTACAACAAAACAGAAAACCCAACAAAACAAACAAAAATTTGATGCTGATGACATGCGATAAAGAAAAGCAGAGCTCCCCAGTAAAAACCAAAATTCCTGTCTGTTAAGTTTACAAGGATTCTTCCTTAGGACTTTCTGAGCCAAGACAATGGACAGCTAAGAGGGCAGCTCTTGAAATACTTTCACAGGATTTGCTTCTCTGCTCATAAAATGTAGGAACAATTCAAACTGGAGAGCATTTCCTACCCATTCACTGGCCTGAAGATTCATAGAGCAGGGTTTTGTGTTGCTGTCAGCAGGCATTTATCTGAGCACACATCCATCCATCCTCTCTCTCTCTCTCCCTCTCTCTTTCCCCCCAAACCCCATGCATGCATACACTCACACACTTTGGAACATAGAACGCCACTCTTCTGAACATCAAATCCAGTAAAATTACCATTCTAAGGGTGACAACTCAGGGAAACTCTGGAAACACTGGAAACAAATACTGAAAATAAACTTATGTGTGGGAGAGAGGATAACATTGAAAGAAGATATACATAGTAACCAAAAGAGCTACTGTATCATGTTTATAGGTTGGGAACTGAACAGAAAGTTGAAAACGCGGCATACATGATTAAAAAAATTTTTCCTTAAAAACCAAAGAGCCATTTTTCTTAAATTCCTGATCAGATTTAATTAACTACATTTCAAATGCAGTCACGCACTGCATAATGACATTTTGGTCAACAATGAACCATATCAGTGGTCCCACAGATTATAATGGAGCTGAAAAATTCTTATCATCTAGTGATGCTATAATGCCTGTACTGCTGTAACACAAGAACTTTATTGTTTTATAAATTTAGTGTAGCCTAAGTGTACAGTGTTGATAAAGTCTACAGTAGTATACAGTAATGTCCCAGACCTTCGCATTCACTCACCACTCACTCACTGACTCGCTCAGAGCAACTTCCAGTCCTGCAAGCTCCATTCATGATATGTTTCTCTAAACAGGTTTACCATTTATCTTTTGTGCTGTTTTTACTATACCTTTTCCATGTTTAGATATGTTTAGGTACACAAATACTTACAACTGTTTACCGTTGCCTACAGTATCCAGTACAGTAACATGCTGTATAGGTTTGTAGCCTAGGAGCAATAGGCTACACCATATAGCCTTGGTGTGCAGCAGGCTCTACCATCTAGGTTTCTGTAAGTACACTCTATGATGTTCACACAATAACAAAATCGCCTAATGACACATTTCTCAGAACATATCGCATCATTAGGTGACAACTATAAAAAGCAATTATCAGTGGTTATATGTGTATGTGTAATTATGTGAGTATATTTATCAATAAACTACATAAAATAAGTACTTATACAAGCAATTGCCTGGACTACTCCAATAACTTCTAACTGGTCTCCCCAGTTTGACTCCCCCCACCTCAATCCTTCCATTCACCATACTCCATCCAATGCATTCTCTTTAAAATGCAAATCAAACTGATATTCAATGTCAAAAGGCTTCAATGGCTTCTTCAGTTTACTAAGTGTGTTATACATGTAATTCTCCCTAAACCTCTATGAGGTAAGCACTCTTATTGGGATTATCACCAACACTGATGAGTAAACTGACATATATACAGGTGTTAACCTGTATAAGATCACACAGCTGGTAAGAGCACAGAGTGCAGCATTGGAGTGCATGTTCTTTACCACCATACTATGCAATTTGAAATACAACTAATAAAAAATATAGCTTTAGGCTAGGCGCGGTGGCTCACGCCTGTAATCCCAGCACTTTGGGAGGCCGAGGCAGGTAGATCATCTAAGGTCAGGAGATCAAGACCAGCCTGGCCAACATGACGAAACCCAGTCCCTACTAAAAATACAAAAGTTAGCTGGGCGTGGTGGTGGGAGCCTGTAATCCCAGCTACTCAGGAGGCTAAGGCAGGAGAATTGCTTGAAACCAGGAGATGGAGGTTGTGGTGAGCTGAGATTGCGCCACTGCATTCCAGCTTGGGCGACAGAACAAGATTCCATTGCAAATAAAACAAACAAACAAAACCAAAAAACCAACCAGCTTTATATCACTATGAGTTATACTTTAAAGGTAAAAGTTATGGTGGCTTCATGGAATCTAGAATATTCTTGGCTACAGCACTGAAAACACTGTCGCTGTGCATAACCTCATTTTGGCTGCTGTGAGAAACAGAATAATAGCCCCACAAAGATGTCCACATCCTACTCCCCAGAACCTATAAATATCTTACTTTA
Source organism: Pongo abelii (assembly GCF_028885655.2). Lineage (NCBI taxonomy): Eukaryota > Metazoa > Chordata > Mammalia > Primates > Hominidae > Pongo > Pongo abelii. The sequence goes on along the minus strand of NC_072007.2, from coordinate 35,798,833 downwards.
CATGGTAAATAGCAATTGCAGTTGTAGATGGATGAAAGTTGCTAACCAGCTGACTTTGAAATGGATAAATTATCCAGAGTTACTCAGGTAAGCCCAAGGTAATGACAAGGGTCCTGATGAGTGGAAGAAGGAAGCAGAAGAGAGAGAACTAGAGAGGTGGCAGCCTGGCGTCGCAGGCTTAGAAGCTGGCAGGACAGGGCCATGAGTGGGGAGTCTCCAGAAGCTGGAAAAGCCATGGAAACAGATTCTGCCCTAGAACCTCCAGAAGGAATGCTTCATGCTGATACCTTGATTTTAGCCCAGTGAGACCTGTTTCAGACTTCTGACCTCTAGAATTTTAAGACAATAAATTTGTATTGTTTTGTTTTTGGTCATATGTTTCACAGAAACAGAAAAGTAATACAGTTGGGTTATTTTTTCTGAGTTCTAGCCTTGTTAACAGTAACACCGTCCAAGAAAACAATCCCTGGTTCTAAGTTTTCTTTTGCTGCTTTTGCCAAAGGAAGCACCTGACCCAGGTTCTGATTCCCCTTTTCCATCCTCACCATCATCTTCCTCAAAACATCAATCCAGCAAGAGGTGTATACTGGAGTATTGACTCAGCAGTGTTACTACTATAGTGCTATGGGATGAAAAAATATTATTTTAAGAATGGCCTTTATAGCTTCCTGGTGGTCTGACTTCAATAAAGCTAGCAGCTCTTACCTCTATATTCCAATACATCTTCTCTATGGAGAAGGCCCACAGGAGGAAACCAATGCAATGGAAACCATGGGTGGTGAACATCCGTAAGCTCCTGTGGGCTCCTCTCATTAAACTGCTCATGTGGGAGGCTAAATGAGTGTTCTCAGTCGTAGGGAACTCGCTGTTCTCAGGCTGAAGTTTTTGTTTTTGACTTCATTCTTTCTAATATAATTTCTTTCATAGTCTTGAAATGGTTGTTAAATCCACCTACAAGCTCTTTTTTTTTTTTTTTTTTTTTTTTTTTTTTTTTTTTTTGAGATGGAGTCTTGCTCTGTCACCCAGGCCAGAGTGCAGTGGCACTATCTCGGCTCACTGCAAGCTCAGCCTCCCAGGTTCACGCCATTCTCCTGCCTCAGCCTCCTGAGTAGCTGGACTACAGGCGCCCGCCACCGCGCCCGGCTAATTTTTTGTATTTTTAGTAGTACGGGGTTTCACGTGTTAGCCAGGATGGTCTTGATCTCCTGACCTCGTGATCCGCCCGCCTTGGCCTCCCAAAGTGCTGGGATTACAGGGGTGAGCCACCGTGCCCGGCCCTACAAGCCCATTTTAACGTTTCTGTTCATCAGATAATTGAGACTATGCCAGCATGGAACCACTTCTCTCCAGCAAATTGATTATGACAGTTGCTTCTTAACAATAGATACAGAGGGCAGAATTTTCCTAGTACTGGTTCTCTGGAGTGCTGTTTTGGGTCAGTTCTGGCAAAAAGGCAGAGCCTTGTGATTTTACAAAAGATTCAGACCTCTCTCCCCTACCACAATCTTTATCAGTTGATGAGAGATTAGACTCAGGCTAAGCGCCTGGATCAGGTTCCAGTCCAGATCTGAGGACCAGCTGCTACGGGCTAGGTAGAATCAGGAACTGCTCTCATTCATGATCAGCTCCTTGGCTCTGAGAGACCCCAAAAGGCATGACAACACCCCACCAAACAAGGAATATTCATTCCTATTATTTTTTGACATATCAGCTTAAATGATGCCTCAGAGAAATCTGACACTCCACCTACTTAACATGAAGTTAGAGCTTCATTATTTATACTGCAATCAGTTCAATCTATACACTTATTTTACCTACCCGACCTTGTCCCCATTCCATCTGCTATGGTTTATGTCCCCCCACACTTATATGTTGAAATCTAATCTCCAGTGTGATGGTATTAGGAGTTGAAGGCTTTGGACTGTGATCTGGTCATGAGAACAGTGCGCTTACAAAGAGACCTCAGAGCTGCCTTGCCTCTTCCACCATGGGAGGTCACCCTGAGAAGGCTCCATCTATGAACCAGGAAGTGGGCCCTTGCCTGACACTGAATTTGCTGGTATCTTGACTGTGAACTTCTCAGCCTCCAGAGCTGTGAGAAATAAACGTTGTTTATAAGCTACTCAGTTTATGGCATTTTGTTACAGCAGCCTGAATGGACTAAGGCACCATAGAATCAACAGGCATATATTTATACCTACTATTAACCAGGAACTTTGCTCAGCACTGCACACATAAACATAGTGGTGAGCAAACATCAAGAAATTCCTTTCCTAATGGAGTGGGAAAGAAAAATGTAATTCAACTAAACACACACAAAAATGTCCATATATCGACAGGGATACTGACATCATCGTTTAAACAACAACGACAAAAAAGCAATCCTCCAGACTACTAAGAAAGATATAAAGAATGTTGATAAACGCAGGAAAAAAAGGAAAGAAGGGAGTAAGCATGATATTGTAAATGATAGGAGTGGCCAAAAGAATGGCACAGTTACATCTGAGAAGAATATTAAAAAGATGAATATGTAATAACAGCATAAGAAATCCACTAAGTCTTTAATAAATAAAATAGTATTGGATTATAACCCAAAGTATAAAACAAATATTTATGAGCCCGTACTGATAGAAAAATAAATGATTAAATAAATAAATGAAGGGAAGGGAGAGACACATGTCCCATGCAGAAGAGCTCCAGATAATTTATGAAGATACTCCACCTTCAAGGAGATGGAGCATAACTCTCCTTCCTGAAGAAGTGTGGGTTGCGTGTAGTGACTTCCTTCCAAAAAATCTAGTACGGAAATGAAGAAAAAAGGGTAGGTAATCTGTGGAGAAAACTGGTATGCACTACATTAGGAGTACGATTACAGGTGATCAAGGTTCACATCAACAGCAATAAGCCATGTGTACAGTATGTTCCCCGGAGAGAATGTGATGAAAATGTCACTTTACCTAGGCCCCTTACCACTTTCTGATCTTCCTCCAAAAAACCTATAACCCCAGTCTAGTTATGAGAAAAATATCAGAGAAACACCAATTCACGGTCATTCTACCAGATACTTGACCAGAACTCCTCAAACCCGTTATAGTAAAGAGGAAACAAGGGAAGCCTGAGAAACTGTTACAACCAAGAAGAACCTAAGGAATCCACAACTAAATGTAATGTGGTAGCCTGGATGGCATCCTGGAATAGAAAAGGCATTAGGTAAGAATGAAGGAAATTTGAATGAAGTGTACCATACTAATGTAAGATATTAACAATATGGGAAACTGGGTGTGGAGTATGTGAGAACTCTCTATACTAGCTTTGGAATTTTTATTTAAATCCAAACTGTTCTAAAATTGTTTTAAACATTAAAAAAAAAAAACACCCACATACAAAGAAAACACTCTTGCAATGCCAGATCTTTTAGTATCCCAGGAACAATATAGAAAAGTCCCCACAACACTTCCAAATACATCCCCTATAGGAATCAAGTTTAGCAGAGCCAATGTGTTATATTTACCTAAAGCTTGAAGAGGTCACTCAGCCCCATTCATTTATGCTTTTGTTCGCCTCTTGGTTGTTTCTCCACTACAATTTCAGACTTGGGGTGTATTGTTTCTATGTTAGTGACTCAATAGGAATAGCACAGCAGAACGATTTTCTGTTTTTAATTAGTGACAATTCTACACTAAAAGGCACACTCTTTTCTATTTGAAATTTAGAATTTCAGCAGAATACACAACTTTCTCAGTTGTTCTGTTACGATTTCTCCAGCCTACCTCTCTGTTGCCTTTTAGCATGAGTGCATTATTTTCTTCTGTGTGTTCCATATGATACTAATTGATATTTCAGAATTGCACAAGGATTTCATTGTGAAACTCTGGCTTTCTGGTTTGATTTTATATAATATTGGTCAGCACATGTCCCTTCCCTGAGACAATGTGCACCTTCCTCCTCCACAAAGGGACGTGGCTCACATCACTTGAGCTGTGCGATGATCACTTGGGCAGCGAGGGCGTGAGAAAATATCATTGTATTGTGGTATTAGACACTCGTCCCGCAGGTTAATTATTATAAGTGTTACTTTACCAGAATGTGAATAACAACAATAACTCATTTTACAAAAGAAAGAAAGATAGAAAGAGCGAGAGAGAGAAAGAAAGAAGAAACAGAAAGGAAGGGAGGAAGGAAGGAAGGGAAAAAAGCAAAACAAAAAAGGTGAGAGAAAAAAGAAAAAGCAAAAGTAGAACTGCATTGCTTAAAGTCTATTGTAATTTCCTCCATTTTCCTAAAAAGTTAACGCGAAGAAAAATAACGGCAACGTTCCCAGGATTTTAAATCTCATGAGCCCGGAATCCGTGAAAATCCTGTTTAAAATCATCCAGTGAAATTGGCTTTGGGACGTCTCCCCAGCTACTGGATCATGTGGCTTCTGAATCTTTCTAACAATCGTCCCGTTGGATGTCCCCTGAGGACACAGCAGCTGGCTAGAGTCCTCAGACCAGACTTCTCTAAGTGAATGTAGATGTGCAGGTGGAGAGGATAAAAGTAATTCTGGCTCAGCAGCCACGAATTCCCCCCACCTCCGCCCCACAAGTGCTCTGCATATCGCCGGCTGGGCTGGGACGCTACAGAGCCTAGAACACGCGGACGCTGCGCCTCCCCGGGGACTCAAAGTGTGGCCGGCGCCCGCCTCCCAGTGATGCCATCTTTCTTGGGGTCTTAGCATCTTACCAGTGGGTAGTGAGTTTTGCATTCGAATCACGTCCCTCTGTCTGAAAACTTACCCCAACTTTGCAAACAGATGAGAACCTGCTAGTGGGAACCCTTAATTTTCTGTATCTAGAACTGACAAAATCAGACGCAATTTACAAGAAATCCACGACCTCGCGCTCCCTTGCTCCCAGCCTCCGCCCGCGGGCACCCTGGGTTTCCCGCTCGCCTGGGCGCAAGGTCAGACGCCCCGCGGCGACCTCGGCCCAGAGCCGCCCAGACACCATCCGCGAGCGCCCCGCGGGGGGCTGGAGGGTGGGGGCAGGCTGGTCCAGGCAGGAAGGGTAGAGGAACCCGAGCAACTTACAGCCCAGGGCGACCACCAGGTAGCGCAGCAGCAGCAGGAGGAGGCGGTGGCGGCTCCTCCTCGCCATCTTCCCGGGGCGGCAGCCGGCTGCTCTGAGGAGGTCGAGGGTCCCGGCGGCAGGAGCGCAGGAGGCCGGGGGCCCTTGAACTTCTGGGGCGGGAAAGGAGCAAAGAGGAGGGAGGGGAGGAAGAGGAGGGACGGCTCTAGATGGGATGTCAGTTTCCCCCTCCCCGGGGCGCCTTCTCAGCTGGCTGCCAAGAGGCGGGTCCTCCAGCCCAGGGATGGGGGTCTGTTCTTTTTTGGGGGTGTGGGGGTGGGGGCTAGAGGGCGTGAAAACCAGGCTAGGCGTCCGCCGGGTCCTAGCGAGGGGGCAGCAGGGGGAGAGCAGCGCCCGGGAAAGCCCCGGCGGGTCGTCCCTCCGCCCCCACGCCTCCGGGATTGATCGGCTTTGTGTCTGGTCCGCGCGGGGCTGCCAGCTGTCCCCAGGGCGAGGAGCCGGGGGCGGGAGGCGCGGGCAGGCTGGGGGTGGGGGGATTGGGTGTCTCGGGAACGGGGATGTATGCGGGTAGGGAAACGCCTCCTGTTTTGCCCCAACTCCTTTCTTCCCCTCCTTGGCCCAAAACTTCTTTCTGGCTTTTCAGCCTAGGGGTGGAGATATTTGGAAAATTTCTGCCCAACGGGCGAAGCTGAGGGGGTGGCGCTCGGAGGAGATGGGGTTCGCGGGCTCCGCCTCGAACTCGAGAAAAAAAAAAGCAATCAAGACTCGTGCTGAAAGTCAGGTCTCAGATTTTAGCACAGCCTTGGTCCCTTCTCAGTTTGAGCTTTTTGCTCCTTGGAGATTTGAGGTGCCTTCGTTTCGTGTTCTTGTTCTTTGCTTTTTTTTCAGTGTCGGAGTTGGAAGTTCATCTAATGGTGTGAAATATTTATCATGTTTCTTTCAAGTTACATAACTGCTGCTTGTGGAGTTTTCCACGTGTTAAAACTCTACAGCTGCCCTTTGTCAGGTTTATTTTTGGTCTACTGTGCTTTTAAAAGGGAAACCCATTATGAATGCTCTGTTGCGTGCTTTAAAATTGCACTACACTTATACTGGATGCACGTACACTGGCAATTTTTATATTTGTTCCTAGGGACCAAAAATATATGGTGTATTCAAGAGTATTGGCAGGTCTGGAAAAAGGCCATTCCCAGGAGAAAAAATTAGTATACATCAGTTTTTTTGTTTTGTTTGTTTGTTTTTGTTTTTGTTTTTTTAAAAGGTTGAATAATGGATGAAGTTCTGTACAGAAGATATTTGATTTAGTGATGTATTTATAAAGAATTCAGCTAGCTCAGTGGACAAAGGCGACCAGAGTTTAGCTGTGCGCAACTGTGAGGAATGAGGCATCCTTGCAGTTGCCGTGGTGACAGTGATGAAAACTTAGTACCCAGGGAGGGGGTGGGAGGAGAGGACCCAGGGGGCCCAGAAAGGAAAGTCAAAATGGCAAAATGTTAAAACTCGTACTCCAGTCAACCGAGGAGAAGGGGCACAGATTTAACAACAGCTTATGCCAGTTTTTCTGGGCAGTAATGAGAAAGATTTGATGCTTAAAAAGAAAAGTTGTTGGCATCTTCTTTTTTCTGATTCTTGCTACAACTATATGTCTTTTACTCCTCCCTAAAAATATACACAAAAATGTCATACTTAAAAAAATTCTATGCAATCCTATGTGAGTAACTGACTAAGTTATTTATTTGCCGCCCAGCCAAGGCATTTGTCAAATGGCAACAATGTGCTGGATGCTGAAGGACAACCATGAACAAGACAGAGGCTTTCTTGCTAACAAGCTCACAGTCTTGAGGGGAGAGAGAGTCTTATCTGGAAAGATGCCTGATACCACATGGTAAATGTTACAGGAGGACAGAAAATAATAACAGCTATTTTTATTGCATGCTTTCTCAGTGATGGAGTCTGAATAACGCAGTATCTAATCCCCCAACAACTCCATAAAAGAGGAAATGTTATCATTCTCACTTTGCAGATGAGAAAACTGGGCTGAGACATACTAAATGGCTTGTCCAAGGTCCATGGTAAGGGGATGTTCCTTTTGTTGGGAGTGGGGCCAGGGCTTTCTTTATTAAACCTTGAAAAATGGGTCAAATTCTGAAAGGAAGGATATAAAGGAAAGGCATTCTACATAGAGGAAACAGCAGGATCCAGAGCTAGGAAATCAAAAAATTATGGTTTATTTAGAAAAAGCAAGGTTCTACAGTACTAAAGTGTATGTGGGATCGGGATAGTGAGGTAGGTGGTGGTGGTAGAAACTGAACAGGAGGTTAGAGTATGAAGAGCATTCATGCTACTGTCTAGACCTCATCCTACAGCTAATGAGCTTTTTGAAAACAATGAGATAAGAAAAGACTCATATTTTAGAACTGTGGTGTCCAATATGGTAGCCTCTAGATCCAACTGGCTATATGCATTTTTTGTTTTGTTTTGTTTTTAATTTGAGACAGAGTCTCACTTTGTCACACAGGCTGGAGTGCAGTGGCGCAATCTCGACTCACTGCAACATCCGCCTCCCAGGTTCAAGTGATTCTCCTGCCTCAGCCTCCTCAGTCCAGTAGATGGGACTACAGGCATGTGCCACCATGCAGGCTAATTTTTGTATTTTTAGTAGAGATGGGGTTTCGCCATGTTGGCCAGGCTGGTCTCGAACTTCTAACCTCAGGTGATCTGTCTGCCTTGGACTCTCAAAGTGCTGGGATTACAGGTGTGAGCCATCATGCCTGGCTGGCTATATAAATTTGAATTCAATTATATTTAAAATGCAGTTCTCCACTGACACTGATCACATATGAATTTCTCAATAGTCACATGAGGGTAGGGGCTACCATATTGGAAAATGCATTTCCATCATTGCAGGAAGTTCTACAAGAGAGTGCTGCCCTAGAATGATGATTCATATTGAAATGTGCAGGATGGATTACAGATAAGAGAATCAGGGTTTTAGTCAAGTCTAAACTATTACAATATCCTGAGAAAGAGACCAGGTTGTGAAGTAAATAGTCACTGTGTGATAAATGAAAAACAAGGTGGATTCAGATGATATCTCACAAACATGGTCAGCAGGATTATGTTATCAGCTAGATGTAGGGGTGAGAAAGGAGAGAACATTTAGGTATCAGATTTCTAGCATGGGTGGCTGTATGTGGGGGTTATAAATAGTGTCATTAAAGGAATAAGAAACATAGAGGGCATACATAATTCCTGCAGGTTTGGGATGAGTTGAAGGAGTCAAATATAGCTGGGGTGTCCAGTAAACTGTTAGAATGAGTGCTCTAGAGCTCAGGAAACCCTCGGGATTGACTAAATAAATAAATATAAATATTAGCAGCATCTTCTAGAACAGTGATCACTGGACTATATCTTCTCCCCAGAATCCTTTGGAGCTCCTTCATTATGATTCTTTCCTTAAAATTATGTTAAAATTCTGAGTTTCGGAAGTTTTAATCTCAGCAGCCCCAGGAAGCTGTATTATTAACAAGTACCTTGATTAATTCTGATGCAACTATTCTATGGATTATTGTTTGAGGACCTTTCTAGAAGGCAGGAGCAGTGAATGAGAACAATCAGACAAAGAAGTGAATGTTTATGGGTAAATCTAAGGAAATAACTGCAATAAGAGGTAGGAAGAGAAAGAACCCAGAGAAAGAACACAAGAAAGAGCAGTCAAGAAGTACAAAAGGAACTGGGAGAGAATCAGGAGCTAAAGGTGGAGGCGTTTGTACAGTTCAATGCTAAAAAGAGGGTTGAGAATTGTCTCTTGTATTTAGTGTCTATGAGGGTATTGCCCACATGGATAATAGAGAAAGCAAGCCTCCAAAAAACGTGTAGAAAAAATTTGCAGATTTGTGTCTTATACTTAGTAAAGCAAATAATGCATAAGATATATTAAAAATATTTTTTAAAATTTTTAATTATTATGGGTACATAATAGTTTTATATAGTTATGGGGTACAGATGATGATTTGATAAAAGCATACAGTGTAGCAAGCAGGGTAATTGGAATATCCATCTCCTCAACCATTTATCATTTCTTTGTGTTAGGAATATAACCGCCCAATGGGTTCACCTTGCCCGATGCCCAGATAGAGCTGATTTATCAAGACAGGGCAATTGTAATGGAGAAAAGAGTCATTCATGCAGAGCTGGCTGTATAGAAGGTGGAGTTTTATTATTACTCATATCAGTCTCTCCGCATTCAGGGATCAGAGTGTTTAAGGATAATTTTTGGTAGGTGGGGGAAAGACCAGTGAGTCGAGAGTGCTGATTGGTTGGGTTGGAGATGAAATCATAGGAAGTTGAAACTGTCCTCTTGTGCTCAGTCAGTTCCTGGGTGGGGGCCACAAGATCAGATGAGCCAGTTTCTCCATCTGGGTGGCGCCAGCTGATCCATCAAGTGCAGGGTCTGCGAAATATCTCAAGCACCGATTTCAGGAGCAGTTTATGGAGGGTCAGAATCTTATAGCCTCCGCCTGAATGACTCTTAAACCATAATTTCTAATCTCGTGGTTAATTTGTTAGTCCTACAAAGGCAGTCTAGTCCCCAGGCAAGAAGGGGGTTTGTTTTGGGAAAAGGTTGTTACCATCTTTGTGTCAAACTATAAACAATAAACTAAGTTCCTCCCAAAGTTAGTTTAGCCTACGCCCAGGAATAAACAAGGACAGCTTGGACGTTAGAAGATGGAGTTGGTTAGGTCAGGTCTCTTTCACTGCCTCAGTTATAATTTTGCAATGTGGTTTCAGGAACATTCCAAGAAAAAAACTATTCATGACGCTTGTTAAAGATGGTAAGGCAGACTTTATTCAAAGGGGAGGCCTTGGAGGTAGGTATGGGAACCACTGCAGCAGTAGGGGAGGAAAATTGGACACAATTTTTCAGTGGAGGAGCAGTGGGGTCTTGCAGTGGGGGAGAAAAATTGGACTCAATTCCAACAAGGACAAGTGGACTTCTAACTCAGTAGCAGCGTTTCGGGGGGTGTCAGTGGATGAAAAAGTATTAAGAAGAAACATCAAGGATAAGGGGTTTCTAGCTAAACTGACTTGATAGGGCTCTTGCTGAAGGCAGGCCAGGGTGACAAGTTATCGAAGATCAGATACCAAGGGTGGGGAATTTTCGATAAACTGACTTAGCAGGATTCTTGCTCAAACTGGATTCTACAAAGACAGAGAGGGAAGCCTAAGTTTGGGTCTAGTCAAGAAGAGGACTCAGAGGGCCCTGACTAAAGTTTTGGTCAAAGGACAGTGTGTTTTTTTTACATAAAAACAAATAATAAATTCCTAACTTAAAAAACATCAGCAAAAGGGTGGTGAAAGAAATGGCGGCAGTCAATACTGCTTCATTAACAAGTGTTTGGGAACTGGTTTTGTTGTGGTTCTGCTTGTAGGAATCACTGCACCAGGGAGCATGGGACAACTTGTTGGGAGGAATGGGGAGGAAATACTGTCAGAGTTCCTCTAAGTTCTGTTCTCTTCTGCATGAGCATACTACCTGCCCCCACCTGTCACAATCAGTTTCACTCTGAGTCTATAAGCAGTTTTGTCAGGTGCGTATAAATGAGAACTTGGTGTTTTGGGACAGCTTACCATTTTTAATTCTTTCCACCCATTCTAATTCTGAATTCAAACACTGAGGTGTCGAGGCATATTTCCTAAAACAAGCCATGAAGGAAAGGGGTGAGTTTAAATGGAGTGACTTCTCACATCTCAGATTTGGTATTTCTGTGTTGGATGGTTTATTTTTCCCCATGGGTGTGGAGAAGGTGCTGGAAAGTGTGCCCACACTCTGAAATTTAGAGAAAAATATACTCTTATTTCCAGAACCACATACATTCCCAAGTGTCTCTCATATAAGTTTAAGCTCTTATGGATAGAATGTAAGGTTTTTAACGGGTTCCCGATTACCTAACTTCTTTTATCCCTCACCATTATCTCCTCAGATCACTCTTTTTTTTTGAGACAGGGTTCCCCTCTGTCACCCAGGCTGGAGTGCAGTGGCACGATCTCAGCTCACTGCAACCTTCGCCTCCCAGGTTCAAGTGATTCTCCTGCCTCAGCCTCCTGAGTAGCTGAGATTACAGGTGCCCCCACAGCGCCCAGCTAATTTTTGCATTTTTAGTAGAGATGGGGTTTCACCGTGTTGGCCAGGCTGGTCTGGAACTCCTGACCTCAAGTGATCCACCTGCCTTGGCCTCCCAAAGTGCTGAGATTACAGGTGTGAGCCACCGTGCCTGGCCCAGATCACTTTTTGAAATAAGCCTGACTTCAACATTGTGTCCTGATGAGCCCACAAGCACACTCGTGCTGTGCCCCCTCCCACCCTTTTCTAGCCAAATAAACCTATTCAGGGAAGCCCACGGTGTCTCCAGCACGCAGCTTACCTTAATCTCCCAAAGTGACACTTTCTTTCAGGTACTTTATAACAATACAGCACTCAAAACGTACCTTCAAGCCTCCCCTGGTTTTAATTACTATAAGCAGGAACATTCTCTTTCACATTGTCTGCTTCTAAATTACATCATTAGATTAGTTTTACCTGCCAATTAAAATCAGTAAAAGAAGCACTTATTAGTGGTTCTTTCTTTTATAGAGCTTTTTTTTTTTTTGAGACAGAATCTCGCTCTGTTGCCCAGGCTGGAGTGCAGTGGCACGATCTTGGCTCACTGCAACCTCCGCCTCCCGGGTTCAAGCGATTCTCCTGTCTCAGCCTCTGGAGTAGCTGGGATTACAGGCGTGCACCACCATGCTCGGCTAATTTTTGTATTTTTAGTAGAGACGGGGTTTCTCCATGTTGGCCAGGCTGGTCTCGAGCTCCTGACCTCAAGTGATTCACCCACCTTAGGCCTCCCAAAGTGCCGGGATTACACGTGCTTCTTTCTTTTATAAAACATATTTATTATCAACTCAGTAGTTGTGTTACTGGATGTTAATTAGCAATTTTATAAGAAATTAGGTGATATGAAAATGATTTTTAATGAATTTTCTTGGGGGAGAAAATAGCATTTAACAAACACTTGCCAGGATCAAACAAAGGATGGACAGGCATCCATTAGTCTACAAGCATGAAATCATAACAATGAAAACCTTTGGGGAGAATGTACAGATACTTTCCAAATTCACTCCCCACCATTTCTCCCTTATTCATTTCACAGTTAAGGAAAATGAGGCCCATAATGGTGAAATGGCTTATTCAAGATCATTCTCTAAGATATGAAAAGAGCCATACCTGGAATAAACACATTAGGTCTTTCCTGTGCGGTCTCCAAACCAGCATAGATCCCTCTACATGGGCAGGGGAAAGATTTGTCTTTCTGCATATAACATGACCTAAGTTATACCTTATTTCCCCCAAGAGTCCTTGCTTAGGACAGCTATGCTTAATACATGTCTGTAATTAAACAGCAAGTGGAGAGGGTATGAACTCTCCATTCTGTTGCAGGGAGCTATGCAGTGTAATGCAACATCTTGTACCTTGGGTAATATAATCCAGATGAGAGGATGCTGAAAGGAATTGAGATAGATTCAGTAATTCTTTCCTTTGGTCCCTGCTCTCCAGAGTACTCTTAAAGACAATGATGATAGCCAGGCACAGTGGCTCACACATGTAATCCTAGCACTTTGGGAGGCTGAGGCAGGTGGATCACCTGAGGTCAGGAGTTTGAGACCAGCTTGGCCAATATGGTGAAACCCCATCTCTACTAAACATACAAAAGTTAGCTGAGCGTGGTGGTGTGTGCCTGTAATCCCAGCTACTCAGGAGGCTGAGGCAGGAGAATCGCTTGAACCCGGAAAGCAGAGGTTGCAGTGAGCCAAGATTGTGCCACTGCACTCCAGTCTGGGTGATAGAGCGAGACCCAGTCTTAAAAATAAATAAATAAAAATGACGATGATATTAATTGTTAACATTTATTAAGGCCTATTTGGTTGGCATTGTGCAAAGCACTTTATAGGCAACATCAAGCAGCTTTGTGAGGAGGTACTATTATTATTTCCGTCTTACAGATGCGGAAACAAAGGCTTAGAAAATTCCCTAACTCAGGACCAGGCAACTAGGAATAATTGAGCCAGATTTAAACCAGATGTGTCTGACTTCAAGACCAATGCTCCTAACCACTGCTATGGTGTGAATGACTGTGTCCCCTCAAAATTCATATGTTGAACCCTAACCCCTGAGGTAATGATATTAAGAGGAAGGACCTTTGGGAGATGATTAGGTCATGAAGGTGAAGTCCTCATGTGTAGGATTAATGCCCTTATAAAAGAGGCTTGGTCAGGCGCCGTGGCTCACACCTGTAATCCCGGCACTTTGTGAGGCCGAAGCGGGCAGGTCACCTGAGGCCAGGAGTTCCCGACCAGCCCGGCCAACATGGCAAAACCCTGTCTGTACTAAAAATAGAAAAATTATCTAGGTGTGGTGGTGTGTGCCTGTAGTCCCAGCTACTTGGGAGGCTGAGGCATAAGAATTGCTTGAATTTGGGAGGTGGAGGTTGCAGTGAGCCAAGATCGCGCCACTGCACTCCAGCCTGGGTGACAGAGTGAGACTCTGTCTCAAAAAAAAAAAAAAAAGAAAAAGAGGCTTGATGGACCTACTTTGCCCTTCAGCTACCTGAGCACACAGCCATAAGGTGCCATTTCTGAAGCAGAGAGTGAGCCCTCAGCAGATATTGATTCAGTCAGTGCTTTGATCTTGGAATTCCTCGCTTCCAGATGTGTGAACAATACATTTTTGTTATACATTACCCAGTCTAAGGTATTTTCTTAAAACAGATTGAGTGGTAAAAATTAAACAAACAAACAAACAAACAAAAACCTTGAATAGACTGAGGCAACCACGAAAGCATCTAAAAAGATGGGCTCTAATGCAATGTATTTCTCCCTTCTAGGAAGAAAAAACCATCCTTAATATTGTCACTTGATCTCTGTAATGACAATGTCATCTTCACATGCTTGACACTTGATATTTGGAAAGTATTTTCGTGTGCATTTTCTCTTTAGATCTCTGCAACACCTTAGAGGGAGCTGGGGGAAAGGTATGATTATGTGTATTTCAACAACCCTATCTATAACTGATGGATATCAGTAAGTACCTAATAAACTTCAGAAGCCAAACCATTAGGAGTGTCTCATTTATGTATGATCAATATTCAGGGCGCTCCAAGTGACCAGGCTGGGAATATGGGAAGCATGCTATCGGGGGTCTGTGTGGCTGGGATCAAGTTCTGTCTCTGTGTGGCCCTTAAAGAGGATTCAGTGACTTTGTAACTTGTCCATATTAATAGTTAGTGACCCCAAGCCTTGTATCCAAAGACTCCGCTCTTCTTCATTCACTTGCTTAAGTGAGTTCCCATGTTCTAAGGACTCCTTAGTCTACATCTCTTGACCTCCACATCAGTTTTCAGAAATGCCTACCTAGATGTGCCACTCAAAATCAATGTCTGAAATTGAGTTGGCCTCAACGCCTCCACACCCCACCTTATTTTTCTCTACTTTTCCTCTTCCCTCTTTCTTTTCTATTCTTTCCGTCTTCCATTACCCAGTGTGAAATAAGAGCCTACAATAGGCCAGCCACTATGCTAGTGGATGGGGACACAACTGCATACAATAACAGACAGTGTCTCATCTTGTGAAGACGTAGGTGGGAGAGAGAGACATAAATCAGGCAAAGCGATCACTGAGGGTGCTATTAAAAAAGAACTTGCTATCAGGGAGGTCAGGGAAGACTTCCCGGGGAATCTGAAGGCTGGAGGCTGAAGGAGGTAGGAGAAGGCAGGTAGAAAGAAGAGTCTGTGAAAAGGGGACATCACAGGCAAAGGCCTTGTCACAAGTACTACAGAAAGAGAGTCAGAAGGTGTGGCTGTAGCAGAAAGGTTGAGAGGAAGAGGATGGAGCCCACAGAGTGCCCCTGCTTAAAATCCTCAATGGTTTCCAGCAGTGTTTAGAATAAAAGCAGAACAAACAACAGGGCTTCATCTTTTTTTCTCATTGAGCTCCCACAGAGCCTTGGCATATGCTGCTTCTGCTATGCAGTTGATTTGGTTCTTCATTCTTTTATTTCTTTAGTATTATCTAACATTTACTAAACAGTTGCTATGCATTAGGCACTAGGCTAAGCTTTTTTCATAGTGTCTTTTAAGAATTTAATCCTCATAATCATATTGAATAAGGAAAACTATTATTTCTATTTTGCAGGTGAGGACATAGGGACGGAGAAGTTGAGCAACAGGCCCAGATTGTGACAGCTTGTGGGTAGTTGTTATTGACTGAATGTGTCCCCCCAAAATTGATGTGTTGAAATCCTAACCCCCAAAGTGATGGTAGTAGGATGTGGGGCCTTTGGAAGGTGATTAGGTCATGATGGTGGAGCATTTATGAATGGGATGAGAGCCCTTATGAGAAAAGACACAGAGCCTGCTTCCTCTCTCTGCTTACATGCCAGGCACAGTGGCTCACGCCTGTAACCCCAATACTTTGGGAGGCCAAGGAAGGCAGATTGCTTGAGCCCAGGAGTTGGAAACCAGCTTGGGCAATATGGTGAAATGCCCTAAGTCAGGCATGGTAGTGCGTGCCTTTAGTTATAGCTATTAGGGAGGCTGGGTTGGGAGATGTCTTGAGCCTGGAAAGTTGAGGCAGCAGTGAGCTGTGAGCATGCCACTGCATTCCAGCCTGGCCAACAGAGTGAGACCTTGTCTCAAGGAAAAAAAAAAGGGATACAATGAGAAGACGGCTATCTATCAACCAGAGAACAGACCCTCACAGGCACCAAATTTGCCAGTACATTAATTTTGGACTTCCCAGCTCCCACAGCTGTGAGAAATAAATGTTTGTTGTTTAAGCCACTCAATCTATTGTATTATATCTATGGTATAATCTTGGACTTCCCAGCCCCCACACCTGTGAGAAATAAATGTTTGTTGTTTAAACCACTCAATCTATGGTATTCTGTTATAGCAGCCTGAACTAACCAAGACAGTGGTGGAGCAAGCTTTGGAAGCACACCTGGCTGACTCTAGACTCAATGTGCCTAACTGTTATGTGCACTGCTCCTCATGTATATCCATCTCATCCAGTCAAAGCCTACTCATCCTTCTGCCTCTGCTCAGCTGCCATTTCTTTAGGGAACTTCCCTGCCCTTCCCAACTGGATCCAACTCCACTCTTGCATTATAGCTGGGGTTTTACACTTAATTGATCACAATCAGTCATGAGCAGGACTCTTTGAAGGCAAAGTCTGTGTCATTTTTGGCTTATTGTTATTATATAGTCTCTTTGCCTAACAAAGTACTTGTCTGTTAATAAATGCTCAATAAATATTTGGCTACTGGATGAATATATAAATCCATATGTCATTTGACAGGAGTATGATTATATAACATACATAAGTTTTTAAAACTTAACAATATATTTTTTAAGCCAAGGGTACTTTTAAGCTTCAGTATCTCAATATGCCAGTCTCAGTGCCAAGTGTTCTATTTTCATTATCAACTTTGATTCTTCACATGAAAGAAATGAAGGTCGGAGTGAGATAAATTTCCAGATCATCCAGTTGGCCAACAGCAGAACAAGGACATGATTCCAGGTCTATCTGTATCTGAAGGCTTTACTCTACAGCTCTGCCACGTTACCTTCATTCTTACAACCATCTTTCCAAGTTAACCAATCTACTGCAACATCAGTCCTGACGGAACTATTGTGTTGACAGTAGGGACATAATAACTTGTTGAACAAATCGTATTTTATTTACTTTTAGGTCATTTTGATTTTTTAAACATTTTAAAGCTGTGATGCACATTATTATACATTTATACGCTTGTCTAATTATTTCTTCAGGGTACTTAGTAAAAAAGTCAGGCAGTTTTTAAAGTGTTTCATTCATGGGGCCAAATTGGCAACAGTAATACTTGAGTTTTTAGTAGCTGATTCTCTTGCTTTGCCTATTCGCCAAGAGAATATTTCTCCCACTGTGCCGACAAGGAAAAACACAACTTCAAAATAATCCTTTGCATTTTTGTGAATTTGTCCTGGAGTACAGAAAAAAAAAAAGATTAAATCCATTGTAGCCCTTTTTTTGGATCTAGACCTTAGGACATTCTTTCGAAGTACAGAATTTATTAGGTACTCCAACTTAAGACAGATAAATAAGAGTGCATGTAGCAACAACAGGCTGCTTATGATTTATCTGGTGTTTACTATGTATCCTGAACACATTTTTTCTCTAATGAATAGCTGTAAATATTTATATATATTTTTGTTAATCAAATTCTTAATCATGACGGAATTCTATAGCTAAAATAACAGCATCAGCTGCATTCTTTCATTTAGAAATCTTTGAGAAGATGTCAGAGACCATGGATAAACTTGATCTCCCTTGCTACAATGAAAATTGGATGTACAAGAAACAGAATGATGCATTTTCACTTCCAAAGATTTAGAAATTCCGCTGTGTTCTTGGATCTGCCCGCTTTAAGCCAGGTGGATGGTTTTAGTCTTTCTGGAATGCTCTTTTAGGCCCTAATGAAAAGTAGCTTACTGGAACAGCAGCAGATTAATGTTTAGTTTCATAACTGATATTCTGTTAAGTGACAACATTCTGTCTACCCCACTAGCCAAGATTTCTGTTTCCCGGGAGAAGTCAAAAAAGGAGATATTTTCTCGTATCACAGCCTTTAAAATGCTTCCTTGTTTCACAGAATGATAAGGCTGGCCATGCACCTTATAGATGGGAGCACTCCTGGGAATGGGACCAGTTTTGCAAGATATTTTCTTCCTTGAAGCTTAGCATTATAAAGAAGGCCAGGCTGTTAATTCCCTGAAGCTAGACATCATCACAGAGACAGAAGTTCAAATGCTTGTCTGTTGGCTTGGAGCCAGGGCACACAATGGCAAGGAACAGCAGAGGCTTTGAAAATGCCCCTTGGGGTGGATGATGTTTAACAAGCAGGATGCAGGGTGAGGGCCTGTGGTGGAAGTGACCATCCTTGTCATTCCTTCCTGGGATAGGGACTCAACATCCTGGAGCACTAAAAATCAAAAGTAGAGATATACTGGCCATTCCAGAAGCAAAGAGCTTTTCCCTCAGACCCAATCTATGAGAAGCCACCTAACACCTCTGGAACTTTGGTTCCTTGTATACAGAAAATGGGACTGAGATATGCGATCTTAAAGGCATTTTCAGATAGAAACTACACTGCTCTTATGTTTGAGTCTGCAAATTCAGAAACAAAGATTAAACAATTAAAAAAAAATTTTGGAGGGGACAGAATCTCACTCTGTCTCCCAGGCTGGAGTGCAGTGGCAGGATCTCAGCTCACTGCAACCTCTACCTCCCAGGTTCAAGCGATTCTCATGCCTCAGCCTCCTGAGTAGCTGGGATTACAGGCGTGCACCACCATGCCTGATAAATTTTTGTACTTTTAGTAGAGACAGGGTTTCACTATGTTGGCCAGACTGGTTTCAAATTCCCGGCCTTAAGTGATCTGCCCGCCTTGGCCTCCCAAAGTGCTGTTATTACAGGCGTGAGTCACTGCACCTGCACCCAGCCGGATTAAGCAATTCTTTTTTTTTTTTTTTTTTTTTTTTTTTTTTGAGATGGAGTCTTCCTCTGTCTCCCAGGCTGCAGTGCAGTGGCACAGTCTCGGCTCACTGCAACCTCCACCTCCTGATTTAAGTGATTCTTCTGCCTCAGCCTCCTGAGTAGCTGGGATTACAGGCATGTGCCACCACACCCGGCTAGTTTTTGTATTTTTAGTAAAGACGGGGTTTCACCATGTTGGCCAGACTAGTCTCGAATTCCTGGCCTTAAGTGATCTGCCCACCTTGGCCTCCCAAAGTGCTGGGATTACAGGCATGAGTCACCGTGCCCAGCCAGATTAAGCAATTCTCCTAATAGCAAAACCATATATTAGGGCTGGAAAGATGTCAAAATGATAAGTGACCTGGACTCAACTACTACAGATATTTTTTTCTCTACTGCCACCGGCCACTGAACTGAAACACATTTTCCCTCTGTCTCTGTTTAAAGTATAATAATAATTATTATTATTTTGAGACAGAGTCTTGCTCTGTGGCCTAGGCTGGAGTGCAGTGGTGTGATCTTGGCTCACTGCAGCCTCCGCCTCCCAGGTTCAAGCGATTCTCGTGCCTCAGCCTCCTGAGTAGCTGGGATTACAGGTGTGCATCACCATGTCTGGCTAAGTTTTTTGTATTTTTAGTAGAGATGGGGTTTCACCGTGTTGCCCAGGCTGGTCTCAAACTCCTGACCTCAAGTGATCCACCCGCCTCGGCCTCCCAAAGTGTTGGGATTACAGGTGTGAGCCACCATGCCCAGCCTAAAGTATACTTAATTTTATTTTAGTGGGTCAATAATGTTAGAATAGAAAGGGATATAGGGAGATAGAAGAAAGAGACGTCTTAATTGGGGGATATAAATTGGGGATTCATAAGATCATCTGTTTCTTTTCTCTTCTCTCTTCTGATTCTCCTTTTATCACTTTTTTCTACCCTCCCTTCCCTCTTTCTGCATTTAAAAGCACCAAAATATTAACTGAGATTCTTAGTTAAGAAAGAGCTACCATTATTTAGCGAAATCTTTCCACAGCATTTTTTTCAGTGAGGAAGGATTTGGCTTTTGGCCCAACTTGACCACAGTTTATCAATGGTTTAAGATGAAAGAGAATGTAGCTTTCTGCTGTCAAGGCTTTTTTGGAAACACCAAAGAATAAAGCCTCAGCTGGTACTTGGAACAATTCTAGCAGGTTCAAGTTCTTTTCTTGACCTTTGCTAGTAGGAGAAAAAGCAATAGGAAGAATAATGGAAGCTTTTTGCTATTGGAAATCCCTGTAGTTTTAAACTCAACAGTTTTAGTTAATTAAAACTCATCTTTTATAAAAAAGTTACTTTTTAAAAAAAACATACACACTGTAGAATTAGAAGTGAAATGTCATACTATCCATAATTTATATTAAAATACTTCAGAAAAATAAAGAAGCAGCAAAATGTGGCAAATTGCTAACCTATGTGCTGCAGTTTGTTCAGGTTGCTATAAGGAAATACCGTAAACTGGGTGGCTTATAAACAACAGGAATGTATTTCTGACAGTTCTAGAGGTTGGGAAGTCCAAGATCAAAGGGTTGCCAGCAGATGCAGTGTCTGGCTAGGGCCCATTTTCTGATTCATGGATAAAGCCTCTCACTGAGTTCTTACACCGTGGAAGGGGAGAGGGTGCCCTCTGGCTCTTTTATATGAGCTCTGATCCCATTCATGAGGGCTCTACCCTCATGACCTAATCACCTCCCTGAGGTCCCATCTCCTGGTACCAGCACATTGGAGATTAGGTTTCAACATCTGAATTTTGGGGAAACACAAATATTCAGACCATAGTACTAGGTGTGAGTATCTAGAATTTGTTACACTATTTTTCTGCTTTTTCTGTATGGTTGAAATGTTTCACACATATTTTACACATATTTCAAAATTTCACATACATAAAAAAATTAATAAGTTAACCTCATCTTCATAAATAAGGGGCCCAAGTATACTGAGTTAATTCTATACCCTCTTCCCCTGCACTAACTTGCTAGCTCTTCAAAATAGCAAAATAGAGAAAATTTTTTTATTGTGTTCCTGGGTCCACTTATTCACTTGATCCAAGAGAAATGATCACTATTAAAATAAGTTTAACTTTAAAGAGGTCTTGACTGAGAGTTGAAAGTCCAATTTATTGGGGAGAAAAACAGAAATTTGTGTTCTTTCTTGTTTTTATCTTGCTCTGTCCAACTGAATCTAAGGTCCCTGCTTTTTGGAATAAAAGAGCACAAGGAAAGAAGCAGAGGAGCTAGCAGGGTGAAACTCCATGGGACCTTTCCCTTGCTTGCTTAGGAGAAGTAAATAAAATTAACCTTTTTCACACACACAAACAAAATATACTCAGGTCTAAGTTGGAAAGGTAATATTGATGACTTTTAAGAAAGAAACTTGGGGTATTAGTGAGGACTTGAGAGAAAGGGATGGGGGGACTTAAACATTGGTTTTAGGGCCTATGCCTATTTTTTTCTATTCACACTTAGTTACACTTAATGTTTCCCAACTGAGTAGGGGACTGAACTCTCAACCAGTGCTTCTCAGGCTCCAAGGTGTATCGGAATCAACAGAGAGTCTTGTTAAAATGCAGATTCGGATTCAGCAGGACAAGGAGAGACTGGGATCCTGCATTTCTAGCAATCTCCCAGGTGATGGTGATTCATGGACCACACAGAACAGCAAGGCAATATTCAAATGTAATAAAATAGCTACCTCCTTTTCTGCTACTGAAAATAACAAGCTGCAAAGAAGAACTGCATTTGAGGAAGATTGTTCATCCTACACTTTCTTACTGTAGAAAATCTGAATACCTATTTTGGGCCACGCATTCTCAAGTGGGGGCAATATTTTTCCAAGGGAAAGAAAATTATTCTTTTGAGGGTTGAAGAAAAAGCTTACTCTTTTAATCTTTAAAACACAGATACACATACAGTACATATACAGTACACATACAGTACACATACAGTACATACAGTACATAAACAGATCAACTGCATTAAAATGTCATGAGGGAGATTAGGAAAAGGTCTAAAAACGTTACTTGGGTGGGGGATATAATGGAAAAAGCTTGAGAACCACTGCTCTAAACTATTACAGAGTGTCATGAAACTGGGGCAAGTAAAAATTAGCCAGCCAGCCTGTTTGTAAATTAAATAATCAGTTATCAACATTTGGGCCATGTGTTATATATCACCACCTAGATTCTCAAATTCTCTTTGACAGAATGATGGAAATTTTTTATTCATGTAAGAGCACACTGGGTTGATTTTCATGCAACTTACTTGTACCTTCAGGGCCTTCTGGTGTCAAAATATTTTAGATTGCAGAGGAAAGGGATGAGAATAAAATCCACCATGGTTATCAGTGATGATTTCTATCAACAGGGAAATTCACCCAAATTGCACAAACAGCAATCAGATTGTAAGTAAGCGAAAAGTTGAAAACTGGAATTGCAAACACACTCCCTGCCTTTTTTTTTTTTTCAATGTTTATAATGTTCACTGCCCTCTAAATGTATTTCTTTATATCCCCTTCTGAGGGCATTAAATCTACACTTCCAGAGAAAACTAGAATGCCCCACCCTGCGTCCCCACCGAGGCTGTTGCCAGGTAAGACAATGCTGATTCTCCTCAGGACCCACCCCCACCACCCCAAAAAGCTGCTGGTTTTGAGTGGGGCCTAGAATGAGAAAAGGCTCTGCAGCAGGTCCAGGCTCCATGCAAACTTCTCTGCCATGTAGACCCTGTGATCCAGCAGATCCAATGGTACTTGAAGTGTCAGAGGCAGATAGAGATGCTCTTTGGAGCCT
The DNA here is from genome assembly GCF_028885655.2 of Pongo abelii. Taxonomy (NCBI): domain Eukaryota; kingdom Metazoa; phylum Chordata; class Mammalia; order Primates; family Hominidae; genus Pongo; species Pongo abelii. The sequence continues at coordinate 35,776,337 of NC_072007.2, read as the reverse complement.
TTTCAGACCCTTAAAGGTGAATCAAAGGGAAGGCCCTTAGGATTTTAGGCAAAGCTCTGTCATCCTTCGCAGATAACTAATTTCCTTTTGAGAAACAGCTTTTAGCCTCTGCTATTGGCCCTTAGTAGAGACTGAATTCTTAACCATGGGCCATTGTTACCCTGTGACCTGAGCTGCCCATTATAAGCTGAGTGTTATCTGACCCACAAAGCAATAATGTTGGGTGTGCAGAGCAGCACTCTGTTGTTAAATGGAAGTGGTATACACATGATCAGTGATCAGGCCTGTGCAGGATTTGAAGGTACAAGTAAGTTACGTGAATAAGTGGTCCAAATGTGCGTGGTCCCCACTCCTGGTACATTGCCTTCTCTCTCCCAGCCTGCACCTGTGGTCTTATTGAGAGTTCCCCCATGATCAGTTGACAAAGGAAGAGAAAACTCAGGCCTGGTTCACAAAGGATTCTGCATGATATGCAACCACCACCTAAAAATGGCAGGGGCCCAGCACTTTGGGAGGCCAAGATGTGAGGATTGCTTGAGTCCAGAAGTTGGAGACCAGCCTGGGCAACATAGCAAGACCCCATCTCTACAAAAATAAAAAATTAGCTAGGCATGATGGCACACACCTGTAGTCCCAGCTACTCGGGAGGCTGAGGTGGGAGGATTGCTTGAACTCAGAAGGTCGAGGATGCAGTGAGGTAAGATTGCTCCACTGCACTCCAGCCTGTGTGCCGAAGCAAGACACTGTCTCAAAAAAAAAAAAAAAAAAAAAAAAGAGTGCTGCACAGCCCCTCTCTGGGCCATCCCTGAAGGACAATGGTGAAAAGAAATCATCCCAGTAACCCCAGTAGGCATAGCTTTGAACAGTGCACTGGTTGTTCACTTTGTTTGGAAAGAGAAATGGCCAGACATGGGATTATGTACTGATTCATGGTCTGTGGCCAATGGTTTGGCTGGATGGTTAGGGACTTGGAAGCAATGTGATTAGAAAATCGGTGACCAGGTCATTTGAAAAAGAGGCATATGGAGAGACCGCTCTGAATGGGCAAAAATTGTGAAGATATGTGTGTTTCATGTGAATGCTCACCAGAGGGTGACTTCAGAAAAAGAGGATTTTAATAACCAAGGGGATAGAATGAACTATTCTGTGGATATCAGGTTGGCCTCTCTTCCCTGCCACCCATGTTATCAATCAAGAGGCTCATGAATAAAGTGGCCATGGTGGCAGGGATGGAAGTCATGCAGGGGCCCAGAAACACAGATTTCCAGTCACCAAGGCCAACCCGGCTATGGCCACAACTGACTGCTTAATCTGCCTGCGGCAGAGATCAATACGGAGTCTACCATTCCCTAGGGTGATCAGCCAGCTACCTGGTGCAGATTGATTACATTGGACTGCTTCTATCGTGGAAGGAGGACCATTTTTTTCTTACCAGAATAGATACTTACTCTAGACACAGACTTGCCTTCAATGCTTGCAATGCTTCTGCTAAAACTACTATCCATAGATTTATAGAATGCCTTATGCACCATCATGGTATTCCATACAGCATTGCTTCTGATTAAGGAACTCACTTCATAGCAAGAGACATGTGGCAATGGGCCCAGGTATATGGACTTTGCTGGTCTTACCATGTTCCCTCCTATCCTGAAGTAGCTGGCTAAATAGAACAGTGCCTTTTGAAGACTCAGTTACAGCATCAGTGACAATAGGTAATAATACCCTGCAGGGCTTGGGCAAGGCTTCCTAGAAGGCTGTATATCCTCTGAATTGGTGTCCAACATATTATGCTGCTTCTCCCATAGTTAAGATTCATGAGTTCAAGAATCAAGGGGTGGAAATAGAATTGGCACCTCTCACTATTATCCTTAGCGACCCACTAGCAAAATGTTTGCTTCCTGTTCCTGCAACCACGTGGCCTACTGGCCTAAAGGTCTTAGTTCCAGAGGGAGGAATGCTTCCACCAGGAGACACAACAATTGCATTGAATTGGAAGTTAAGATTGCCACTTGGCCACTTCGGGCTCCTCATACTCCGAATCAACGAGCAAAGAAGGGAACTACCATGCTGGCCAGGGTGACTGGTTCTCACTACCGAGGGGAAATTGGACTACTACTCCACAATGAAGGTAAGAAAGAGCATCTCTGGAATAAAGGAGATCCCTCAGAGTGTCTCTTAGTATTACCATGCCTTGTGATTACAGCCAATGGAAAACTGCAACAACAGGCCAGGAGCAGTGACTCATGTCTGTAATCCCAGCACTTTAGGAGGCCAAGGTGGGAGGATCACTGAAGGGCAGGAGTTCAAGACCAGCCTGGGCAACATAGCTAGACCCCATCTCTACGAAAAAATAAAAATTATAAAAAAAGAAAACTATAATAATCCAACCCGTGCAGGACAACTACTGGCCTAGACCCTTTAGGAATGAAGTTTCCAGTCACTCTACAAGGTAAAGAACCAGCTGAGGTGATTGCTGAAAGCAAGAGAATATAGATGGGGTAGTGGAGGAAGGTAGTTATAAATACCAACTATGGCTATGTGACCATTACAGAAATGAGGACCATGGTTATCATGAGTATTTCCTCCTTATTTTATTGTAAATATTTTGTTGTATATATACACATATATATCCATATCTATATGTGTATGTGTACATGTACATATCAAATATCATTGTTTGCTTTCCTCTCATTCCCTTATCATGTAATATAAGAATAATGACTTGACTTCCTAGTACTTAAGTACTGTTACTTCTACATCTTAGTATTTAAGTTTTGGGATATCAAGAAGAATAAGCACCACTCAAGGACGTCATCTCTTCTGTGGAAAGAGTTAGTGCATTTTCAATTGTACACAGAACAGTTGAATCATGTTAGGTGGAATTATAATCTTGTTAATGTTTTTACTTGAAGATTAAGTATGGGTTAAGGAGAAGTGTATGGATGCCAAGTTGACAAGGGGTAGACCTGTGATAGTTAATTTTATGTGTCAATTTGACTGGGTCACGGGTGCCCAGATATCTGATTAAACATTGTTTCTGGGTGTGTCTGTGAGGCTGTTTCTGGAAGAGATGAATATTTGAATCAGTTGACTGAGTAAAACAGATTGCTTTCCCCAGTGTGGGTGGGCACCATCTAATCCATTGAGGTCATGACTAGAACAAAATTAGAGGAAGGGACAAGTCACTCTGTCTGCCTGACTGCTTGAGCACAGACATTGGTTTCTTCCCTCAGATGGGGACTTACACCATCAGTCCCCTGGTTGTCAGTCTTCAGATTTAGACTGGAGCTATACCAACTCCTTTGCTGTGTCTCCAGCTTGCCAACTGCAGATTATAGGACTTCTCAGACTCTATACTTGCATGAGCCAATTCCTTATAATAAATCTCTCTATTACAGATTACATTTATATCATCTAAATCCATATGATCTATTGGTTTGTTTCTCTGGTAAACCATAATACAGTTGTTTTTCTAAGAATGAGGTAATAACAGTCCCTTTAGTTGATACACACTTGATTCAGAAAATTGTAAAATTAAAAAACACATATAATTGCATTTAACTATGGTTATGTGCTAACCTGCTTCCCATGCCCAGATGGCTGTGCTGCCAATTCATGGCATAGCAAAGAAGTCTAGTGCCTGTTGCTGCATTAGGGAGTCTAGTGAAGGTCACTTCTGCCATTCCCATGTGAAGTAAAGTAAAAAGTCACCCAAAAATCTGGGCTAGAATCAGCCTCTAGGGTATGAAGAGGCTAGTTTCAGTAGCAATAACCTGCTTTATTGAACGACCTGACAGTGTGCTAAATGCCTTCTATGCATTAAGTGCTTTAGTCATCCCCAAATGCTATGAAGCAGGTATTATTATTAATGCAATTTTTTCATATGATTAATTGGAAGCATGAAGTGGAAATAAACTTGCCCAAAGTTACAAGGCCAAGAAGTGGAGAGCAGGGATTTGCATGTAGGCAGCTTGGCTCTGCAGCCTATGTTATATTAGACACTCAGAGGCAGTTCATGATGGTTGCATTCAGCTGGTTTTGGGTGGTCAGAACCCAGCTGTGTCTTCTCCCCAGGCATGTCAAGATTGACGGGAAGAGGCAAGCGTCATGATTAATGGACTAGGAATTAGGCATCCTCTCAGAAGGCCAGACAGACAGGTCAGAAATTTTCTTAACAGCTTTATTGAGATATAATTCACATACCATACAATTCACCCATTTAAAGTGTAAATTCAATATTGTTTAATATATTTACAGGGATGTGCAACCACCACTGCATCTAGTTTTAGAACATTTTAATCCCTCCTAGAAGAAACTTAGTACCCATTAGCAGTCATTCCCCATTTCCCAGCCTACTTCTCCAGTCCTAATCAATTACATATCTACTTTCTGTCTCTGTAGCTTTCCCTATTCTGTACATTTAATGGAAATGAAATTATAAAACGCACGATTTTTTGTAATAGACTTCTGTCATTTAACATAATATTTTCTAGATTCATCCATGTTGTAGCATATATCATACTTCATTCCTTTTTGTGAGTAATATTCCATTGTATGGATATACCACATTTTGTTTCCCATCCATCAGTTGATGGACAGTTGGTTGGTTTCCACTTTTTGGCTACTGTGAATAATACTGCTATGAATATGCATGTACCATTTTTAGTATGGACATACATTTTCATTTCTCTTGGTTTCTTTTTTTCTTTTTTAAGAGATGGAGTCTCACCATGTTGCCCAGGCTGGTCTCAAACTTCTGGGCTCAAGTGATCCTCCTGCCTCAGCCTCCCAAAGTGCAGGAACTACAGGTATGAGCCATTCTACCTGTATTCTCTTGGTATTTATGTAGAAATTGAATTGCTAGGTTACATGAGAACTCCATGTTCAACACTTTGAGGAAATGCCAGCCTGTTTTCTAAATCAGCTGTACTACTTTACATTCCCACAGGCAGTGTGTGAGGCCTCCAGTATATCTACCTCCTCAGTAATACTTGTGAATATTGGCCTCTTTAATTATAGCCATTCTAGTGGGTATAAGGTAGTATCTCATTTTACTTTTACGTACATTTCCCTGAGGTTAATGATGTTGGGCATCCTACTGCTTTTCATGCCTCTTCCTAGTTTGTTGAATGTTTATTAGGTTGAGCAATTCCCTTCTATTTGTAATTTATTGAGCTTTTTTTTAATCGTGAAAGAGTGTTGAATGTTGTAAAATATCTTTTTTGTATCTATTTAGATGATCACATAGTTTTTGTTCTTTATTCTGTTATATGGTATATTATACATTGATTATATTGATATGTTAAAACATTTTTATATGTTGCTGGGTTAGGTTTGCTAGAATTTTGTTGAAGAATTTTTCCTTCTATATTCCTAAGGGCTACTGATCTGTAGTTTTACTTTGTTCTGTTTTCTTGTGATTTCTTTGGTTTTGGCGTCAGGGTAATTCTAATTCTGGCATCATAAAGTGAGTTAGAAAGTGTTCCCCCTTCTTCTACCTTTTGAAAGAGTTTGTAAAGAATTGGTATTAATTATCCTTTGAATGTTTTGCAGATCTCATCAGTAAAGCCATCTGGACCCGTCTTTTACTGATGGAACATTTTGAAATGACTAATTTGAGCTCTTTATTTTGTGTAGGCCTATTCAGATTTTCTATTTCTCCCACTACATTTTTGGTAATTGCATCTTTCTAGGAATTTGCCCATTTCATCTAAGCTATCTAATTTGTTGGCATATAGTTGTTCATAGTTTTCCTTATAACCCTTTTATTTCTGTAAGATTGGTAGTGGTGTGGCCTCTTTCATTCCTGATTTTTAATAATTTATATTTTCTCTTTTGTCAGTAGCTAAAGGGTTGTCAATTTTGTTTAACTTCTCAAAAAAATCAACTTTTTGTTTGGATTTTCTGTGTTGTTTCTCTAGTCTCTATTTCATTGGTTTGTGCTTGAATCTATATAATTTCCTTTCTTCCACTAGCTTCGGGTTTAGTTTGCTTTTCTTATTCTATCTCCTTAAAGTGTAATGCTGAAGTCTTATAAAATGTGGGTGTTTGTAGCTATAAATGTAAGAAGAAACGGGGACGATTTTTGTCTGAAGAAGATTTAATAGTCTGATAGAAATCTCCTGGTAAGACTAAATTACATATAATGTTACCTGGATGCTTTGCTTATCTTCATTCTATGGCAGAGAAGCGTTCAAAATGCACAAGTGAAATCCATAAACTCCAGTAGAACATTTGTTTTAGAAGTGACGATTAGTTAAAGAGTTCATATAATTTTTAATTTTGAAGGTTGAATTATTTGATGACAATTGTGAAACAGTCTCAAACCTGACATGTGTGGCAATTCTGCAGTCTGAGAAATTGCTACTGGCATTTGCAAGCATGGCAGAAATTTAATAAACTGTCGCCAAACCATTTGCTTGTTTGAATGCCAAGGTTTCCTTCCCCACATCACATGCAGTGTCCTGTTGCCAACAGTTATCAAAATACTCCCACAGTTGTCACAGAGAGAATTGTTCAGGGAGTTATTTTTTCTTTATTCTTCTTGTCCTTATATTTCATTGCCTTACCACTTCTATTTGGGGATTTATTTGAGCAATCCAAATACCATCAGTATGGAACAATTAGATATTAAATAATGGATTACAAAATAATGTTTGAGATATAGCTATAGACATATAGATAGTACAAAAAGATTAAGAAGGAAGACTTTTATGCTTTACTCCCTAAATTATTCTTAGTTTGAATTTTGATAGGGAGACTACATTGTCTGTGGAATGTAAAACAACAAAAAAATGTAAAAACAATTAGGAGACAGGGAATCAAGAGGAAAGTACTAAGAAAGGTCCAGCTAGATAAACTCATTCTAATTAAAGATATGCAATTGTGTGGTGGAAAAGGTAATAACAGGATTTAGAGATAAAATCCAGCCCTTTGGATGACAGATTGACAAGAAGTTGAAATTACGGGCTCTGGGTTTGCATTTTCTGTGATGACCCCAGTAGATAAGTGCCAGACTAGGTTTGACAAGGTCTTGAATATGAAACAGAAAAGGTGGAAGATTAGAGGGTGTGACTCTGGACCTCAGTCACAAACGCAAAGATGCATGAAGGTGTCGCCTTTTATCACCAGGATAATATTCACAACTGCTATCTAAAAGAAACATATTTCTGCTGTGTCTTGTGTGGTAATGGCTTTGATGGACACTTGGCAGTCTCTATCAAAATGTCATATGCATGTAACCTTGACCAAGCAGTTCCATTGCTAGGAACCTCTTCTGAAGAAATACTTACACCAGTGCACAGATATTACATAGACAGATGCTCACTGCAGCAAAATACTTTAAATATCCTAAGTGTACATCAGAGAGAGAGAGAGAGAGAGAGGGAGAGAAAGAGAGTATGGTTAAGTAAATTATAATTCAACTTAATTTAGGTCATAGGGCTACAAAGGGGAGAGCTGGGATCAAACCTAGGCTTTTCCCCCTCACTATACCACATTTCAGGAGTTAGTCAGTGGGTGCAGGTGGCTTTTGGGTGATCAGGACCCATCTGTGTCTTCTTCCCAGGATAGGTCAAGATTGGATGGTGGGGAGGGGAGGGAAGGCAGGCAAGTGTCAAAGCTAAGAGAGGAGGAATAAGGCAGACCGGGTTGGGAATTTCAAACAACAATGAAGGAATAGGAAAAAAATTACATATAATTAAGGGGAAGGGGTTCTGAAGGAAAGTATCTTGTTTGACCAAAAGAGGATACCTTAATCAACTCTAACTCTACTCCCAAGGAACCATGAACACCCCCACCTCTAAAAGACTCTGAATGAGCTTGCTGTTAGTCTAATAGGCTTTCTTGCTCTGAAATAGGATGAGGGACCAGGGAGAAGTTTACTTTTGAAGAATGTATTAGTTCCTTTTCATCAAAGAAAATCCATATTAACATGTGTTTGAGGGATTAGTACTTCTTTGACTTTCTAAGAATGGGAGCCGAAGTCTTGCAGTGTTCACAAAGCTATGAAATGAAGGATTTGGTGTGACTGCTGCAGGGTGGGATGATTCAGAGCGTTTTTCTTTTTCTTTTTTTTCTTTTTTCTTTGGTTTTTTTTTTTTTTTTTTTTTTTTTTTTTTTTGAGACAGAATCTCACTCTCTCACCCAGGCTGGAGTGCAGTGGCGCCATCTAGGCTCACTGCAAGCTCCGCCTCCTGGGTTCACGCTGTTCTCCTGCCTCAGCCTCCCGGAGTAACTGGGACTACAGGCCCCCGCCACCACGCTCGGCGAATTTTTTTTTTTTTTTTTGTATTTTTAGTAGAGACGGGGTTTCACTGTGTTAGCCAGGATGGTCTCGATCTCCTGACCTCGTGATCCACCCCATCTCGGCCTCCCAGAGTGCTGGGATTACAGGCATGAGCCACCGCGCCCGGCCGATTAAGAGCGTTTTAAAGACCACAGGCCAATTTCAGGAGTCCTGGCATTTTCTGCATTCTCTGGCGTTTCCAATGACCCCAGATGCTATACTGGCATTTTGTATGACCTTGAACCAAATACTAGCCTTTCTGTGATTCATCTTCTCTACCTATTAAAAGAAGGGAGTGGAATTATGATCTGTACTATCTCTTCGAGTTGTGATGTTTATAATTTTCAACATTTACCATATCATCAACATTTTAAATAAACATTACTTAGTACTTATCAATGAGGGTTGGAAACAAAAATTAACACAATTCATATATATACATATATGTACATATATTATAGTTTTCCGTGAATGAAACAAAAATATTTTGTACAAGAAAGTCTATCTGTGATCTGTGTCCTTGGTTCTCCCCTTACTATTAGGAAATTTCTGATAAGAAAGAGATGGTTTGAGGAGAAATGATAAATGATAGCTGAAGGAGTGGACTATGTATATATATATCTTTGTATTCATCTGCCTTTCATTTTTCCAGAACCCTCTCACCCCCTCCACCCCTATGTGCGTGCACACACACACACACACACACACACACACTCCATTGCCCCCTCAGCTCACAACAGAGTTGATAAGGAATAATGTTGAAATAAAAGCACCGCTACCAAAACAGATATGTAGACCAATGGAACAGAATGGAGGCCTCAGAATAACACCACACATCTACAACCATCTCATCTTTGACAAACCTGACAAAAACAAGCAATGGGGAAATGATTCCCTATTTAATAAATGGTGCTGGGAAAACTGGATGAAGGAAGCTGAAACTGGATCCCTTCCTTACACCTTACACAAAAATTAACTCGGGATGGATTAACGACTTAAATGTAAGACCTAAAACCATAAAAACACTAGAAGAAAACCTAGACAATTACATTCAGGACATAGGCATGGCAAAGACTTCATGACTAAAACACCAAAAGCAATGGCAACAAAAGCCAAAATTGACAAATGGGATCTAATTAAACTAAAGAGCTTCTGCACAGCAAAAGAAACTATCATCAGAGTGAACAGGCAACCTAGAGAACGGCGGAAATTTTCACAATCTACACATCTGACAAAAGGCTAAGATCCAGAATCTACAAAGAACTTAAACAAATTTACAAGAACAAACCCCATCAAAAAGTGGGCAAATGATATGAACAGATACTTCTCAAAAGAAGATATTTATGCAGCCAACAGACATATGAAAAAATGCTCGTCATCACTGGTCATCAGAGAAATGCAAATCGAAACCACTATAAGATACTATCTCATGCCAGTTAGAATGGTGATCATTAAAAAGTCAGGAAACGACAGATGCTGGAGAGGATGTGGAGAAATAGGAACGCTTTTATGCTGTTGGTGGGAGTGTAAATTAGTTCAACCATTGTGGAAGATAGTGTGGCGATTCCTCAAGGATCTACAACTTTAAATACCATTTGACCCAGCAATGCCAATACTGGGTATATACCCAAAGGATTACAAATCATGCTACTATAAAGACACATGCACACATATGTTTATTGCAGGACTATTCACTATAGCAAAGACTTGGAACCAACCCAAATGTCCATCAACAATAGACTGGATAAAGAAAATGTGGCACATATATACCATGGAATACTATGCAGCCATAAAAAAGGATGAGTTCATGTCCTTTGCAGGGACATGGATGAAGCTGGAAACCATCATTCTCAACAAAATATCACAAGGACAGAAAGCTAAACACTATGTTCTCACTCATAAGTGGGAGCTGAACAATGAGAACACATGGACACAGGGAGGGGAACATCACACACCGGGGCCTGTTAGGGGGTAGGGGGCTGGGGGAGGGATAGTGTTAGGAGAAATACCTAATGTAAATGACGAGTTGATGGGCACAGCAAACCAATATGGCACATGTATACCTATGTAACAAACCTGCACGTTGTGCACATGTACCCTAGAACTTAAACTATATATACGTGTATATATATGTGTATATATACACGTATATATATAAAGAAATAAAGGTACCATTTAGCCTCATGACACCACATACCAAGAGAAAAAAAAATCCACGTGTTGCACCTGCCTATTCATCTCTTTTTATTTCACAGCAATTTGTCCTCAGGTGGAAGTAGAGGGTGTTGATCCCTGATATGAGATAATTGATACAAATGTGTTTTTATTATGTAGACATGTAAAATGCATGTCAAATGCTTCTGCAATTATTTGATTCCCAGAATACAGCTTAGTTTGTATGCTTCCTAGACCTTCAATTACAGGCAGTGTAACTGACTCAGGGCCCCAGCTGCTGAACTCTGAAATAACATGTTTGCTTTGAGGCAAACATGCTTCCTGCTTCCCAGGGGCTCCTCCCAGCCAAAGACTCAGCACAGTGGGGACACTGAGGCATGCCCACTTTGGCTTTGGGGATTCACCTGATGATCTTGCTGAAACTTCATTAGACTGCACTGGTGGTCAAGAATGTGTTCATTCAATTTTCCTTCCTTCTCTTCTTCATATGGAGTCAGCCTTACCTGGCCACCTTCCCCTTTTCCCTTACAAACATTTCTCCGAACAAATTCCTTGCATACTTACCTCTGTCTTTGTATCTGTTCTTTAGAGTATCTAGACTGACACAAACTGATTAAAAGTACAGCTTTGCAAGGCACAGAACCATATGTTTGGTTCTGTGTTATCTTGCATGTTGGGTCAGTAGGAGGAACATAAAGGATATATAATGGGGTAGCTGATAGAGGCATCGAGAACTCTCAACAGTGGTATCCTGTGTGGGATTTTGGTAAGAACTTGTGAATCAAGAAAAGAACTGAGAGTGAAACTTTTCATTAGGCAGCTTTAAATTAAAAGACAAAATTTCCCAACAAGTAAATGTATAATGATTTGAAAATGTAAAATCAAATATTTGGATTTAAAAAGCATATAAATTTGAGAACAAATAAAGTATAGGGTTTGGAGACAGCCAGATCTGAGTTTGAGTCTCAGATCATCTTTGCGATCTTGGGAAAATTACTGTGTTAGTGGATTTTTTTTTCTTTTGGAACAGGATCTCACTCTGTCATTTAGGCTGGAGTGCAGTGGTGCAATCACAGCTCACTATAGCCTCGACTTCCTGGGCTCAGGTGATTCTCCCACCTCAGCCTCCCAAGTACCACCACATCCAGCTGATTTTCTGTATTTTTTTTTTTTTTTTTTTTTTTTTTGTAGAGACAGGGTTTTGCCAAGTTATCAAGACTGGTCTCCATCTCCTGAGCTCAAAGGATCCGCTCACTTCAGCCACTCCACAGTGCTGGGATTACAAGAGTGAGCCATCAAATTTGGCCTTGTTATTGAATCTTGATTCCAGTGATTTGCATTCCTCCTTGAATGTGAAGTATATGACCTCATTTACTGGCTCCCTGCAGGAGGCATCCTACTTGATTGACATTGGTCTTGACCAGGGGACTTGCTGGGGCCAGGGGACTGTGTGGCTGAGACACAAGTGAGTCTGAACAGAAGCTCTTAACAGCCAGTGCACAAGGTGGTTAACTGCATTCTTTTCCCTCTGCCACAAGAAGCACAAGACCAAGCAGGGGCTGCTTCTACGTCCTGGATTCTGGAATAAAGTTGCAGAGCCGCAATTGGCTGGTAGCTGCCATCACTGACAGCCAACATAAGCAAAATAAACTTTCATGGTTGAAAACCACTGAAGTTATTCTCCAAAGTTTTGATGTTGAAACATTTCAGAATAAAGTTGAAGGAGTAGTTCAACTAAAGTCCTCACTTAGATTCTCTAATTGTTAACATTTTGCCACATTTGCTAAATTTGTCTTGTTCCCTCCCTCAATATAGAGCTCCCTGTTTTTGCTGAAACATTTGAGAGTTTGTTATAGGCATAGTGATATTTGGTTCCTAAATATTTTAATATATATACCTTAAGAATAAGGATTATTTTCTATATGACCATGACACTATTATCATATCCAAGAAGTATAACATTGATATAATATTATTTAGTATGCAGTTCAAGTTTCTCTGTCACAATAACATTCTTTGTAAAATTTTTTTCCTGATTCAAAACCTAGCGAGGATCATGCATTGATAATAACTGTATATTTCTTTAGTCTCCTTTAATTTAGGACAGTTTATTAACTATTTGGGGGTTCATCTTTCATAAAACTTACATTTTTGAAGAGTTTAGGTCAGTTGTTTTGTAGAATATATCGCTTTTTGGATATACCTGATTTCCTCATAATTCTTTAGATTCAGGTTAAATATTTATGTTAGGAATACTCCATAGATTATATTGTTTATATCACAACCAAGAAGCACAAATAATGTCAGATTGTCTCATTTTGGGTGATGATAAGTTTGACCACTTGACGATAATATCTACTAGATTTCTCCATTAAAAAGTTTCGTTTATCCATTTGTATTTTGTCAGTAATTTGTGAGGTGATACTTAGAGACTATGTGAATATATTGATCCTCAACAAACTTTCTCTATTGATTTTAGCATCTATTGACGATCCCTTCCTGTACCAATGGTTACATTGGTAGATGCAGAATGGTGATTTTCCCTATTCTATTATTCCTATGACTTTTATTATCTGGCATTCTTTTGTACAGAAAACTCTCTTCACTCTTTCCACACTGATTTATTCTTGAGTATCATTATGGATTCATGAACTTTTAGTACACATGTCATAATATTTCAGCGTTATTCTTTTTGTTATCAAACTCTCCCAAATTTGGACAGTGGGAGGACCTTCGAGCTTGGTCCCCGTCCTTTTTAACATGTTTCTGTTTGTCTGTATTTTATAGTTAGTTGTAGGCTTTCTGGCACAGTAATGATCCAGGCTTATCTTAGATATTTACTGTTACAGACTTGATACTTTTTATTTGGCAGAGACATTGACAGAGTGAGACTAAGATTTGGGGAGCTGGTTGATAAAGAAGGCAAGATAAAGAAGATTCAGAGTAAGAAAATATTTGGGGGGAATTCTTGGCCAAAGATTTACCTCGGGTATGTCTCTCAAGCTCTTAAAACCTCAATTTCTTTTCCTGGAATATGAAGATTATTATGCCAGTTGCTCAGGTAGGTTGTGAAAATTAATAAACCAAGCCCTATGACAGGCACATAGTATTTTTTGGCCATTATCACTAGTGACAACCTTTCAACTAGGTTAATTTCTCATACTGGTGAACTCCAATTACCTGCCTCCAATGGGCTTGTGATCAAACTTGCTTAAGTTTATGTTCAGAGGCTTTGCTTAAATGTGGCTTTGCTTAAGACTTAGAACATCTTAGTCTTTGCCTAAGATGTTCTAAGGGCACTAGAGTGTTTCTAGGTAAGGTTAAATGGGTACAGGCTCTAAAAGGCCGATGAAACAGACAGCTTTCATGGGAACTGTATGCAAATTTGAGGAAGCAAAAGATACACCCGCCCTCCAACACTATATGTATATATGTACATTTCGTGGTTTGAATTAGGATCTTAAATGAAATGTAGCCTGGTAAAATGTAGACTGGATGTAAATCCAAGCTCCGTCACTTACATTTCCCATTTTAAAAAGTGAAGATACACTTTCCCGGCGCAGTGGTTGTGAATGTAATATTTGGGCCAAGGAGATGGTCAATCCATCGTGGCGCAGGGTCATATTTGTACCTTAGGCGGCACTTCCATCTGGTGGCGGCGCATTCCAATTGCAAGGCAAAGGACAGAGTGGGGGAAAGGCTGAATTCGACACTCTTAAGTAAAGCCACAGAATTAAACTACTGTAAATCAAAATATTCCCATCCTGTACCTACTGAGTGCTTACTTCAAATAACACTCCCGTCCTGGTAGGACAGAAAAATTAGACAATGAGCTGAAGTTTGCCTGCGAGGGCATTCATTCATTCATTCATTCAAGAAACATCCGTTGAGCGCTGACTGCGCTGTGCTCTGTTATGGGCGCTTGGGATACATCAGTGGACTAGAGACAAAAATTCTGCCCCGGGACGCCTTCTCCTATACATCCTATACTATATAAACTAAACTAGAAAATTGGTAAAGAGCTCTTACGAATTACAATGTCCTCTCCAAAGTCAAGGGGACGTGTTCCGAGGCCTCTATTACCACAGCTAAGCGGAGAACCGGGGTGCAGACTCACTCCAGCCGAACTAAGAACCTATCCGGCACAATTGAAAGTTAAGCCACGCGCTAGAAGATGTCATCGCTGACAAAATAGAAGACGCCTTCCCCATTCCCCGACCCCGCACCCCTCCACCAAGAAATCCATATATTCTTTTAGGGAAGCAAGCGCTTCGCCTGGGTGGCCGGGATCGAACCCGCGGAGGGCTGAAGGCGGAGGGCAACGACGCCTGTGGAACTCTGTTTCCCAGCAGAGCCTACGTGGTGGGTGGCAGGCCGACCGCCCTGCGGGCCCTGCACCTCTGGGTAGGTGACCGGCCCAGGTATCGAGCACAGGTAATGCGCCCCGGCTTCGAGTCTCGGGGTCTCAGCCACTGAATCCCCAGCGAGGCCTGACGTCCCCCGGTGGAGGCGAGCAGTCTGAGTGCTGGGTCCGGAACAGAACTGTCCTGCGGAACTCCGAGTGCGCGCTCGGTTTCCGGGGGAGGAGGGCGGAGAAGGACTTGCGCGCGACAGTTCTCACCACTGCTATGGAGGCGCTGGCCATGGGTGCCCGGGTGCTGCGGCTCTGGCGGGTCGCACCCGGTGGCGGGATCAGCTGGAGTGAGTTTCAGAGGCCGTGGGGACAGGGAGCGAGGCCTAGAAAGTGGTGTCTGTCTAGATTGGGCCTGAGGCGGGGCCGGGGAGGTTCCGCCGGGCAGAGGAAGGAGGAGGGTTTCTCAGTCCCTCCGCGGCGGTCGCCCTTGCACAGCTTGGGAGGACAAATTTATGGGAACGAGGGGCTGGCGGAGGGCAGGGGCAAGGGCAGGGGTCGGAGCCAGGCCGCGGGAGGAGCTTGGGCAGCCTCTGGGAAGCAGCGCACGTTCGGTGCACATCTGTCCATGTCTTCCCAAGGAATACTCGTACTTGCCTTGGCAGGTTCCCTGATATGGCCTTTGGGAAATAAACTCAGCGTTTCTCATCCTGGGTATTGATAGTTTTGGTGTGGGACCTTTAGTTTCCTGAAATTTTCTTGGTTTTCTTCAGACCCTGTCAAACCGACCACTTTGTTCACCTTCCCAATGACTGTAGTCCAGTTTTGACTCCGTTTCCTGATTACTTTTTCACCTTATTGTAAAGCACTGATTGGAAACACGACACAGGAAATTGGTGGGAAATAGCGATCTGATGTGAAAGAGCCAAATTTAAAGGTAGAGGCACGTATCTGGGCCAGCTCTGTTTCTTCCGCTGGTGTTTGTTAATATTACACATTGGTTTAATTTTACCTCTGAGCGCACTTTTGGCAGTACGTTAATCATTTTTTCAGTTTTCATATTTATTGTAACTTCTCCACAGGATTTATAGCAACATCACCAGCTTCTCAGCTGTCACCGACAGAATTGACAGAAATGCGGAATGATCTCTTTAATAAAGAGAAAGCCAGGCAGTTATCATTAACTCCCCGAACTGAGAAGATAGAAGTTAAGCATGTTGGGAAAACTGACCCCGGTACTGTCTTCGTGATGAATAAAAACATTTCAACTCCTTACAGTTGTGCCATGCGTAAGTAGCAGAATCAGGTTACAGTTTTGACCCTTTTACTTAAGCTGTGTGGAAGAACTGGTGCAGGAGACAGGATGTTGTAATTACTTCTGGTCATCTTCGGCCATGGCAGTCCCTTTATACCAAAATCCTTTCTTGAGACCTGCATGGTGACTGCTCCCACCACATCACAGCCCTAGCTAAAAAGAGCAAGCAAATCCCAGTTACTTGGGAGGCTGAAGCAGGAGGATAGCTTGAGGCCAGAAGTTCAAGACCAGCCTGGGCACCATAGCCACCCTGTCTCTCAAAAAATAAAAATAAAAATAAATTAGCCAGATGTGGTGGGTGCAGAAGTCCTTGGACTTCCCAGAGGTTCTTTATCTGGCACCTTATTGTCTATTCACTGTCCCTGTAGCTCTGGAGAGTACTCTGAGTATTGCAAGGTTGGCACTGTAGTGCACAGATTGTCCTGCCTGGCGCTTGTTTGAATCTGGCTTTGTTTATGGTACTAGATAATTTTCTGGCAGAAAGTGGCCAGACCTGAGTGCATTGTTACTAGGGTGCTTTCTCCTTTAATTTAATTTAATTTTAGAGATGGGGGTCTGACTCTGCTCCCAGGCTGGAGTGTAGTGGTACTATCATAGCTCACTGAAACTCCTAGCCTCAGCCTACCAAGTAGCTGGGACTGTAGGCGCCCACCACCACACCTGGCTAATTTATTTTTATTTTTGAGAGATAGGGTGGCTGTGGTGCCCAGGCTGGTCTTGAACTTCTGACCTCAAGCTCTCCTCCTGCTTCAGCCTCCCAAGTAGCTGGGATTTGCTTGCTCCTTTTAGCTAGGGCTGTGATGTGGTGGGAGCAGTCATTGTGCAGGTCTCAAGAAAGGATTTTGGTGTAAAGGGATTGCCATGGCCACAGATGATCAGCTTTTTTTGCCACCTTTTTCTTTCTCCCCTCTTCATTGTATAGCCTAACTTACATCTATCATCTGCTTTCCACTTGGCTCTCTCTGTGTTGTATTTTTGTTTACATTTATATGTACATGTGGTAAATGTGTGAGTGGGAATGTGCATGGGGTGAATGTGATTGGGGTAAAAGTATTTATTTATATCTTAAAGGAGACAACTGTGCCCCATGTGTGATTTGGTGTGGAAATGAAGGGAATAAGAACTTCTATATTTTATTTTTGATCAAAATGTTTTGATAGTACCTTTGATAGAACTGGTAATATTTAAATTAAAGAAGCCCCAAAACAGATACAGGCATGACTAGCTGCATTGCTTAAACTTTTGGAAAACTCAGTAACGATTCCATTTAAGTAATTAACAACTTTAGTTATCAGCTTAAACTGGCCTAGAGAGTGTACACTCACTCTTAATCTTCCTTCACTCTGGCATTTGAATTAGTACTTATAAATATTTACTCATTTGGTTTTCAAGTATTTCTGGAACCTCTGTGATATGATAGGCATTAGGACTACAGAGGAGGATAAGACAAAACTCAGGCCCTTAAGGAGCTTTATACACATCACATGTAGTGATGAAGCTTCTGAAGCATCCTCAGCATGACCCCTGCCATGAGACGTTCTTGTCATTCATGCTTGCAGTCATTCAGTAAACTGTTATTGAATACCTGCTATATTCCAGGCCTGGTGCTAGGCTCTGGATATACTGATGAGTGAGCAAAAGTAGACATGATCCCTGACTTTACGGGTTTTATGTAGTGGTTGATTATTTAGACCCTGTAGTTTGACTACTTTTGTGAGTAGCTGTGTAATTGCAGAACATCTAATTGGCATTAACAGTTGGCATTGCATTCTGGGATGATGAAACAGACCAGAGCTGATTGGCATATCTGGGAATTAATATTAATTATTAAAAAATGGTAACTACTGTATTTAACTTGAAGCGTCTATGTCATGGAAATAAGAGATGGTTTGGGAGAAAGACTCAAAACCAATCTAGAACTGATTTTTGTAGGTGTGTATTAATATATTTCCCTTTTCTTTTGAGTTGTGTGGGTATCTATCCAAATATATCCATGATGCTGCTCTCTGAATATTCAAGTGTAACTTTTTTCATTAACAATTAGCAAATTAATTTCAAATAGATGTAGCCTGAACGAATTTTGTAAATGGTTTGGGTAATTTTGTTAATAACCAATAAGACCTTGAGTATATTGGATATTATTTTATTTATTTATTTATTTATTTTTGAGACAGAGTCTCACTCTGTCACCCAGGCTGGAGTGCAGTGGTGTGATCTCGGCTCACTGCAACCTCTGCCATCTTGGTTCAAGCGATTCTCCTGCTTCAGCCTCCCAAATAACTGGGATTACAGGCGCGTGCCCCCACACCTCGCTAATTTTTGTAGGGTTTTTTTTTTTTAATTGATTATAAATGTAATATACTTTTTTTCTCTAAAAAGGACAGTCTGCAGAATCTTGCCTTTCCATTGTTTTATTTCTAAATATAGCACTTAAACATGTAACTTTTCACTCTGGATTTTGTTAGATAATCAATCTGTTTTAAATTTCTAGATTTAAGTGAGTGGTATTGCAGGAAGTCCATTCTGGCTCTGGTGGATGGACAGCCTTGGGACATGTATAAGCCTTTAACAAAGTCCTGTGAAATCAAATTTCTTACTTTCAAAGATCGTGATCCAGGAGAAGTGAATAAGGTATTTCTATCTCTACATTCTTTTTCTATTTCCCCAGTGTCTTCACCTTTTTATTAAGACCTGTTTTCTATGGGGTATAACGTAAAAATATGGCCAAGTTCAAATGTTGTATTGTACTCTTTAGTCAATGTTTTACCTGTTAGATTAGGCACTTTTGTAGTTCAAAAAATATCAGTGGCATCAATTTGTGGGTATTTTTGTATGCTATGTCTTTTATATTCATATCTTTGTTCAACTTACATTCATTAATCACTCTCTATATTGTGAGTGATTCCATTTCCACTGCTACTGCTTGAATTCAGCCTTTGACCATCTTATCTAGATGATTTCAATAACTTTTTAACTCTTTCTGCTTACCCATCCCCCCACTTTTTTTTTCGGTACTTAAAAGTTGTTCTATGTCTTTTATATTCATATCTTTGTTCAACTTACATTCATTAATCACTCTCTATATTGTGGGTGATTCCATTTCCACTGCTACTGCTTGAATTCAGCCTTTGACCATCTTATCTAGATGATTTCAATAACTTTTTAACTCTTTCTGCTTACCCATCCCCCCACTTTTTTTTTCGGTACTTAAAAGTTGTTCTTTTACAGGTATATAACAGCTTTATTAAGTGACTTGTCCAAGGATCATGTCACTTACACCTAAAGAACTTGCCTACCTGTTAACATTCATATAGCTTTCCAGGCCCTGTGTAGTCTGTTCCCAGCCTGCCTTTCCAGCTTGGCCTCCCCCTGCCTCTTTCCACTTCCTTCTTGCTCTGGCCTCTTTAGAGTACTTGGTCACTGTATTAGTCCATTTTCACATGGCTATAAAGAACTCCCTGAGACTGGGTAATTTATAAAGAAAATAAGTTTAATTGACTCAATTTTTCATGGCTGGAGAGGCTTCAGGAAACTTAATCATAGTAGAAGGAGAAGCAGGAACATCTTACATGGAGGCAAGAGAGAGAGTGAGGAGGGGAACGGCCAAACACCTTTAAACCATTAGATCTCATGAGAACTCACTCACTATTATGAGAACAGCCTGGGGGAAACCGCCCGATGATCCAGTCACCTCCTACCAGGTCTCTCCTTCGTTCAAGATGAGATTTGGGAGGGAACACAGAGCTAAACCATATCAGTCACTAATGGTTTATGCTGTGTTATCCACCTTGCTTTTGTTGATGCTTTCGTCAAATGTGAGCATTTTCTTTTCTCTCTATTAAAATCCTATTTGTTTTTTACAGTTCAATTCAAAGGCCATCTGCTTTGTGGAACCTTCTAAGTTTCTGCTTGTCAAAATCGATCCTCTTTTCTCTAAGGTCTCACACAACTTGGCTAGTCTCTAGATATGATATTTTAATTTTGTCTTGTAACATAAACGGTTGAATGTGAAGATAGGGACCATTTCCCTTATTGGACCTAGTTCTTGATATACATACAGTAGGTGTTTAATAAATATTTGTTGAAATAGTTGAACAAGAAAATGATAGAAATGACAGTAATAGCCAACAATGAGTATGTATGTATTATGTATCAGGCACTGTTCTAGGTGATTTACAGATATTAACTCATTTAGCCTTCATACAAACTCTGTGAGTTCTTGCTGTTCTCCCCATTTTCCCGATGAATAAACTGAGACAAAGAGAAGTTCAGCAGCTTGACCAAGGTTACTGATTTAGGAAATAGTGGAGCCCAGATTTGAACCTAGGCATTCTGACTGGAGTTCAACAGACATTTAAAGACATTTAGGTAGGATAGATGAAGAAGTACATGTTGCTACTTGCCTTTAAGGCCTGGGTCTCTACTTATTTTTAGTGTAATATGGTTGCATAGAATTTATAATGGAGAAGTGATCCCACTTTTGTAGTCCTCAAATGTTAAGAAGAGCTTCTGAAAAGTGCACAGAGTAGTGTCAGCAGGAGGGGAACACAATGGACAGGTATGGTGGAGGTTTCTCCTTGTGACTGATCAGGTCATTGCTCTGATACCATCTCAGGCATGTCCATGAATCAAAATGTGCTGGTAAGATGAAAGCTCAGTTCCTGCTGCTCTGCTATAAATATGAGTAATCTGAACGATGTGTTAGGGTGTTAGGTATAGGATAAGAGTCACTAATAATTCATAAAAGTTGAGTTTTTCTCCATATTTATAAATGACATAAAGTTACATAATTAATATATTTATTTTACTTTAGCACAAGTTTGTTAACAAGTTAACTTTATCCTGGGTTAAAAATAAATACTTTCAGATAATACAACTGTCTGTCAGGGTTGATAACCATTATGGTGTTTGATATCTTGCACAGAAACATTGCTAAGAACCTGAGGTTCATGCTTCATTCTTTTTTGATTTTTGCTTGGTCGAGGTAATGTCATGGCCTGATGGTAACTGTTGCTACATTGTGTGAACAGAGATATATGAGAAGTATTTTCTAAGTCAGAAGTTCACTTAAAATTTAATATTGTCAAAACTTTAGTGAATCTCAGTGTGTTTATATATATTTTATATATGTATTTTTTTTCTAGGCTTATTGGCGTTCCTGTGCTATGATTATGGGCTGTGTGATAGAGAGAGCATTCAAAGATGAATATATGGTCAATTTGGTCAGAGCTCCAGAAGTTCCTGGTAGTGTATACGTATAAATATATGTCTTTTCGTGATCCTTAAATATTTTGGTACCTATTTTTGATGACGTATAGAATTTAGTACTAATATAAATTACCATTATACATATGTTTCATTTATCATGGGTAACAAAATCTTTCTTACTATGATGAAACATGAAGTAGTCTTTGCAGGTTAATGATTAACATCATAGAATTACTGGAAAGTGTTTGTCGTGAATATGAATTTCATGGAATTCAACTGTTTCAGCGTTTATTTATTTATTTGAGACGGAGTTTTACTCTGTCGCCCAGGCTGTAGTGCAGTGGCGTGATCTTGGCTCACTGCAAGCTCCACCTCCGGGGTTCACACCATTCTCCCACCTCACCCTCCCGAGTAGCTGGGTCTACAGGCACCTGCCACCACGCCTGGCTAATTTTTCTGTATTTTTAGTAGAGACGGGGTTTCACCATGTTAGCTAGGATGGTCTCGATCTCCTGACCTCGTGATCCGCCCGCCTTGGCCTCCCAAAGTGCTGGGATTACAGGCGTGAGCCACCGTGCCCGGCCCTCAGCGTTTATTTTTTACAACTTTAAGCTATATTTCCAAATTGGATGTGTAGAGGAGGAGGAAATCTGAGTATAAGTAGACTACTGTAAAGAGCTGTGCTTAGGTGGTAATATTTCACCAGACAGGACCATTACTTTGGAGAGTGACAGCACTTTGGTGAAATGAAAGGGTGTGGACTAATTTTGCTAAAACTAGGATTTTGGAATAGTAAGTATGGCAGGATCACATGTCTAATTTTTTTTTTTTTTTAGTAAGTAGATATACCTAAAATATTTGAAAGAAGCTCAAGAAATGATTCTAAGAACAAAACACCAAAAAGAAGATATTTAGAGGATATAAAAGAAATTTAGCATTTCATATCCATTAAGTTATTTATCTACTTACTAAATATCTTGTTCTTTTCGAATTTTTTTTTTTTTTTTTTTTTTTTTTTAAGACGGAGTCTCGCTGTGTCGCCAAGCCTGGAGTGCAGTGGCGCGATCTCGGCTCACTGCAACCTGCACCTCCCAGATTCAAGCGATTCTCCTGCCTCAGACTCCCAAGTAGCTGGGATTACAGGTGCCTGCCAACAAGTCTGGCTAATTTTTGCATTTCTGGTAGAGACGGGGTTTTACTATGTTGGCCAGGCTGATCTCAAATTCTTGACCTCAGGTGATCCACCTGCCTTGGCTTCCCAGAATTTTTACATCTGGTAACTGTATGAAATCTGTATGGTAATAGCATTTTTGAAGAAAACTTGAATGTTTAAAAAATATTACTGATTTGGGGTTAACAATCTTTTGGCTAAGGAAAATTTGATAGAGCTCTGGCAAGCAGCTGGAAGAATGGCAACCATTTTATAATTTGTAGAGTTGGGAGAGAGTGCTAATCCTTCTTTTCATGGTCTAAATATTCAGTTATTGCAAATTAGTAACTTTCTGTTGGGGCAGGTTTGACTTTGCTTTTTATTTTGGTTGGATTTACAGTAATTTCTGGTGCCTTCTGTTATGACGTAGTTTTGGATAGCAAACTTGATGAGTGGATGCCAACAAAAGTAAGTGTATTCTTCTGGAGTACTAATTTTAGAGTGTCTGCCTTTCTTTGTTAGAATGATTCCTATGTTAGTATTGTTGAATGGTACTGCATGTTGAGAACATTTAAAAGAATCTATCTATGTATCTATCTATACATCTATGTATCTGTCTGTCTGTCTATCTATCTATTGGTGGTGTTGCTTTTTCAGCCTATTTAAGACAGAGGTATGTGAATGACAGTATTTACATCA
Source organism: Pongo abelii (assembly GCF_028885655.2). NCBI lineage: Eukaryota > Metazoa > Chordata > Mammalia > Primates > Hominidae > Pongo > Pongo abelii. The sequence continues at coordinate 35,753,152 of NC_072007.2, read as the reverse complement.
ACATAGTCAGTTGTCTTGAAACTTTATGTTCTGCTTGACCTTTTCTTGATGTTCCTTCTAAGTGGTTTTAAGGTAGTGGTTTTCAAGAGGCCCAGAATATAAAATATAAAAATTTAACTGTCTTGACCCATGTGGTAGTAGGGGGCTTGGAGCCATACCTGTTTGGATCCCTGGAGCACAATTTGAAAACCACTCCCCTAAACCATTTTAAATTGTTGCATACAGTGAGGTCCCTGTATAAACAAGGGTCACATTGAGAGCTGGGTGAATTAAAGAATCAGACTTTGACAAAGCTAACTCAAGCATCAACAAATGAAATATTAACAAACTAAACTCTTTGTGAATGGTTTGCCTTTGTAATGAGGATGGTCCTTGTTGGTCTGGGACTTGGGTAGCAACAGAGCCTAACAAGGACAGTCTAGATCAGGTGCTTAGTAGGTAATGGGTGCTGATGGTTATCAAAGATCAAGCCTGGAGATGTAGTTCTGATTGGGGAGAATAGGCAAATACCTAATTCTTATTTAAACAAAACTATATGTCCTATGTATTGGGAGTCTGGAGATCTGGAAAGGGGAAGCAGTGTAGCACATCATTTTATCATTTCCACTGTGTACATTCTTTTTATATTTAATATCTCTGAAAATATATAAGCCTTATATTAGATGGTATCTTGCAATTAGAATTTGTAGTGTTTGTTTTTTTTTTTTTTCCCTTAGTAATACATCTTAGATTTAGTAAAATACTGTAGTGGTTCTTAAAAGCAAGGATTTTGGAGTAAGGGCAGATCCAGCTTTAAATTTGGCCTTGGAAATTACTTTTTGTATAATCCTTCGCATATTACATAGTATTGAGAGGGAGAGAAGAGGGAATCAAGAAAGAATGAGAAAAAGGGAGAGGGAAGAGAGAGAGAAGAGGATGGAAGGAGGGGAGGGAAGGGATTGGAACTGTTTCTTCATGACCTCTGGGCTCCTGTCAGTGTAGCTTCTTCCTTATCAAGTATGTCTCCAAATTTAAGATTTTCTTTACTGGGACAAGTTAGTTAAAAACTGAGGTCAAGATTTAATTTTCATTATCTGTGAAACATAACTGCTTTTTTCTTTCTTTCTCTCTCTCTTTTTTTTTTTTTTTTTAAGAGATGGGGGTCTCACTATGTTGCCCAGGCTGGCCTTGAACTTCTGGGCCCAAACAGTCTTCCTGCCTCAGCCTTTCTAGTAGCTAGGACTGCAGGTGTATGCCACTGTGCTTGGCTTTTGCATTTTTCTTTTTTAAAAGATAAAACCTTACAAAAGAAATATGTGAGTTGATTGCAGCCTGCATGGAGTTGGGTTGAGTAGACAGCTTAAATAAAGTAGGGGAGAGTTACATTGAAGGAATAGTTGTATTAAACCATGAATGTTTTTTTTTATATAGTAAATTATTCTTTATAGAGAAGTCACTTCATGCAAAAAAGTCTAATAGGATTTTTATGGAAATAATTTTATTATAAAAATTACTTGTGTAATAGTGCTTGGTCTTTTCTGTATTATTAGTAATGATTTATAGTATGAAAGCTTAATTAGAATTTTTATTAAAAATCTTAAAAACATTGTTAATGTGTATTCTTCATCATTTTAATTGTGTAAAATTGACTTATTAAGCAGAAACTTTTAATATTGGACATGCTATACTTTGTACAGGGTGGGTGATGATGTACATTTCTAGTGAAACTTTCTTAATTATGAAAACAATTTTTTCCCCATACATTTAATAAACTTAGTTTTATTCATACTGTAAATACATTTTTATGTCTTGCTATTTATTTATTGGCATTTTTACTTGCTGCATCATAGTTTTAATAAACATTTTAAGGTTGTATAATTTGGATGAAATTATAATATAATTTGGATAAAATTTCTTTATAGTTTTATCTTTAATAATTAGTATTAATGAAGGCTGACACCTTAATTACAGGTAAATAAGAAGTTTTATAGTTTGTAGTCCAAAACTTCCGTTGTTGCAAATTAATAACTTTCTGTTCTAACAAATTTGATTTTGTCTTTTATTTTAGTTGGATTTGCAGTACTAAGCATAGAGTTTTGTTTCAACTGGCTTATGGAGAAATACTTTTCAGTAAATTGTTACTAAAGGTTATTACTTTCATTTTTAAGGAGAACTTACGTTCCTTCACAAAGGATGCTCATGCTTTAATTTATAAAGATCTTCCATTTGAAACTCTGGAAGTTGAAGCAAAAGTGGCATTGGAAATATTTCAACACAACAAGTAAGTGTTGGCTTTCTTTAAATCAAGGCTAACTCTCCCAGTATTACATGCAATAAAGAAAATTCAGGTCTTAAGAATTTTTATATTTGATGTACATATGACAGTGTATTATTTTCCACTCTGAGACCTCTCTGATCTCATTTATTTCGCTGAGGAAAATGTTCCCCATCTCCCTTGATAATTTTCTCACTTTGTTTTACTTCTCTGTTCTTGGACCAGCCTTTCTCATTATATCAACATAGTGGCATGTTTCCCTTTTTTCTTTCTAGTGTGAAGTGATAATGTACGTTAAGCGACTATATAATTGTGTGTATTTGGCAGTGTTTCTCTCCTACCCCTCCACACTTAAAATGACACTGATAAGATTGAAAATGCAAGCAGTTTGGGAGGGGGCTAACAGCTGAAGTAAAATGTTTACACAGCGAGGTCTTAATCTTCTGCATGTGAATTATTCATCTGAGGGATTTTCTTTAACATTTTAATTCCTGCCTGGCTTCTCAGTTCTCAGAAAACTTTCAGTTCACCTACTACTACCAGTTATAAGAACATGAGCTAAATGTTAACATTAATCTAATAGAATATTAGAACTAACTAGAAAGAGAAACCTGTGCTGTAAAAGAAAATAACAGAGTCTGAAGCCAAAATATGCACCTACGAATTGTTAAAGATTACAGATTAGAATTTCTTTAGGTATATAGAAGTTGAATTACAAATTCTCATAGGGATAGGTTATCATAAATATATTGGGTTAGTTATGAGTGTGTTTTTGACACATACTTTATAGCTTGGCATTTCTCAAAGCAGTCTGTCTTATAATATTCTTCTATAGGATATTAATTGACATGTGAAACCACGTACTGTGTTAAGCTGAGTTTGAAGAACAGTGGCTTAAAAAATTTTACTCGGCCGGGCGCCGTGGCTCACGCCTGTAATTCCAGCACTTTGGGAGGCCGAGGCGGGCAGATCACGAGGTCAGGAGATCAAGACCATCTTGGCTAACACGGTGAAACCCCATCTCTACTAAAAATACAAAAAATTAGCCGGGCGTGGTGGCGGGTGCCTGTAGTCCTAGCTACTCAGGAGGCTGAGGCAGGAGAATGGCGTGAACCCGGGAGGCGGAGCTTACAGTGAGCCGAGATGGTGCCACTGCAGTCCGGCCTGGGCGAAAGAGCGAGACTCCGTCTCAAAAAAAAAAAAAAAAAAGTTTTACTCATCACACTCAAGGATCTCCCAAAGTGGACATTGAAAATTTCCCAAATATATTTGTCCATGAAACACTTTTTCTTGAAACATTTTTAGCATGTCCTGGAACCAGTGGACTTAGAAACCAGTTGTAATGTACTGTTTTAACTAGAGTACAGATAGTATTGTAGAACCAAACCACCATTTATAGCATTGATTCGACAAGAAAATTTTTTGGACTATCTGAACACGTGAAGTCACTCTCTGTGCCAAAAGTCTAGGCACATGCTGCCCAAAAGAAATATAATATGAGACATCTGTATAATTTGAAATTTTCTGTAGTTGCATTGAAAAAAAGTCAAAAGAAAAGTTGAAGTTAATTTTAATGATTTTATTTAAATGATACATCTAAGATGTTACTCAGTGTAATCAATATTAAAATATTGATGTTATTTTATATTCTTTTTCACTAAATCTTCAGAACCTGGTATGTGTTTTACACTTAAGGCACATTTTAACTAGTACTAATCACATTTAAGTGCACCATGGTACTTTACTGGACAGTGTACTTTTGACTTCCATTCAGTATACATTGAGATTTCCCATTCCTCTAACTGTCAAGGACTGGTAGTGGCTTCTGGGACTTTTGTAACTTAGTTGAGTGTGTGGTAGGAGGAAGGGGATAATTCTGGAGGAAGCTTGATAGGACAGAAGAGTTGGTTCATTGAAGGTGGGTCAGTGATTGAGTCTGCTGCAGGAGTAAGGGTGGGACCTTTTTGTGGCTTTGACTGTCAGGGGACAGGAGCATCTCTTGGAGGTGGGTCAGGAGGGACAAGTATTCAAAGGAATTGGCACCCTTATTAGTGCCTGGGGACTGTAGCAGTCAGTGGGTGTTTTTGCATAAACCAGTGTTCCCTAACTTTGCCACATAATTGTGCATACACCTGTGGTGCACATACACATATTACTTGTTTAGCACCCTGAGATAAACAGACAAAGCTCTCAATAGTAAATGGGAAAGTCATGGTTTGAACCTGGGCTGTGCAGTTTCATCTGCGCCTTTAGCTATACCGACAGAATTGGGTAGATTTGAGAGACACTGGGCAGTCAAATTAATAACTTGATAATGAATTGAATAAAGGAGATATGGTAGGAGAAAGGAATCAAGGAAATCTCCTAGGTTTTTCACATGGACACCTGGGTGGTTGGTGGTATTGTACTAAGACAGGAAATTCAGGAGGAAGAACAAGTTTGGGCAGGGAAAGAAGTAATTTGTGCAGTTTGCAAATTTCAGGGTAAGGTGCTTGTGGAACATCCTAGAGGATGTCCAAATGGGTCCTGGATATACAGTTTGGTGGTCAGAAGAGGTAGGTAGATGAGAAGCAGAGATATAGGAGATATAACTACATAAGTTGTAGCTCAAGGGGCTGACCTAGGGAGGATGCTTAGAGTGAAAAGAGGGTGTAAGATAGAATTCTCAAAGGGTAGAGAAAGACAAGAGTGGCCAGAGATGTAAAATAACAAGCAGTAAGGAATGCCACTGATACCCATGGAAAGAGCACTTTGAGGTTGGGTGTGGTGGTTCATTGCTATAATCCCAGCACTTTGGGAGGCTGAGGCAGGAGGATTGCTTGACACCAGGAGTTTGAGACCAGCCTGAGCAACATGGCAAGACCCTATCTTTACCAAAAAAAGTTAGCCCGGCATGGTGGCTCACACCTGTAGTCCCAGCTACTTGGGTGTCTGAGGCAGGAGGGTCGCTTGAGCCCAGAAGTTTGAGGCTGCAGTGAGCTATAATTGTGCCACTGCATTCCAGGGTGGGTGATAGAGTAAGACCCTGTCTCAAAAAAAAAAAAAAAAAAAAAAAAAAAAAAGAAAAGAAATAAAAATGGAAAGAAAGAACACTTTGAGAAGTGGAGGTAAGCATTGGTATTAAGAAAATGAGGACCAAAAAATGTCCACTGGGTTGACACCAAGCAGGTCTGTGACTTTGGTGAGAACAGTTTGGCAGAGTCATGGGGCTGTGGCCAGATTAAAGGGAGGTTCCAAGTGTAACCTACTCTCAGAAAGTATGGTTGAAGAGGAAGAGAAAGGGAGGTATCTTTAAACACCTTTTTACGTATTTTGAGTTAAAAAAAATGTCTTTTTCTTTGCTGCTTTTCAGGTACAAAATAGATTTCATAGAAGAGAAGGCATCTCAGAACCCTGAGAGAATAGTCAAGCTACACAGGTAAGTAAAAGTCTAAAAACGGGCTGCTATGTTAGAGTAAGGCTTAGCTTTATTGTTATCTGAATGAAGCATATGACCAAAAAAGATGAATTTGTATCTTATTTTGTTTTTATTACCTTATTTTTTGTTGCTTCATTCATTGTTTTGATATGGCGGTAAATGGAAGCTTTAAATTATCTTCAGGAACACTTGTGGTTTCTATAATCCTCATTTTATTGTTTGCTATTTTTATTTAATTTTGAGTTGAAAACCACTGTTTAAGAATGTAATTTTTAGGTGTTTTGAAACTGGGCAAGATAGTCGTTATGATGAATTGAACATCGTAATTCATATGAATACTGACTAACTAGTAATTACTTATGATACATGTAAGTTAAGCTAGAATGTGCTTTCTGACGCACGGATGAGAAAGGTCCACTGCTTGTGATGACATTCTCCCATGGGGAGCAAGTCCCGAGACAATGCATTCTGCAGAAATGACTTCATGTCCTGGATCCATTTTCTCAACCTCCTGCTTTTATGAATTGGACTTCACTTTTTTCCTCTAGAAACTGCCCTTTGTTTCTGAACACAATCTGTCCTACACACTGAATTCTCAGCTTCATTACATGGGTTATTGTAAGGTTGTAGATGATCGGTTTTAGGCAATTGGATCAGCTTGATAGCATGATGTGTTGCATGACTCTTAAAGACCTTAACATTTATATCAATGCTAATTAAGAAAATAGTTCATTTGATTTAATTTTCAAAGTTTTAGCCTCTTTACTTGAGATCATTATGTCAGGGGTCATTAGAAACTGAATTGAACCATATGTAATGTTCTTGATTAGGCATGTTAGCAGCAAAGAGAAGGAAGAGATTTCTTTTTCAAGCTCTTACAAATTATTTGATGTTGCAGTTTTGTTTATTTATTTTTAAATCAATCAGAATAGGTGACTTCATTGATGTGAGTGAGGGCCCTCTTATTCCAAGAACAAGTATTTGTTTCCAGTATGAAGTGTCAGCAGTTCACAATCTTCAACCCACCCAGCCAAGTCTCATACGAAGATTCCAGGGTGTGTCTTTACCTGTTCACTTAAGAGTAAGTAAAGCTTAAAGTTCCAGGTCTTCCAATTTGGGTATAGATATAATTCTGGACTTGATTTTATACCAGTTTGAAGAATATAAACTTTTAATTTTTCTTAAGTTATATGACACTAATATTTTATAAACTCAGGTTTATGATTAAAAACAAAGTTGCCCAGGGTGTAAATATACAATTGCAAAAGAAACATTAGTTGAAAAAATTAAATCAAATTGATATATCATTTAAAAATTTCAAATTAGCATAGGTGAGGGTATATTGACAGAGGGGGTATTAGAGTGCATATTGGTAAGACTTTCTGGAATGCCTTTTAAGCTTAAATTTGGCATGCTCTTCCCTCTAATTTTAATGATCCATTCATGACCCGAAGCCTGACATTTTCCACATTGCTCCCACCCCTTGCTAATCTTTTTATTTAAATTTTTGATTTTAAGATAATTGCGGTTATAAGACATAGAGAGATCCCATGTACCTTTACTTGGTTTCCTCAATGGTAGCATCTTGCAGTACTAAAATACAGTATCACCACCAGGGTATGGACAGCGATACAATGAAGATACAGGACAATTCCTTCACTACGGGGATCCCTCATGTTGACCTTTTATAGACACGCGCATTTACAGCCACTTCCCTCTGTTGCCCCCATTACCCTGCCTGCTTACCCCTGCCAACTACTTTACTTATCTGTTTTCCTTTTCTATAATTTTGTCATTTCAAGAGTATTCTATGAATGGGATCAAACAGTATGTAATTTTTTGGGATTGGCACTTTTCACTCAGTATAATTCTCTGGAGATTCATCCGAGTACATTGAGTATGTCAGTAGTTCATTCATTCTTATTGCTAAGTAGTATTACTTGGTCTGGATGTATCACGGTTTGTTTAACCATTCATCCATCAAAGGGCATCTGAGTTGTTTTCAGTTTTTGGCTATTACAAATAAAGCTGCTGTGACATTGTGTGCAGGTTTTTGTGAATATTTCTCTGGGATAAATACCCAGGAGTACAATTGCTGGGTCATATGATAAGTGTATGTTTAGTTTTTTAAGAAACAACCAAAGTGTTCCAGAGTGACTGTACCATTTTACATTCCCACTGGCAATGCGTGAGTGATCAGTTTTTCCGCATCCTCACTAGCATTTGATGCTGTCACTACTTTTTTTTTGTTTTGTCTTAGTCATTCTGATACGTTTGTAGTGATTTCTCATTGTAGTTTTAATTTGAATTTCTCTGTTGACCAATGGTATTGATCATCTTTTCATGTACTTATTTGCCACCTATATGTCTTTATTGGTGCAATGTCTGTCTATGTCTTTTGCTAGTGTTCTAATTAGATTGTTTTACTTTTTCACAGTTGAGTTTTGAGAGTTCTTTATATGTTGTAGATACTAGTTTTTTGTTGTTATGTAGTTTTCAGATTTCTCTCTTTTTTGTCTGTACCTTGTGTTTGCTTATGTGGCTTGTTTTCTCATTCTCTGAGCAGCCTTTTGCAGAGAAGAAGTTTTTAATTTTGCTGAGACTAGTTTATCAAAATTTGATAAAATTTTTGTTTTTATAGATTATGTTTTTGGGGTTAATTCTAAGAACTCTTTGACCAGTCCTAGATCCCAAAGATTTTCTCCTTTTTTTTTCCTTCCTAAAAGTTTTAGAGTTTTACATTTTTTTAAATCTGTGGTCCATTTTGAGTTAATTTTTCTATGAGTGTGAGATTTAGGTTTAATTTTTTTTTTTTTTTTTTGTGGGCTATAGATGTCAGATTGCTCCAACACCATTTGTTGAAAAGGCCACTCTTCCTCCACTGAGTTACTTTTGCATCTTTGTTAAAAATTAGATGAGCATATTTATGAAGGTCTATTTTTGGGTCCTCTATTCTGTTCCATTGATCACATATGTTTAGCTCTCTACCAGTACCACACAGTCTTGATTACTGTAGCTCTAAATAAGCTGTGAAATCAGGTAGTGTAATTCCTCCCTTGTTACTGTTTTTTAATCAAAATTGTTTTAACTCTTCTAGTTTGAGTTTCCATTTAATGTTAGGATAATATTTTCAATGTCAACAGAGTCTTCCTGAGATTCTGATAAGAAGTCCATTAGACCTGTATAGCAGTTTGGGGAGAATTGACATCTTTAATATGTTGAGGTTTCCAGTCTATGAACTTACTGTATCTTCTTATTTATTTATATCTTCTTTCATCTCTCTCATTTTGTAAAATTTAGCACACCTCTCCTGTACATTTGACTTTGACTTTTCTCCACATACCTGCTTCCTTTCCTAGCCTTCCCAATTTCAGAAAATGAGATCATCCTTTAATTCAAGCTTGTCCAACTCACAGCCCATGGGCTGCATGCGGTCCAGGACGGCTTTGAATGAGACACAAATTTGTAAACTTTCTTAAAACATTATGAGGTTTTTTTGCGATTTTTTTTTTTTTTTAACTCATTAGCTGTCATTAGTGTTAGTATATTTTATGTGTGGTCCAAGACAATTCTTCTTCCAGTGTGGCCCAGGGAAGCCAAAAGATTGGATACCCCTGGTTTCCTTAGTTGTTTAAGGTAATCCTTGATTCTCTTTTCGCGTCATAGCCATGCCCCAGCCCATCCATCCGTAAGTCCTTTCAACTTTTAACTCTGAAACATATTCTGAATCTATGCACCTTATAGCATCTCATCTACTACTACTTCCCTTATCCAAGTTCCTCTTTGTTTTCACTCACCTTCCTTGTTTTCATTCTTGCCCTCTACAGTGCATTTTCCACTTAGTAGCCAAAGTGATCTTTTTAATACACAATCTGTTATGTACTTCCTCTGCCCCAAACTTTCCAATGGCTTCCCTTGAACAAATCCCAACTCTTTACCCTGTCTCACAAAGCCCTGCATTATCTGGTCCCTGCCTGCTTCTCTGACTTTATCTAACACCACTCCTTTCCTCACTCACTATATTCCAGCCACAGCTTAAGGTCTCTGCACCAGCAGTTCATTCCGCCTGAGTCAGGCATGGTTTTCCCTTTAAACATACCAGTCATCTCTTTCCCTAGAAGGGTTTGTATGTCGATATGTATTAATTTTACCTTTTATTATAGATTTTATGAGCTCATTCAGTGTGGAGTAGTCACTGGCCTGCCCATATGCCTTGTTACCACTTTCAGTTGACCTAATAAAATTGATGTGGTCATGATACACTTTGCACAGTTTTCTTTAATGCATTCTGATAATCCTCTGCTACAGGAGGTTGTTATGGACTAAGGAAATTGAGTTTAAATTTTACTATTGTCTTGGGAGGCTGAGGCAGAAGAATTGCTTGAACCTGGGAGGCAGAGGTTGCAGTGAGCCGAGATCGCACCACTGCACTCCAGCCTGGGCGACAGAGTGAAACTCCATTTAAAAAAAAAAAAAAATTTACTATTGTCTTTGTTAGGTTTTGCTTATTCTTTAGGGTAACTTGATGAATCCTCTGGTTCTGCCATTTCAGTGTGAAGATGTCACAGTTGGTTTTTAATGACTGTCTTCTTGTGATTGCTTATGATTTGAAGAATGACTTCTAGAATGTTGAAACTGGCTATTTAAGGATTGAACCACAGTCTATGGGAAAGTAGGGCAGATTTTTGCTTCCAATTAGAAGAAATGCTTTCTATGATGGAAATGATTAAGACGGGCAAAAGTGAAAGAAGGGCACGTTCAATCCTTAAGCGTTTTTTTCTTAAATGCTCACTGCAACCTCTGCCTCCCGGGTTCAAGCGATTGAAGAAAGCAAAAAACAAAGCAGCTATCCCCATGTAGCACCTTTTTTTGCTACTATGATCCACTTTTATAACCACTTATCTATATTAGTACTGCCTAGCTTTTTATTTATTTTGTTCTAAAAGCTATATAAAGACTCTGTCCCTTTTACTTTGACATTACTGCTTTATTTAGTTCATCGCAAATCTTTTCTTTTCAAGGCACATTTTACAATATGGGATAAGCTATTGGAAAGATCTCGGAAAATGGTAAGTGTTTTTGACAGCTAATGAGTACTCTTCTATAAAGAAATTCATCAAAATTAACCAGTAACAACCAAAGGGGGGAAAAATGAAAGAAACAAAGAGAAAGGAAAAAGTAAGTTGTCTCAATAGTCAAAGCAGTGTTGTGATTGTTCACTAGTGTGTTGGTAAGGGTAAAGTTGTAACTTGGCAGTTCTCTTTTGATTTTATTTGTTAATATCATGAAAATGATATTGTAGAACTTGAAGAGAAATAAGAATATTACTATGTAATAGTAATAGTTCTTAATAGTTGTAGTGGTATCAGTTAGGTCTTAGGATTTTTTTTTTTGTAAACTTAATGCATATTTAAAGGATTAAGATTTGTCAGGTGTATTTTAAAGCCGTCTTTAGCCATTAACAGTAAATGTGCAAATATCCTAATGTCCTGAAAAACCAGATTAGAATGTTTGTGTTTTTGTAGTTTATTCTTTGTCATTAGCATTTAGACTTCATGAGTAGGAATGATTGTATTTCTTTTCTTTTCTTTTTTTTTGAGACAGTCTTGTTCTGTCTCCCAGGCTGGAGTGCAGTGGTGTCATCTCGGCTCACTGCAACCTCCGCCTCCCGGGTTCAAGCGATTCTCATGCCTCAGCCTCCCAAGTAGCTGGGACTACAGGTGCCCACCACTATGTCAAACTAATTTTTTTGTATTTTTAGTAGAGACAGGGTTTTACCGTGTTAGCCAGGATGGTCTCGATCTCCTGACCTCGTGATCCACCCCCGTCGGCCTCCCAAAGTTCTGGGATTACAGGCGTGAGCCACCGTGCCTGGCCCGGGTGATTGTATTTCTTGACCACAACTATTCCTGTTTCCTATTTCATAGGCTAAGTGTGTCTCTTTTACTTAGGTTATCTGATAGCTGTCCTGTGTAATCTGGCCTCATTAGGCCTTCCTCCTTAACCTAATTTCCCACAATGCCACAAACACTGGTTAAGCTTGCAAGCACATTAAGCATCACACATTAAACTTATTTTCAAGTTTGCTTATTTCTTCATGATAGTTTTTCTTTCTAGACTCCATTTCCCATTCTCTTTCTATTTACCACACAGTCATTCTTCACTACCTCGCCTGAGTCGTACCTCCTCCATGGAACAGTCTCAGAGTAATCTCTAACAAATAATTACTCATTCATATAAGTTTCTGCTTGATTGTATATGTCCACATACTGTTTTTTGATTGTTTTCTTTGCCAGTACATTTACCTTCTGTCTGTTAAGCCTTTCAGGATTTGTTATATTTGTATAAGCCCAAATTTTGAACACATTAGCACATGAAGGGGTTACCCAAGAAATATTTATTGACAATTTTTCATAATGATATATAAACCTAGTCTTTACTAATGACTATATAGATAGGAATTATTGTTTAGGGACTTCACCATAATGTTCGTGAGTAAGGGTTATATAATTTTTTTTCTCATGAGAAGAAATTACCTTTGAATGGATGGAGTAATTTTCTCTTTTTAGTTGGTCACAGTGATCATTTTAGATTAAGAAACTAAAGAAAAAATGTTCAGCATGTTTACTTGGAGTTAAGTAAAATTAAAAAAAATTTAAAAAGCTAAAGAATATTAAAGAAATAGTTTGGAAAACTAAAGAATCAATAGTAACTGAACACTTTAAAGGAATGAAAAACGTAGAAAAACAGCACAGACAGTGTCTTACCTAGAATATCTAGTGATGTTAGTGAATACATATTTTTCAAACATTTATTCTGATTTAGTTGCTTTTTTCTACTGTCCATTTTGCTTTTCTGAAGGGATTAGATTAAACGTGGTTCATTGATGCAACACAGACTTACTGATTGTTTATTGTGTGCCAGGTACTGTTATGGTCTGGAGGTACAAAAAAATGAACAAAATGTACTTGCTGCCTCAGGGAAGTAATGTTGATTGGGTAATTAGACTTATAAGCAGACAGTTCAGGTGTACATGTGGGGCTCTGGCATAAAGAAGAGTACTCAGACCAAGCTGGGGAGTTGCTTAAGGAAGGCTTCCAGGAATTGGAGTCTCTTAAGCTGATTTTAAAGGGTGAATAAAAGTGGACCATGCAGATAATCTGTTGGAGAATGGGTTGGAGGTTATCTCAGAGGAAGTCACTTGCCTACATAGAGAACATGATGAATGTAAGATGAATTTGAATGTACAGGTCACATGTAGGGTAGGTAAAGAGTCAGTCCAAAAACAGAATATGAGGGGCTTGTGTTCCGTGTTGTGGAACTTGCATTCCTGACTTTCCTCCTCCACCCCACTGAGATGCTAGAGAGTAACTGGAGAATTTTGAGTAGGGAAGTGACCTGTGGATCAGCTAGTCTTGTTTAAAAGCTCATTCTAGGGGTAGCATGGGATATAGCTGTGACTTAAGCCAAGAGTTCTGTTAGGGGGATAGAAGAGGATGAGGTCCTAAAGTTCAGCCACGATAGGGAGAATGACTGTGAGAGTTAACTTAGGCTGAAGTAGTAGGACTGTTGATGGAATATACAGGTAGGAAGAAGAGAGTGAATTCTTGAATGCTGTCCTTAGGTAGCTGGGTGAAGCCCTTTACCAAGATAGATGATGCAGGCAGGACAGGTTTTGGGGTGTTGAATTCAGATTTAGCCGTGTCTGTTTGATGAGTCTGAGTGACATAGAATAGAAATAGGGACATAGAGATATCTATTTAGACTAAATCTGTAATATGCTCTATTCTAAATGGAATTATACTCCAAAAGAAAATAAACTGATTTAAAATATCTTGTTACAGCACTTCAGGTGTTTTTTCTTACACTAATGATTTTGTTTTACGGCTGAAAAGTAAAATGGCCAACTTGAGAAGCCTAGGTATAATATGCCTTAGATTATATTTTTGAATGGAATTGTTGTTCTTTACCTGATAATTTATATTGGTTACTTGGCCTTTAAATCTTTCTTCTTAGCTAACTTTCTATTCTACTATTGAAGGGGAAAGATAAAGGGTCATTATAAGAGGGCTGTGGAATGATTTAAAATGGTGGGTGAAGGGTAAAACTGAAAGTGTTTATTAGGAAAGTAAAGCTATTCATGTTTTTACAGGTAACTGAAGATCAAAGTAAACCAACAGAGGAATGTACATCTACCTAATAACTTTCTAAAATTTAAATATGTATAGTAAAATAAATGTTTTAAATATAATGTTTGTGTGTGCTTATACAGATTAACCCTTTCTCCCCAAGATTGATAGTGATCTTTACTTTTTCTTTTCTCTAAAGTATGAAACACTTCATGTTGCTCAAATAAAAACTGTACAAAAACAGGTCACTCCCTTCCTGCTCCATGGATGCAACAGTTTAGCATGTGTTCTCTCTTTTTTTGTACAGATCTAGGCAGATACATACAAATATAAATGTAATTTCTAAAAAACATAAATAGGATCATACTATACTTGCTTGCGTTTTTTGCCAAACAGTGGCACAGTAAACATCCTTGTGCAAAAATGGGAAATGTTTGTAGATAAATAATATTAACTGAGTATTTATCATGTGCTGGGTCTTGTGCTAAGCCCATCACGTGTGGAACCTTTTGTATCATCCTCATAGTGACCTGTTGAGAAGATGTTTCTATTTTTTAAATGAGGAAACAGCATAGAGCTTGAAAGTGGTAAAGTGGGAATTTGAATGGAGGTAGTTTCACTCACATGCTCTTGTGTTCTACTCTATGTTGCCTCACGTATAAATAATTTTGTAGAAATAGATTTCTGGCAGTGGAATTATTGACAGGTGCTACCAGCTGCTGGCTTCCCAAAGGTTTTGCCAAATGTTACTCCCAATAATAGTGTCTAAGAGTGCCTGTTTACCCACACCTTGAGTAAGCCTTGGTTATCAGTCTTACAAAAATATTTTGCCAAAAAGTTTCTGCTTCTTTGTCAGCAAGTTTTCTGCATCTTGTGCACAGGCTTCCTCTGAAGGCCGTATTTTTTTTTTTTTTTTCTGGGTGAGGTCAACTTTTTTTTAGAGTCCATATCTTCCTGTTTCTTGATTAACTTTCTCATTTTGCTAGCATTTGTCTCTAAGCTCCTTTCTAGGAAAAAATGTCTAAGAGGTGAGCCATTGCATGTCTAACGTGGGTTATACGCTTACATTTGATGAACTATTCAGCTAGATACAGAATTCTAGATTGAAAAGTAGTTTTCTCTTAGAACTTTGAAAGCGGCTCAGTTATTTTCTGGCATCTGATTTTGCTAATGAAAGGTCTGATGCCAGTCTGATTCTTGTTCCTTTTTTACATAACCTGTTCTCTGCATCCCCTTCTCTCAACACACTCTGGACACTTAGTATCTTATTATTCTTGGTGGTGTAAAGTTCAACAATCCTGTACCTGTATCTAGGTCTTCAGTCGGTTATTCTGCTTGGTACGTAGGCAATCCTTTCAATTTTTGACATCTCTCTTTTATGTTTTTTTTACTTTATTTGTTCTTTCTTTTCTCTGGAGGTTCTTTGTTTCTCTAATACCTTTCAGCTGTATTTGCATCTTCTTTATTGGTCCTCTGTATTTTTTTCCCTTTCTCTATTATTTTTCCTGCATTTATACTTTACTCACATTATGTCAAGCATATTTTAATTTCTGAAAGCTCTCTTTTGCTTCTGTTTCATAGAATCCTTTTCATGTTTTCTGGATGTGATGTATTTTCATGAAACTCTCTGAAGATATCAATATAATTGTTATTCATTTCTTCATTCACTTTGTAGTCCCTGAATCATCTCTTTTCTCTGGTAACAGATTTTTTTCTTAGTCTTTCATTTACATGTTTCAGGCTTTTTTCAAATGTCTTATGTTTGTTGGCTGTCAGTTTGTAGTTGAAGATGTGGATGTAGGGAGGTTGAGTGGCAGTTCTGTGGTTTGAGCAAGGTTTGGCTTCTCGTAAGCATCACTAAGGATGAGTAGGTAAATCTGGCTGGTAGGATGAGGGTTTTTAAAAGCTAGAATGAAGAGGTCTTGTCTTGGCTACCGATTTCTAAATTGACTGTCCTAGTTTTACCCAGACTATTCTTTCACTTACTTTATAAAAGATCCCTTCAATATTTTGCATGGGGCACTTCCTGGATTTAGGCCCTTCTATATTTGAAGATGGGGTAGTGTTCAACCAGTTTGTATACAGACCTTTAATTCCTTTGTTTTTAATTAGTTTAGATTTAACTAATCTCTCTACTGTCTTCGATCATCTATGAACTTTTGCCGCCTCTGAGCTAAGGCCCAGCTGGGTTGGTTGGCTGCCTCTGATGGAACTTCCTCCACATGTTTTCTAGGTGGTGACATTCTCTAGTGTTTTATTAGTCACTTAGCTTTTTGTCTTTTAGAATTTGGTTGACATCTCTTGTTTATTGATTCTTTTTCCATTCCCTTTGTTGTTTGTGAATTTACATCAACATTTTTTCTTTTAAAAAATTGTGAAATATTTGAGCATACAGAAAAGTACAGAGAATATTTTCACCAACTCTTGTTTGAGTGGGCATTTTTCATGCTTTTTGGGCAGCTAGCACTGTTTGAACACCTGCTTTTTGGCAGCTTCCCACTCTGGATCTTGCCTTACCCAGTAGAAGAATGAAATGTAATCTCCTACCCTTCCTTGCAGCTACGGCTCAGACAGGTAGCATGGGCTCACCAATTAGGCATACCTGTGTGAAATCTGGAAGCAAGTACTTTGCAGACAAGAGTAGTATGAGATACATTTTGTTGAGCGGAGCAGTGATGTGGTTTTCAAGGCAGCAGTGGCAGAGGTCCCATGTAATGGCGCAAGGTGTGGAGGCTTTGCTTAGCAGTTTTTCCCCCGCAGCTGCTCCAAGATATAAAAATGGGCATTTTTGGGGGCTCCGTAGTCCTGACCTCCACGCCTGTGACTTGTGAGCCATTTTATTCTGTTTGTTTAAACTAGCTAGTGTAGATCCTGTTGTTTGTAACCAACAGTGTTGACATACAGCCACTATTTAATTGTAACCACTGTCAACCTATTTCCTCATTTACCTCAGATCCTTTTGTGTTTAAATAAAGGAAAAGCTACACATCCATTGAAGTTCTTGTTATGTCATTTCCTTCCTCTCAAGAAGAACCACTATCCTGTTTGTACCTGTCCTTACTCTTCATAATTTTATATTTTTTTACTACAATCCATAGTATTCTCTGTGTTTTAAAACTAAACATAATTGGTTTCATAATATATATACTTTTGCAATTTGCTTTTATTGCTCATCATTGTTTTTTATGTATAGCATGTTGATACATGTAAAGAGTTAGTACATTAATTTCAACTGCTATATAGTATTTCATTATATGATTAATCCCATCATTAATTCATTTTCTTATTGATGACCACTGAGGATGTCATTGGCTTTTGAGTATTACAGTCTTGCAGAAAATATCCTTGTGCATGTTTCTTTGTGTATACATTTGATAATATCTCCAGGGCCTGTACCACAGTGGACCACGCATCTTCAGCTTTACTAAATATTAATTGGCTGCCACAATAGTTGTACCAGTTTACTCTCTATCAGCAGTATGAGCATTCCCATTTTCTCCACTCCCTCATTAACATTTGTTATTTTCAGACATTCAGATATTTTGTTGGTTGAATATGCACGATCCTATCTCATTTAATTTGCTTAATACTGAGCATATAGTACCAATAAGCATCTCTTCATTTGTTTTTATGAATTACCAGTTTACAACCTTTGCCCCTTTTTCAAAATTGGATTTTTGGGCATCTCATATTTTATATATATATATATATATATATATATATATTTTTTTTTTTTTTTTTGAGACCAAGTCTCATTCTGTTGCCCACACTGTAGTGCAGTGGCACGATCTTGGCTCACTGCAGCCTCTGCCTACTGGATTCAAGCGATTCCCCTGCCTCGGCCTCCTGAGTAGCCAAGTAGCTGGGATTATAGGCAAGTGCCACCACACCCAGCTAATTTTTATATTTTTAGTAGAGATGGGGTTTCACCATGTTGGCCAGGCTGGTCTCCAGCTTCTGGCCTCTAGCAATCTGCTCTCCTTGCCCTCCCAAAGTGCTAGGATTACAAGTGTGAGCCATTGCACCTGGCCGGTTCTTTATATTTTTAGAAAGTTAAACCCTTGTGGGCCAGGTGCAGTGGCTCACTCCTGTAATCCAGCACTTTGGGAGGCCGAGGCGGGTGGATCACCTGAGGTCAGGTATTCGAGACCAGCCTGGCCAACATGGTGAAACCCCGTCTCTAATAAAAATACAAAAAATTAGCTGGGTGTGGTGGCGTGTACCTGTCATCCCAGCTACTCGGGAGGCTGAGGCACAAGAATCACTTGAACCTGGGAGGCGGAGGTTTCAGTGAGCTGAGATTGCACCAGTGCACTCCAGCCTGGGTGACAGAGTGAGACTCTGTCTCAAAAAAAAAAAAAGAAAGTTAAACCCTTATCACTACAAATATTTCTTTTGTCTGGCTTACCTTTTAATTTTGTTTATATTGTCTTTAATTTTAAGGTAGATAATTCATCTTTTCCTCTATGATTTATATTTATGAAATTTAAGAAAGCCTTCCCTAACTTGATGTTATAAAGCAGCCTACTGCATTGTTTATTTTAAAGTCTTGATTTTCACATTTAATTGTATAATTTATTTGAAGTTTATTTTTTGCATATAGAGTGAGGAAAGGGACCTAATTTTGAATCACCCTCTCCTCCACAACGATAGGCAGTTATTCTGGATCATTTATTTCCTGGCTACTCTTTTTCTTTTTTTTTTGTGATGGAGTTTCACTCTTGTTGCCTAGGCTGGAGTGCAATGGCATGATCTCGGCTCACTGCAGCCTCCGCTTCCCGGGTTCAAGCGATTCTCCTGCCTCAGCCTCCCGAGTAGCTGGGATTACAGGTGCCTGCCACCACGATCAGCTAATTTTTGTATTTTTAGTAGAGACGGGGTTTCACCATGTTGGCCAGGCTGGTCTCGAACTCCTGACATCAGGTGATCCACCTGCCTCGGCCTCCCAAAATGCTGGGATTACAGGCGTGAGCCACCGTGCCTGGCCCATTTCCTCTCTAGTCTTACTAATTGTGCCATGCTGTCATATAAAAGGTTCTTTTCAGTGTCTGGGTCTGCTTCATTGGTCCATTTATCTGTCCATGTACCACTGTAACACCGTTTTAACAACTATAGCTTTATAACAAGTTTCGATTTCTCTTATGGTGAGTTCTCCTTTCCTATTCTTTTTCAAAATTTTCATGCTTATTGTAGGGTCAGCTTGTTAACTTCTTAGTTGTCTTAAAATCTGTTTTGTCTGGCTGGGCGCGGTGGCTCACGCTTGTAATCCCAGCACTTTGGGAGGCCGAGGTGGGCAGATCACGGGTCAGGAGATCGAGACCATCCTGGCTAACACGATGAAACCCCATCTCTACTAAAAATACAAAAATTAGCTTGGTGTGGTGGTGGGCGCCTGTAGTCCCAGCTACTTGGGAGGCTGAGGCAGGAGAATGGCATGAACCTGGGAGGCGGAGCTTGCTGTGAGCAGAGATTGCGCCACTGCACTCCAGCCTGGGTGACAGAGTGAGACTCCATCTCAAAAAAAAAAAAAATCTGTTTTGTCGAATAATGACATTCGTATGTCGGGTTTCCTTTTAATGGTACATATTTTTCCATTCCTTTCAACTTTTTCATGTCATTATTTTTTAGATTTAAGAGCATACAGAAATCTTTTTTTTTTTTTTTTTTTTCCTTTCTTAAACCCATTCTCCTAAAATGATTGTGGATTTGGCAGTTTCTCCTTATGGCTAAATCAGTATTTGCTTATTTTATTTTAAGATGATTTTGTTAGCACTGTGTATTCTGGTTTGGGATTTTTAAACGTGCTGATAAATTGCTTCTTTTTATCATTTAAGTAATGATCCTCTCTATCTCAGTAATAATGACTTTCTCCTTTAATCTAGTTTTCTTAATCTATTTTTTAGAAAATGAGGTTCTATTGTTAATACTAGTTTTTGTTTTGTTTTGTTTTTTGTTAGTATTTACCTGGTATATATTACTTTCAGCGTTTTTATGTTAGGTTTTAAGTCTGTCTTTTGTAAATAGCA
Source organism: Pongo abelii (assembly GCF_028885655.2). Lineage (NCBI taxonomy): Eukaryota > Metazoa > Chordata > Mammalia > Primates > Hominidae > Pongo > Pongo abelii. The sequence goes on along the minus strand of NC_072007.2, from coordinate 35,733,325 downwards.
TAAAACTGTTATTTTCCTTTTAAATCTAGTCTTTGAATTACTGTCTTTTAGTAGATAAATTTTAATTTGTATTCACTTTACTGTGTTTATCATTTCTTTGCATTATTTTTTCTCCTTTCCTGTCATATGTTGGATTAATCCAGTTTTCCTTATTTTCCCTTTCTTTTTACTTTGTTTTAGAAGTTAGTATTTCATTCATAGGTGTACCATTATTTAATCTATTCCCTATTTATGGTTGATTTTTAATTTTTGTTACTATACTAATACTTCAATTAGTAGCCTTGTACATATATGATTCCACACGTGTGCTAGTAGCTCTGTAAAATACATTGTTATACCTGATTCCAGGTCAAAGAGTATATGTATTTTAACTTTTAATAAATATAGATAATCTTTTAAAGATAAATTTATCCAATAAGCAGATTTTATATGTCATATGTGATTACATATATTGAAGGAAAGGGGAAATATTTTGTTTTAGGAGTGGCTACTACTGCAGTGTTATTTTTGAAGCATCTCAAAATTGGTTATTATGTCAGGATTGCGTGTTGAGAAAAAAATTCTGCAGACAAAATTTCATATATTTTTAATATATGAATTTTTATATTTATAATATATGAAATTTTCATATGTAATATTTCATATAAATATATTTCATATATTTATAATAATGAAATTTCTTAAAGCAAACATGGATACTGCCTTCCTGATCTGCAGGATTTAGGGAAAACCAAATTGATGCTTGAGTGTCTGTAAGGAATCTATACAAGTCAACTTGAAAAACAGTTCCTCAAATTGGGACACACATATGCCAGGTATAGGCAGTCCTCAATATTAGAACAAGTTGAATTTCCAACATCAGTGGGTACTTGGATACATTTTCTCATTCAATTTAAGCAACTGAGCAAGGTCCTGGGCTGGGTGTAATACCAAAAAATTAAAAAGAATTCTCCTTTCCTACAGAAGCTCAGTCTAGAAGACAGGATAATATATACACAAGTAACAAACCAAATGTGGGGCACAATGCAAAGCACATTTATGGAGGAGCTATAATCTGCTTTGGGAGTATGGAGGAGAAAGATCACTTCTGGCTGTAACCCTTTTTGGAGTTCTTTTACTATGTGCTTGGCCTGGGTTAAGGGAGCACATTGCTGAGCTGCTAGCATTTGAGAAAGAACAGAAGTTTCCTAAGTGGAGACTGGGTATGATTGTTGAAGCCTTGCAGCACAGGTGAGAGGGTGAGATGGGATGGCAGTGACATTTGTGGCTGTCTCATTAGTCAACCCACTCCTTGCAAAGCAAGAACTGGCCCCCAATTCCTTCTCATTGACTTTCCCTCTCTGTTGCACTAGGCAGCAGCTGATAGATTGGTGTTAGTTAGTATCAGGTCATTGGTTGGTTGCAGCTGGTGGTAGAACATAGGGCAGCTGGTTTCGGGGTGGTGGGTCGGGGGAGCGGGGGAAGTCAGGTGTATTTTATTGAGGTGGTTAGGATGGTTTTGGTGATGAGAGATGATGAAACTTCATTGGAATTTCATTGCTGCTTATCTCCAGAGTGGTCAACCACAAGACATCTCTTATCACTTAGCCTATGTTGCAGACTCTCATTACACAGTGAATAGTGTGTAAACAGATCCATATGTTGCAGGATTTCTGCTAAGCACCATTCCTAGTAGCCACATCAACAGTAGCATCATATATGAAACCACTATTTCCTCAGAGTTGGTTTAGGAACCACCTGAATCTGAACCACCTGGTCAGCCTGGTAAAAATGTAGTGTCCTCAGCTCCATTACAGTATTAGAATCTCTGGGAGTGGGAGCCTGGGAGCTTGGGAACATGCATCTTGACAAGCTTCCCAGGTGAGAATCCTTTGATCTTCAGTTATATGTAGAACTTTTCACTTAATTATCTGCTGTGATGAACTTTTATTTACTAAAAATCATTTCTTTCAGCTTAGTGGTATAGTGAAAATGAAATGTTCACTGTATTTAAACTCATTTCTGTTTTTAGACTTGGACTTAGAAAACTAATGGTGTGATTAAGTCAGTAAATATTTGAAAGGGATATGAATATGCAAGATGGTGTTTCATCCCTCAAGGATATCACTTCTATCGCAGTCATTTACACCCCAAAGTAAATAAGGATATACTACGTTAAGTGCTAGTGAACTGGGAAATCCCTGAGCATTACAGAGAAGGGCGGAAGAGTGACTGAATATAGAGAAGACACCATTGTGATGACATCTGAGGAACCCACCTAAAAAATTCCAGTACTTGTATGTCTTAGATGAATGAAGACTAATACTAGTACACTTAGATTTGTTAAAACACTACAGTAACAGGCTGGGTGCGGTGGCTCACACCTGTAATCCCAGCACTTTGGGAGGCCGAGATAGGTGGATCACCTGAGGTCAGGAGTTCGAGACCAGCCTGGCCAACATGGTGAAACCCTGTCTCTACTTAAAATACAAAAAATTAGCTGGGCTTGGTGGTACGCACCTGTAATCCCAGCTACTCGGGAGGCTAAGCCAGGAGAATCACTTGAACCCGGGAGGCGGACGTTGCAGTGAGCCAAGATTGTGCCATTGTACTCCAGACTGGGGGACAAGAGCAAGACTTCATCTCAAAACAAAAAAAACAAAACAAAACAAAAAAACAACAAAACACTACAGTAATAGAAAAAAAATCCTTATGTGAACATTATTTCACTTACTCTTATTGCTATGGGAGAATTTGAAACCCAAAGTGGAAAGTTAAACTCTTATGTGCAAGTTTTACCTGCTAGTTTCACTGTTTTCCAGTTATTAGTAGAGAACCACATGCTCAGTCAGCTTTTTGTGCTTGTGTCCCATCTATGGACTCTATTATTTTTCTTTAAGCTCCCTTTTCTCTTCACGTTTCCTCACTTTCTTGAGGTATTTGCTATCATCTATTTTCAGAAAATTTCTAATATTCTATGTTCTGTATATATTCTTCAGTCCTCTGACTTGACTTTTTTTCTCATATTCCTCTATTTTTTTTCTGCTTAATTTTTTAGCTACTGGGTCCATCTAACTGATGACAGTGAATACGAAAGGCTTGGTGTTGAATCCCATAAATTTCTGGGGAAGTGGGTCAGATCCTAGATGAATCTCTTAACATTTTGCAATTTATTAAAACCATCCTTAGTTTGTAACTTACACACACACACACACACACACATACATGCATACATATATATACCTTGTTACTTACCCCTTCCTCCAATCCAAACACAGACTCAGTCTCTGCTCATGCTCCAACAATTTTTGTAATGACTGGCCAGGAGGAATCCCTCTAAGATGAGGAGATAGGCAGTCAGAAGCCTAGGTGGGCTGGGTGTGAGAGAAAACCCAGGAACCCTGGTTCTTTGGGTTGTCACCACGGGATTATAGTTAGTTTGGAGCTAGAGTGTCCTTGGGGAGATCTGCTATGGTAGATCATTTGATTTAAATGACTGAAATGTAAAAGTTTGAAAGTTTGTGTTTAACACTTAATGCATAATAGACATTGTGCTTTTCACATGCATGATTTCATTTAAGCCTACATCCTATGAAATATGAAATATATTCATCATTTTATTGATGAAGAAATTGAGGCTTAGAGGAAGATTAAGTATCTTTCCCAAGCTTCATGTGAGTGTACTCAAATGCTCTTCAAATAAGGCATTTCTCAGCACAGCTTTTCTTTAAGTGCCTTTGTAATGTTCATAGCTTTTTATTGTAACTTCAGGAAGGTTATACTACAATAGTTTATTCCAGTCCTAATGTTCTATGACTTTGTGTCTTTAGGCAGCAAGCAGGATTTTGAAGAACTGGGACTCAAAGCAAGGAGTCCTCTTGTAGATATACAGTGGCAGATAAAATGAATTGAAGAAACACTCTTTTTTTTTTTTTTTTTGAGATGGAGTCTCACTCTGTCACCCAGGCTGGAGGGCAGTGACATGATCTTCGTTCACTGTGAACTCCACCTCCTGGGTTCAAGTGATTCTCCTGCCTCAGCCTCCTGAGTATTTGGGATTACAGGCACGCACCACCATGCCTAGCTAATTTTTGTATTTTTAGTAGAGATGAGGTTTCACTATGTTGGCCAGTGTAGTCTAGAACTCCTGACCTCAAGTGATCCACCCGCCTTGGCCTCCCAAAGTGTTGGAATTATAGGCGTCAGCCACTGTGCCTGGCCTGAAGAAACACTCTTGAATGTGTTCTACCTACATGGGAGCTCCGTGGAGCCACAAGCTCATTCCAGGGGTTAGGAGAAGAAATTCGTCTTGGCAGCACATACAACTTGAACAGAAAGTGGGGCAAAGCCCAATGGGTATTCTTACATGAGAATACTGTGTCCTAGGAGTCAGGAATGTTCCCTTTAGTATCCTCATAATTGTCTTCCATTGTCTTTTTTTGGCAGATAGCTTCTGAAATTATAATTTGTACTTTGCAAAAGAAAATGGGCCATAAAAATTATTTTAAATCAACTAAAGACTCATGAGATTTATTTGGTTACAGTGAATAACCTGGACAAAATGTTGAGAAGAGTTGTTAAAACAAGTATACATTAAATATACTAACAATTACATTTGGTTACATATTTGTAAGTGATGATTATTTAGAAAAACCGCATAGAAATCCAAACCTTAAAAATTCTGCAAATCAAATCATTAGCTTTTCCCTTCTGTAATAAAGTTAGGGTGACTAGTTCTTGGATTAATCTAACTATAACATTAATGTAGCACTTGATTATCTTCTGGAATAATTCTCTATCTCACCTAAGCCTCACAGCAACCTTGTAAAGTATTATCCCCATTTTATGGAGGAAGAAACAGGCTTAGAAGTGGAAAGGTAGATTCTCTGCTCGCACAACCGTATTATGTGGCTAAGCTATTGAACTTGAACCTAGATTTGGGACTTCATTTCAAATATGAAATTTTTTGATTAAATCTTTGTATCTTGTATGGAAAAAATATCTCATTAGCTGTCAGATGTTATTTACCCTGCTAATTGTTAAAAATATTTCATTTAAAAAATTTAGCTTCATAGCCTTTCAGTTTCCCTTTAAGAGTCAAATAAAAGTATTAATTTTAAACTTAAGTTGCCTAAACAGAAAATCGTTACCTGGGGGAAAGTACCAGTTTCTAAATCTTTTAAAAAATGTTGCCAGACAATCCATGATAGAACTGGAGGTTAGTAGTCCTTCTAATTTTTAACTCCAAAAATATTATAGAAATTTGTGTTTAGCCCACATTTCTAACAGTTGAATCAAAGGTGTTTAGGAACATTATAACGAACAAGCCAAAACCTGCAATTAAGAATGACATGAATATATTTTCTGTTAATGATAAAAACAAACATGGGCTTGACATTTAAATGAAAATGTTTGCATTTAGGATACTACTGATAAATCTTTTAAATAACCTTACTTTCAAAACTTAGTTTAAGGTTGAACATCCCAGTGACCAAAACAGATTGAAAAATGATAAAGCCTGAAGTCTAAGTTTATCCAGCAGGGTGACTCATGCTTCTTTGTCATCCTCCCACGGCAGCAATTTGTTCCATGTGAATGCTAGTAACAGGCATCATACCCTGTTAATGCTAACATGTAGGAGTCAGTTGGAGGTAAAAACCCCTATCACGATTAGCATTAACAGCATACAGCCTACAGCAAGCCTTCAGCACTCAGAGGATGAGGCATAAAGAATTTAAACCACAGATTTCCCCTTCCTGGTTTGTGCCACCTGCAAGAGAGAAAGAAATGTTTGTGTATGCACATGCGGTTATAAAGCTGGAGTGACAGAATATAGTAAATCTGAAAGGAAAATAGTCCATTTTCTGTTGAAAGGAAGGAGCTCATTAAATCCTTGGAAGTAATTTTTTGAAAGTGGTAGAGAAATTGGCAATTAAAAGATGACATTGTTACCTTTAGGCATATTTGAAGACTTTGAAAATTATGTTTTAAATTCTATTCTCTAGTTTTGAATCGGATACACATATGTATCATGTTCTTTAAATAAAAAACAAAAACCACTCTTCGGAGTTTTCAAATGCCAAAATGCAAAGAGGGAAGCTTGCATTCTGACACAGTACAGTTTTTTTTTTTTTTTTTTTCTGATTTGTACTTCATCTGGGAGCTAGACAATTAAAGGCCCAAATGTTCAAAATAGTCCTTTATGATTTATGAAAATTAAAACCCAATTAACCTGTTTTATAAGGGTAGGGTTCAGGCTGAATTTTTCATTCTGTAATACATAGTTGAAGTTTTACCTTTATTCTTTCAGGAAATATGATACAAGCAATGGAGGTTTGCCTACAAACGAATCTATCTGAAAATGTCCCTGTCTACTATTTAGAGATTCCTTTGGGGAAAGCACTACCCAGTGGCTTTGGTTTTGACTACATAAAGGAAGTATGACTTAAACAGTCCTCTGTATTTCAAACTACTTGTCTTAGGCAGAGGGTTGATTAAAAAAAAGAACAAGATGAATTTGCTACTTCCTTTTAGAGTCTGATTTTACTCTCTCAGATAAAGTGACATTTCTCCCACAGGTTTCTGATTTCAGTGTTACTATAACAGAACCTAGAAGTTAGAGTATCATTCAAGTATGTGGTCTCCTGCAGTACAAGAGGGGAATCACCTTTTCTTTTATTTAATAATGAAACCAGCTAGATATAAAAATGTGACTAAGTTCAAAAGAAACGTATGAAGTAAAAAATTCCCCAGTGAATATATTTTGACGGGGCAGAATATCGTGGTTTGGAAATTTCCAAACCAAGGAAATATATCATTCTTACTGATAGTATTTTTTTTTTAAACTTCACTGTTTTCTGAGATGAATTAGTTGATGATGAAAAAATTTGGGTTAAATGATGTCACTTCAGGAATTCAATTCATTCTATAGAATTTCAGTCAATAAAGACTGTAAAAACAAGGACTTTTTTTCCCCCTTACAGGGTCCTGGACACAGTAAATGTTCAATAAATACATATTAATAATCTAGTGTTAGTGCCACCCCAGCCAACATAACTCACCCTTTTCTTAAAAGATGTGTTTAATTTGTATTGAAGGTAAATTGCTGGCATACTGTTCTACCCATAAATTTTATTCCTGTTCTTTAAAGATAACATATGAGCACAGGTATTAAAATAAATATATTTAGTATACTAATTAGCTTTTTCTCTCTTTTTAAATATACATATGAATTGCCTGATTAGAGCACTCAGAAAAGTGACAGTGTTTTTGATAATGTGTTATATATATTAAAAATTCTAATAGCTTTTCTTATTTGTTCAAACTCTAAATGTATATTGAAATAAAACATGTCACACAGGTCCCCTTTTGTTCTCAAACACAACCTTGTCATACAGGCGTGATGAATTCCTAACACTGTAGAGAAATGAGAAGTTTGTCTAAATATACCATAGAACCTTAGGTCATATTTAAAACACAATGATAGACGAAAAACATTAACGAACAGAATAAAGGAGAAATATCCCAGAATATATATATATATATATATATATATATATTTTCAATTTAAAAATAGTAGACTTTTAAGGACATTAGAATGACTAGAAGGTCATTCATCCATCAGTGTGGAGTCTATGTCCACTTCCAGTGTTTTTGACTGGGCTAAGCAACCAACAACAGAATTGCTATATGCCTGAGTGGGAATTAGTGGTCGTAGACAACAAAGACCAGTCTATTAGCCAAGGCATAGGGCAGAGGGTGCTTTCATGAGGTAATAAGAAATGAAGTAGTTCTTTCTGGAATCGGTGTGGCCACCAGCTGGTAAAGTGGCAGGGGAAGAATTATACACAATTATAGGCCTGACAATCAATAGTGACAGTGCTAACCAAGTAAGAATGTGACAAGCATAATGTTTAATGTATAGCAATGCAAGAGGAATTTATATGAATTATACATTAGAAATTAGATTGGGGTCTTTGACTAGGTAGTTCTGCACATATACTTCCAGTCCCCTCACTCCACAATACTTCTTAGGCCTACCACATGAAATATCCATTGTCAGTATAAGTTTTACTGTGTAGCATAGGTTCCAAGTTAAATGTTCTTAACAAATTACTACACACTGTCTGAGTATCAAAATCATTCCTTCTCACAGTGGGTAAAAATCTACCAAGAGGAAGCACTGTGTATACTAGATTAATGATAACACCAAGTATCTTTCATTATATGACAGGCAATTCTTCCTCTCGTAGTAAGAATGAAGCTGAAGGTGGCACTTTGGGAAATTTTTCCTTAAATTATGCTTTCCTGAAGGACAATTTTTTTGGGGGGGTGGAGTGTGAGCATAAGATTTAAGAATATCTGGCTGGGTGCGGTGGCTCATGCCTGTAATCCTAGCATTTTGGGAGGCCAAGGTGGGTGGATCATGAGGTCAGGAGTTTGAGACCAGCCTGACCAACATGGTAAAACCCTGTCTGTACTAAAAATACAAAAAAATTAGCTAGGTGTGGTGGCGTGCGCCTGTAATCCCAGCTATTCAGGAGGCTGAGGCAGGAGAATCACTTGAACCCGGGAGGCAGAAGGTTGTAGTGAGCCGAGATTGTGCCACTGCACTCCAGCCTGGGCAACAGAGCAAGACTCTGTCTCCAAAGAAAAAAAAAGATTTCAGAATATCCTTTTATTCTTACCTTGTTGATTTGCCAGGAAAGATGTTATCAAAACTATATATTCAGAGCATAATATGTCCTAAGTTTGTCATTAAAGTTCTGGTTTTCCTTCAAAAATTTTTTATTGTGGTGAAATATGTAATGTAGACATAATGTAAGTTTAACATCTTCACCATTTTTAAGTGTACAGGTCAGCTATATTAAACACTTAGTCATAATGTTCTACAACTATCATTATCATCCATCTCCATAACTCTATCTTGTAAGGATCTCGTTTTATGTCTAAATCATAGGTTATATTCTTCTACAATTATATATATTTCTATATTGCTGCTTATTCTCAGCACCAACCATTTAAAATTTGCATACCAAGGAACTGCACACCATAAAGTTTTCTTTAAAAAAAGTTACAGTGGTCGAATTTCATAACCAAAGCGATTGTGGGATAGCTCTAATTTTATTTACCCTGAAATATGCAAATAATTTAAAACTATTAATTTGTTGTTACAAATCAACTGTACATCTATTTTTACTGAAAATCATCTTATATTGATGTAGCAATACAAATTCTAGGTCCAAAGCCATTTTAGTAGGTGAAATGGAATGTAATTATGTTGTTGAAAATTCAAATGATTTAGTTTAGGTAACTTCCTCTGCATATTTTCCCACTTTAACATTTATGTGTACCAATCAAAAACATAATCATTAAGATGGAATAATGTTGATTCCTATTTGGATCAATTTGCTAAAAGCAATTAGCATACACTTGTATATGTGGAAGCGGTATCTGGCTTTTCTATCAGAATTTATTCTGATTCTCTATATTCTGCCACTGCAGTTTTGGTTTACATCATGGAAGTAAGCAGTGATTAATGCAAGTATATAAAAATAAGGATTCTGTGAAACTTTGGACTTGTCATAATCTTTAGAATAACAACGATTTCTTGGTTACCTTTTGAGGTAGGATCAAAAGTTGAAAGTGGCTGCCAACTTGATGCCCCAACGACCTGCCTCTATAAAAACTGCATCTGTCAGCGTGTTTCCCTTCCCTTTTACTTAAGACAGAATTCCTTACCATGACAGCCATCTCCATTGGGTGGGAGAGCCAAGGTGACAGGTAAGGTCTCTGGTAGGTTGTTCTTGAAATGCAGACAAGTTGTCTGGGGAAAAAGGGTTGGGGTTGAAGTTGACAAATCACCTTAGATGTGTTTATTAGGTTAGTTAGTCATCTTTGAAAGCAGGGATCAAGGGCTGAGGAGAGAGGACCCGGGATAGGTGGATTTTAATGAGAATAAAGGGTAATTTAGAGGAAAGATAAGGATGTACCCCAAATAGTTTGATAGTTCAATAGTTTTTTATTTATAATTTAAGCTCACACTTTTCATGTCCAGCATAAAGCAGCAACAAATTAAGTATTTAGACTATCATCTGAGTTTTAGTTCTCTGAGTTTCAACCTCTCTACATGCTGTAAAATGTCATATAAAGTGTTTAATTTCTCAGAAATTCTTCATGAAGACTTGCAATGTTCTCTGACAAAAAGAAAATCCAAATGACTGCCTTTCTAAAGTGTATTCATTTATGTAAAGATTATCACATATTTTCTGTAGAATATGATTCTGTGTTACATCTCAATAACTGACATTAAAGATGAGTCAACTTCTCTGCTACCAGGGAATGAGGTAAAGAGTATTATGTTTCCTCTTGACTTCACGAGTTCCATCATTAACAAGGGATTGATGGTGTGACTTACTACTGATTGAGATGGTGGCCAACTGGCGTCACGTCTTCTGAAGTACACAAACTCATCCTTAAAGGTAAAAATGGATTGTTCTGTAGGAATAACTTATATCCTGAAATCTTGGTGAATGACAAGATTACCACTTTTCAGATCATTAACTTTAGATATAAGAAAAATTCCCTGAGTGAGCCATTGCTGGGGGAAAAATTATAAACTTTTCATGTCATGATATTTTATTTACTTCCATAAAAAATTAACATCAGTTCTTGATATTTCTAATTGAGAGCTCTTTATTGAAAAATAGCAGCTATTTCTAAATTAAGAGCTCCTTATTGAAAATAGCAGTTTGCACACACAATAGCATAACATTCTTTTCTGTATTTTGAGAATTAAGAAAATAAATGTTTTTAAAGATATATGCCAATAGTGATATTTAACACATAAAGGTGTGATGTATTTTTGAAGTGTCTTAGAAGAAAGCCAATGTGGATATTGCAGGATCACTGTGGAAATGTGTATCAGTGACCGTTTAGTTGTAAATGCACAAAAGAGAAAGAATGTCAGCCTTAGAGGATTATCCTGCTTTTCCCAATTTTAGAACCAGGAAGCTTTTACTGAAATGGCTTTGTGGAACTTACTTACAAGCTAAGTAACCTTCCCAATAGTTTTATTATGGACAGTAATTAGTGCTTTCACTTTTCTGATGAAGATGTGTAAAAAAAAAACAGGTTAGGAATTTCCTCTCCCCAACCAGACTCATTCTGTGGAATAAGCAGAAGCAGGACGACAGCCAGCTGGAGTCTGACTGCAGGGACTTGCTTCCTCAACACCCTGACCTCACACTGGCTCAGTGGAAGGTCTGAACTGTGCTGAAATGTTATAGAACAAATGTGAATAAAGCTGTGGGTAGGGAGGGGAGAGCTAGTGGGAGAGATGCATTCTGTTGCTTTAAGTGATGGCCATTCTTTCTTATTTCTTGTTTCCACAAAACGTTTTCCATTTGCCTACAAACTTCTTAATATCATATGTCCATAAGAGAACTGTAATACTTTTTTAAATTTATAATTTGATTTTGATGTCTTTTCTCCCTACTCCCAAGGAACAGAAAATAGGGTGGCTGTTATTGCTCTGGAGTGTTTTGTCACCCTTCCATGAGGCCTCCTCTGTGCATTTGAGTTCACTGTTTATGCTCAACACTGAATGTCAACAAAATGCCTCATTTGGAACTTATTATGTGTTACCTGTTTGTTTCTTGTATCCATATGTCTCTATCATAGGAAAAAATTGCTTTTCTATTTCTGTAAGCTACAGTTTATCTTTTTCTACTTCCACACACCATAATGGCCCCAAGCAAGGAAGAATTTGTGTACTAAGAACTATTTAAGGCAAATGATGTAAACAAAAGGTTTGGTTTTGCCTTTTTAAAAATTCATTGTCTTACACGGATGGGATACCCTGTGTTATAAGGCAAAGACCATTTACCTGTTACATTCCCGTGGCATTTGACCCAATGCTTTAACAAACCAAATGAGGGTCATGTTCACTGCTCCACAAGATGTCACCATACACACTCTTAGGCACTAGATACACCTACTTTAAGTTGTTCAAGTATGGACCTGTCCTCTTTGCCTTCCTTCTCTTGCCCTCTCAGATAGCGCACTCCTGGAGGCTGGTTTCTCCTCATCTCCTGATGGGACCCTGCTTCTCTCTCTTCCCCAAGGTGGCTAGTCCTCTCTCCATCCTCTGTCAGAGCACTTATCACACTGGATGGTAATTATTTCATGTGTCTCAGTGCTGAGGTGTATGTGATGGCAGAGACCGAGTCTTCCCTCAGTGCTGGATATACAGCTGACAGATACTCACTAAATACTTTTGAATAAATGTTTGAGAGTCTCCAAAGGCATTTCTATCTGCACAGTGGTCTTTTATTTGGCACTGGAGCATTTCAGGACTTAACTGATATGCAGGTTCTTGGAGAATTTAGTAGAAGCTTACAAATGTGGAGATATATTAATAAGATTTGTTGGCATTCCAGATTGGCAGTGGACCCTTTTTAGAAGATTCCAGGCTTGGATCTCAGTCTGTCAAGTATAAGAAACAGAGTAAAGCTGGAGAATACTAGTAGAAATCATCATCTGGACTTGTGGGTAAAAATTAAGTTTCATCCTTGATTTTTAAAATCACTCTTGGATGCCATAATCATGTGTTTTCATTGCATAGAACCATGTACTTGTTCTTAGGAGATCCATGCTCAAGCATTTAGAAGTTAGATGCCAGGTTTGCATATAGATATAGACAGAGAGAGAGATGGGTAGGGATACAGAGAGATAAGCCAATGTGGCAAATATTAACAATTAGCAAATCTAATTGAAAAGTAGGAATGTTCATTGTTCTGTCATTTTCAGCTTGCCTGGGTTCCATTCCAGACCCCACCAGTGTTACTAGCTGTTTGGTATTTGGCAAGTTAATAAACCTCTTTAAGGCTTAGTTGCTTCTCTGAAAATGGAGATAAAGGTATAACCTACTCAAAAAGTCTTTGTGAAGATGAAGTGACAATGCAAAACATTTAGTTGGGTGCCAGCCTCATAATCAGGGCTCAATGAATGTTAGCTGTGATACTAATGACATCAGTCATCAATGCTTAGTGAGTACTTTGTAAGTACCCTACATCTATCACATGTTACACTTGCATTTTAAAAGAACAAGCCCAGATACGTTTACCACTGTATAATTGAACCATTATATCAATTAGAGGTTATCTACAAGCAGGTAAAAGCCAAGTTAAAATAATTATTTGGTTTATCCTAATCTTTAAGTCTTAAAGTAACTGCTAAAAGGTACACCAAAATGTTTTCTTGGAAATAATTTTCAGAAGTATTTTAGTAGTTTTTCTTTTGGTTAAGGAGAAGGATATGCATTCTGAAACAAAAATTCTAAAAACCAAACAACTTTTTACTGTGTCAGTGTGGTCTCTGAAAATTCATGACACAGTAAAATGTCTTTAAAACATCTTTACTTTCTCAGACTGCATTTGTATCTCACCTTCCAAACTGATTTCTTATAATACACACGATCATCTACTGAAACAAAATAATAGCAAACACTTACACAGAGCTCCCTCTGTGCCAAGCACCTAAGTGTTTGATGTATACTAACTCATTTATTCCTCGTCACAACCTTAGGAATGAGTATTCACACCCTCCCCATTGAAACACAGGGGCCTTGAGGCACAGGCAGGTGAAGTAACTTGTGCAAGGTTAATCAGTGGCTAAGGAGCATGCTGCTGGGATGCCTACCTGGGCAATCTGGCACCTGTTTCCCATGCTTGGAACCCTTATTCGTGTGAGCATATAAAGGACCATAGCATTTTGTTAAGACAGCCAGGAACTTATAATTTGTGTAGAACACTCTTGTTTATGGAGAACTGGCATAAATGTCATTGTAGGGCACTGTTTCACCTTATCCAAACATCAGCCTCACAATTTCATTAAATCAGCTATTTGATATTCTTCACTAATCTTTCCTTCTGCCAGTGCCTTAACCCTGTCTACCCATACAAGGTAGCAATATCTGTGCTAATCTGTCCTAACAATTAGCACAGATATTAGTGATCTGTGCTAATTGATTAATATCTCTGCTAATTGTTTCTCAGAATTAGCACAGATATTCACAATCTGTTTTAAACTACAGCCACTTAAGCTATGTTAAGCCTCACTTTCTGGTGAGTGTGTCACTGTGTGTAAGGGTGGTAATTTTAGGAATCACATCTTCTTCCACATTGCTGAGAGCCTTGGACTTGTGAGTGAGGATGCTGAACTGCTCAGACATATGATGTGCTTATTTGAGGATAGATGTGCTTTTGCGCTGGTTTTGCTTGAGGCTCTGAATATTGTAAGCCCAAATACATTGATTGACGGACAGAACTTAAGTGTTTCAGGGCAGATGAGAATTACATAGCAGTGATCATATTAAAAGCATTGTATTTCCTTAAGAGTCTGAGATAAGAAAAATTTTTTCATATATATATGAAACTCATATATGAAAGTTGTAGCTACTGAGAGGTGGGATAAAAAGAGGCTTTTAAAATGGTAATATTTTTCCTTGAAAAGTAGTGTTTCACAATTTTTTAATTCTATCTAATTTAAGGAAACATGTAACAGTTTTGAGTCCAGTAAGATCAGTGAAAGATAAAAATACTTCTATAGTGAATTATAGTGGTACTTACTTTGACTTACTTTGGACATAGAGGATATAAATTCACTAAGACCAGCTGTGTCTTAGGAGGTATATGAAAGTGAGCTTGGTAGTTACACTGGAATCACAGAATTTCATCAGTGTAAGGGATTTTAGAAATGGTTCAGTCCCTGCCGCCCATCAACCACCCATCTTAGAGATGAGCAAAATGAGGCACAGAACTCTGCAGAGTTGGTCCTAGAAACAAACTGTGGTTCTCAGGCTGGTGCTCCTTCCCCAGTATTGGGCTTCTGCAGAGTGGCAGCCTGATATCAAAACAATAAGGCTGTTAAAATCAATAGCTTCAGCTAAGCAATAGCCAATGACTAACAAAAATGGAGACACCAGCTAGTTAAGGGCACTAGCTGGTGCCCAGTCCAAGAGATAGAGGTGCCCAGTCCAAGTGAAGGGCAAGAGTCTACATACCACTTTCCTCTATTCAAGCTATTTATGCCTACTAGGTTTAGAATACTGATTATGAAAGTGGACCCCCGAAGAGGGTCATGGCTGAGATTCAAGGAAGCCTCTAGCCTGCTGACATCGAATGCAAAATGCTGTGTGAGGATGCACATTAACAAAAATTTTCTGGGAAGAGCATATAAAATTTCCATTAGCTTCTCAAGGAGGAAGGAATAAAGGATTTTTAATAACTATTACTCTAAAATGAAAGAATTCCTTTAAATTGAATGGCAGATCTTAGTCATGACATGAAAAGCTGATTAAAAAAAAACTTTTCAAAAGTTAAAACCTAGGGCTTTTTGGGGTAGATTTTTTTATTTATAGAGGACTGGTAAGATGAGGTATTTAAAGATGAAGGTTACAAATTTTCCATGTTGGCACATGGAAAGTAAAGAATGGCAAAATTTGTAGCACATTCTAATTAGTTCAAGTATCTATGTTATCAAAATTGAAATGATATCAAATTGCACAGCAACATCCTGATGGCCTTTCCTCTAACTTTCTGGGTTTGTAAGGGTAGGGTTGTGCCTATCCTGCTCACCTTTGTCTCTCCAGTGTCTAGCATAGCGTCCAGCACAGGCAGACAATGATGACTTTTTTTTTTTTTTTTTTTTTTTTTTGGTAAAGACCAGAAAATTACACTTTTTACACATGACTAGGTTAAAACAAAAGTAGACATTTGTGCAAACACCACTGTTCTCCCTTGAAGTGGTTGTAGGTCTCAGACAGTGCTAATTTTTCTCTTTCTTAATGTGTGTGGTTAGGAAGCTGGGTCCTGTGGCCAGAGTGAGCTGACCCACTATGTGAGGAAACTTGCTTATCATAGCCTAATAAGGAGTAGTCCTTGCGGCAGAAGTAATTACTAAATGTGCTTTGGTCATTTGACAGAAATCAGGGAGGCAGCAAGGAGTCATGGAAATGAGCCCAAACTGAGAGTCAAAACCCTGTGGTCTGCCGACACCCCCATCCCACATCCGTACCTAAAAGCAGGCTGTGCACTAGGGACCTAGTGACCTTACTAGAAAAAACTCAAATTCTCCGAGCCACAAGTCCTCATGGGCAAAATGTAGATACCACCACCTAACCCTGCCAATTTCCTATCATTGTGACTATCAAATTAAACCACAGGCAGGAAGTTGCCTTGAAAACTTTTTATAGCGTATATTACTGTTCACATAGATAAGCAATTAACTTTACATATACCCGTTTTTAAAAGATCAGTCCTGTGATTAAAAGTTCGGCTGCCCTAATTCACTTCGATTATACATTAGGTTAAAGCCATATAAAAGAGGCACTACTTCTTCGGAGAGATGAATGGATATTACAAGCAGTAATTTTGGCTTTGGAATATACACATAATGTCCACTTGACCTCATCTATTTGACACAAAATGTAAACTAAATTGTGAGCATCATTAGATACCTTGGCCTTTTCAAATCACACAGGGTCCTGGATCTGCTGTGTGATGCTGGAAAAGTAACTTCACTTCTCTGGGCCTCAGCTCCTTACTTTTTAACATACTTTGGATTCTTATATCTTTGTCAGCTGTCAACTTCAGTATTTTCAGGTTAAATTCTATCCATAGTCATCCCAATATACCTGCTTTAGATGATACAAACTTCAAAAGATCCGGCTCTCCCTGGTAAAACGTGGAGGACAGACACCAAGGGGGTTTCGTGAGAGTAAAGAAAGGCAACCGCTGGGCAAAAACGCACCCTGGCACAACAGGAGCGAATAAATACAGATGCTGATTGAGCGTTTGCTCCATCTTAGCTTCTGTTAAATGAAGACATTGATATCTAAAATGCTATGAGTCTAACTTTGTAAAATTAAAATAGATTTGTAGTTATTTTTCAAAATGAAATAGAAAAGATACAGTTTTGAAGGCAGTCTGTTTTTCCACCCTGCCCCTCTAGTGTGTTTTACACATTTTTCTGGCTGCTCTAACAGGGAAGCTGGTCCAGGGCCATTATACAGGTACCTCCCCAACCATCCAAGGAAACTTTGCAAAGAAGCTCAAGTATTAGGTTTCGAACACCCCTCCTTCCCCCTGCCTCTGCCCGCGGGAATCCATCCAGCGCAATCTCTGGTCCCGGGCGAGGCGACACCACTGAGTCCCCAGGCGGCACCCGCAGGCACGCGCGGGACCGGGCCGGGCTCCACGGCCACGTGCGCGCTGCCCCCGCCTTGCCTCGCCAGTTAACCCGGCGGTGACCCTCGCACCGAGGTTCCCCGGCGTCCCTGCCACGTTCAAGAGAGGAAAGGCGGGCGGGGGCGCGAGACTGAAGTCGGCGTACCTGCAGTGCCAGGAGCGTCTCCTTGGTTCCCCGCGCTTGCTCTGCGGGCGGCTCGGGGCTCCGCGATCCGCTCCTTTCCGAGGCTGCAGGCGGCGCTGGGCCCGGGCTCGGCCGCGCACAGGAAGCCCGCGCCTGCGAACGTGCGACCCTTTTATAACTCACTTGTGACTCATAACCGACCAGGCGCCTTTTCTGCAAACCCCCCCCCCGCTTCTCCCCCCTCCTGCCTGTTCTTGGAACCTACAGCTTGAAAAACTTTTTTCTTTTTAAAGGAAAAGTCGAAAAAGCCCAGCGCCCGGGTAGTTGGTGTTTTCCCCTTTCCCTTTCTCGTGGGTCATTGCGTGTGTGTATTTTTTTTCTCTCGACACACGCCGTGTACTTTCCTGCACCCGCGCCGCAAGGCTCGGGCTCCAACCTTTGTTCTTAAAAGGAAACGCCTTCAAATGACGGCCCAGACGTCGCCCGAACTTTCAGTCGGCTGGAGGGGGAAGTGGCGACTTCTTGCAACTGGGTGGCAGGAGTGTCTCTACTCTCTCCTTGCAGGGAGCCCGAGAGGAGCAAGTGGGAGTTTTTTCCTCCTGGACCGAATCAGCTGGAGCCAAGCAGGTCCCTAAGAGAGGAAGAAATGGTCTTCAGGCGATCCTGGATTTCATCCCTACCTCATCACCCTTCAAGAGCCCGCGTTTGGTTTGGAATATGTAACTGGGCTTTGAGAACGTTTGTACTGTGTCTGGTACCCGCATTTATACTCGGGATGTCAAGATATAGGACTGAAAACTTCAAAAATTTTTGACCTCAACAACATTCTCCCCTTGTCCTCCACTCCCATCTCCAGGACACATTCCTGGAGCATATGGGACTTCAGTCGTTTTAATTTTTGGTTTTGTTGCCTCTCTCTTTTCTCCCGGACCCTGCCACAAGGGGAACATTTTCCTCGAGCAGCCATTTGATTTTGGGGGATGGAAAGGAACAAATAGATCTAAAGCCTGGCAAGTTTATCCTACAAGCCTAGTCGAGTAACTCATTCATGGGTCTCAGTTCAATAAACGTTTAGACCTTGAAGAAGAAGAAGGAAATATGAAGAAGAGAAGGAGGACAGGAATAGATCTAGCCTCATCATCATGTGACTGGGGCCTTTTTGTAAGAAAGACGGGGCCACTGCTGGATTGCATTGCAAGTATACAGTACTTGGACCTCCCTGTCAAGGGCACAAGACATTTTAGAATAGTTTGTATTAAACTGATGTCAGTTACATGTCAGAATACATGTCAGAGCTGGAAATCCCATAATACTTAATTTACAGATGGCTCAGGTTGGTTAAGGAACTTGGGAGCATTTTAAAACCCTCTATTCTTAAGATACATACTTTTTCTCTTCCTTATAATTCAAACAAGAATAAGCATGATGATAACAACTAACACTTATAAAGCATTTACCATGTGCCAGATCCTGTCCTAACACTCCTTATATGCATTAACTCTTTCAGTCCTCACTATGATCATATGAGGGAGGAGCGTTATAATCTCTATTTCCAGATGAGGAAACTGAGCACAGAGAGATTAAACATGTTACCTTAGGTCCTAGTAAGTAGTCAAGCTGAGATTCAAACTCAGTTCCAACCCTGGAGGGCTGGCTCCGTAGTCCAGTCTCCCTGCTTTCCAGATCCATGTGACATCGAGGAGCTGGGGAAGTTGTGCAGTGGGGCATGTGGCAAGGATGCATGGTCCCCACCCAGGTGGGGCACGTCCCTCTGCTGGTTACAGATGCCTGCAATGCCTTTCTGAATTTCCCATTTCTCATTCTAGGTTGAACTATAAGAAATTGCCCATAGGCAATTCTAGGGAGACCTTTCATCCCTAGAATGACAAGTTTGTATAATTCACTTTAATAGAAACAGGAAATTGCTCAATCCTCCCTTCTTCCAGTGATGGAAGTAATTTCAGGTCATGTGCAAACCTCCGCATTTTAGGTCCCAGTTTGAGACACCCAGAATAGTGGATGGAGAAATGGGTTTTAGGAGTCAAATACACCTGCATTTTACACTAATTCTAGCTGTGGAATCTGAAGGTTAAACTTTTTGTGTCTCAGCTTCCTATAAATGACAATAATGATGTCTCCCATCAGGGATTACTATAGACTGAATCATGTTCTCCTCAACTTTATGTGTTGAAGCCCTGACCCCCAATGTTATCCCCATTTGGAGATAGGGCCTGTGAGGAGGTGACAAAGGTTAAATGAGGTCAAAAGGGTGGATCCCTAATCCCATAGAGCTAGTGCCCTTATGAGAAGAGGAAGAGACACCAGAATTCCCTTTCTCTCAGAGATCAGTCAAAGCAGAGGTCATGTGAGCACACAATGGGATGGTGGTTTCCTGTAAGCCAGGAAGAGAGTCCTCACCAGAAACCGAACCCTGCAGGACCTTGATCTGGAACTTTCTAGCCTCCAGAATGTGAGAAAATAAATTGTTGTTGTATCAGCCACCCAGTCTATGGTATTTTCTTATGGCAACCCTAGCAGACTAAGAGGGATATGATGATTAAATAAGGTGATGGATAAAAAGTACCTGCTCCAGGCCAGGCGCAGTGGCTCATGCCTGTAATCCCAGCACTTCGGGAGGCTGAGGTGACTGGATCATGAGGTCAGGAGATCGAGACCATCCTGGCTAACACGGTGAAACCCCGAATCTACTAAAAATAGAAAAAAAAAAAAATTAGCCGGGCATGATGGCAGGCACCTGTAGTCCCAGCTACCCTGGAGGCTGAGGCAGGAGAATGGCATTAACCCGGGAGGCGGAGTTTGTGGTGAGCCAAGATCGTGCCACTGCATTCCAGCCTGGGTGACAGAGCGAGACTGTCTCAAAAAAAAAAAAAAAAAAAAAAAAGGACCTGCTCCAAACGGATAGCTTGAGAAAGTAAGAGCTGGCCACCTGCCGGGACAAGTATCCCATGGATGTTGTTGTGGGCTGAATTGTGTCCCCCTCCCCCGACCTCCCAAATTCATATATTGATGTCCTAACACCCAGTACTTCAGATGAGATTGGGTGTGTGTGGGGTGGTATGGCTGTAGACCACCCAGTACTTCAGAATATAACCTTATGTGGAAACAGGGCCTTTGTGGATGTTATTAGTCAAGATGAGGTCTTATTAAAATAGGGTTGGCTCCTAATCCAATATGACTGGTGTCCTTAGAAAAAGAACATGATGTGTAGAGAAAGAAACACATATAGAAGGAAGACAGTGTGAAGAAACATTGGGAAAAGATGGCCATCTACCAGCCAAGGAGAGGGGCTTGAAACAGATCCTTCCCTCACAGCTCTCAGGAGGAACCAATCCTGCTGACATCTTGATCTTGGACTTCAGCTCACAGAACTGAAAGACAATAAATTTCTGTTGTTTAAACCACCCAATTCGCGGTACTCTGTCACAGCAGCGCTCGCAAAGTAATATGGATGTGTCTCCAGGGCTGATGGGGCTGGTGTTCTCATCCCTCATCTTACCCTCCAGAGACCGAGCAGCTCACATCAATGACCTTCCAGATAAGAGTGGTACTTCTTGATATTACTTATTATCAGTAATGATGAATAGATTGTGACAACTGGCACAGCTACAGATCAATGACAAAGTCTTGCTAAAAACATCATAGTTTCATGAAATTCTACAGAAACCTACAATAATCACAGGGAATGATTAAGAACCAGCCTCCAATCTCTCTCCTTAAAAAAAAAAAAAAGTGGTAGAAAAAAATAAAAATAGTTTCTGGAGGTTTAGTACTCAACGATCTTGAAGCTCAGCCCTTTGGAAGAATGTAAGACAGAGATGGTGAGTGAAGAAATAGACCCCCATTTCAGGCTTGACCAGCTTATTTATTGTGGTACAGGGTTTCAGTTCACTGTTTACCCTGTTGTACGATAACATGGAGATAATTAATTATTTTGTAAACTTGTGGTTGCTCTCCATCCCTGAGGATGAAGCGGGTTGAATTGGCTTCCTTTGGACTCCATCGGTGGCGCAACCATAATTAATGCCTGAGGCTAAAAAAAAGTAGCCTTCATAAGATGTTCAGATTTCATAAAGAGTGTTTGTTTTTCTTTTTCACAAACAAAGCATCAGAGAGTTTTTTCCTATCATAATTTAATTTTTATTCCTTTCACTGTTTATAACATTTGGAAGCCCAGTTCTGGTCTATGTTGTTTTCACTCACATTTCCTCTGTAAATGGGTTGCTGCTTTGGAGTGTTATGTGATACTCTTAAATGCTGGGATGGCTTTCCCTTCAGAGGGCAAAGGAGTGGCTTTTTTTTTTCTCTCTCTTTCTATCAAATAGATGAAATTTACAAATTAGAGAGAATTAACCTTTCAACCTTATCTTTCCCATTCACCCCTTCATAAGGAACACTGGAATAAAGTCAAACCTCTGCAAAGGAGACTAGTGTTTTCTGCTGTGAGTTACAGACTCTTTTTAGCTATGCTCTAATTGTTTAGTCATTTATACTCATCAAATGCCTCTTAAGAATTCTTTTGTCTATACATACACTGCCTTCCATAGATAACTTTTTTCATAAAATTTAAAGTTTTTGGTAATGCAGAGATTTTGCTCTTGGCTCATTTTCTTCATTTGAACATTTTGGGAAGGCAGGTTTTCAGTCTTTTGGAAATTTTCATATAGTGGAGGAAAAGTTAGGTTCTGGGGAAAGGACCAAGATTCTCAAAATATTTTGGTTCATGAACAACCTTGAAAGGGAACTATTCTGCTTCCATATAGATGTCATCATCATCACATCACATATAGAGAAAATTCCTCCACCTGCCCCCCGCATAGCACTCACTTCTCTCAGTATCTGACCTCAACCATATTCTTATCTCAGCTGGCCTGGCTCAGTGTCTTAAGCTTCAGTTTGTGAATTGATGAGTCACCTGTAGTAAATTACTCTACACTGTCTTTTTTTTCCCCCTCTCCTTCCTCTCCGAAATAACTGGGGAGACTTCTCTGAGCACCAACAGTGTCTGTTATTATTTTTTTCAACTTTTATTTTATATTCAGGGAGTACATATGCAGATTTGTTATAAGGGTATATTGTGTGATGCTGAGGTTTCGGGTACAATTAAACCCATCACCCGTGTAGTGAGCATAATACCTACTAAGCAATTTTTCATCCCATGCTGCGCTCCCTCCCTCCCCTATCTTGTAGTCTCCAGTGTATATTATTCCCATTTTTACGTCCATGTGTACTCCCCGCTTTTTTTTGAGACAAAGTCTTGCTCTGTCGCCTGGACTGGAGTGCTCACTACAACCTCTGCCTCCCAGGCTCAAGCAATTCTCATGCCTCAGCCTCCCGAGTAGCTGGGACTACAGGTGTGCACCACCACGCCAGGCTAATTTTTGTATTTTTAAGTAGAGGCAGGGTTTCTCCATGTTGGCCAGACTGGTCTTGAACTCCTGGCCTCAAGTAACCCACCCGCCTCGGCCTTTCTAAGTGCTAGGATTACAGGCATAAGCCACCATGCCTGGCCCTGTCTACTTAATGTTTATTTCCCACTTACAAGTGAGAACATGTAGTAGTTGATTTTCTATTTCTGCATTAATTTGCTTAAGATAATGGCCTCCAGCTGCATCCATGTTGTGCAAAGGATATGATTTTGGTTTTTTAAACAGCTGCATAGTATTCCGTGGTGTGTATATATCATATTTTCTTTATCCAATCCACCATTGATGGACATCTAGGTAGATTTCATGTCTTTGTTATTGTGAATAGTGCTGGAGTGAACATACAAGTGCATGTGCCTTTTTGGTAGAACAATTTATTTCCCTTTGGGTATATACTCAGAATGGGATTGCTGGGTTGAATGGTAGTTCTATTTTTAGTTCTTTAAGAGATATCCAAACTGCTTTCTACAGTGGCTGAACTAATTTACATCCCCATAAACAGTGTATAGTCATTCCCTTGTTTTCTGCAGCCTCACCAACATCTATTATTTTGGGGCTTTATAATAATAGCCATTCTGACTGGTGTGATATGGTATCTCATTGTGGCTTTGAGTTGTATTCTCTGATGATTAGTGGTGATGAACATTTTTTCATATGTTTGTTGTCTGCTTGTATGACTTCTTTTGAGAATTATCTGTTCATGTCCTTTACCCACTTTTTAATGGGGTTGTTTTTGCTCGTTGACTTAAGTTCCGTATAGATTATGGATATTAGACCTTTGTCAGAAGCATAGTTTGCAGATATTTTCTCCCATTCTATTATCTGTTTACTCTGTTGATAGTTTCTTTTGCTGTGCAGAAGCTCTTTAATTTAGTTATGTCCCACTTGTCAATTTTTGCTTTTGTTGCAACTGCTTTTGAGGACTTCACCACAAATTCTTTGCCAATTTGATATCTAGGTTTACTTCTAAAATTTTTACAGTTTGAGATAGCAGTGTCTATTCTTGTGTTCTTTTTCTGCCTGAAGACCAACATGTATAAATCAGGCACCTGGAACCAAGCTGAGAACTCAGTGATACTCTCATATTGCTCATTGAATTAGTCCTAGGACTGTCACAAAATACTATGACTTAAATAACAGAAACGTATTGCTCACAGTTCTGGAGGCAGGAAGCCTAAGATCAAGGTGCTAACTGATTCAGTTCTAGGTGAGCACTTTCTTCCTGCAGACAACCACCTTCTTGCTATGTTCTCATATGACCTTTCCTTGGTGGGTGCATGTGGAGAGATATACCCACCTCTCTCTCTATCTTTATAATGCCACTACTCCTGTTTAGATTAGGGCCCTAGCCTTATAACCTCATTAATTACCTCCTAAAAGCCCTATCTCCAAATTTTAGTGGTGATTAGGGCTTTATTGGTGATTGCTTAAGATAATGGCCTCCAGCTGCATTCATGTTGTGCAAAGGATATGATTTTTTTCTTTTTATAGCTGCATAATATTCCATGGTGTATATATATCATATTTTCTTTATCCAATCCACCATTGATGGTAGGAACACCAACGTTGTGGGGGAACACAATTTAGATCATAGCATATTGCCCATGGCCCCCCAAATTTACTTCCTTCTCACATGCAAAAAAAGATATATTTTAACTCAATAGTCCACAAAAGTCCAACATAAAGTCCAGAGTCTCATCTAAATGTCCTACAAATCAGATATGGATAAGACTCCAGCTGTGATTCATCACGAGGCAAAATTCCTTTCCAGATGTGAACCTGGGCAAGTCAGATAAGTTATGTGCTTCCAGAATTCAATGGTAAGACAGGAATAGGGTAAACATTTCCATTTCAAAAAAGAGAAATGGAAAAGAAGGAAGAGGTGATAGGTCCCAAGCAAGTCCAAAAATCTAGTGAGTCAAATTCCATTAGGTCTAAAGGCTCAAGAACAATCCTCTTTGGTTTGATGCTCTGTCCTTCAGACCCAGTGGGATGGCAGCATCACCCCAATGGCTCTAGTTGGAGGTCTCACCTCCAAGACTTCAAGTGGAGACCATCTGACCTTTAGAAACCAAGGTGGTGGCCCTGATGACCTCTGGATTCCCTGCAGGGTCATTTTCCCCTCTTCTTTAAGAATAGCATATGTGTGCAGCCAAATAGCTCTATTGTCTTGTCAAATCCGAGAAGTTCAATAGCTTTCCTTCAGTTTGTTCCATCTCTGTTCCCTTCAGTTAAAAATGAAAATGTTTTTACTCATATAATCTCATTAGCTCTTTATGAGGTGATAATCCAGCTACACTTTGATGTTCTCTTCAGAGCATGCTTTCTCATTTTTTGCAATATGGGTAGGCTGAGAATTTTCCTAATATTCAAGTCCTGGTTCTTTTTTTCTCAACAATCCCTTCTTCAATTAATCTCTCTCCTTTCACATATTCCTAAAACCAGCCAGGAGGAACAAAGCCACTTCTTCAACACTCTGCTTAGAAATATTCTCTATTAACTATTCAGTTTCATTGCTTTCAAGTTCTGTCTTCCACAAAACACTAGAACATGAGCACAATTCAGCCAAGTTCCTTGCCACTATGTAACAAGGGTAACTTTTTCTTCAGTTTCCAATAAAATGTTCCCCATTTTCATTTGAGACCTCACCAGAATATCTATTAACATCTATATTTCTGCCAACATTCTCTTTATGTGTATTTACCTTTTCATTGAGAAGATCGAAGCTTTCTTTCCAACTCTCTATTTCCATATGAAACCTCACCAGAAATTACTTTTAATGTCTGTGTTTCTAGCATGGACCTTAACACTCTTCTAGCCCCTACATATTACTAAATTCCAAAGCTGCTTCAACATTTTTAGGTATTTGTTATAGCAGCATTCCATTTCTTGGCATCAAAACCTGTATTATCCTGTTAGGGTTTCCGTAACAAAATATGATAGAGTGACTGGTTAAAAGACAGAAATTTACTCCTCATAGTTCTGGAGTCTGGGAAGTCTAAGACCAAAGTGCCAGCTGGTTAGATGCCTAGGAAATGCTTTCTTCCTGGCTTGCAGATGGCCACCTTCTCATTACGGGCTCATGTGCAATTTCCTTAGTGTGTGCATGTAGAGAGAGAGATCTCTCTCTTCCTCCTCCTACGAGGGCACCAGTCCTATTGGATTAGAACACTGTCCCTCTGACCTCATTTTAACCTTAATTCTAAAAGCCCTATCTCCAAATATAATCATATTGGGGGTCAGGGCTTCAACATATCAATTATGTGAGGGGAGGCACAATTCAGTCCACAACACTCTCTGACTACAAAAATGGTTTTTGGCTTTCCTTTTGTATTCTTCTTTTTCGTTTTTTTCAGGTTTTTAAAAGTATTTATAGGGGAAACATACAGGGGTGAGGACCATCTTTGGAGACCTCAGAATGGTATCCTCTATACCTCTGGGCAATTGCAACCCTCATGGGTCCTTGCTCAGAAGCATCTCACTAGTCTCTGTAGGGGCCTCATCTATGATTTCTACAGGTGTGTATGCTTTTTGTAATAAATAAAATAATTTCAGTTTTCTTTTTACCAAGCTTTATTTTTAAATTATTCAGCTATCCCAATGGCCTTTTAAATCCTTTTTTGCATCTCCAGGTCTGTTTTAAGAACAGCATTCTAATGTTCATTCTGTTGAATATAATTTTAAACTTATCCCAGTGCTAGGTTTAGGGTGTGGGACAAAGTGAATCCAAGGGAGTAGCATGAATAGGGGCAGTAAACTGTGGAAATGAGCTAGCCTTGAGCTTCAAGATTATCATTCGTGTAAACAAATGCATTATGAAACTAATACAAACATACCCAAGAGGTCACTTGACATTATTCTATTTTACAGAAAACGTATGCATCTAAATAGGTTCCAGGCTCAGTTATCTCTGAAATAACAAAATGCTTTCAGGTAGATAAACACAAAAGGAATATCTGTTTCTCACGTTTTCTTCAAGCCTCAAAGGAATGTGTAGTTAAAATTCTTTTTTTTTTTTTTGGAGAAGTGACCAATATCTTTGATATCATCAGAGAAAAAAACTTTAGTCATGCTGATTTCTATCCTGTATTTTGAACACAGCTGTTTGTTGGAGTTCTATGTATTTATTCTTCTAAAAAAATCTTCCCTGACTTATCCAGCTTTCATAGTCTAAACTTTTTGTCCAAACTCTTATGGCACTGATGGTCAGATTTCTCTATTATTATTTTAGAGACAGGGTCTCTCTCTGTCACTCAGGATGAGTGCAGTGGCACAATCATAGCTCACTGAAACATCACATTCCTAGCCTTAAGTGATCCTCCCACCTCAGCCTTGCATGTAGCTAGGACTACAAGCATGTGCCACCGTGCCCAACCAATTTTTTTTTTAAATTTTTATTCTTTGTAGAGACAGGGTTTTGTTATGCTGCCCAGGCTGGTCTTGAGCTCCTGGCCTCAAGTGAGCCTCCTACCTCAGCCACCTAAAGTGCTGGAATTACAGGCATAAGTCACTGCATCTGGCCCAGATTTCTCTATTATTAACTGTTGCATTTCATACTATATCATTTGATTTTCTTATTGAGCTGCATTATCAGTGTTTGTTTTTATCTTGCTAACATAAATGTAACATGTTCAAGAGCCGGATTCATGTTTTATTTACTAAATTACTATTCCTCATAATACTTAGCATAGTATTTAGTGTTAGGTGCAAGGTAGTTAATCAATAAATTCCGAATTAAATTAACTTTGCTAGGAAACAGGAGGCCAACAGAAGAATAGCAAGTGTATATATTCAAAGATGACCTAAACAGGGGTGCAATTTTGACTCAACAAATTAAGGGTCTATGAATGTTAATAAATACAGTGTTTGGTGTATTTGGTATATCTTTATATAGTTTGGATATATGTCCCTACCCAAATCTCATATTGAAATATAATCCCCTTGGAGGTAGGGCCTGGTGGGAGGTGATTGGATCATGGGGTGGAGTTCTCATGAATGGTTTAGCACCATCCCCCTTGGTTCTGTCCTCATGACAGTGAGTACATTCTTATGAAATCTGGTCATTTAAAAGTATGTAGCACCTCCCGCCTCACTCGCTTGCTTCTCCTTTCACCTGTGATGTGCCTGCTCTGCCTTCCCCTTCCATTATGATTGGAAGTTCCTGAGGCCTCCCCAGAAGCAGATGCACCATGCTTTCTGGACAGCCTGCAGAACCATGAGCCAATTAAACCTCTTTTCTTTGTAAATTACCCAGTCTCAGGTATTTCTTTAATAGCAGTGTGAGAATGGACTAATATAATGTTGATTAATAAAATTATATTGACTCATGAATGCCCCTACTTGAAGAATAACAGAAATTGATTTTCAGGGTGGCAGTTGGTAGAACTCCTGATTTATATGGTCAAATTTATTTCTCCTTGATCTTGATCATCTCAGTAATTGCTGCCACCTTCTACTTTATCGTTCGGGCACCTGTTATTTCTTACTTTCTGTCACTTTACATATCCAGTTCATTAAGAATTGCATAGACTCTACCTCTAAACCATAGCCTGATTCCACCTACATCTGTCCATCTCTACTGCTACTACCCTAGTCCAAACCACCATCCTCTTTTGCTTAAACAATTGTCATGCTTCCTTCCCTTTTCCTCCCATAATGCATACATAGCCAGGGTGGTCTTTTAAAAACCTAACTCTGATGCCACATTCTTACCTGAAATTCTGCCATAGCTTACCATAGCACTGAGGATAAATGTAAACTCCAACCTGGTCTGCAGTTTTACAGCATCTGGGTCCCACTTTACCCTTCAGACTTCGTTTGTGCATTTTTCATTTTCACTATATTTCAACCCCAGTAGCTTTAGTTGTATTCCTGGAAATTAATGAGCCTGTCTCTGTCTTAAGAATTTACATGGTAATAACCACTGTGTTCCTTCTGATTTTATATTCTGTTGGCAGTAAGAGGGCAGTTTCTGAGAAAATCAGCAAACAAAACTGTGGGAGGAATACTTTTGCTAACTCTAATTTTCTAGGGTAGTAAACTTCCCTGTTGCCAGTAAAATGGAACTGCCCGTAGTGGTTAAACCGGGTGAGAAACGAACCATACGTGACTTAAAAGTAACATAAGCTCTTTAATGTCTCTTTACAAATAATTTCACCTCTTGTTGAGGACCTGATGATCCAAAGGAGACCAAGGATAAGTAATGAGAGAGATCTTAGGAATATAGCTTGATATAAATCAGAATCTTGTTCTACCACAGATACCTTCTTCCTCAAAGCAGAGCAAGCAAATATCCACGGTGCCGGATCGTCAGGCCCCAGGGCTCAGGTCACCGCTGTTGCCAGTATGGGTCCTCCACTCTAGGAATTAGCGTATATTACACAGCGGGAATATAACTGGAACCCCAAAGAGCCCTTTGATGTTCGGAGATGTAAATTATCTTTCTGTTGGGATAACCTCATTTACATGAAGTGATCATTTCCTCAAAGTTTGGTGCTCAAGTGTTCATTTTTCTGAGTGCCATCTCTTGGGTAGTGACAAGATAATAGATGTATTACTAGCTTTCTCTCAATGCCAGTGTAAGGGATTTGGGTACAAACCCCAGATGTTTCTTCTCATCTTCTAATTTAAATGCAGGTTCCCAACGTGATAATGGGAGAGCCTCCTAAGTTTGTGATATAGTTTGGATATTTGTCCCTGCCCGAATCTCATGTTGAATTGTAATCCCTATTGTTGGAGGTGGGGCCTATTTGGAGGTGCTTGGATCATGGGGGTGGATCCCTCATGAATGGGATGGGACATCCGCTTGGTGATAAGTGAGCTCTCGCTCTGAGTTCACATGAGATCTGGTCATTTAAAAATATGTGGCACCTCCCCTGACAACTCTCTCTGTCTCTCTTGTGCTCTACCATGGGATGTGCCTGCTCCCCATTTGCCTTCTGTCATGATTGGAAGCTTCCTGAGGCCTCCCCAGAAGCACGTGCTGGTGCTATGCTTTCTGTATGGTCTGCAGAACTATAAGCCAGTTAAACCTCTTTTTTTTTTTTTTCTACAGTACTCAGTCCCAGGTATTTCTTTAGAGCAATACAAAATTGGTTAATACAGTGTGTGCTCACATGGAGGGTTACAAATTATTCTGGTAGGAAAGGTCTTTGGTGTTTCCCACACCATACACCAACACCACACTGCTAGAATGTCTTTAGAAGGCAATGTCACACACACAAAAGTTCTAATTGAGGTACATCCTCAGCAGGGTGGCTAACTGGATAGGCACTGCCTCACACAAGCTGCTCATCCCTGGAATGTCATACTAGGTTGTGGCGATGCCACGTTGTGTTGGCAGTTTTATAACAGGATGCTTATTTTATATCTACCTATCTATCTGAATATATAAAAGGCCATATCTGGATAGGTCATCTATCTGGATATATATTAAAGGCCATTTGTACACAAATGTATAGGTAAATAACATTAAGCTTGGAAAAATATATCTCAGATCCCAATTAAAAGATAAAGATGGTCTAGACAGGCTCCCACTTTATTTTCTCTGAAAAATAGGCCTAGATATGAAGGCCTGGCCTTGGTGCTCTATTGCTTGGATGCTTTGTCCTATCCCTGGGGTGTCTTTAGCAAGCTGCAAGGACCAAAACGTGAAGTTTACAGTTAAAAACAAATCCCAAGGTCCTGTAGCCATGCTCAGGAGCCGAGTTTTTTCCTGGAGGAAAGGAATGGTCAGAGCCTTCATCTGGGGAGAGTGGGAAGCAGGGTCACTAGGACAAGCCCAGGCTGTCAAGTGCTACCCTGCTCCCTTGCTCTAATGTATAGTTGCAAGTGTCCCTTGCTCTAATGTATAGTTGCTTTTAATTTTATAATTTATTTTATTTTATTTTGAGACAGGATCTTGCTCTGTCACCCAGGCTTAAGTGCAGTCGTACAAACACAGCTCACTGTAGCCTCAACCTACTGGGCTCAAGTGATCGTCCTGCCTCAGCCTCCCTAGTAGCGGAGACTATAAGCATGTGCCACTATGTCTGGTTAACGTTTTGATTTTTTGTAGAGATGAGACCCTCACTTTGTTGCCTAGGCTGATTTCAAACTATAGGCTTAAGTGATTCTCCCACCTTGGCCTCCCAAAGTGCTGGGATTATAGGTGTGAGCCATAGCACCTGGCCAACATATTTTAAACTAAAGTTTATTGCATGAAAAGTTCTCATGTAATATAGTACTGTATACACACACAGACACACACATAAAAAACTGCTTTATTGATCATAAACAAAATGGCTTAACTATAATAGAAAAGAATCATAACTAAAAATGATCTTAGCCTGAGCTCCACATGAAGAATAAAGAATTATTCTTTATCTTTTATATATCCTAGTCAGCAGTTTCATTTTGCATCACCTTATGAATCTTTGATTCTTCAACACCTGTTAACTTAGTGTGTTTATGCTGCCTCTTATGATCCTGGCTCGTTTTAAGTTAAATAACAAGAACTATATCAGGAAGGACTAAAATTTCTAATGATTATAATTTACTGCCTTCTTTGTTCATTTAAAAATATTGCATTGCCACTGTGATGGTTAATTTGATGTGTCAATTTGACAGTGTCACAGGGGCCCAGATATTTTATGAAACATTATTTCTAGGTATGCTTGTAAGGATGTTCCTGGGTAAAATTCACATTGGAATTGGTTGATTGAGTAAAGTAATTTGGCCTTCTCCTTGTAGGTGGGCATCATCCAGTCCTTTCAAAGCCCAAATAGAACAAAAAGTGGAGGAAGGAAGAATTTGTTCTCTGACTGACAGTTTGAGCTGGGACATACATCTACTGTCCCTAGATTGAGACTTACACCATTAACTCTCTTGGTTCTCTGTAATCTGAATCTGACAGGCTTAAATCCTGAAGGCCATTGTTCTTTCTTCTTGTATCTCTAACCATTAAATGAACCACTCTTACTAAATGTACATGCCGCTTTACCATCATACTTGAAAACTGAATCCACAAATTATTCTAATTGAGAAATGACGTGAAAGAATTCAAGACATTCTATCCCCATTAGGTCAATTTGTGGCAAATAGAAGATTCAACCTCATATGGAAAAAAGATACATATGAGTTAGTCTGTAAGCAACTTCGGCCTCCTATGAAGAATAAAATGTGTGCAAATACAAACATAATCTTGCAGGGAGTTAAATATCCTGAGACCATGTAAGTGCCCAAGGATGAACAAGCAAATCCAGGATAGACTGCATATTATTAAAAAATCTGTTATACAGCATGCAAACATGGTTCTAGAAGCAGCTACCTGGGTAACTAATTCTGGGGTATAGGAAGCCCAGGTACCACAAGGGTAGTAAGATCAGTTTTTGTTTCATCCCAATGAGAGCAGCTGGATGTAACCCATTTTTGCTGCAGCCGATTGCAAAATCAGCCTTATTGCTCTTGTCTCTCTGGGTTCTGTGAATATGGGTTCTGGATGTAGTGGGTGTGTGTGTGTGTGTGTGTGTTTCTTTTTTTCTGTTGTTGCTGTTGTTCTCTTTGCCATCACAGCATTACTGTCTTTTGTAACAAAACTTTTAATTTAATTTTTCAGAGTGTTAAGCACCTTCTTTCCCTCACCAAAGTTATCTAATAGAGCAGGGTCTAAGCATTGTGTTTGACCATGATTGATTGCTTTAAGCACTAAGCTATAGTTGGTTTCCATGGAGCAAATAATAGCACCACACTTGCTGGATTAACGTTTATCGGAGAAAATTGATGTGCTCAAGGACAGCAACAGGAACGAAGTCTTGCTGTTGCCATTCACATTCTGAGGCAGGTCGCAGCAACCTGAGAGGGTGAGATGTTAGATTTTGGGATAGTGACTTCACCTCTGGACTTTGAGTCTTTCAAGGATCATGATTAGGGAAGTATTTGCTATTCTCCTGAAGTGATCAGGGCCAGGTTCCCAGCTTTATGGTTGCAGCCATATGACATGACAAACTAGTGACAGAATCCCCCACATTAGCCTTCATAGTTGGGGAAGAACACACCTCTTTCCTGGCATGTTCTGGGTGGGTAGTTTTGTAGACAGAGCAGTGGACTCTTCAAAGATGTCTAACTCCTACTTCCTGGAACCTGGGAATAGGTCATGTTACATGGCAAGTGAGAATTAAGGTGCTAGATAAAATTATGTTTGCTAATTAGCTGACCTTAATATTAAGAGATTATCTTGGGTTATTTGGGTGAACCCAATGTGATCACAAGGGTCATTAAATGTGGAAGAGGAAAGCAAGAGTTTATGTCAGAGTAATGTGATGTGAGAAAGACTTGCCTGGTTATTGTTTTAAGGATGGAAGGGGGCCACAAGCCAAGGGAGGTGGGCAGCCTCTAGAAGCTGGAAAAGGCAAGAGACATATTCTCCACTAGAGCCTCCAGAAGGAGCACAGCACTGTTGACCCATTTTAGAATTCTGACTTTCAGACTGTAAGAAAATAAATTTGTCTTGTTCTAAGCCATAAAGTTTGTGGTAATTTGTTTTATAGTAGCAATAGGATACTGAGTCCAAATCTTGACAGTATTGACAGTATTGATTGCCTCAAGTGACTGAGTTGTAATCTGTTTTCATAGAGCCTTGCAGATGCCAGCTTCTTCCTCCTGCAGGTAGCCATTCTTGGACAAGTTGATATAGTTTAGATGCTTGTCTCCTCCAAATCTCATGTTGGAATGTAATCCCCAATGTTAGAAGTGTATGTATCATGGGGGCAGATCCCTCATGAATTGCTTAGTGCCATCCCCTTGGTAATGAGTAAGTTCTTACTCTGGCAGTTTATGTGAGATCTGCTTGTTTGAAAGAGTGTTGCACCTCCCCGCCCCCACCTCTTGCTCACTGTCTTGCTATGTGACATTGTCTGCTCTCCCTACACTTTCTGCCATGATTATAAGCTCCCTGAGGCCCTCACCAGGAGCATATGCTGGAGCCATGCTTGTACAGCCTGCAGAACCTTGAATCAATTAAACATTTTTTATAAAAATAAATTACTCAGCTTCAGGTATTTCTTTATAGCAACGCAAAAATTTTTGATACAGAAAATTGGTACCAAAGAGTGGGGCATTGTTCTAAAGATACCTGAAGATGTGGAAGCACCTTTGGAACTGGATAACAGGCAGAAGATTGAAGAAGACAGATTCAGGCAGATTCAGAAGATAGAAAGATGAGGGAAAGTTTGGAACTTCTTAGAGGCTGATTAAATGGTTGTGACCAAAATGCTGATGGATATATGGACAGTGAAGTCTAGGCAGACAAAGTCTCAGATGGAAATAAGGACGTTATTGGGAACTGGAGTAAAGGTTACCTATGTTATGCCCTGGCAAACAGCTCAGTCACATTTTGTCCATGTCCTAGGGATCTGTGGAAGGTTGAACTTAAGAATGATGACTTAGGGCATCTGATGGAAGAAATTTCTAAGCAGCAAAGCATTCAGGAATAAAGTGGTGCCGGGCATGGTGGCTCATGCCTGTAATCTCAGCATTTGGGAGGCTAAGGTGGACAGATCCCTTGAGGTCAGGAGTTTGAGATCAGTCTGGCCAACATGGAAGAACCCCCATCTCTACTAAAAATACAAAAATTAGCTGGGTGTGGTGGTGCATGCCTTTAGTCCCAGCTACTTAGGAGGCTGAAGCAGGTGAATCACTTGAACCTAGGAGGCAGAGGTTGTAGTGAGCCGAGATCATGCCACTGCACTCCAGCCTGGGTAACAAAGAAAGACTCCATCCTAAAAAACAAAACAAAACAAAAACAAACAAACAAACAAAATGGAGTGGCTGCTTCTAACAGCAATTAGATAAGGAAAAAAATAAATGACTTAAAGTTAGAATTTATATTTAAAAGGGAAGCAGAGCATAAAAATTTAGAAAGTTTGCAGCCTAGCCATGTGGCAGAGGAGGAAAAAAGTATTTTCAGGGGAGGGATCCTGTAGAGCAACCACTTGCTAGAGAGACTTGCATGACTAAAGCCAAGTGCCAATATCCAAAACAATTGGAAAAAGGCTTTGAAGCCATTTCAGAAGTCTACAGGACAGCTCCTCCCGTCGCAGACCCAGAGTTTTAGGAGGAAAGAATGGTTTCAGGGGCCAGGCCCAGGGTATAGGTGCCCTGCTCAGCCTCAGGATGCTGCTCTCTGCCTTCAGGCAACTCTGGCTCCAGGCTCAGCTCAAAGGGCCACAGGTACAGCTCAGAATGCTGCTTTGGAGAGTGCAGGCCATAAGCCTTGATGGCTTCAATGTGGTGTTAAATATACAGGTTCACAGAATGCAAGAGTGAAGGAGGCTTGGCAACTTTCACCTAGATTTCAGAGGATGTATGGGAAAGCCTAGGTGCCCAGGCAGAAGCCTGCTACAGGGGTGAAGCCCCCACAGGGAACCTCTACTAGGTCAGTGCCAAGGGAAATGTGAGATTGGAGCCTGCACATGGAGTCCCCATTGGGGCACTGCATGGTGGATCTGTGGGAACAGGGCTGCCACCCTCCAGACCTGAGATTGGTAGAGCCACCAGCAGCTTGTATCTTGAGCCTGAAAAAGCTGCAGGCACTCAGCTCCACCCATGAGAGTAGCCATGGGTGCTGGACCCTACAAAGCTACAGGGTTGGAGCTTTCCAAGACCTTGGGAGTTCACCCCTTGTACCAAATATGCCCTGGCTGTGTAACATGAAGTCAAAGGAGATTATTTCGGAGTTTTAAGATTTAATAACTACCTTGCTGGGTTTAGGACTTGTGTGGGGCCTGCTGTCCTTTTCTTTTGGCCTATTTCTTCATTTTGAAATGGGAATATTTACTCAATGCCTGTACTATCATTGTATCTTGGAAGTAAATAACTTGTATTTGACTTCACAGGCTCATAGGTGGAAGGAACTCATCTCTAGATGAGAATTTGGACTTGGGATTTTTGATTGAGTTGATGCTGGAATAAGTTAAGACTTTGGGGGAACTATTGAGAAAGGATGATTATGTTTTGCAATGTGAGAAGGACATGAGATTTGGGAGCTCAGGGGTACAATTATACAGTTTTGATGTTTGTCCTTTCCAAATCTCATGTTGAAATGTAATCCCCAATGTTGGAGGTGGGGCCTAATGAGAGGTGTTTGGATCATGGGGGCAGATCCCTCATGAATGGGTTAGTATCATTTCCTTGGTGATGAGTGAGTTCTTGCTCTGGCAGTTCATAAGAGACCTGGTTGTTTAAAAGAGTGTGGCACCTCCCTCACACCCCACTCCCTCTCTTGCCATGTGACATTGCCTGCTCTCCCTTCACCTTCTGCCATGATTGGGAGCTTCCTGAGGCCCTCACCAGAAGCAGATGCTGAAGCAATGCTTCTATAGTCTGCAACACCATGATCCAATTAAACCTCTTTTTAAAAATAAATGATCTCACCTCAGGTATTTCTTTATAGTGATGCAAAAATGGACTGATGCATTATTAACTCACCTCTCATGAGTAAATAAGGACTGATCCTTATTAACTCACCTCTCATGAACATTTCTAACTCGGATTTCTAACCACATGATATTAGCTTTTTCTTTTTAAAATCAATTTCTTTTTTATTTAAAAATATTTAATTGACAAAGATTGTATATATTCAAGGTGTACCATGTAATGATTTATGTGTATATTGTGTAATGATTATCACAATAAAATTAATTAACACACCCATCACCACCCATGCTGTACATTAGATCCCCAGAACTTGTTTATTTTATAACTGAATATTTGCACCCTTTGAACAACATCTCCTCATTTTCCCTACCCCCACCAGACCCTGGCAACTATTATTCTGCTCTCCATTTCTGTGAGTTTAACTTTTTTAGATTCCACCTATAAATGAGATCATATAGTATTTGATACTAAACCAGCACGTCTTCTCTCTGATGCCAAATATCCTGGCCCTCAACAGCATCAATATAACTACTTGTTTGCTTCATTCAAACCACACACACACCAGAATGTATAGCACCAATGTTATTGCTGTACTATTATTACTGAAAACAGCTTAATACTTTATAATTGTTTTTAGTTCTCTTTGTCCTTAGAGTATAGTTCACAGGGATGTGCAGTCCAATTACTTTGTCTTAAAGTTACTTGAAATTATTTCTTCCTGTTTGCTGCTACTTTGATGCAAAATTAAGTTTACTTGTTTAATTTACTTTCGATTTTTAGGTATTTTTTTATTTGAGTTATTTCTGTTTTATATTTTCATAATTCATTTGTCTGGTTTCAAAGTCAAATTTATTAAATAAGGTATTTTTACCTTCTTTCCCTGTCTTCTCCTGTTTCTTCTTTGTTTTCCTTAAAATATTTTTATACTATATCCCTCAATTAAAAAATATGTGCATATATGTGTGTATGTGTGCATATAAATATGTATATATCTGTGTCTCTATATATCTGCTTCTTTCTCTTAGATAAATGGCAGTGTGCTGTCCACACTTTTCTCCATCTTTGTTTCTTACTTTACAATATATCTTGGATATCATCCCCTAGCAGAAGATAGAGATAGTCATAATTTCTCAATAAAGTTGCATACTCTTCCATCATAGCCCCAAAATTGATGGATATTTGTGTGGTTTTAAAATTTTTTATAATTACAAGTAGGGCTATAATGACTACTTTTGTTTATTAGGTTGGCACAAAAGTAACTGTGGTTTTTCCCATTACTTTCAATGTGCCAACTTTTTGTGCCAAACTAATACGTCTTTTGTATTTTTACCAATTGTATCAGTCAGGGTTCCTCCCAAGAAGGAGAAGCAGCAGGCTATTTATTGTAAGGAATGGGCTTGTGTGATTGTTAGGGATGGCTAGACAGGTCTGAAACATGTAGGGCTGGCCGTGGGAAAGGGTAGGCTAGAACTCCCAGGCACAAGCTGAAGCTGCAGTCTACAGGTAGAATTTCTTCTTCTTCAGGGAAACTTCAGTTCTGCTTTTAGGGCCTTTGAACTGAATAAATCAGACCCACCCAGATTATCTAGGATTATCTTTATCACTAAAAGTAAGCTGATGATAGACTTATCACACTACAAAATACATTCACAGCAACACCAAGATTAGCATTTGATTGAATAACTGGGAACTATAGCCTAGCCAAGTTGATACATAAAACTGACTATCACACTGATATATTTTTTGGATAGATATTTAGATGTGAAATTGCTGGGTCAAAGGATAAATGCATATATAACTTTTCATGGGATTACCAAATTCCTTTCCAGAAGGATTGTATCAGTTTGCATTCCAACTATCAATGTATGAGAATGGCTGTTTCCCCACAGCCTCAAAAAGAAAATATATTTAGAATTTTTTTCAACTGGATGAGTAAGATGTTACCTCAATGTGGTCTTATTTTGCATATCTTTAATTATGTGTAAAGCTGGATTTTGTTGCAGGTTGGATTATTTTCAATCTATCACTACTTCTTTCTGCCATGACTGTGCAGTGCCTAGAGTGGGTATAGCATATTTTCCTGCCCCAGTGTCTTCCTTTGCACAATGGAATGTTAATGGATGAAGGCATTTAAAGTACAAGTCATGTGCTTGCGTGATTTGACTTGGCCTCTTTTGCTTCTGTGGTCTGCCATGAGAAGAGCATGCAATGAGTAGTCTCTGATACAAAGTGAACATGGAGCTACATGAACTAGAGCTGAACCTAACTTTTAGCATGTAGCCTGGGGCTTAGAGCCCCAAACCCAGAGTCAGGGAACTCTGAGTGTTGAACTTAATTTGGTCTTGGGGTGGCCAAACATATTACAGTTTATTTGTAGCCAACCTGCAGACCTACAAGTATGAAACATATGGTTATTATTTTAAGGAACTGGGGCTATTTGTTACACAGAACTATTGCAGCCATGACTGATTAGTATAAGCATGCTTTTATTTGTTTAAGTCTGCTTTTGAGTCTCTGAGGAGTGTATTACTTTATAAGATTTATAGTATCATATACAATATTTAAAGAATTCTCTTACATATTTGTTTTCATAGCCTTAAAATTTTTAAAAATGTTTGTTCATTCATTCTTTCATTTAACAAATATTTATAGAGTACTCATATGTGCCAGACAATTTTCTTGGTGCTAGGAATACATTGGCAAACAAAGCAAAATCTCTGCACTGTAGAGCTTAAATTCTAGTGATATTTTCATTCATTGGACTTGCTTGAAGTTTGTGTGTTTCACTAGTCTTTTCTAAATAAATAGTTCTTGGATTTATTTACTAAGATTCATTCTCTCTTCCATATTTCATTACATCCCTTTTTTAGCTTTATGCTTTGTTTCTTTCTATTTTATTTTAGTTTATTTTATTGTCCTTTTTCTAATTTCTTGAGTTTCTAATTTCTTTTTCTATTTCTTATAAATAAACTTAAAGCTAAAATACTTCTTTGAGTACTATTTTGTCTTAATTTCATTAGTTTTTATGTGTGTTGTCCTGGTTTTATTAATGCCTAATTAGCTCATAATTAAAGCTTACATTTCTTCTTATTCAAGCACTTAAAAATAACTTCTAATACTTCTAAGTGGCTAACTTTTTGTGCATGGCTTGTTTTATAATAGTCTGTTCTTGTGTTTTTAGGTATAATTTTTTTCTTACATCTCTCTGGGATAAAGAACTTCCAGTTATGGAGCCGTGAAGAGTTTGGGCACTGGAAATCAGCTAAAGGCAAACAACAAATTGAGAAACACTTATTCTTAAAAAAACTGCTAGAACTTCAAAGAGAACAGTAGGAGTGTGTTTTTTTAAAATTTTATTATTATTATTAATTTTTGAGTGGTACTGTGCCTACTCCCTCTTCTCCAAGTTAGTTGGCAAGAATAGGAGTTTTACCAGCATTAGAATGATGTTGAAAACAAACAGCTTGCTGCCAGAGGGAGTGAATTTAATTTGGCCATAAGGTGAAAGTGACACAGGATTTTCTGGCTGGTGACACCTCTGCCCAGGCCTTTCTTGGGCCTGGGCTTGCCTCAGGAGACACCTCGTCTACTCAGCCCACTGGGCCACACTTGGCTTGCACTCTGGTGCAGATCCCATGGCTGCCGTGACTGTACCCTCAGCCCCTGGTGGGAGGGTGTGTGTGAGTGAGTCAGTGTGGGATCCAGCTGG
The DNA here is from genome assembly GCF_028885655.2 of Pongo abelii. Lineage (NCBI taxonomy): Eukaryota > Metazoa > Chordata > Mammalia > Primates > Hominidae > Pongo > Pongo abelii. The sequence goes on along the minus strand of NC_072007.2, from coordinate 35,693,407 downwards.
CCATTCCAAGTACCAGCACAGGAGCAGACTCCGTGTGGGGCTTGCGGCTGGACCAGGCATGTCACAAGTGACTCCTATGGTGGACTGTATCGTCCAGATGAGGGGGAATGCAGTGGCACTGAGGCAGGGGTGCTCATGACCCCAAATCCCCAGAGGGGGTGTTACAGCACGCTAACTAGCTCTTTTAGTCCTGCCATCCGTAGCCTGATGGATGGCTGCAGCATGTTAACCGCTCTGTCAGTCTGTCACCCTGCTCTGGCCCAGGGTTCCAGGGCTGGCTTGGCCCCACCACTGCTTCCCATCATGCCCCATCACTGCTTGTGGAGGGCAGAGGGCCACAGCATTACAGCCTTCTTTGTACCTGCATCCAATAAGAGGAGTCCCAAGTTCTTTTTCCTGCATCCAATAAGAATGAGGTTACACTGACAATCAAAGGGTGGGGAGGGCAGAGAAGAATTTTGTTGAGTGATGAAACAGCTCTCAGTGGAGAGGGGATGTGAGGGTGGTCCCCCATCAAAAGTGGGGTGGTCTCTCTCTGTATGGCTGGGTCTAGGGCTTTTATGGGCTCAGAATTGGGAGTGCATGCTGAGTGGTTTGTGAGTATGCAAAAAAAGTTAAACAAAGGCACCACTCAAAGGTGGGCAAGACAGTGTAAAAAACCAATTAGGGTGGGGTAGTTATATGCAAACAGGTGAAAGGTAGGGATCAATCAGAGGAAAGCATGCCAAACAGGAAGACAAGTTCTCAATTCAGTCCATGGATTTATCCAGGACTTGTAGCTGGAATTTAAACTGTCTTCGATTTGAAGGCTGGGTTTCACTGGGGACCTGCCCCTGTCTGCCTAGGGATTTGTCTGCCTCCTGCCTCTATCAAAAATGCTTTGCTTTGTTTAAAAGGGGTAGACATGGTTTGTACCAAATGGGGAAAAGCTATATCTTTGTAAGCCTGACAGTGATGGTGGCAGGGGGTGAATTGATCAGCCAGAAATTCAATGGGGAGATCCTGGAAATGAAAAATCCATAGAAAAGCTGAGATAATCTCTTCATACAGTCTCAGTTGACTAGAAATCTATACATACTTGGAAGAGGCCTGAGAGAGCCTGGTGAAATGTGAAAGCCAAGAGAGACTTGAGAATATTGAATACATTTTGCAACAACATAAAAATCAATGGACAGAGGTGAGAGCCTTATAGAAATGAGGTATTTGAGTTCAACCTCTGCCCACAGCATTGGCTTACCACTAAGTTATGTACATAAGGGAGGAAACCTTTAGGAAAATAGCCTAAAAAACAAAAATAATTAAAAAACAGCAGAGACATTAGTGATTTCACAGTTTGTTTAGGTAAGTTATTAAAAAGAGTTATTAAAAATACAATCCTAAGAAAAATAAAACAGAATTCAGAGTTGCTACAATATAATATTTAAAAATGTTTACCTTTTAAAACAAAATTTTCAAGATATGCAAAGAAACAGGAAAATATATTCTATACTCAGTTAATTAAAAAGCAAGCAGTCAACAATAGAAACTGCTCTGAGTGAACCCAGATGATTTGGGTTATAGACAAAGACTTCCAAGCAAGTTATATACAAAACTTGGAAGTTTTATATATATGTCCAAAGACTTAAAAGGAAATTATGTTCAAATAATGAAAGGAAAATATGATGATGATGAATTAACATATAGGAAATATAGAAAGGGAACCAGAATGTATAAAAAAAAGTAAATTCCAGAGTTGAAAGATAAAATAACTGAAATAAAAATTTACTTGACAGCTTCAACAGCCAATTTAAGACAGCAGAGGAAAAATTAAGAGAACTTGAAGAAAGAGCAGCAGAAATAATTCAATCTGAAAAATGTGGAGAAAAAAGATTAAAGAAAAAGGAAACCTTAGGGCAACATAACATGTACCAATAATGGGAGTTCCAGAAGGAGAGAGGGGAGAAAGAACAGAAAAAAATTTGAAAAAATAATGGCCCTCAAATGTCCCAAATATGATGAAAAGCATTTTCTAAGAATCTAAGAATCTCAATAAATCCTAAGTAGTGTAAACATAAAAAGCATCACAGATAGCTGGGCATGGTGGCTCACACCTGTAATCCCAGCACTTTGGGAGGCTGAGGCAGGTGGATCACTTGAGGCCAGGAGTTTAAGACCAGCCTGGCCAACATGTTGAAACCCCATCTCTACTAAAAATATAAAAAATTAGCTGGAGAGTGCGCCACTGCACTCCAGCTTGGGTGACAGAGTAAGACTCCATCTCAAAAAAAAAAAAAAAAAGCACCACAGATAAACATATCATAACCATAAAAAAGAAATAAATCTTGAAAGCAGCAAAAGAAAAGCATCTCATCACATACAGAGGATTAGCCATATATGGTAGACAGCTGATTTCTCATCAGAAGCAATGGAAGCTGAAATACAGTGAAATGTGGTGGGTGAGGCAGGGAGCTTACCTGCCCACTGAATTCTACAGCCAACCAAACTATTCCTCAAAAGTGAAGGTAAAATAGAGACATTCCAAGATAAACAAAAGCTGAGCTAATTCATTGCTAGCTGCCTTTCACTACAAGAAATGTTAAAGGAAGGCCTTCAGAAAGAGAGAAAATGACATCAGGTGGTAACTCAGATTCACAGGAAAGATGACCATTGGAAATGTTAACTATATAGATACATATAAAAGACTGTGTATATATTTTTTCCTCTTTTCTTAAGTTACTTAAAAAACAGTCATTTAAAACACATTAAACTTTTTTCCAGGTCATTTCAATCATATTTATAAATAACATGTTTATGTCACTGTCATGTTATCAGATTTAGACTTTTTAGCTCACTTGCACCCCACACTTCCTCTTTTCCCTCTGCTCAATATGGTTCTATCATCACTTTTGATTTCTGTATTGGTTACCATTGTATCTCTTTATTACTTTTGACTTCGAAGTCGTACCCACTTTGTAACATGAATATATTACAAAGAAAAAAGAACTTTCCTTTAGGTCTCCTCCCCTCTTCACCTTTTGATTTCTTTTATCTGCATGTTTACTTTTACACTATAATGATTGATCACATTTACTTTCTGTTTTTTAACTATATTAAATCTTTCATGTTTGCTTATAGGATGAGTTGAAACTCAATAGTAAGTATTTACATTATTAATGTACATTATTAGGGATAATAGAGCTCCGTCTTTGAACAGTATTGCCTTTACCATAGCTGTGTTTCTTCCCTGCCCCAACCTCTTCATCACAATGTCTATTCTGTCAATTTTTATGTTTAATGGAAACCTCTCCTCTATCTTTCCAATCTGTTAAGGACCAGTTGCCCCTGTCTGGTTGCCACCCAGTCACTTTTCTCACTTTTTAAGGTTAGAGCCATTGTTTGGTGGATTACATGTCCTTTCCTTTTCAGTTTTATGCCTTCACTTTGTGTATTCCATTCTCTAATAACTTTCTAAGAGTACTCGATAGGTTAATTTATTAGTTCTTAAAAACTTGTAAATATATCTTACCCTCAAGGTTGCAGGATGATTTGAAAGGTTGGGAATAATTTTCCTTCAGGGCAGGGATCAGGAGACTTCTATAGAGAGCCAGATAGTAAATGTTACAGGCTTTGCCTGTCATATGATCTCTGCCACAACTACTCAACTGTGTAGCCTTTGTAGCATAAAAGAAGCTACAAACAATAGGTAAATGAATGAGTGTGGCTGTATTCTAGTAAATCTTCATTTTCAAAAGAGGCCACAGGCTGGATTTGGTCCATGGGCTATAATTTGCCAATTCCTCCTTTAGAACTTTGAAGACATGATATATTGTAGTCTAGTGTCTAGTGTTGCCAATGAAAAGTCTGATGCTAGACTGATCCTTGTTCCATTGCATGTGACCTTGTATTTTTTTTTTCTAATGGGGAATATTTAGAATTTTCTTTTTAACTTTTTCATTCTAAAATCATGCAATACAGCTGTGGGTCTTTTCTCATCAATCTATTTGGCTCATAGAGGGATAGTTTAGTCTGAAAATTTGAGTCCTTCTGCTCAGGGAAAGCCTCCTCTTTTAATTTGTAATTATTTCCATTTAATTTGTGATTATTTCCACTCTGTTGTCTCTGACCCTTTTCTCCTGGAACCTTGATTGGTCTGACAATGGCTACTTGAATTAATTCTGTTTCTATCTAATTTTCTCTCATTTTTGGCGTTTGTATCTAATCTCTCTCATTTTTGGGGGACAGATATCTTCATCTTCTAATTTTTGAGATGTTTCCTGAATTTTATCTTTTAAAACTTTTATTGATAGATGGTTTTTGGCAGTTACATTTTTAAAGACCTCATTCTTGCTTTCTAAATCCTCTCTTCCTTTTTTTTTGGCATAGTAGATTTACCATGAGGCGAGTGGTCCCATTCTCTAGTACCAAAAGTTGCTGGAAATTGTAGAACTTCTAAGTAGAAAAGGTAAATAATAGCTTAAAATCAAGAAGCATTTCTATGAAAGCTTTTCTAGCTAAATAAATCTCAGAAAAAAGGGACTGGAATCTCTAAGATTCCAGTAAATTAAATTGTGACTTTTATGTATATTATTTTTGCACCTAATTATATATTTCTAATTTTATATTTTTCAAAGGGCCCCAGTACTGACTAAGCCTTGAACCGTACAAAATGTAAATTGTCATTTTATTTTAATTTCTCTGACAGGACTAATTAGCATTTTTCTAATTTCTTTTTTGTTTTTTTGAGTTTTATCTGTTTCCTTGAGGTTTTTTGTTTTCGATTAGCATATCATTTTTGCCCCACAAATATCTGGTGATCCTTGGTATTCCATTCATATTTAAAAGTGAGAAAATAGAAAAGCTGGCTATGAGGTCTGTGAACATGGGTGGTGTATTAGTCAAAATTCCTCAAAAAAACAGAACCAATAAGATTATATATATATAATATATATATAGATTTATATATATATAATATATATATATAGATTTATATATATATATGTATGTGTGTATTCATTCATTCATTCATTCATTCATTCATTCATTCATACATTAGAAGAATTGGCTCAGGTGATTATGAAGCCAAAGAAATCCCACTGTCTGCTGTCTGCAAGCAGGAGAGGCAGAAATGTCAGTACTATAATTTAGTTTGGGTCTGAAGACCTGAGAAACTGGGGGGCTTCTGGTGAAATCCCAGAGTCTGAAAGCCTGAGACCGTGGAGCTCCAATGTCTGAGGGCAGGAGAAAAATGAATGTCCCAGCTCTAGAAGAGAAAGAGCAAATTTGCCTTTTCTCTGGCATTTTTGTTCCATCTGCACTCTTAATGGATTGGATAATGCCTACCCACATTGGTGAGGGTGCATCTTCTTTACTTAGTCTACCAATTCAAACACTAATCTCTTCTGGAAACCCCCCCAAAGGGACACCCAGAAATAGTATTTTGCTGGTTATCTGGTCATCCCTTAGCCCAGTCACCTTGATGCACAAAAGGAACCATCCAGTTGGGACTTGTCAACAGACATGCTTTGATTTAGAGGATCTGGAGAGAGAGTCTGTAAGGTGCTGCTTCAATTCTCAAAAACTGACAGTTCACTCAATTGTTTTTCATTCACCATTGATCAGAATCACTCAATTTTTTTTTTAAGATAAGAACTCCCTCATTCTTTCTTCTTTAGGAAGAAAAATCTGGCTTTTGGAAGAAGTTCGACTATTTCTTCTTTAGTGTCTTGTTTTTTGTCCCTGTATTTCACTTCTGCCATCTGTCATACCAAGTCTAATATTTCTAAATTTTACCAGCAGACAGGAGGCTCTTTCCATTGGAACAGCCCCTCTGTGTGTATTTTAGGCTGTTCCTTCCTCTGTTTTGCATCACCAATATCTATTTCTTCTTGTGCTTTGTGTCTTCCAGAGATTCACTGAAATCCCATATTTACTGATAGCTGCCTCCTATTCTCTCAGTTGTGGGTTTACTGGGCTATAACAGAGCCTCAAAAGATAAAAGAGATAAAAGTGTACTCAACTGCATCTTAAACTCAGAGCCCTGTGGTGCTTTAACTTCCTCACCAACAAATTCATAGTTTAATAGATGGCTCTGATTTTGATGCGTATGCTTTTAGGTTGTCCAGGATTTCTTCTGGAAAAACTCACTTTTTTTGCTTATACATTTGTTATTTTGAGGACATTCAGTTCTCAAGTTCAGCATCCATCTTATCCCCTTTATATCTTCAAAAAATCCTTCAATGTTTCTGTCCAAGCCTTCCTGGTTTTCCTGCATTGCCACATTCATGTTTTTATAATCTGTCATTTCAAAGGGAGTTTTGTTGGGGAGAAAAGGAAATGCATCTGCTTAGTCAATCAATCACTTTCAACCAGAAGCCAGAATTTTCAAATTCTTTTTTTTTTTTCTTTTTTTTTGAGACAGAGTTTTGTTCCTGTTGCCCAAGCTGGAGTGCAATGGTACCATCTCAGCTCACTGCAACTTCTGCCGCCTGGGTTCAAGTGATTCTCCTGCCTCAGCCTCCCGAGTATCTGGGATTACAGGCATGTGCCACAACACCCAGCTAATTTTTGTATTTTTAGTAGAGATGGGGTTTCTCCATGTTGGTCAGGCTGGTCTCAAACTCCTGACCTCAGGTGATCCACCCGCCTTGGCCTCCCAAAGTGCTGGGATTACAGGTGTGAGCCACCATGCCCTGCCTCAAATTCTTTAATGATATAATTTAATGGCTCTTTCTCTTTTAATAAAAACATCATAGCCTGTAAATCAGAAAACGTTCAGAACAAAGAAGCCCAGAAATATAATTATGCACACACATTTATAGAAGCTTTGAATTAGCTTTTTTGATATATTTGATCCTGAAGGCATAATCTAAAACTTATCAATTACATCCTATTTTTGACATTTTCTTTTCAGAAGACATTCTTATCTGTCCTTTTATCATTTTCATTGGATATTTAACTCCTTGATATCTACATGATTCGGAACCTTACCCTTTTTCTTTGACATTTTACTGTACTTTGAATTTGTTTTCATGCAAGACTCTTCTGCCAAAGACCGTTGATATCTTAGGTGAACCAGGATCCATTGGAAATAAGAAATAGTATGTTTACTCTGTTATTTAAATTGGAAGGAAAATACAGTGTTTTGTTGAGTACACCTCCATGAACTAATCCAACAAGAGATTTTCTGAATACATCTCATGTATTCAGAAAACATATTTTTAGGCAGTACAGATACACTAGTGACCAAGACAGACAAAAGTTCCTTGTCCTCTTCAGGACATAGGCATGGGCAAAGACTTCTTCACTAAAACATCAAAAGCAATGGCAATAAAAGCCAAAATTGACAAATGGGATCTAATTAAACTAAAGAGCTTCTGCACAGCAAAAGAAACTATCATCAGAGTTGTGGGCAGAGGATTACCTAAGTGCCAAGGCAAGAGACTGAAGGCACAAATTGTTTTAGTATAATAAAAAAAATAGAATAATAATAGTCATAATACAAATTATAGAGATGATCATAGACAATTATCGATCATTATTATAAACATTAATCATTAGCTTTTAATATTACGCTTTGTTGCATTACTAATATAACCTAGGAATAACCGACAGGTATAGCGTCAGGTGCTGAAGGGACATTGTGAGAAGTGACCTAAAAAGCAAGAGGTGAGTCTTCTGTCACTCCCGCATAAGGGCTGCTTGAGGGCTCCTTGGTCAAGCGGTAATGCCAGTGTCTGAAAAAACACCCATTAGTTAGCAGACCATGAAAGGAAGTCTCCTTTGCTTGGAAGAGTCAGGGAACACTGCTCCACCAGCCTCTTTTGAAAGGCTAGATATTATCCAGACCTGCCCACAGTCATCCAGAGGCCTAAACCCCTCCCTGTGGTGCTGTGCTTCAATGGTCACACTCCTTGTCCACTTTCATGTTTCTCCCATACTCCTGGTTCCTCTTTGAAGTTCGTAGTAGATAGCAGTAGAAGAAATAGTCAAAGTCTTAAAGTCTTTCATCTTTCTTACAAGTGCAGAGAAGAAAATGCTGACGTATGCTGCCTTCTCTCTCTCTGCTTTGGCTACTTAAGAGGGAAGGGCCCCCTGTCCTGTGATCACGTGACTTGCTTCACCTTGTCAATCACTTAGGAGATTCACTCTCCTTACCCTGCCCCCTTGTCTTGTATGCAGTAAATATCAGCGCGCCCAGCTGTTTGGGGCCTCTACCGGTCTCCGCGTCTTGATGGTAGTGGTCCCCGGGCCCAGCTGTTTTCTCTTTATCTCTTTGTCTTGTGTCTTTATTTATTACAATCTCTATACAGGGAGAACACCCGCTAAGCCCCATAGGGCTGGACCCCACAAGAGTGAACAGGCAACCTACAGAATGGGAGAGAATTTTTGCAATGTATCCATCTGACAAAGGGCTAATAGCCAGAATCTAAAAGGAACTTAAACAAATTTACAAGAAAAAAAAACCCCATCAAAAAGTGGGCAAAGGATATGGACAGATACCTCAAAAGACACCTCAAAAGAAGACATTTATGAAGCCAACAAACATATGAAAAAAAGCTCATCATCACTGGTCATTAGAGAAATGCAAATCAAAACTACAATGAGATACCATCTCACACCAGTTAGAATGACAATCATTAAAAAGTCAGGAAACAACAGATGCTGGAGAGGATGTGGAGAAATAGGAATGCTTTTACACTTTTGGTGGGAGTGTAAATTAGTTTAACCATTGTGGAAGACAGTGTGGTGATTCCTCAAGGATCTAGAACCAGAAGTTCCATTTGACCCAGCAATCCCATTACTGGGTATATACCCAAAGATTATAAATCATTCTACGATAAAGACACATGCCCACGTATGTTTATTGCGGCACTATTCACAATAGCAAAGACTTGGAACCAACCCAAATGCCCATCAATGATAGGCTGGATAAAGAAAATGTGGCACATATACACCATGGAATACTATGCAGCCATAAAAAAGGATGAGTTCATGTCCTTTGCAGGGACATGGATGAAGCTGGAAACCATCATTCTCAGCAAACTAGCACAGGAACAGAAAACCAAACATGGCATGTTTTCACTCATAAGTGGGAGTTGAACAATGAGAACACATGGACACAGGGAGGTGAACATCACACACCAGGGCCTGTTACGGGGTCAGCGGGGTAGGGGAGGGATAGCATTAGGAGAAATGCCTAATCTAGATGATGGGTTGATAGGTGCAGCAAACCACCATGGCACATGTATACCTATGTAACAAACCTGCACGTTCTGCACATGTATCCCAGAACTTAAAGTATAATTAAAAAAAAAAAAGTTCCCAGTCTTCACGAAGTTTACATTCTAGTGGGATACAGACAATAAATAAGATAAATAGATAAAAGATACATGTGTTAGGATTCTCTAGAGAAACAAAACCAACAGGATGTTCATATATAAGATTTATTATAAGAAATTGGCTCATAGAATTATGGAGGCTAACAACTCCTAAGATCTGCAGGGTGAGTGAGCATGTTAAAGACCCAGGAGAGCTCATGGTTTAGTTCCAGTGTGAGTCCAAAGGCCTGAGAACCAGAACAGCCAAAGATGTAGTTCCAGTCTAAAGGTTGACAGGCTTTAGACCCAGGAAGAGCCTATGTTTCAGTTTTAGTCCAAAAAATGCAGTAACAAGCTGAGGTCCCAGTTTGAAGGTCACTGGGCAGGAAGTATTCTCTGTTACTCAAGAGAGGGTCAGCCTTTTGTGCTAATCAGCCCTTCCACTGATTGGATGGTGCCCACTTGCATTAGGGAGGGGCAATCTGCTTTACTCAGTCTACTGATTTAGATGTCAGTTTCACTCCCAACCCCCATCACAAACACACCAGAAAAATGTTTGGTTAAATGTCTGGGCACCTTGTAGCTCAGTCAAGTTGACATAAAATTAACCATTACAATATGGTAAATTAGACGGAGTGTCATGTTAAGGGAACACCAAGGAGGTTGGTGGGGCAGAAGTGGAGTGAACATGGGGGACAGAAGGAGGTGATGATGCCAGAGAGGTAACTGGGGGCCACATATGCTCAAACTTGGTAAACCATTTGGCTGTCAATTGCAGTGGGTACTAATAGGAGGTTTTGAACAGAGAAGCAACTTGATCTAAGCTTTAAAAGGTTTCCTCTAGCTATAGTATTGAGAATTGACTGAAGAAGGCAACCTGCTGTGAAAATAGGGAATTCAGTTAGGATACCCACAGTGGGTTGAATGATGGCCCCCACATGATATGTCCACATTTCTAGAACCTTATGAATTTTACTTTATTTGGAAAAAGAGCCTTCATAGATACAGTAGGATTTTCAGATGAGGAGATCATCCTGGATTATCTGGGTAGGTCCAAAATTCAATGAAAAGTGTCCTTATAAGAGAAAGACAGAGGGAGATTTGAGACAGAAGAGAAAAAAGGAATATAACCAGGGAGGCAGAGACTGGAGTGGTGCTGCCATAAGTAAGGGAATGCCTACAGCCTCCAGAAGCTGAAAGAGGCAAGGAAGAGTTCTCCTATAGACCCTCTGGAAGGCGAATGGCCCTGACAACATCTTGATTTCAGATTCCTCCAGAACACTGAGGGAATAAGTTTGGGTTGTTCTAAGCCATCTAGTTTGTGTTGATTTGCCACAACAACCACAGGAAACTAATACAAGACCATTGTAGTAATCCTGGTGTGAGAAGTCTCTAGCCCAGCTCTTCTCCATGAACTCTGGATCCTGACTCTGTGACAAATGTCACCTGCATTACCCATAGACCACTCAGTCTCAGCTGGTTCAAATGGAAAATACTATCCCTTCTGTCCTCAAAATCTGCTTGACTTCCTGAATTTCCTATTTCAGTTGACTATACCTCCCAGTTTTTGGAGATGATTCCACTAAGAGTACATTTATGTACTACTAATTCCCAAGCAGAGTTAAGCACTAATTTTTGTTTTCCCACGGGATGTTGCCTATAGATTTTAAATAAAATTTATTACATTCTTTTACATGTTCACATGTTTATTTCTTCCACTGCACCTTTATATTTCGGAGGGCAGAGACTGTGTTTTATTTGTTTATCTCGTAGTCTTGGCATCTGGCATATTTCCTGTTCAGAGCATATGCTTAATGTGGTTTAATGATTTACAAATGAATAATTCATCTTCCTATCACTCAGGGAGAAGTCTTGGAGATGACTTTGGTTTTCAATGCCTCATTAACAAATATCAAATTGGCCATTTAGTTCTATCCACTCTCAAAGTATCTTTTATATTTTCCTCCTACTCTTTATCCTCACAGTCATTGTCTTGGCTTTCATAATTGTTTATTCATCCCATTTCAAAACCTCTTGGTTTCTCCAGTTTTTTCTTTCCATGGTCTATTCACCATGAAGATGAGCTTTTAAATGTGTTCATTTAATTATATCATTTCCTATTAAAATCTTCTGATTACTTTCAAAATCCTGATCTGACATACAAGGCTTTTGATGATTTGGCCATTTCCTTGTATGTCCTTATAATGCATCTATATTCTTAATGCATCTGTGTTGAACTACTTGCTCTTTGTTCATTTAAACTATGTATCTCTATCTTGATCACAAGGCATTGGTGATAGGCTCTCAGAAAGAAAGATTTATAAGACATGATTTCTGTCCTCATTGAATTCCTAGTTGAATATCAGAGACAGTAATTTTAAAATTATATTTGTTATAATTGATTATAAGAACAATACAAAAAATTGAAAAAAAATCTAACCCAAATTGGAAGGTGGAATTGTAAGACACAACCTCTAGTAGAGAGAATAGGTGATAGAATATGAGATATCTGAAAGGATAAATAGGAATTTTTCAGGTAACCAAAGAAAGGTAATAGTCAGTTGGAGGGAAACATATATGCAAAGGGAGTGAATGCCTTGTTAGGGAAAAATGGTTGAGTGTGGCTGAGGTAGTGGGTATGAATTGGACAGTAATAAGACTACAGTTAATGGGAGAGGCTGGATTAAAAACTGGTGTACGAGGTTAAGAGGTTTGAATTTTATGTTCAAGGCAGTGGAGAGTTATTGAAAGATATAGCATATGAGTGTCATAATCACATTTGTATTTTAGGAAAATAATTATATTAGGAATCTAATTAATGTATTGAGTGGAGCAAGAATGGAGACAATGAAGAGTGACAATGATCCAATTGGTCAGTTACAGGAACCTGAATAAAGGTAGTGTCGGAGAGTTAGAACAGGTATAAATTTGTAAGGTAGAAACTGTAGTAATTGACAACTGACAGTATGGGTCAGGGAGAAGGATGAAAAAGAATGATTCTTAGGTTTCTGGTTTGGGAGAAGGCAAAAATACAATCTATGAAGGGAGTATTGGGAGGAAATTATGCATTTAGTTTTAATCACATTCATTTAGTTTTGAATCTAAGATGCTTATCACATATCCAAGTGGAGATATAAGACCCTAGTTGGCTTAAATGATCTAGAGCTCAGAGCATTTATTTTAGTTTTTGGTATATATTTTGGAGCTCACTGGCATATAGGCATTACTTGATGCCGTGGAGATTATGTAATATCTGCTAGGATAAGTATTAGTGTGAGAAGAGAGGCTTGTGCAAAAGTCTGAGAACCCCAAACCTTTTTTTTTTTTCTTTTTTTGAGACTTGCTCTGTCACCCCGGCTGGAGTGCAGTGGCATGATCTTGGCTCACTGCAGCTTCCGCCTCTGGGTTTAAGCAATTCTCCTGCCTCAGCCTCCTGAGTGTCTGGGATTACAGGCGTGTGCCACCAGCTAATTTGTGTACTTTTAGTAGAGATAGAGTTCCCTGTGTCAGGCTGGTCTCGAACTTCTGGGCTCAAGTGATCCACCTGCCTTGGCCTCCCAAAGTGCTGGGATTACAGGTGTGAGCCACCAAGCCTGGCAGAGAACCCCAGTACTTAAGAGACAACTGAAGAGGAAAAAGTGGAAGAGCAAGAAAGTTAGGAGGAAAATCGCAAGGGAGTCAAATCTTTTTTTTTTTTCTTTAATTGTATGCCAAGCATTTCACATTTTATTTTTGCAATACTCATGTGGATACTGGAGATAGGCTAGGAGTAGTAGGTGTGGAATAATGAGACAGTGCAACTTTTCTGGAAAACAGTTTGGCAATATGGGTTAAAAGCCCTCAAAATGTTCATATTCTTTGGCCAAGGAGTTGTACTTCAAGGTGACTATCCCATGGAAAGGGTCACAAATGCAGTTGGTGCTTTTGTTCATATCTTTAATGGTTGTATTATATACTTTAGTATATAATGTAGCAATATTTATGTAATCACCTTTCTTATTGGGAGTCAAGCCTTAAAAGCCAACTGAGGAGGAAATTTTGTGATGCCAGGAGATGTTCTGCAAAGTCAAGTGCAGCAGGGAAGTTAAGTAACATAAACATCTTAAAATTTTCTTTGAATCCGGCAACAAAATAGTCTTTGGCCAGGTGCGGTGGCTCATGCCTGTAATCCTAGCATTTTGGGAGGCCAAGGTGGGCAGATCACCTGAAGTCAGGAATTCAAGACCAGTTTGGCCAACATGGTGAAACCCTATCTCCACTAAAAATACAAAAAATTAGCTGAATGTGGTGACACATGCCTGTAGTCCCAGCTACTTGGGAGGCTGAGACACGAGAATTGCTTGAACCCAGGAGAGAGAGGTTGCAATGAGCCGAGGTCATGCCGCTGCACTCCAGCTTGGGCAACAGAGTGAGAATCCGTCTCAAAAAAAACACAAAAACGAAAAAAACCCAAAAAACTTTGATGACCTTGGCAAAAGCAATGTTGAGAGTCGAGAAAGATGGAAGCAGAATTGTTTTACAGCAGTGGTTTGAATTGGTTAGAAATTGGAGACTTAAGAGTGTAGACCACTTTTGCAAGTAGGAAGTAGTTTGACATTAAAGAGAATGATGTAGGATAGTAGCTACGAGAAACAGAAATGTCAAAAGAGAAGGAATTTAAAAAGAAAAACTGGTAAGAATATTGGTATGTTGGAGGAAAAAAGCTGGAAAAAGAGAAAAAGGTACAGATACAGTCAAGAAAGATAATTTAGCAATATCTCTAATGATGTGGGAGGAGAATTAGATTCACATTTCAGAAAGAAAGATTTAATTAACATTTTTTCAGGCAAAAAATAACTAAAGAATAAGAAGGCCTGTTGATGGACACTTAGGTTGTTTCCAGATCTTGGCTATTGTGAATAGGGCTGCAATAAATGTGGGAATGCAGATATCTCTTCGATATACTGATTTATTTTCTTTCGGGTATACACCTAGCAGTGGTTTTGCTGGATCATATGGTAGCTCAATTTTTAGTTTTTTGAGGAAACTCCAAACTGTTCTCCATAGTGCTTGTACTAATTTACATTGTCACCAATCATGTATGAGGCTTCCCTTTTCTCTGCATCCTTGCCAACATTTGTTATTGCCTGTCTTTGGATAAAACCATTTTAACTGGGGTGAGATGATATCTCATTGTAGTTTTGATTTGCATTTCTCTGGTGATCAGTGATGTTGAGCACCTTTTTATATACCTGGTTGCAAATTGTATGTCTTCTTTCGAGAAATGTGTATTCAAATCTTTTGCCCATTTTAAAATTGGATTATTAGATTTTTCCTACAGAGTTGTTTGAGCTCTTTATATATACTGGTTATTAATCCTTGTCAGATGGATAGTTTGAAAATATTTTCTCCTATTCTGTGGGTTGCCTCTTTACTTTGTTAAATTTGTCACTTGCTGTGCAGAAGCTTTCTAACTTGATGTGATCATATGTGTCAATTTTTGCTTTGCTTGCCTGTGCTTGTGGGGTATTACCCAAGAAATTTTTGCCCAGACCAGTGTCCTGAAGAGTTTTCCCAATGTTTTCTTTTAGTAGTTTCATATTTTGAGGTCTTAGATTTAAGTCTTTAATCAATTTTGATTTGATTTTTGTATATGGTGAGAGATAGGGGTCTAATTTCATTCTTTTGCATATGGATATTCAGTTTTCCCAGAACCATTTGTTGAAGAGATGGTCCTTTCTCCAGTGATATGTTCTTGTGTCTGTTTTCATGCCGGTACCTGTTTTCTGCTGTTTTGGTTACTATAGCTCTGTAGTATAATTTGAAGTGAGGTAGTGTGATTCCTCCTCCTTTTTTTTTTTTTCTCAGGATAGCTTGGCTATTCTGGGTCTTTTGTGGCTCCATATAAATTTTGATAGGGATTGCACTGAACCTGTAGATTGCTTTGAGTAGTAGCATGAACATTTTAACAATATTGATTCCTCCAATACATGAACATGGGATATTTTCCTTTTATTTTTGGTATTCTCTCTAATTTCTTGCATCAGTGTTTTATGGTTTACATTGTTGAGAATTTCACTTCTTTGGTGAAGTTAATTTCTAGGTATTGAATTTTATTCACAGCTATGGTAAATGGTATTACTTTCTTGATTTTTTTTTCAGAATGTTTTTCGGATTGCTGTTGGCTTATAGAAATGCTGCTGATTTATGTATGTTGATTTCGTATCCTTCAACTTTACTGAATTTATCAGTTTTCATTGTTTTCTTGTGGAGTCTTTAAGTTTTTCCAAATATAAGATCACATCATCAGTAAACCAGGATAATTTGGCTTCTTCCTTTCCAATTTGGATACCTTTATTTCTTTCTCTTGTCTGATTACTCCAGCTAGGACTTCCAGTACTATGTTGAATAACAGTGGTGAAAGTGGGCATCTTTGTTATGTTCTAAATCTGAGAGGAAAGACTTGTAATTTTTCCCCATTTAGTGTGATACTGGCTGTGAGTCTGTTGTATCTGGCTTTTATTATGTTGAGGTACATTCCTTCTTTACCAAGATTTTTTGTTGTTGTTGTTGTGTTGTTTTTTGACGGAGTCTCACTCTGTTGCCCAGGCTGGAGTGCAGTGGTGTGATCTCGGCTCACTGCAACCTCCACCTCCCAAGTTCAAGCAATTCTCTACCTCAGCCTCCCGAGTAGCTGGGATTACAGGCGACTATCACCATGCCTGGCTAATTTTTGTATTTTTAGTAGAGATGGAGTTTCACCATCTTGGCCAGGCTGGTCTTGAACTCCTGACCTCGTGATCCACCCACCTCAGTCTCCCAAAGTGCTGGGACTACAGGTGTGAGCCACCATGCCCAGCGTTTTTTTTTTTTTTTTTTAAATCATGAAGAGATGTTTAATTTTATCAATGTTTTTTCAGCATCAATTGAAATGGTCATATGGGTTTTGTCCTTTATTCTGTTGATATGATGTATCACGTTGATTGATTTGCATATGTTGAACCATCCTTTTATTCCAGGGATAAATCCCACTTGGTCATGATGAATGACCTTTT
This sequence comes from Pongo abelii, assembly GCF_028885655.2. Lineage (NCBI taxonomy): Eukaryota > Metazoa > Chordata > Mammalia > Primates > Hominidae > Pongo > Pongo abelii. The sequence goes on along the minus strand of NC_072007.2, from coordinate 35,677,077 downwards.
TAATGTGTTGTTGAATTTGTTTTGCTAATATTTTGTTGAGGAGTTTTGCATCTATGTTCATCCACGATATTAGCCTGTAGTTTTCTTTTTCTGATGTGCTTTTGTCTGGCTCTGGTATCAGTGTAATACTGGTTTCATATTAGGTTGGTGCAAAGGCAATTGCAGTTTTTGCCATTGTGGTTTTTGCCATTACTTTCAATGGCAAAAATTGCAATTGCATTTGCACCAGCCTAATAGAATGAGTTTGGAAATATTCTCCCCTCCTCTATTTTTTGGAATAGTTTGAGTAGGATTGGTATTAGTTTTTCTTTAAAAATTTGGAAGAATTCAACAGGGAAGCCACTGGGTCCAGGGCTTTTCTTTGCTAGGAGGCTTTTTATTATGGCTCAATCTTGTTTCTCATTTTTGGTCTATTCAGGTATTGGATTTCTTCATGGCTCAATTTTGATTGGTTGTATGTGTCTAGGAATTTATCCATTTCTTCTAGGCATTCCAATTTATTGACATATAGTTTCTCATAGTAGCCTCAGATGATCCATTGAATTTCTGTGACATCAGTTGTAATGTCTTTTCTTTCATCTCTGAATTTATTTATTTGGGTTTTTTTTCTTCTTTTTTTAGTCTCAATAAAGGTTTTTCAATTTTATTTATCTTTTCAAGGAAACAAACTTTTCATTTCATTGATCTTTTATATTGTTTTGTTCATTTCAATTTCATTTATATCTTCTCTGGTCTTTATTATTTTTTTTCTTCTACTAATTTTGGGTATGGTTTAATCCTGATTTTTTAAGTTCTTAAAGACGCGTTTTTGGGTTGTTTATTTCAAGTTTTTATACCATTTTGATGTAGGCACTTATAGCTATAAACTTTCCTCTTATGACTGCTTTTACTGGATCCCATAGGTTTTGGTGTGTTGTGTTTCCATTATCATTTATTTCAAGAAATTTTTAAATTGTCTTCTTAATTTCTTCATTAGCCCACTGCCATTCAGGAGCATATTGTTTAATTTTCATGTGTTTTTGTAGTTTCCAAAATTCCTTTTGTTATTGATTTCTAGTTTTATTCCATTGTGGTCAGATAAAATATTTTATGTAATTTCTTTCTTTAAAAACTATATTTAAAGACTTGTTTTGTGTCCTAACATAGTCCATACTTGAGAATAATCCATGCCCTGAGGAGAAGAATATGTATTCTGCAGCTGTTGAATGAAATGTTCTGTAAATATCAATTAGGTCCATTTGGTCTATAGTGCAGATTAAGTCTGATATTTCTTTCTTGATTTTCTGTCTGGATGATCTGTCCAATGCTGAAAGTGAGATGTTGAAGTATCTAGCTATTATTGTATTGGGCTCTATCTCTCTCGAGGTCTAATAATATTTGCTTTATACATTTGGGTGTTCCAGTATTGGGTGCATGTATGCTTAGAATTGTTACATCCTCTTGCTGACTGACCCCTTTATCATGTTATAAGGACATTCTTCTTCTCTTTTTATAGCTTTTGTCCTTAAATCTATTTTGTATATTTTAAGTATAGCTACTCTTGCACTGTTTTGGTTTTCATTTGCATGGAATATTTTTTTCCATATCTTTATTTTCAGTCTATGTCTGTCTTTATAGCTGAAGTGTGTTTCTTGAAGGCAACAGATTGTTGGATCTTGTTTTTTCATCCATTCAGCCACTCTGTGTCTTTTGCTTAGAGAGTTTAGTCCATTTAGGCTCAATGTTATTATTGATAAGTAAGGACTTACTTCCACCATTTTGTTATTTGTTTTCTGGTTGTTTGGATGTCTTCTCTTGCTTCTTTTCTTCCTTATAATGAAGGTGATTTTTTTCTGGAGATATGTTTTAATTTATTGCTTTATATTTTTTGCATACCTATTGTATGTTTTTTGATTCTGAGGTCATCATGAGGCTTGCAAATAAAGTTTTATTACCTATTTGACAACTGAACACTGATTCCATAAACAAACTAAAAAACAAGCAAAGAGAAAACTAATAACAACTGCACACTTTAAATTTGTCTTCCACTTTTTAACTTTTTGTTGTTTTTATATATATCTACATAGTACCATCTATGTTTTGAAAAGTTATAGTTATTATTTTTGATTGGCTTACCTTTTAGTTTTCCTACTCAAGATATGAGTAGTTTACACATCACAATTACAGTGTTATTATATTTTGTATTTTTTCTGTGTACTTACTATTACCCATGAGATGTGTACCTTTAGATGATTTCTTATTGCTCATTAATGTTCTTTTCCTTTAGCTCGAATAACTCTCTTTAGCATTTCTTGTAGGACAGGTCTGGTGTTGATAAATTCCCTCAACTTTTGTTTGTCTTGAAAAGTCTTCATTTCTCCTTCATGTTTAAAGGCTATTTCCTCCAGATATACTATTCTAGGATAAAAGTTTTTTTCCTTCAGCACTTTAGATATGTCATACAACTCTTTCCTGGGCTATACAGCTTCCCCTGAATAGTTTGCTCTCATATGTATTGGAGCTCCATTGTGTGTTGTTTCTTTTCTCCTGCTGTTTTTAAAATTCTTTATCCTTTACCTTTAGTGGTTTGATTATTAAATGTCTTTAGGTGGTCCTATTTGGGTTAAATCTGCTTGGTGTTCTATACTTTCTTATACTTGAATACTGATATTTTCCTCTAGGTTTGTGAAGTTCTCTGTTATCATTTTGAATAAACTTTCCACCCCTATTTCTCCCCCTCTCCTTCCCCTTTAAGGCCAATAACTCTTAGATTTTCCCCTTTGAGGCTATTTTCTAGATCTTTTTGGCATGGTTTCTTCTTTTAAATTTATTTTTCTTTTGTCTCCTCTGTGTATTTTCAAATAGCCGGTCTTCAAGCTTACTAATTCTTTCTTCTGCTTGATCAGTTCTTCTGGTAAGGGTCTCTGATGCATTCTTCAGTTGCATTTTTCAACTCCAGAATTTTCGTTTGATTCTTTTTAATTGTTTCCGTCTTTTTGTTAAGTTTATTTGATAGGATTATAAATTCCTTCTCTGTGTTATCTTGAATTTTGTTGAGTTTCATCAAAACAGTTATTTTAAATTATCTGTCTGAAAGATCATATATCTTTGTTTCTTCAGAATTGTTCTCTGGTGCCTTATTTAGTTAATTTGGTAAGGCTGTATTTTCCTGGATAGTCTTAATGTTTGTGGGTGTTCATCAGTGTCTGGGCATTGAAGAGTTAGGTATTTATTGTAGTCTTCACAGTCTGACCTTGTTTGTACCCATCTTTCTTAGGAAGGCTTTCCAGGTATTCTAAGGGACTTAGGTGTTGTAACCTAAGTTTTGGTCATGACAGTTGTGTCTGCCTTAGGAGATGCCTCAAGCCTAGTAACACTGTGGCTCTTGCAGACTCGTAGAGGTACCACCTTGGTGGTGGTCTTGGATAAGATCTGAAAGAACTCTCTGCATTTTCAGGCAGAGATTCTTGTTCTCTTCCTTTACTTTCTCCCAAATAAATGGAGTCTCTCTATATATGCTGAGCTGCCTGGAGCTGGGGGAGGGATTATGCAAGCACTCCTATGGCCACCACCACTGGGACTGTGCTGGGTCTGACCTGAAGTCAGCATGGTACTGGGTCTTGCCCAATGCCCAGGGTGACCACTGCCTGGCTACTGCCTATATTTGCTCAAAGTCCTAGGGCTCTACAATCAGCAGGTAGCAAAGCAAGCCAGACTTGTGTTCTATCCTTTAGGGTGGTGAGTTCCCCAAGTGCCAGTGGGTCCAGAGATGCTTCCAGGAGACAGGGCCTGGAAAACCTTAAGAATCTCCCCAGTGCTCTATTCTACTGTGGCTGAGCTGGCCCCCAAGCCACAGGATGGAGTCCTTCTCACTATTCCCTTCCCTTTCCACAAGCAGAGGAGTTTTCCTTGTGTCCACCACCACCCAAGGCTCAGGGGGAGCACTGCCTGGCTACTGCCAGTGTTCACTCAAGGCTGAAGGGCTCTTCAGTCAGCTTGAGGTGAGTGCTGCCTGGCCTGAGACTCTCCCTTCACGGCAGTGTGTTTTTCTCTGGCCCAGGGCAGATTCAGAAATGCTGTCCATGAGCCAAGGCCTGGAATTAGGGACGCTAAGGGCCCGCTTGGTGTTTTACTCCACTGTGGTTGAGCTGGTACCTAAGCTGCAAGACAAAGTCCCTTTTATTTTTCTCTCTCCCTGTCTCAAGAAGAAGGAGGCTTTCCCCATATCTCCCACAACTCAGAATGTGTTGGATCATATGGGAATCCAGCATGTCTCTGAGTCTCACTCAAAGCCTATGGTGAGTGCTATCTGGGTACCACTGCTGACTATTCAGGGCCCAAAGGTTTTTTAGTCAGCTGTGGATAATTCTTGCCAGGACTGGATCCTTCCCTTCAAAAGAGCAGGTTCCCTTCTGCACCAGAGTGTGCCTAGAAATGTTGTCCAGAATCTAGGTTATGGAATGGAGGCCTCATGACTCTGCCCAGTGCCCTATCCTACTGTGGTGGAGCTGGTATCCAAGTTGCAAGACAAAGTTCTTTTTACTCTTCCCTCTCATCTCATTAAGCAGAAAGAAGCCTCTCCTGGAGCTGCAAGCTGCACTGTCGGGGGTTGGGGAGGGGTGATGCAAGCATTCCCTTGTCCACCCCGGCTGGTGTCTCACAAGGTTGCATGCCACCAACATCCACTGGCTTTGAATCCAACACAGCACCAGGACTTGCCCAGGAATTGCAGTCCCTGTTGCCTTTCAAGTTTATTTAGGACTTCAGAGTACTTTAACCCACAATGCTGAGGCTTGCTGGAACTCAGGTTCCAACCACTGGGTTGGGCAATTCTCCTCTGGCTAGGGCTGGTCTAAATTATCCCTCTATGGGTGCAGATTGAGTTCTGCCCAGTATTACTTTCTGCTGTGACAGGCAGCACTGAGTTCCAATGCAAAATTGCACTGTCACTGTGCTCCCCCTCCCCCAAGCACACAGATTCTTTCTCCACCACATGGCTGCTGCTGGAGGATGGGGCAGGAGTGGTGTGGGCAATTCAAGACTGTCTTTTCTATCCTCTTCAGCACCTCTTTCAGTGATATGAAGTTAAAACCACATACTGTGATCACTCATCTGATTTTTGATTCTTATGAAGGTGCTTCTTTTGTGTTGATAATTGTTCTATTTGGTGTTCCTGCAGGGAGAATGATTGGTGAAGGCTTCTATTTGGTCAACTTGCTCTGTCTTTATAGCCAATTTATATTGATAAGGGGTAAAATTCATATTTTGCCATCCTTTAAAAACCTATCTATACCACTTTGTGTATGTGTGTGTATTTTGTGAGTTATTGCTGCTATGTTTTGAAGCATATTCCAGACTATTCTTTTACTAATAAACACTTAATAATATCAATATTACTATTAATTTTTATATACTATAAACAGAATATGTTCACATAATATTAAAACATGATCACATATTGGAACACAAACTCTACATGTTACATAAAAAGCACAAGATTTACAGGACAAAAACTCTGAACAGTATAGGAAAGATAGAAATTAACAATGTAAGTTTGATTTAAAAACAAATCACTTGGAAATTAAAAAATCAATTATACTAAGTAACTTTAACGTGTACACAAAGAACAAAATCGTGATTATGGAATATTTTGAATAGTATGACAACCAGAATAGTAAGACTGTAACTTGTAACTCAAGAGTATAATTTAGAATTTTAAATGTTATTTATTAAATAAAAAATAAATATGAAACAGGCTGAAGGTTAATATAAGTAGTTAAAAGAAGGCAATATAAGTAATCTAAGAATACCAGTTGGATAGAGCAAATAATTCAGACTAATTCAGAAATTATAGCTTTAAAAACAAATTCTAGTGTATACATCCAAAATACAGCTTATTGAAAGAAAATTGCCAGACAAACCTCAAATAACAACAAAAAGAATAGCAATGAAGAGAGATACAAATTATAAGTGAGAATGGTCATAACCACTAATACATGAAAATTCATGATTTCGGAGATAATAATTCTTCCCCAAGTCACTTATAAATATAATGCATCTCAATTAAAGTCGTAAAATTTTGTTGGGGGGCAGATTTGACAAAAATGATTCTGAAGTCATTTATAAAAGTAATGTTTTATAAAGATAAAAACAAGTAAAATAAACATTTGATTAAACATGCTGATACATAAAAAATTATTTTACAAAGGAAGGAAATGATAAACACAAAATTTGAGACAGTGGTTACTTCTAGGTGTGTGTGTGTGAGGAGAGACAAGAGAATAAAAGTGGAGAGGATATATAAACTTGTGTTTGTATTTTCAGTCTTGGGTGGGTGGTATATTAATGGGTATTTGTTCAATATCATTATTTTTAAATTATTTTAAAATAAATACTATAAAGTATATATTTAAGGTGTACACCATATTTTGATAACATATATGTAGTAAAATGATTACTGTAGTCAAATTTACATATCCATCACCTTCCATAGTTACTTTTTAAATAGTTTTAGTTTTATTTATTCATTACCGCTAAATAAATAAGGTAAAATAGTTCTATTCCAATAATTATTGACTGAGGATTATGATTAATTCAATTATATGTACCTAAATTCCATTATAAAAATTTAATGAGTGAGAATAGCTAATATAAATTTAAATGGAAGAGGAATGTGTGTGTTTGTGTGTGTGGAATGAAGGGTGTTTAGAAATAAGACTTAGGTTTCTTGGTGTTAAAATATATTTCAAAGTAATAGTAATAAAACAATGTATTTCTGATCCAGTAATATGCAGTCAGCCTAAAAAAAACAGAGCAGGAGGTACAGAAATAGATGTGTGTGTGTGTATGTGTGATTGTGTTTATTAATTATGATAAATGATATACTGAAGAGAATTTAGCACAGTCAATCTGGCCCATCTGGTTCTCAATAAATATTTTTATTATCTTCACTGTTATTAAGTTGTTATTTTAAATTATCGTAAGATAGAATAAATGATTTAAAAATTATCTTGAGACAGTTTCTAAGTATTTTCAAAAAGATTGAGTTCCATCCTTGATTTCCACTTTTTTACCAGTTTCTCTCTAGATATCATCTGCGGTATTCCTGAGTCAGAAGAGAGGAAAGGTGATACTGCCACTTCCTGTATGTATTTCCTTTTAGATGTGGGATGTGGTAGGCAGCATGTTCCCTCCCCAGACTTATCCCCGAGAGCTGTCTATGCCCTAATCCCTGCAACCTGTGAACATGTTATGTTAGATGGCAAAGGGGACTTTGCAGATGTAATTAAAGTTACTGACCATACAATAAGGAGATAATTCTGGATTATCCAAGTAGGCCCAATCTAATTACATAAAGCCTTCAAAGCAGAGAGCTCTCACCAACTGGAGGCAGAAGAGATGCAGCAGCAGCAGTGAGAGAAATTCAAAGCACAGGGACTGAATGGGAAGTTTCTGGTTTGATGTTGGAGGGAGCAGCATGATGAGGAATTTGCACAGCCTTAAGAGGCTGAGGGAGGCTCCTGGCTAACAGCTAGCCAGGAAATATGATCCTTAGCCTTGCAGTCATGAAAACTGAATTCTTCCAACAACTTGAATGAGTTATCCCTCAGAGCCTTCAGAAAAGAGTCCAGTTTGCCAACAATTTGATTTCAGTCTGTGAAACCTGGACCAGAGGAACCAGCTGAATTCACCAGACTTCTGACCCACAGAACTATGAGATAATACATTGATGTTGTTTAAAGGAGCTAAATTTGCAGTAATTTGTTATGGCAACAGTAGAAAACTGACACATGGAGGTATTGATATAGTCATGATTTTGATGACTAACTAGTTTGTGATCTGGATATGAAGTGTCACCATGCCACAGTGCCTGAGTCTGCTTCAGATTCTTCTTCTTCTTGGCCATCTTTATTGGGGAAATAAGGATGTGAAATAAGTATAGTCAATGCCCTTTTTGAGTACCACTGGTTAATTAAGTTTGTTATTTTCAAGTGTATGTGCTTTAATTCACATGGCATTAAAAGAATCGGTAGTATAGTTTCACTCAGCCAGATGAATCCAGAAATCTCTTGCTCATTGAATCTTCAGAAATGAGAGTGAGAGCATTCCATGAATCTAGAATCAAAACACGTTAGTACAAATAAAGATCATTAAAAATAAATATGTATATGTGTGATGATTATTTTTATGTGTCAACTTGACTAGACCACGGGGTGCCCAGATATTTGGTTAAACATTATTTCTGTGTGTGTCTATGAGGGTGTCTCTGAAAGAGATTAGCATTTGAATAGGTAGACTGAGTAAAGAAGATTGCTTTCTCCAATATGGGTGGACTCATTCAATCTGTTGAGGGCCTGAATAGAACAAAAAGTGGAGGAAGGGAAGATTCATCCCTTTCCTGCCTGCCTGTTTGTGTTGGGACATCTGTCTTCTCACGCTCGAACTGGGACTTACATCTTTGGTGCTCCTGGTTCCCAGGCTTTTGTACTTGAACTGTAACTTATACTGTTGTCTCTCTGGTTTTCAGACTTTTGAACTTTGATGAGAACTTACACCATTGGTGCTCCCTGTTCTCAGGCCTTCAGACTCAGACTGGAATGACACCATTGGTTTTCCTGAGTGTCTATCTGATAGATGGCAAACTGTGGGACTTCTCAGCTTCCATAATCATGTAAACCAATTCGTGATATTATATCTGTCTCCATCCATCCATCCATCCATCCATCCATCCATCCATCCATCCATCCATCCATTCTATTGGTTCTGTTTCTTTGGAGGACCTTGACTGACATAGTGTGTGTATATATTTATATGCGCAAGCATATATGACACAATGTATAGTTTACCTATGTTTTAAGCTAAAAACATAGGTCAGAAAATATTTTTAATCTTTTTGCTGGGAAAAAAAGTATAAGAGCCAGTATAACTTAACTTTTAAGGAGAATATACATGGTAGCCCAAAACTCTCATTTTTGTGATGAAAATGAAAATTGGAATACAAGAATGAAGTTTTTGAAAAGACCTAGATTTTATTGTTTTGGCCTTTCAATTTTTTCATGCCACAAAAATTTGTCAGAACACTCATCTTGTATCAGACAAAGCACTAGAATTGATAAGTTAATGTTGAGTAAGGTAGACATTATTCCTGCCTTTTGGGTGCATTTGTGACCGCCCAGCAGAGCAGGCTTGGTCCAATTAAACTAGCAAGAGTGGGTTTGTATTGATATGAATACAAAATGGTCTTGATGCTTCTCTGTACTGTTGGGCTGTACCAGCATTCCCGCTTTAGGGTTTACTGGCAAATCCCAGTTGTAAAACAAATACCCTAAAGTGGAGTATACAAGCTTCGATAGGAATATGCAATAGGGGATTGATACGATTTTGATCTGTGTCACCAGTCAAATCTCATGTTGAATTGTAATCTCCAATGTTGGAGGTGGGCCTAGTGGGAGGTGATTGGTTCATGGGGGTGGTTTCTAATGGTTTAACACCATCCCCCAGGTGCTGTTTTCATGATAGTGGGTGAGTTCTCATGAGAGTTGATTGTTTAAAAGTGTGTAACACCTCCTCCCTCTCTCTGTTTCTCTTGCTCTGGCCATGTGAAGACGCCTGCTCTGGCTTTGGCTTCTGCCATGAGTAAAAGCTCCCTGAGGTCTCCTCAGCCATGATTCCTGTACAGCCTGTGGAACCAGGAGCCTATTAGATTTCTTTTCTTTATAAATTATCCAGTCTCAGGTATTTCTTTATAGCAGTGTGAGAGCGGACTAAAACGGGGACTGAACTCAATCAGTAGCCAAATGCAGGTTTCTTTGAGGAAAGCTGTAAAATAAATGATACTTAGGAGCTAACCAGCAGACAAGGGAGGCAGTAGTAGGTTTGAAGACCTAGGAGACATGAAGAGCATGGTGCAGTGGGGTGACTGACGTTTTGTATGGTGGGAGAAACAGAGTGGAATGAGATTGCATTAATTGCTGGATGAAAGGTCAGCAGCTTTAAGGTATAACCATTTTCTCAGTCTTGACTAACTGCCATTATAAGTTGGGGGATTGGGAAATAAGCCTGATTTTTATTCATTATTTTAAAATTAATATTTAAATATTACATTTTTTCTTATTAATTATTGCTCATACTTCACTAGACATGGTTTGTCGACATTCATTAGAATGGGATAGTTCAGGGCAGATGGCTGCTAAGATGAGTCTCTAGATCACTTGTCATCATTATGTTGTGTGGCTGATAAAGACTTTATCTTTAATGCATCCCAAAATGTAGTTGCTGACTTCCCTGTATTTCTTTATTCACTAATTTTTTCATTATTTCCATGTTTATCAAATGCCCTGTTTGTCCCTCTCTATTTGTTTTCAGTTCCTGAGCACTTATCTATGCTTTCTACTGCTGCCAACTCAAATTACCACACACTTAGTAGCTTAAAACAACATGAATTTATTATTATTTTGCACTTCTGTAGGTCAGAAGGCCGATACAGGTCTCTTTGAGCTAAAATCAGGCTGTTGACAGGCTGCATATTTTTCTTGAGGTTCTAGGAGATAAACCATTTCCTTGACTTTTCCAGCTTCTAGAGGCTGCCCACATGCTTTGGCTCATGATCCTTTTCCTCATCTTCAAGGCCAACAATATAGAATCTCCCTAGCCCTGGTCCCTTTTCACTTCTCTTTCTTGGGCTCCCTTCTTCTGTTTTCCTCTTCCACTTTTAAGAACCCTTGTGATGACACTGGGCCCACCCAGACAATCCAGGAAATCTCCCTATAAAAAGGCCAGCTGAATAGCAACCTTAATTCCACCTGCAACCCTAATTCCCTTTGTTACGTAGCATAACATATTGACAGGTTCTCAGGACATCTTTAGCAGGGGCCTTTATTCTGCCGATCGCATGATCTCTATGAATCTGCTTCTTGTTTTTTTTTAGTTGGGTGACATTAAATTCTGATTTCTTTCTTTCTTTCTTTTTTTTTTTTTTCTCTAGGCAGTTGTCTCTCAAGAGGACTTGATCTCTTGCCTGTGACCTGCCCCACATGTTTCTTCTGCACATCCTGACTCCCAGGCCTGCACAGGGGACTTCTGCACAGGCCTGACTCCCAGGCCTGATATTTTCTGGTCTGTCTTCGCCATGGTCTCTTATCACCTGTGGTTTTGAATTCTGGTTTCTCTTATTCTTTGTCTCTAGGCAAGTCAACAGGTTAGCTTCTTCCTCATGTTGAGAATTATGTGGTTAAAATGTAGAGAGTTAATCATAGTGAGTGATTGTATTAAGCCCTTCTATGGTTTCCAGCAGTGAGAAAGAATAGATGTTGCTCTTCTGCTTGGTGTTATGCAGTAATAGCCACTGTTCTTACAATTTCAATGTTAGCTCACTCAGTGCTTTGTTTTTCAATGAACTGTACCACAGTTAGAAGAATTTAGAGATGGGTAATGAGGAAAGAGTTATAGAGCAGGGAGTGTGAGAAGCTGTGCTTGTTATTACTTTAAATTTTTACAAAGTGTGCAAAGTAACTAGAATCAAGGAGGCCATTTCTGTTTGCAAGTTTACTGTATATATATACATATATATATATATATATATTTTTTTTTTTTTTTGAGACAGGGTCTCACTCTGTCACCCATGCTGGAGTGCGGTGGCATGATCATGTCTCACTGCAGGCTCAAGTGATTCTCCCACCTCAGCCTCCCAAGTAGCTGGGACTACAGATGTGCACCACCATGCCTGACTAATTTGTAAATTATCTGTAGAGACAAGGTCTGCCTATGTTGCCCAGGCTGGTCTTGAACTCTTGGGCTCAGCGATCCACCCGCCTTGGTCTCCCAAAGTGCTAGGATTACAGGTTTAAGCCACTGCACCAGCCTAAGAGAAATATCTTTTTTTCTTTTTTTTTTTTTAAAGAGAAAATGCCTGTCAAATAAGCCATTGATCATGTGAAAACAGTGAAGAAACTTTTAGCTTACACTTACATACATAAAATATTAGGTAAAACGTTTCCCAAAAGTTACAAAAAATTATTGAATTAATAGCTAAGGAGTTTCAGTGGCGTGGGAATATTTTATTGTGCAATTTAAGTACTTTATTGAATTCCATTAGCAATCATGAATTTATAATAAATGGAAAAAATGGCCCAAGAACACACTGATGATACAACCTTTCTGAAGTGCTAAAATGAACCATTTGATTCTATTCTGTTTTAATGACATAATACCCATTTTTCTTTACTCTTTAATTCAGTAGTCAAAGCAATGTTCATTCCTATTAGTTACATTTTTAAACTTTAATTTTTTTTGTAGACAAAAATTAAACATCTAGAAATATGTAAATTCTCTTACTACAACAAACCAGCCTCAAGGTTCTCTAAAATGTAACTATCTACCTCTGAGACTCCAAGGCCAGATTTCATGGCCAGGAAGTAGAAAGGTATAAAATCTTCAATGGGCTTTCTGTTCATTTTGCCAGTTAAACAGTATTCAGGAAAGAGTTAAACTTTGAAAATGAAAATAATTGTTGGAACATGATCTCTTCGAAACCCACCCACGTGGCCTTGTTCCTTCAATAAACAGATTCTGTTTGGTAGTGGTGAGGTGGCATTTGATATTGGTGAAAATTTGAAATCCTGAGATTTAGGGAGTAGAGAATAGTTGGAACAATCTGCATTATTTTTCTTTTTTCTCCTACAAATCAAAACTGAACTACGGATTTATGATGAGCTCTCTTAGGCATTCAGGTGAATTTGATTTTCTTGTTCAGTTTCATGGATAGAACTGCACTGTGGTAATACAACAACAGTTTGAGAATATTTGAATAAATAAGTTACTTCAGCAATTGAGCTCATGAAATTCCAGATCAGCCATTTGTAAAGTAATTTGCTTATAACACTGACAGCAAACTTCATATTTATTTATTTATTTAACAGATCTAATATGCTTCTTTACAAGTGCATTATATTAGAAAGAGAAAGACTTTTATTTAGAGTCTTCTCTACCCAATTTAAAACATGCTCAAAAGATGAGTCCAGGTGATACATTCAGTGGCTGCAAATGCTTAGATTAGTTACTGAATGTATTGCTTGGACTCATCTCACGGATTCTAGAATTATCAGAAATCTGGGAGCAGAGAAAAAATAAGACACAATGTGAAATATAAAGAAATATTAATGGAAAAGACAATGCATTATTTCATAAAATATTAACAGGATCTCTATTTAAAGAGTTGTTATTTAAGAGGGAACATGAGCAGTAGAGACAGGGGATTTTTAATTTTTTTTTTTTTTTTTGCTTTGTTGCAGTAACCAGAAGAATCTAAATCATTTTCCTGTAATGTTTCAAGATTCAGTGTCATATATTTGACTTTAAAGAAAGCACATGTTGCAAAAAAGAAACCAACATGTATTCTATGCTAAGGAATGGAAGGGTTGGTTGGGGCTTTAAGATATGCTTCAGAGAACATTGTGGGTGGGGAGTTTTTAAATGAAGTATCCAACTTGCAAGGCATTCAGAAAATTTTTATCATGACAGTCCCTTGATTTTAGTAACACATGGGATTTTACACTTTCTCTGAGCAATTCAAGTTTCCTTCTCAGAATCTTTTAACTGTTCAGCCTAAATTGTATCATGTCATAAACTGACAATTTTATGGGCTGAAATATAAAACGCTTCCTAAAATACAGTAGAAATATTATTTTAGGAAGGAAAATTTTTAGTAAGATTTGAAAATTCTTATTTAATATTGTACTTTAGCAAAAGACTTTCTAGGTAGGTAAAACAGATTCCAGCGTGGAATGCATCACTTTTTCTTCCGTATTTGGGAGTGTGTATTAAAGCCTTTCTATAGTAGAAGGTAGATAATCAGAGATTGAATTTTGAAATTAAGTAATCAAAATACCTTCTTTTTATGTAATTAAAAATTCAAGTATAGCAAATTGCATTTAGTTTAGTAGATATTTAGAGAAAAAAATAGGATACAAAAATAATAATTTGTTTAAAAATGAATTTTAAAAATCTATGCAAAAATAAAAGTTATAGAATTTAAGGGCTCTATTCTGGGAAACCTATCATAGCTGGCCATATTAAAGAATATGGATTATGTACTGATTCTCTTCTAAGTAAAATTTTAAAACATACTTAGTATAAACCAGAGTTTTGTTAGATAAAAACCCAGGTTAGTTTAAGAACCTTATAGTGTAACTGAGGTAATTGGACATTTTGAATAATTTTGTTTCCACAGACCTTTATCTTCCTAAAATTTTACTGAAATGAAAGTGCTGTCTTCATTTTTTCAATTTTTTCAAATGTAAATGCATTCTTAAATATTAACTTTAGAAAAGACTATTTGAATTTTACTCATAAATAGAGTTTTGAAAGAACGTGATCTTACAACCATTGGGCATGAGTCAACACGGCTTTTTGATAAATAAATCCCATTAAATGAATTGACTTTCTAAAAGCTGAAATAATCATTATCATAAATGCACCCCCCTCCCACTTCAAGAAAATAAAAAAAAAACCCTGTCTAGACAGAGTTGCTTATATAGTTACGGTTTGATTTTATAATTCCTGGAATATAGTACGAATACCTACTATTTGCTGGGCAGCTATTTTATGTCAGACACTTTTTCAGAGACTTTTCATGGTTTCTCATTTATTTTTCAGACAAAGTAATGGGGGCAATTATACTTATATTCCAGATAGCGAAAATGAGATCTCAGAGAGGGTAAGTGACTTGTCCCAGATTGTATTGTGAGTGGCAGAGGCAGAACTGGGATATAAATCTGTCTTTCTGAGGCCTCTGTTCTTTGCCTCAACCCCCAGCTACTTCGCCCACAGCCAAGAAAACACTGGCTCTAGGATGACGAACTGTTCCAGTTTTCCCAGGAAAGAGAGATTCCTGGAATGTGGGACTTCAGTGCTAAGCCTGAGAAAGTCTCCGGCAAACCTAGATGAGGTGGTCATTTTATCTGTAGGCATTTATCTCATGGCCACTGCAGAGTCAGCAAGGCCATGCTGCTCTTTCAGAAGCTTCCCATTCCTGTGACATTATCTGCACAGCAAGATAATTGCTCAAATCAGTTGGGTCAAACTCAGAGAGCTGCCTCCTGAATAGCTGTGCTGGCCAGCGCATCACACAGGGATAATTGAGCCTGTTATTTATCAATCAATCCCAGTCTTTCATGCAACTTCAGAACTCTCAGATACAATGTTTGAAACATTCATCACAGCCCAGGACTCCTATTAATTAAAGAGAATATTAATCAAAGGCATTATTTGCATCCTGTATCTCTAATGCAAACAGAATTGGGATATTCTGTTTGCATTAGATATTCTCTGATCACAATGCTTTGCTTATTAATATAGTGTGTCGTTTAGCAGTTCCTTACTTTTCCTTAATCTAATCTATTACCTTGCTAATATTCCCACATCTCTTTCATCTGAAAGGTTTTGTTCAGTGGAATTTTTAAGTTTCTTGATAGTTGAACATATTCCTTTAGGTCAGCATATTATGTAATATCACAGATTCTGAGGACATACTGCTAATTTCTAGCTGTTGACCCTGAGCAGAGTTACTTAACTTCTCTTTACCTGGTTTTCTCATCTATAAAATAGGGACAATAGTAGTTCTTACCATACAGGGTTATTTGTGGGGATTAGGTGAGTCAGTTTATGTAAAGCATTTATAATAATACCTGGCACAAAGAAAGTGCTATATAAGTGCTAGCTACATTAACAATGTCTTTTACTGATCTTGGATGATACCATGTTGTTTTTTGCACTGGGGGCACTCAATGTTGCAATTGATGACTTGGCCAGTAGGGAGCATTTGGCATCTAGCATGTGTGCTGAAGGTTTACAGCTACCTTTTCAAAAAAATAGGAACTTGTTAGTGCTCTGTTTGCAATGTTGTCATCAATCTTGTGGTGGAACTAAGACTATAGTCAATAGTCCTACAGTAGGACTATAGTTCCTACTGGAATTCAGAAAGGTAGCAGTCTTGAATTTGAGGCTAAGAATGGTCTTACCTCTATATAAACTGAGAGAAAGCTCTCTGATAATACCTTTTCTCCTGTGAATTAAAAATGATTTATCAATGTTGAAACTAGTTCTATTAAAGAGAAAATACTTCCCTATCGTTTAAAATATACTATGGAGGCTTAACATTTATAAGCACAATTTTAATGTAGTGGACTAGGATCTCTAAAACAGTATGAGATTGCAAAGCAATGAGTCTTGGTAGTGGCCTGAAAAGATTTACCTATTAATACATGAAAGTGCTTTCATTAAAATGTAAATTTCAAGTGAGGAAAACTACATCGCTGTAATTTTGCTATCCAGAGACTGACATGCACTTTAGGATACGTGCCTTTTTAAACTATCATATGAGGTTTAATATATGTTCAGCAGCTGTCTGCCACGTCCACTACATTGTTCTATGATTCAGAATATTTATTGACATAGTGAATCATTCTACCATTGGTTAATCAAGAGAAGCTGCAGTTGATTTAAGGAGGAGCGGCATGGTATATACACAGAAAGCAGCTGGTTTTTAGTAACAGTTGAAGTGTGTAGGCATAAAAACAATAAATTGAGGTACAGATTTGAAGGAATATGTACGGATTCCAATAGCATGGCTTCTTTCCTGTTTATAAAGTGAAGTTATCTGGCTTACGACGTTAACAATTGTTTATTTAATAAGTATTAAGCATTATGTTTATTTTATTTTATTTTATTATTATTATACTTCAAGTTTTAGGGTACATGTGCACAATGTGCAGGTTAGTTACATATGTATACATGTGCCATGCTGGTGTGCTGCACCCATTAATTCATCATTTAGCATTAGGTATATCTCTTAAAGCTATCCCTCCCCCTCCCCCCCACCCCACAACAGTCCCCAGAGTGTGATGTTCCCCTTCCTGTGTCCATGTGTTCTCATTGTTCAATTCCCATCTATGAGTGAGAATACACGGTGTTTGGTTTTTTGTTCTTGCGATAGTTTACTGAGAATGATGATTTCCAATTTCATCCATGTCCCTAAAAAGGACATGAACTCATCCTTTTTTATGGCTGCATAGTATTCCATGGTGTATATGTGCCACATTTTCTTAATCCAGTCTACCATTGTTGGACATTTGGGTTGGTTCCAAGTCTTTGCTATTGTGAATAGTGCCGCAATAAACATAACGTGTGCACGTGTCTTTATAGCAGCATGATTTATAGTCCTTTGGGTATATACCCAGTAATGGGATGGCTGGGTCAAACTGTATTTCTAGTTCTAGATCCCTGAGGAATTGCCACACTGACTTCCACAATGGTTGAACTAGTTTACAGTCCCACCAACAGTGTAAAAGTGTTCCTATTTCTCCACATCCTTTCCAGCACCTGTTGTTTCCTGACTTTTTAATGCTTGCCATTCTAACTGGTGTGAGATGGTATCCCATTGTGGTTTTGATTTGCATTTCTCTGATGGCCAGTGATGATGAGCATTTTTTCATGTGTCTTTTGGCTGCATAAATGTCTTCTTTTAAGAAGTGTCTGTTCATGTCCTTTGCCCACTTTTTGATGGGGTTGTTTGTTTTTTTCTTGTAAATTTGTTTGAGTTCATTGTAGATTCTCGATATTAGCCCTTTGTCAGATGAGTAGGTTGTGAAAATTTTCTCCCATTTTGTAGGTTGCCTGTTCACTCTGATGGTAGTTTCTTTTGCTGTGCAGAAGCTCTTTAGTTTAATTAGATCCCATTTGTCAATTTTGGCTTTTGTTGCCACTGCTTTTGGTGTTTTAGACATGAAGTCCTTGCCCATGCCTATGTCCTGAATGGTAATGCCTAGGTTTTCTTCTAGGGTTTTTATGGTTTTAGGTCTAACGTTTAAGTCTTTAATCCATCTTGAATGAATTTTTGTATAAGGTGTAAGGAAGGGATCCAGTTTCAGCTTTCTACATATGGCTAGCCAGTTTTCCCAGCACCATTTATTAAATAGGGAATCCTTTCCCCATTGCTTGTTTTTCTGAGATTTGTCAAAGATCAGATAGTTGTAGATATGCGGCGTTATTTCTGAGGGCTCTGTTCTGTTCCATTGATCTATATCTCTGTTTTGGTACCAGTACCATGCTGTTTTGGTTACTGTAGCCTTGTAGTATAGTTTGAAGTCAGGTAGCATGATGCCTCCGGCTTTGTTCTTTTGGCTTAGGATTGACTTGGTGATGTGGGCTCTTTTTTGGTTCCATATGAACTTTAAAGTAGTTTTTTCCAATTCTGTGAAGAAAGTCATTGGTAGCTTGATGGGGATGGCATTGAATCTATAAATTACCTTGGGCAGTATGGCCATTTTCACGATATTGATTCTTCCTACCCATGAGCATGGAATGTTTGTTTGTATCCTCTTTTATTTCATTGAGCAGTGGTTTGTAGTTCTTCTTGAAGAGATACTTCATGTCCCTTGTAAGTTGGATTCCTAGGTATTTTATCCTCTTTGAAGGAATTGTGAATGGGAGTTCACTCACGATTTGGCTCTCTGTTTGTCTGTTATTGGTGTATAAGAATGCTTGTGATTTTTGTACATTGATTTTGTATCCTGAGACTTTGCTGAAGTTGCTTATCAGCTTAAGGAGATTTTGGGCTGAGACAATGGGGTTTTCTAGATATACAATCATGTCATCTGCAAACAGGGACAATTTGACTTCCTCTTTTCCTAATTGAATACCCTTTATTTCCTTCTCCTGCCTAATTGCCCTGGCCAGAACTTCCAACACTATGTTGAATAGGAGTGGTGAGAGAGGTCATCCCTGTCTTGTGCCAGTTTTCAAAGGGAATGCTTCCAGTTTTTGCCCATTCAGTATGATATTGGCTGTGGGTTTGTCATGGATAGCTCTTATTATTTTGAGATACGTCCCATCAATATCTAATTTATTGAGAGTTTTTAGCATGAAGATTGTTGAATTTTGTCAAAGGCCTTTTCTGCATCTATTGAGATAATCATGTGGTTTTTGTCTTTGGTTCTGTTTATATGCTGGATTACATTTATTGATTTGCGTATATTGAACCAGCCTTGCATCCCAGGGATGAAGCTCACTTGATCATGGTGGATAAGCTTTTTAATGTGCTGCTGGATTCGGTTTGCCAGTATTTTATTGAGGATTTTTGCATCAATGTTCATCAAGGATATTGGTCTAAAATTCTCTTTTTTGGTTGTGTCTCTGCCAGGCTTTGGTATCAGGATGATGCTGGCCTCATAAAATGAGTTAGGGAGGATTCCCTCCTTTTCTATTTTTCTATTGATTGGAATAGTTTCAGAAGGAATGATACCAGTTCCTCCTTGTACCTCTGGTAGAATTCGGCTGTGAATCCATCTGGTCCTGTACTCTTTTTGGTTGGTAAGCTATTGCTTATTGCCACAATTTCAGAGCCTGTTATTGGTCTATTCAGAGAGTCAACTTCTTCCTGGTTTAGTCTTGGGAGGGTGTATGTGTCGAGGAATTTATCCATTTCTTCTAGATTTTCTAGTTTATTTGCGTAGAGGTGTTTGTAGTATTCTCTGATGGTAGTTTGTATTTCTGTGGGATCGGTGGTGATATCCCCTTTATCATTTTTTATTGCATCTATTTGATTCTTCTCTCTTTTCTTATTAGTCTTGCTAGTGGTCTATCAATTTTGTTGATCCTTTCAAAAAACCAGCTCCTGGATTCATTAATTTTCTGAAGGGTTTTTTGTGTCTCTATTTCCTTCAGTTCTGCTCTGATTTTAGTTATTTCTTGCCTTCTGCTAGCTTTTGAATGTGTTTGCTCTTGCTTTTCTAGTTCTTTTAATTTTGATGTTAGGGTGTCAATTTTGGATCTTTCCTGCTTTCTCTTGTGGGCATGTAGTGCTATAAATTTCCCTCTACACACTGCTTTGAATGTGTCCCAGAGATTCTGGTGTGTCGTGTCTTTGTTCTCGTTGGTTTCAAAGAACATCTTTATTTCTGCCTTCATTTGTTATGTACCCAGTAGTCATTCAGGAGCAGGTTGTTCAGTTTCTGTGTAGTTGAGCGGTTTTGAGTGAGTTTCTTAATCCTGAGTTCTAGTTTGATTGCCCTGTGGTCTGAGAGACAGTTTGTTATAATTTCTGATCTTTTACATTTGCTGAGGAGAGCTTTACTTCCAAGTATGTGGTCAATTTTGGAATAGGTGTGGTGTGGTGCTGAAAAAAATGTATATTCTGTTGATTTGGGGTGGAGAGTTCTGTAGATGTCTATTAGGTCCGCTTGGTACAGAGCTGAGTTCAATTCCTGGGTATCCTTGTTAACTTTCTGTCTCATTGGTCTGTCTAATGTTGACAGTGGGATGTTGAAGTCTCCCATTATTATTGTGTGGGAGTCTAAGTCTCTTTGTAGGTCATTCAGGACTTGCTTTATGAATCTGGGTGCTCCTGTATTGGGTGCATATATATTTAGGGTAGTTAGCTCCTCTTGTTGAATTGATCCCTTTACCATTATGTAATGGCCTTCTTTGTCTCTTTTGATCTTTGTTGGTTTAAAGTCTGTTTTATCAGAGACTAGGATTGCAACCCCTGCCTTTTTTTGTTTTCCATTTGCTTGGTAGATCTTCCTCCATCCTTTTATTTTGAGCCTATGTGTGTCTCTGCACGTGAGGTGGGTTTCCTGAATACAGCACACTGATGGGTCTTGACTCTTTATCCAATTTGCTAGTCTGTGTCTTTTAATTGGAGCATTTAGTCCATTTACATTTAAAGTTAATATTGTTATGTGCGAATTTGATCCTGTCATTATGATGTTAGCTGGTTATTTTGCTCGTTAGTTGATGTAGTTTCTTCCTAGCCTCGATGGTCTTTACAATTTGGCATGATTTTTGCAGTGGCTGGTACCGGTTTTTCCTTTCCATGTTTAGTGCTTCCTTCAGGAGCTCTTTTAGGGCAGGCCTGGTGGTGACAAAATCTCTCAGCATTTGCTTGTCTGTAAAGTATTTTATTTCTCCTTCACTTATGAAGCTTAGTTTGGCTGGATATGAAATTCTGGGTTGAAAATTCTTTTCTTTAAGAATGTTGAATATTGGCCCCCACTCTCTTCTGGCTTGTAGAGTTTCTGCTGAGAGATCTGTTGTTAGTCTGATGGGTTTCCCTTTGTGGGTAACCCGACCTTTCTTTCTGGCTGCCCTTAACATTTTTTCCTTCATTTCAACTTTGGTGAATCTGACAATTAGGTGTCTTGGAGTCGCTCTTCTCAAGGAGTATCTTTGTGGCATTCTCTGTATTTCCTGAATCTGAATGTTGGCCTGCCTTGCTAGATTGGGGAAGTTCTCCTGGATAATATCCTGCAGAGTGTTTTCCAACTTGGTTCCATTCTCCCCGTCACTTTCACGTACACCAATCAGACGTAGATTTGGTCTTTTCACATAGTCCCATATTTCTTGGAGGCTTTGTTCATTTCTTTTTATTCTTTTTTCTCTAAACTTCCCTTCTCGCTTCATTTCATTCATTTCATCTTCCATCACTGATACCCTTTCTTCCAGTTGATCGCATTGGCTCCTGAGGCTTCTGCATTCTTCACATAGTTCTCGAGCCTTGGCTTTCATCTCCATCAGCTCCTTTAAGCACTTCTCTGTATTGGTTATTCTAGTTATACATTCGTCTAAATTTTTTTCAAAGTTTTCAACTTCTTTGCCTTTGGTTTGAATTTCCTCCTGTAGCTCGGAGTAGTTTGATCATCTGAAGCCTTCTTCTCTCAACTCGTCAAAGTCATTCTCTGTCCATCTTTGTTCTGTTGCTGGTGAGGAGCTGTGTTCCTTTGGAGGAGGAGAGGTGCTCTGCTTTTTAGAGTTTCCAGTTTTTCTGCTCTGTTTTTTCCCCATCTTTGTGGTTTTATCTACTTTTGGTCTTTGATGATGTTGATGTACAGATGGGTTTTTGGTGTGGACGTCCTTTCTGTTTGTTAGTTTTCCTTCTAACAGACAGGACCCTCAGCTGCAGGTCTGTTGGAGTTTGCTAGAGGTCGACTCCAGGCCCTGTTTGCCTGGGTACCAGCAGTGGTGGCTGCAGAACAGCGGATTTTCGTGAACCGCGAATGCTGCTGTCTGATCGTTCCTCTGGAAGTTTTGTCTCAGAGGAGTACCCGGCCGTGTGAGGTGTCAGTCTGCCCCTACTGGGGGGTGCCTCCGAGTTAGGCTGCTTGGGGGTCAGGGGTCAGGGACCCACTTGAGGAGGCAGTCTGCCCGTTCTCAGATC
This sequence comes from Pongo abelii, assembly GCF_028885655.2. NCBI lineage: Eukaryota > Metazoa > Chordata > Mammalia > Primates > Hominidae > Pongo > Pongo abelii. The sequence goes on along the minus strand of NC_072007.2, from coordinate 35,654,888 downwards.
CCCAGCTGCGTGCTGGGAGAACCACTGCTCTCTTCAAAGCTGTCAGACAGGGACATTTAAGTCTGCAGAGGTTACTGCTGTCTTTTTGTTTGTCTGTGCCCTGCCCCCAGAGGTGGAGCCTACAGAGGCAGGCAGGCCTCCTTGAGCTGTGGTGGGCTCCACCCAGTTCGAGCTTCCCGGCTGCTTTGTTTATCTAAGCAAGCCTGGGCAATGGTGGGCTCCCCTCCCCCAGCCTTGCTGCCGCCTTGCAGTTTGATCTCAGACCGCTGTGCTAGCAATCAGCGAGACTCCGTGGGCATAGGACCCTCCGAGCAGGTACAGGATATGCACCGTTTTTTAAGCCCGTTGGAAAAGCGCAGTGGGGTGGGAGTGACCCGATTTTTCAGGTGCCATCTGTCACCCCTTTCTTTGACTAGGAAAGGGAACTCCCTGACCCCTTGTGTTTCCCGAGTGAGGCAATGCCTCGCCTTGCTTCGGCTCATGCACGGTGCACTGCACCCACTGTCCTGCGCCCACTGTCTGGGACTCCCTAGTGAGATGAACCCGGTACCTCAGATGGAAATGCAGAAATCACCCATCTTCTGTGTCGCTCATGCTGGGAGCTGTAGACCGGAGCTGTTCCTATTTGGCCATCTTGGCAAAGCATTATGTTAAATTGATTCATAATATTATTATTTGAACTCAAAGGTTGTGATTAGGCTTATGAAGTATGACTGAAAATGTAAAATACTGACAGAAATGATCCAAAAGTATTTATTTAGGTTGAATGCTTATTTGATATGTTCTGGTATTCAGTAGAACAACCGTTCTAAGAAACACTAAGACAACGTGATATAAAGATTTATAATGGGAAGATCAACATATATTTACTTACAAAATAGAGCATCACCTTTTCTAAAGGGCTTCTGATTCTCTAAACTAATTTCCAAATATCTTTTAGGTCATTATATTAAAAGCAATGCAATGATCTTTGAAAACAGAGGAAGTCTTTTTGTAGTGCTGACCTCAGAATATTTCAGGTCAGCGTCACTGAACTGTCCATCTTAGTATCTAAGTATTGAGGCTGCTCCTAGGAGGGAAATACTGAAGGAAGGCTAAGATGTCTGGGAAGTATATCACAAGTTAGAGATGATTCAACAGCGAAGGTCTATCTTTCTCCCCTGGTTGTCTTACATTTCTCTCTGAATACTGATTTTGTTGTTGTTGTTGTTGTTCTTCGGTAGTCTTTTACTCCTTGAGTGATAGGAAGCAACTGCCTAGAGAGCTGATTATAGGGTCACTGAATTGCCATTGGAATTTTGGTGCCAGTTAACTCAGATGTCTGCAGACCACACCCTAAGTAGTTAGTAGTATGTAATAATTGGTAACGTACAAATTTGTGTCTCTTCCCAGGAACTGGGGGAGAGCTTCCTCTATTCAACAAAGTGTATCTGGAACATGGATATGATGCTCAGGGGGGTGAGGCAGCCATGTGTGACCATATGATGTTAGAAATTTTGAGATAAAAAATTATATAAATGTACATATATTGTGTATTTTTTTATTTCTGTTTAGAATTTTGGTGATGTGTAAGTGCAAATTATATAACGTAACTATAGGTGGTGTCACCAGCTCTAAGACCAGACACTTGATAGTTGTCTGGAGCTGGCAGTTGTCAGCAGCTGAAATTCTGAAACCAGATAAAATGGCATGCAAAGTATTAATGTCTGTGTGTTCCTAGACTTTCATTTCCTTCTACCTGCTAAGAAGATTCTGGTTTCTGTGGTCCATCATGTTCTCTCTGTATCCTTTGAAGGGGGCTGCTGTGACAGAAGAATTTGTGTTTTGGCTTTTGTGATGCAGAATCAGAAGTCAAGGATGATGGCAGAAAGGAAAATAATTTTGCAATTGGCTCAGGGGAAAAGGTTTTTTTCTCTCTTTTAAGAAAATGTGTTAAAAGACATATGAGAGCAGTGGTGGCATAGGAGGAAAATGGATATGAGGTTCAAGAAGAGCAAATGTGGCAGGTATTGAGGGTGAGCCATCTGACCCTCTGACTAGCTCCTTCATTCCTTGCCTTTCTCTATCTTAAGACTAGAAAACAAAATGCTCAATATCTCCAGCTCCCTTGCAGGTAGGAGTGCCCATGGGCATGATTTTGGACAGTAAAATATGGGCTAAAGTATATTGGGGGGAAGGTGGCAGTGGTTAAAATTACATTTTGTTGTTGTTGCTGTTTTTAGAGACGGGGTCTCACTCTGTTGTCCAGGCTGGAGTGCAGTAGTGCTATTGTAAGTCACTGCAGCCTCAATCTCCTGGGCTCAAATGATCTTACCTTAGACTCCTGAGTACCTGGGACTGCAGGCGCATACCACCACACCCAGCTGATTTTTTTATTTTTATTTTTAGTAGACAAGGGTCTCACTGTGTTGCCCAGGCTGGTCTTGCACTTCTGAGCTCAAGTGATCCTCCCACCTCAGCCACCCAAGGTGCTGGCATGAAATTACATTTCTGAGTAACACCTTGTAGGAGAAAGCTCTCAGTCCCTTTACATTTTATTCCTCTAGAACATGGAGTATCCTGGAAGTATGAGAATGAAAGTCACTTGCCAAGGATGGCAAAATAGGGAGACAGAAGGAGCAACACTGTGGACTTCTGCATTGAACCTGATTGCCTACCTTTGAACATTGTGAAGACGAAAGAAAAACCTTACGTATCATGTAGTGTTCTGGCAGACACAGGTGAAGGACCAAAACACTTTAAAAAATAATTCAATGAAGAGACTATTTACAGAGATAGTAACAAGAATAAGGGAACTATATTTCAGGGTTCTCTAGAGAAATGGAACCAATAGAAGATTTTTAAAAAGAGGTTTATTATAAGGAATTGCTCACACAATTGTGGAAGCTGGCAAATCCAAAGTTTGCAGAGCCAATGTCCCAGTTCCAGTCCAAAGCCTGGATGGCTACTGTAGAGCCACAAAAGGCTGATATTTCAGCTTGAAGGCTGTCAGGAAGGAGAATTCTCTGTTCCTTGGGAAGGGTCAGTCTTTTGTTCTATGCAGGACTTCAAATGATTGGATGAGAGCCACCCACATTATGGAGGATCATCCACTTTACACAGTTTACTGATTTAAACATTAATCTCATCCAGAAACACCTTCACAGAAAACCTGGAATAAAGTTTGACCAAATACCTGGGCATCCCATGGCGCAACCAAATATATGCATAAAATTAACCATTATAGGAACTAACAAGAAATGATACAACACCCAAGGACTAGAAATGCTGGGAAGTGAGAAGGATTAAGGAAGGAAACAGTGTTCACTGGAGCCAGCAAGAACTTGAGTCAGAGAAGAGGGGCTGCCTCATATAACTTGTGGCTATAAAAGAAAGTAATTGCCGGAATTACAGCTGTGCCAATAAGGTCAGGAGGCATGGGAGTGGTGGGGAAGACACTATGGGAGATCAATATGTGATCCTTTCTCTTCCCACCTCTATTAGCCCATTCTTACACTGCTATAAAATACTACCTGAGACTGGGTAATTTATAAAGGAAGGAGGTTTAATTGACTCACAATTCCACATGGCTAGGGAGGCCACAGGAAACTTAAAATTATGGCTGAAGGCAAAGGGAAAGCAAGGACCTTCTTCACAGGGCGGCAGGAGAGAGAACAGTGGGCGAAGGAGGAACTTGCCAAACACTATAGCCATCCATATCTCGTGAGAATTCACTGACTATCATGAGAATAACATGGGGGAAACAACCCCCATAATCCCATCATTTCCCACCAGGTCTCTCCCTGAATACCTGGGGATTACAATTCACGATGAGATTTGGGTAGGGACACAAAGCCTAACCATTTCATCACCTAAGCCAGAGGGCAGAAGATCTTGAGTAAAGCTGCCCATGAAGGTCAGCCTCTTGGGAAACAGAGCAGGGCAAATATTTAGTACAAGTCAGTGGGGAGACTGGGATTAACCACAATACTTTAATAATTTAAACCACTCTGTACATAGTCTCTTTGTAATTTTAAAAAAGCCAGTATAGTATAATTAAGCCACTCAATCAAATGCAATCCTAACTGATACAGCAGGTGACAAACTTGAGTTATGTCAGTTGTTGGACTTCTTGATTGAACCTCTAATATGAATGATGGCTTTATACATGTTGCCCAATTAAGGCACACTGTAGTGCAGTTTACCAGGAACATGTGGTTTACTTTATTTACATAGCAAATGGTTTCATATATTTTTTAAATAAATTTTCTCATTTAAATAAAACACACTACACACTATATATATGTTTTATATAATTTTTGAGAATGGAAATTTAATATCTCCATATTCCTGCTAAGAGAATGTTGAACAAATATTTAAATAAAATTGATTTGAAGAGGAACCAAATTAGTAGCCTTATTCTGGTACCGTGTTTAAGATTCTAGTTAAAGCCTACATTATGCATTGAGGTGTTTCTACCATTCAAAGAGATAGTTCAGTTTGTGGTTGGATTACATGTGATCCAGCTATTGATGGTGCTTTCCTGGAGGTGACAGAGGAAATGATTAGTTCATTTTTGCAGAAATCAGTATATGAGGCAGTGTCTGGATCTTCTAAACTCCAGCTGATTCCTGTGGACCATGAAGTTTGGGTCAGGATCTAGAACCTCTGGAGTTGGGGATGCAGCCATTCTGCTCATGGAGAAGAGAGATTAGGTTTTCTGTAATACCACCAAGTAGTTCATCTGATGGGTGGACAAATACATTGATTCAGCCTTAAACCCACAATCTCTGCTTGAAAGAAGATGTGTGATATGGTTTGGCTGTGTCCCCACCCAAATCTCACCTTAAATTGTAATAATTCCCAAGTGTCAAGGATGGGGGCAGGTGGAGACAATTGAATAATGGGGCTGTTTCCCATATACTGTTCTCGTGGTAGTGAATAATTCTCACTAGGTATGATGGTTTTATAAGTGGGAGTTCCCCTGCACAAGCTCCATTGCCTGCTGCCATGTAAGGTGTGGCTTTGCTCACTCATTACCTTCCACCATGATTGTGAGGCCTCCCCAGTGATGTGGAACTGTGAGTCAATTCAACCTCTTTCCTTTATAAGTTACCCAGTCTTACCCAGTCTTACCCAGTCTCTGGTATGTCTTTTCATTTTTTTAGATGAGACATTGGACTGTGGTCTTTTGAGTTAATGCTGAAATGAGTTAAGACTTTGGGGACTATTGGGAAGGCATGATTGGTTTTGAAATGTGAGGACATGAGATTTGGGATGGGCCAGGGGTGGAAGGATGTGGTTTGGCTGTGTCCGCACCCAAATCTCCATGCTGTTCTCATGATAGCGAGTTCTCACAAGATCTGATGGTTTTATAAAGGCTTCCCCAGCTTCACTCTGCACTTCTCCTTTCTGTTGCCATGTAAAGAAGGACATGTTTGCTTCCCTTTCTGCCATGATGTAAGTTTCCTGAGGACTCTTCAGCCATGAGGAACTGTGAATCAATTAAACCTCTTTCCTTTATAAATTACCCAGTCTTGGGTATGTCTTTATTAGCAGCATGAAAATGAACTAATACAGTGTGGCTAAATGCTTATCTGGCTCTGCTATGACTAAAGTTAAATATCTTTAAACCATGTAGGTGGGATAGTCTAGGATGCAAGTATGCCAAAGATCTGAATTGCATATAGAAAGTAACAACCCCACTCAATCCAAACGTGGCAGCATTGCATATTGTTGTTAAAGAGAACTGACTCACAGCAGCTGTGGGTATTTCCAAGCCAAAATGATTGGTTAGAGAGGAAGGAATCCCACAGTGTACGATGGTCACCTCAACTAGAATGGGATGGCTGTCTGAGTGCTTTAAACTTCTCTCAAATATGTTAACATGTGGTTCTTTGAGAGACTGACATGCTGAGGAGCCCAGGTTTTGTTAATAGATATTTATAGTAGGTCTAGATGCTGAACCTGGGTGTTTTGTTAAGGATAGTATACCATTTGGAGATCCTTAGTTTCTACATGGTTTACAGTTAAAGGGTTGGTGGGTAGTAGTTTTTGGAGAGAAATATGGAGCTAGCCATGGAATTTTGACAATTTTTAGTTATTTCAAATTTTATGAGTCATTGGAGATTTTTCCCCAAGACATATTTTCTTTTTAACTTTGCTGTATTTTTAAAAAAATTCTTTTGAATGTTAGCATGAAAATCTAGATTTTATTGCATGTGTATGAAAAGCATGATTTCTGTGCTAATTATTTCAGAACTTCTGGTTGGCATTACATGTATATTCCATAAGAAATCTATGTGTCTTTATCCACTTCATCGCAACACTAAGCTGATGTGCAGAAATAATTGAAAAGGAAATTAATTTTCTTATAATCTCTTGAGAACACACAATAAAGAGAATATATCCATAATGCCAAGTGAAATGTCTTAAAATCCTCTTTCCCCATCTTTTCATTATCTATTGCTGTGTAGCAAACCACCCTCAAATCAGTGACTGAAAATATCATCACTGGCTATTATCTAGTGCAATTCTGTGGGTTGATAAGATCAATTGGGTGATTTCAGTTCTTGTGCAGTTGGCTGGGGCTCAGTCTTTTGGAGGCTCATTTGGGCTGGAACACCCAAGATGGCTCATTCCCATGGTTGGCAGTTGGCAGCCAGGAGCACAACTGAGATTGTCCATCAGAATGTCTCAGTTTTCCTTACTATGGCTACTCAACGAGGCTTGGGCTTCTCACAGCATGGGAGCTCAGTAAGAGGGAGTCTTCCAAGTACATGAAAAAGGCACCTTCAGATCTCTTTAGGCCCACTTTCAGAAGTTACATATCATCACTTCCCTCACGATCTATTGGCCAAAGCAAATTTAACTCCTCAGAGTTAAAGGAGTTGAGGGATACTCTCTGCTATGGTCTGAATGTGTCCCTCCAAAATTTATGTGGGAATCTGAGACCCAATGTGACAGTATTAAAAGGTAGGCCCTTCTGGAAAATGATTGTTATGAAGGTGGCACTTTGTGGGGTTATTTCTCTTATAAAAGAGGTTGAAGAAAAGCCATGTTCCCTTTCTTCCACCTTTCCTCATGTGAGGACACAGCATTTGTCCCTTCCTTCCCATGAAAGAAGACACTGTCTATAAGGAATGGGCCTTTGCCAAACATTAAATCTGCCAGCATCTTGATCTTGGACTTTCCACCTTCTAGAACTGTGAGAAATAAATTTCTGTTGTGTATAAACTACTCAGTCTAAAGTACTTTGTTATAGCAGCAGGAATGGACCGACACTCTCCCTCTTGGTGGATGTAGTAGCAATGTTTATGGCCATCTTTAATCCACTACAGCATGTCTTTCTCAATAGTTCATACACGTGGCAGCTGCTCCCAAATCTCCCTCCTCTCTCACTCCCAACTCTGCCCAGACCCCATCCCCAAATTCTGTCTCTCAAGTTGTTTTTCTCATATTCTCCTGCTTCCTTTCCAATTCATCATTTCATGTCTCTAGCATATCTCTGCTCTTTCTAGTGTAAATCCACTCAGCTAGCCTTTTTAGTATTTCTTTCTTACTTGTTACCTTGAGCTTCATAATAAACTGGGACTTTATTAAGATTTTAAATAACATAATGCTCCTCCATGGGAGTAAGCAGGAGTGGAAAGTGGACATGATTATTCATTTTATTCCTGTCAATCTATGTTTGTGTGATGCACAGCACAATGGGAATTTATTTTATTCAATTGCATTTGATATCAGGGGAGTCTTAGAATGTGACACAAGGGTTGGGTTAGCAGAGAATATGGCCAATTCAGGATTGAGTACTGGAGATTGCCTGAGGCACATCACGTATCAGGATTGATGGAAATGGTGCTTACTGGGCATCATGCTATTTTTTTTAATCCTGTTACTTTTATGTTTTTATTTTATTTTTTAAAAATTTAAGTTCAGGGGTACATGTGCAGGATGTGCAGGTTTGTTACATAGGTAAACGTGTGCCATGGTGGTTTGCTGCACAGATCATTCCATCCCCTAGGTATTAAGCCCAGCACCCATTAGCTATTCTCCTTGATGCCCTCCCTCCTCTCACCCCCCACCTTCTGACAGGCCCCAGTGTGTGTTGTTCCCTTCCATGTGTCCATTTGTTCTCATTATTTAGCTCCCACTTATAAGTGAGAACATGCAGTATTTGGTTTTCTATTCCTGCATTAATTTGCTAAGGATAATGGCCTCCAGCTCCATCCATGTTCCTGCAAAGGACATGATGTCATTCCTTTTTATGGCTGCGTCGTTTTCTATGGTGTATATGTACCACATTTTCTTTATCTAGTCTATCACTGATTGACATTTAGGTTGATTCCATGTCTTTGCTATTGTGAATAGCACTGCAGTGAACATACATGTGCACTAGTCTTAATATGAATGATTTATATTCCTTTGGGTATATATCCAGTAATGGGATTGTTGGGTCAAATGGTATTTCTCTCTCTAGGTCTTTGAGGAATTGCCACACTATCTTCCACAATGGTTGAACTAATTTACACTCCCACCAACAGTGTAAAAGCACTCATTTTTTCTCCACAACCTCACCAGCATCTGTTGTTTTTGACTTTTAATGATAGCCATTCTGATTGGTGTGAGATGGTATTTCATTGTGGTTTTGATTTGTGTTTCTGTAATGATCAGTAATATTGAGCTTTTCTTCATGTGTTTGTTGACCGCATGTGTGTCTTCTTTTGAGAAGTGTCCGTCATGCTATTTTGAAGAGCAATGTTGTTGGCCCTAGGCTTAAAGAGTTTTATTGTGAACTTGAGACTTGCTAGAAATAGATCCCCTGCAGAAGTTGGTTTCTGAAGAAAATAACATTAAGCAAAAATACATTTCAGCAGTTCTGGCCCAGTATTGTCTTTAGAACAAGAGTACATGATTTGAAGCCCACAAACCATATATTTAAATATTTTAAAATTATAACTCAAACTAGTAATCTGTTAAATAAGATCTGTTCTGTTCTCTTATCTTGACAAATATACCTTTATATTGGCCTGGGAGGCTATGTGCAAATTTTTGACTCTCAAGCTTCTCAGAGTTCTTTGATAAAATGTGGCAGCTTCGGGAAAACTGAGCCTGGACCCTGCCTGCTCCCCTTTTCTCCCCACCACTAGGCACCTCTTGTACTGAGAGAGATCTCCCTCTATGTATATGGATACTCCAGGTCATACTCCAGAGCTGTGTCCATAGTCCTTAAATACAGCAGCTCCTTAGCCACTCCTCTGGCCTGGGATGAGCAAATGACCAGTGCCATCCACTTTTAGGAGGCACACCTGGTGAAATGTTCCATTTCAGCCTTGGAAGCAGGTTCAAGGATGTCTGGGCAGGAAAATCTAGGGTCCAGATTCCCAGTGCAGGGTCTACAAAAGGAGGCACAGCTTCCACATGGCAAGTTTGGCTCCATAAGCTTCTTGCTTTCTGGTGTGGAGTGTGGCAGAAAGCGGGCTAGAGTGAGCACAGGGTGCAGAACAGGGGGACTTCTTTTCCAGGTCATGGGCAGTACTGCCTTGAGCTGTGGGTGTGCAGAAATTCAACTCGATTTTTTCTTTTCTGCAAAGGTTCAGCAGCCAGAGTCCTATCCTGTACTTCTCTTCACGGTGCAGACATCCACGAAAGAGTGAGACTGTTTTTGGTTGGATTGAAGAGCAAATGTGTGGAAGACACCAAGGTTTGTGTGTAAATGTGGTGAGTGGGGCCAAGGAGGACTTGTGGACTTCTGCCGGTAGGAATTAGGAGGCTGAGCAAGACAGACCGCTTGGTCAGTGTGGAGGCATTGGACTGTGCTATGTGAGACTGATAACATTTGGCTCTTGTCTAATAAGCCCACCCGGCCACACTGGGGAATTGAAGAATCTAGTGACTAGAGGGTACCCACGTGTAGGTTATCTATAAGAATTCCCAAATATTGAAGAAGCTTAAAAAGTGTGTTAAACAGTCCTTTCTGCCCAGAGATCAAAGGAAGCAGAAAGATCTATGTTGGATGTCCTGATCTATTCTTCAGTCTCAATGGATTCAGCTCCCTTGGAAATACTTTTTCGTGCATGAGCAATCACTTGTATCTGAGACTTTCTGAGTCATTAATTAGTGCAGGTTTACACCATCAGATACAGCTTGAAACCAATCTTTAGAATGTTTCCCAGTCATCTTTTTGTGATTTTATGATGGCAAGAATTTACATTCCTTCCCCGTCCCGTGACTGGTATGTGTGTTCTAGGAAAAGCTGGCATTGGTTCTATCTGGATGTATTGATGCTGCTGTTTGGGGGGAATATCCAGTGCCAGAAAATGCCTGGAACACCCTGATCCAGTGGGAGGGTGTTAAACCCTAATGGGTCTATGCCATTGCCAATGTTCAGCAGGCCAGATGCCTTTGGAGGGAGAAGGTCGGGGGTTTGGACCTTTGGGGTTAACCACCACTCAATAATTTCCTACAGTCAAAGACTCACTTCTGTCTACTGATTACACTCCCACTGCCATTTTGCACTAAAGTACAAGTGCAGATTAAGTGAGTTATTCAGTTGGTTGCAACAGCATACCACTACAGGGGTAGCTGGTCTTCTAAACAGAGCTTGGGATGTTACTTTACTTACATTTTTTTTTTTTTTGAAACAGGGTCTCACTCTGTCACCTAGGCTGCAGTGCAGTGGTACAATCCAGTTCACTGCAGCCTTGACCTCTTGGACTCAAGCAATCCTCCTGCCTCAGCCTCCTGAGTAGCTGGGACTACAGGTGCGAGCCACCAGCCTGGCTAATTTTTAATTTTTTTTTTTTTTTTTTTTGTAGAGACAGGATCTCACTATGTTTCCCAAGTTGGTCTTGAACTTCTGGCCTCAAGCAATTCTCTTGCCTTGGCCTCCCAAAATTCTGGAATTATAGGCATGAGTCACCAGAAACGGCCCACTTTATTTACTTCTGTGATGCCTATACATTGTGTTATCAATAAAACTTGAGATTCTGTAACTGAGACTGGTCTCTGTTTTTAATTACTTTCTTTTTTTTTTTGTAATTTCAAGGCTACCACTGAGGTTCAGATTCTGCATTTTGGGGCATCAGAACTAGTTTTTTTTTTTTTTAATTTGAGGAAATATGCTATATGCTGGCATAGGGATGGCAATGCAGCCTATCTATATGTGTTCATTGGAGTGTGCACACTTGTGTACATATATGCATGTGTACCATGTGGTTGCCCCTGGAATCAATAAGGGAAATTCAAGGTGGGGGTTGGGGAAGAAACTATCTCATTGGCTTACAGAGTATTGGGAAATACAGAGTTTTTCAAAATAGAGGAGGATGGCTTGCACATAGCAGCTTCCTGGCCATTCCCAGGGGAAATTAAAATCCAACAGAAGAATCAAAACATATTCCATCTTTTAGTTCTCCATTTTTCCCCTTTATTTGGACATGAAAGAGTAGAAAATTCTCTACTTATTTTTACTAAATTATAGTTTAGTAAAGTATAATTTAGTAAAGTAATTCTCTAATTATTTTCTGTTTTGCAATTTACAGCTCCTAAATATTGAGAGTAGAGTGGACAGTCATATAATTGCTGTGATTGAGAATGACAGTATTTTTCTGATTGAAAACATCTCTCAGTTGGCAAATATAGTGCTGGAAGTTTATACCACTGTGTCACTTCACTAGGCTTAAAGCAGAATTCAGAAGGCTCTGTTAAAATCAGAAATGTTAACTGAAAAAATTCACTCATTATTACCTATTAGAAAGGATTACTTTTTTTTACATTAAGTGAAATGAAACATAACACAAGCAAATTTTGTAAAGATTCAAAGGAGAGGATCTATGATGGGGAGAAGCCTGGTCTAGATGGAGTATTTTTCAGGGAGGGTTTTGAATTACCAGGGGCTAGGTTGTGTGCATTCGAGTCCTGGAGAGAAAGAGGTGGGTGCACTTTGAAGAAAATTAGGAAAAATTGAACAGAATTTTGAATTTATAATTTTGTCCAGAGTAAACCTTGGATTTTTTTTTTTTTTTTTTTTTTTTGAGAAAGAGTCTTGTTCTGTCACTCAGGCTGGAGTGCAGTGGCGCGATCTCGGCTCACTGCAACCTCTGCCTCCGGGTTCAAGCGATTCTTCTGCCTCAGCCTCCTGAGTAGCTGGGACTACAGGAGCATGCCACCACTCCCAGCTAATTTTTGTATTTTTAGTAGAGAAAGGGTTTCACCATATTGGTCAGGCTGGTCTCGAACTCCTGACCTCAGGTGATGCACCCGCCTCATCCTCCCAAAGTGCTGGGACTACAGGCGTGAGCCACCACGCCCGGCTGGATATTTAACTTATTATATTTTATTGCTAGCTATTAATGCTTTCTATATGCTAAGCATTCAAAGTCATTTACAAATATTAACTGCTTAAAACCTTCAATTACAAGGTGGGTACTATTAAAATCATCCTTATCATGCCAGTGAGAAAACTGAGGAAGAAGGAAGTGATTTTCCCAGGTGCTATAAGTAGCCATGTTTTGAATCTAGGCATCCTGCCTCTAAGTCAGCAGTCAACACTACATACATACTTCTGTGATGCATGTGAAAATACACAGCTGTCACAAGTGTCAGGATTCAGAGAGGATCATAATTGCACTTATTCCTTTCTCTTGATTTTTTTTTTCCAGAAAACCTTATGCTGATAACCAAGATGTATATTTTCGTTGTTTTAAATTTGTCTGCCTGCATTCTTACCATTATCTAATCACCATCTTCACTTGTTAGGATGATATTCTTCTCTAGTGCAAAATTAATTCTTTCATTCCTGTGTGGAACATGATATGCTGCTCTCTTTGATTTAGTTTCTAATATATGAATGTGAAAGAGCTTGTGGACTATTTTGCAATGCTTCTGTTTACAAAAGATGCATATTTCTAGGCAAGATAAGACAGAAACTATAATTTAGTAAAGATTTATTGAGCACTTACTATGTTTTAGGCATTATGGTAAGTACTTTATAAGTATTTTCATGTTTAATCCTTGCCACTAATCTATGAAGTAGCTACTATTATCACCTTCATTTTATAAAAAGTAAACTGAGAAATAACAAAGTGAAAACAAAAGAACAAAACCCAGAAAAAATAAAACAAAATACCTAGAAATGAACTGAGCCAACATTTAAACCAATACTCTGCTCCAGAGAACAGCATCAGATTGTCTGTACTAGAATTCTGGGTTCCATTACTATAGATTAAATGAGTTAGCACATAAAAATTACATGGATAAATATCACCTGGTAAAAAGCAAGTACTTAATGAAGATTAACTAATAGTTTGTTACCTGAGTATATTGTATGATGCTGAGGTTTGGGGTACAAATGATCCTATCACCGAGGTACTGAGAATAGTACTCAAAAGATTTTCAATCTTTTCTTCCCTCCCTCCCACATCATGTAATTCCTGGTGTCTATTGTTACCATCTTTATGTCTATGAGTGCCCAAAGTTCAGCTCCCACTTACAAGTGAGAACGTGGTATTTGGTTTTCTGCTCCTATGTTAATTTGCTTAGGATAATGGCCTCTAGCTGCATCTGTGTTGCTGCAAAGGACATTATTTTTCTTTTTTATGGGTGCATAGTATTCCATGGTGTATATGTACCACATTTTCTTCATCCAAGCCACCGTTGGTGGGCACCTAAGTTGAATCCATGTCTTTGTTATTGTGAATTGTGCTGTGATGAACATATGAGTGCATGTGTCTTTTTGGTACAATGATGTTTTGCATTGGATATATACCGAGTAATAGGATTTTTGGCTTGAATGGTGGTTCTAAGTTATTTGAAAAATCTCCAAACAGCTTTACACAGTGGCTGAACTAACTTACGTTCCCACAAACAGTATATAAGCATTCCCTTTTCTCCACAGCCTCGCCAACATCTGTTGCTTTTTGACTTTTTTTTTTTTTTTCTTTTTTTGAGATGGAGTTTCACTCTTGTTGCCCAGGTTGGAGTGCAATGACGCGATCTCGGCTCACCGCAACCTCCACCTCCCAGGTTCAAGCAGTTCTTCTGCCTCAGCCTCCCAAGTAGCTGGTATTACAGGTATGCACCACCACGCCTGGATAATTTTGTATTTTTAGTAGAGTCAGGGTTTCTCCATGTTGGTCAGGCTGGTCTCGAACTCCCGACCTCAGGTGATCTGCCCGCCTTGGCCTCCCAAAGTGCTGGGATTACAGGCATCAGCCACTGTACCTGGCCCTTGACTTTTTAATAATAGCTATTCTGACTGGTGTGAGTTGATATCTCATTGTGGTTTTGATTTGCATTTCTCTGATGATTAGTGATGATGGGAACTTTTGTCTTATTTTGTTTTTATTTAGTTTATTAAACTTTTAAAATTAAAGCCTAAAATGTATACAGAAAATGTACATTTCCTAAAGTGTAGAATTCACTGAGTTTTTGCAAACTGATTACTTTCATGTAATCAGCATTCAGATGAAGAACACAACATGTCCAGTACCTAGAGACCACTTTTGTTCCTTCTGGGCACTATCCCAAAACCTCAGGAGTAACCACCATCCTGACTCCCAACAGCATTGATTTGCCTTCACTTTTTTTGGGGGGGGGGGCATAGAGTTTCACTCTTTTTGCCCAGGCTGGAGTACAATGGCACAATCTTGGCTCACCGCAATCCCCACCTACTGGGTTCAAGTGATTCTCCTGCTTCAGCCTTCCAAGTAGCTGGGATTACAGGCATGCATCACCATGCCCTACTAATTTTGTATTTTTAGTAGAGACGGGGTTTCTCCATGTTGGTCAGGCTGGTCTTGAACTCCTGACCTCAGGTGATCCACCCGCCTTGGCCTCCCAAACTGCTGGGACTACAGGTGTGAGCCACCCCATCCAGCCTCTTGTTTTATCTTTTATAGAAATGGAAGCAGGGAGTTTTATTCTTTTGTGTCAGGCCTCCTTCACTCCAATGTCTCAATGTCTGTGAGATTCATCCTTATGGTTGCATGTACTTAAGCTTGTTCATTCTTATTATATTACATTGTGTGAATATACCACAATCTATTTATCCCATTGCACTATTGACAGGCATTTGAGTAGTTTCCAGTTTGGAGCACTTATGAGTAGTGCTATGTTAAATATTCTAGTACATGTCTTTGGTAAACATGTATTAGCTATTTTTACTGACCATTATGTACATTAGAGGAAATTCGGCATGATGGTTTAGTCAGAAGGAAATAAAAACCAAGAAGATCCTGTTATTAGTGTATTAAAAATTAATGTCGATTGAGAAAATATTGCAAAACAAAAAAAACATGATTTTGAAATTTGTGGCACACCAAGGTGTCAATAAGTCAATAAGAATGTCTTACATATTAGAAAATGAGAGCATAAGTTTCAAATATCTCATCATGAAAAATGATACGTAGGTGAAATGATGGATATGGTAATTAGCTTGAGTTAATTATTCCACATGCTATACACATATCAAAACATCACATTATACCCCGTAAATGTGTACAACTATGATTTGTCAATTAAAGAAAGTTATTATTAGATTAAAAAACCAATCAGAACTCAGTAGTGCTATCCATCAGTTCCCTGGTTCATCTCATGTGTGTGAATCTGTACCTTCAAAAAATAAGGTACACTTTCTAACTCACAAATAAAAAGAAGGACCAATGGATATTGGACTGGAGGAGGAGTATGCTACAGTTTCCAGGAGGTCAAGAATTGTGATGGCAGCTCTGAAGGTGAGGGTTATGGATGGCCCATAGCCAACTCAAGGTGGCCATTCATGAGATGTGCTGATTTTTCATGGTCATGTCTAAACTGGGATGAAGAGTCTGCAAAACTCATCAACCGACTTCGTCATATAACAAAAAGTTGAGTGAAGAACTTGAATAATATTGAACAAAACAATTGGTTAGGAGTATGTGACTAGGGTTGCAAATAATTATAGTTGGACAAAGTCAGCATGTATCTCACATGAAAACAAATGACAGTAACAGGAAGTAAAGTGCAACGTGCATCTGGTCACTTTGAAGTCTGGGGTGGGAAACTAAATGTAGGGTGTCAATAGATTCTTCTAATTGAAGGTTGTACTTGGAAGAGAAAGAGGAGCTGGAGAGAGAATAGTTGAAGCTTCAGTATTTCAAAAATGTAGAATTTGATTTAAGAGTCATCAGTTTCTGACAAGAGACAAATTTGAAGTGACGAATATTGAGGAAAATATTGTAGCTCAGACTTGTGGATTAAATTAACTTTACATTCATTTTAAGAGGGTGGCAAACACTCAATGATAATCATCAAGCTAAACAGTGTGCTATCCACGAATGACTTGCAAAAGTAAATAGTGTAGATGAGGTGCTTCATCTTCCACAGAGGAATAACAGAAATGGAGATAATTTTGTCAAAATCAGAGCACTGAAGATGAGCATTTCATCTTTGAAAAGACAGAAAAGGTAATGGCAGTAAATGTCAGGGAAATTCAGTGTTGGAAGATGTCTGTCCAACCTGTATATTTTACAGATGAGCAAAATAGAAAACTGGTGAAGGATGAGTCAGGCTCTTGAGTCAGGCTCTCTGGGTTTAAATCCTGGTGCTCAGACTGACTCTCTTTGCCCTGTTTTTCTTTTGTAAAATGAGGTAATAATTGTATCTAAGTCAGAATTGTTTTGAAGGTCAAATAAAATGATGTAGATAGTTCTGAACAAGTGCCTGATATGTAATACGTGTTAGTTATTGATTTTGAGTGACTGCCCTAAAGTTTTACAGCTAGTTAACGATAGAGTTGCAACTAGATGTCAAGTTTACCAGGCCCTCAAACTTCCAATTTAGTGTCTTCCAAACATATCACATTGTGTCTTACAGGGATTTCAGAAACCCCTTTTCTTTGCTCTGAATTCAGAACCAGTTTTGGTGTAGACATGAGAGTCAGGGAGATGGGACCAAAATATCATATTGTTTTTCACTCATAAAAGCTGGATTAAAGGTTATGACTTAGATCGAGGACAGCTAGATAAACTTTCTGTTGGTATAGACTGGGGCAAGGATTCCCCTGGGAATCTCAATTTACCTGCCCACTCTCTTGCCACAATCTATACCAAAGGAAAGTTTATTTGCAGCTAAGAATGCTGTCTTGCTTTAGGGGGTAAAGGGAGGAAGGGGTATGAGAGAGGAGAAGAAAGGGCAGAAAGATCCCAGATCCCTCTTGTGTAGAAGTTGTGAGCTATATTAGCTCTACTCAGTCGATAAATATGCACTATGGCTGTCATCCACCAACTAGGTGATGTAGTCTACCATATCAGATCCCAAATCCCTCTTGTGTAGAAGATGTGAAATATTAGCTTTACTCAGTCGATAAATATGCACTAGTGGCTATCACCCACCAACTAGGTGATGTAGTCTACTTTCCGAGGTAGATTACTTAGTAGACCTCTTTGGGGGATGACCAAAAGTTGGGCAGAAAAAGGAGAGAAAGGATCCTCTCTGCAGAGGGAATAGTGTATGAATAGGCTATACTTGAATATCAAAACCATGAAGTGAGTGCAGACTCCTGGAGGAGGAATGCCAGCAAATCAGGAGTAGGCAATCAGCTTTCCTTCTCCAACTTGTCTCAATGCTGACACAGCAATTCCATATTTTAAAATTAACACAAAGAACTTGCTGATGATATAGAAATAAAGAGAGCATAATTTATTCATTCATTTAATAAATGTGGAACAATTTTTTTTTCCTTTTTCAACCCTATTAACTGAAGAACAAGTTTGTTTTTAAATATCAGCTAGATTGCATCACTATTTTTAAGGCCCTCTAGTGATTTGCAATTGCGGTAGAATACAATCCAAACTGCTTACTATGACATTCAAGACTTTATCTGATCAATTCCAACTCTTTGTTCCTTACTTGCTAAGATCCATCCACATAGCCTCTTTCTATTCCTTGGTCATGCCAAGCTTGTTCCAACTGCTATAGGGTCTATAGACTCAGGGTCCAGATCTTAATGCTGGTTTTTCATGTCATTCGGTTGCAGCTCAAATATTGCCATGTATAGAGGCTATGTCTAACCACCCCATCTCTAGTACCCTTCCCATTGCACTAATACATGGCCTGTCTTATATGTTGTATTGATTGCAATTTACATCTGAAGCAGTCTTACTCATTTATTTGTTTCTTGCTCTTGTCAGGCCTTATTCTGCTACAATTAAAAGCTTAGAGAGAGCAGGGATCTTGCTCTGTCATTCACTGATGATCTTTGGAGGCCCAAAGAGTGCTGGTATATAGTGGGCTCTTGAAAAATATTGTTAAAAGAATGATTAAATAAGTAAACAAATTGATGAATGAATATAGCTTATAAGGCTCTGGGGACTTCCCGACCAATAGAGATTATTTCAAGAACTCACAGTCTAGATAATTAACTTTAGTGAAATGTATTAAGTGCTGTAGTAAAGGCACATGTAAAGTGTGTTGCAAGAATAGAGACGGAGAACTGGAAGGAAGGCTCCAGTGTAATCACTTTTTATATGAGAAAGTAATTCTATGAGAAAAAGTGATTACACAGTAGGTCTTCTTGGGGTATGATGGAGAGTTGGCTAGAAAAAGAAGAGGAGGAAGGACATTCTAGGTAGAGGTAACAGTATATGAATAGCTTATTCTTGGACATCAAAACAATGAAGAGAGAGCAGACTGCAGGTACTCAGAAATGTCATTCTGGTCTTTCATGAAGCAAATTTAAAAAATAACATAAAAAAACATAGTATGATTCCATGTCAGGGATCCTAGCTCATAGATGACATGGTTCAAGAGGAATTAGAAGAATCCTCCTTAATAATAACTACAAATTACCAACAAGAAAGGAGGAGGATCTAAGAGGCTGTTGGATATATTTAGATTTTAGGTAGAAAAATAAACAGAATATACATAGAGGAGACCATGCTTTTGGAGAAGCAGAATAAGGGAGATGAACCTTAAGGATTATGTGAGACCAGAAGAAATGGTGGCTTAGAAAAATGTAATAGCTAAAAATGACTTTCAGACCCTCAGTTGGAAAAAGCAATATAATCCCTCATGGAAGAGGCAACCCCTTTACTTACAGAAGTTAGCATAATATAGTAGTTGAGAGAAAGAAGGCAAACCTTATTCTCTATCATTTTATTTCTAGCTTTTCCATTCAGTGAAATAAATTTCAGATTGGAAAGTTTACAGGCAGCAGCAAGTGCAGAGAATGAAGATCTAGGTAGATGAATTTCATTTTATATGAATTTATGTGTCCAGACTAAAAATACATTAGAATTAATAAAATAATGGAATGATTTGCTAGTGGAGAGACTTGTTCATGTGTTTGATGTATGAAAAATGAGAGAAGAGAGTATCAGAAGAAGTAAGGGCAAGAAGAAAAAGGTTGTTGCTCCATTTAGGTAGGCTATTGTAAGCTAATTTTGGTTTAAGCACACACAGAAATTACCTATACTCTCCAATAAATACCCTTTTGAATTATAATAACTGTGTCTAAATCCAGAAATTTCTGGCTTAGCTTAGTTGTGAAGATTTGGGTTTAGTTATTTTTCAGTATCTATCTATCTATCTATCTATCTATCTATCTATCTATCTGTCTGTCTGTCTGTCTGTCTGTCTATCTATCTATCTATCTATCTATCTATCTATCATCTATCTAATTTTTTTCCCTAAAACTTTTCTGGATCTCAGACATTTTCCCAAAAGTGCCCTTTGGCTGACCAGTGCAATGGAGAAAATCTCTCAGAACCGTAATACTTTGGTTTGGGACACTGATCCCTTAATGAATATTTAGGAATTATTGTGAAATAACATTGCATTTTAAGAGAATTGTCAACTATATGAGAAAGCTATCATTCAGCTCACAAAGACACGCTCTTCCACTCTTAATTATTTAGCAGGAAATGTATGTTCTGAATGTATCTGGCACATATGTGTATTCATGACACATAACTGGATTTTTTGAGGTCTTTAAAGGGTAAAAGGGAGAAATGATTAAAGCATCCCTGGGGAAATGTGGCAAACTCTTTGAGTCACAAAATTACCCCCAAATAGAGCATGTTCAAAGGGACTTTTTGTCTGCACAGTGAATAAGTTTTTTTTTTAATGCGAACTACATACACTTTTGCAACTTAGGATTTAGCAACTCATCTAAACCACTGAACGTTAGGAAGTATCCCTGCCCAGTTTCTTAGAACTTTCACTGTTCCCTTTTCTTCTGAAGGCTGTTGTTGTGAACATATGTGTCAAAAATGATTTATGTGCTTCAAGATAAGTCTTGGTCCATGTTGTTAGTCAAAATCTTACTGTGCTGATTCAGGACTGTATCGAAAACAAATTTATGAATTGACATAGTCAAGCTGTGAAACACTGACGTTAAAGTTTTAGATTGTTTCAGTTAGATTGTCTCGCTGAGTTCCACACCTCCTTTTTTTCGAATGGTTTTAACCTTTAATTGTACATTGCATTAAGTCAATACATTTAAAGGTGTTTATTCTTGGTATTTACTAAATTTAAAATTACAAACAGAGGCCGGGCGCAGTGGCTCATGTCTGTAATCCCAGTACTTTGTAAAGCCGAGGCGGGCGGATCACGAGGTCAGGAGATTGAGACCATCCTGTCTAACACGGTGAAACCCTATCTCTACTAAAAATACAAAAAATTAGCCAGGTTTGGCGGCGGGCACCTGTAGTCCCAGCTACTCGGGTGGCTGAGGCAGGAGAATGGCATGAAAAAAAAATTACAAACAGAAAGGGTTTTTTTTTGCTCTAATGAGAGTAGATAGTAATAACAATTTTAGCAGTACTAATTACATTTCAGATGATTGACGTAATTTTTTGTCTCAAAGAAGAATTTTAAAATTTAGCAGCCTTTTAAGTTGCAAATTCTAAAATGCACATTCCCCAGGCATAATAGCAGACATTCAAGAGATATTGAAAATTGAGTTTTTCTCTTAAGTCCAAGAGCCTCCAAACAAGAGTCTACACATCTTGGAAGAATTTGTGAACATTCTTTAACCTTTTCCTTACAATGCTCCAGTGAGAAGACTTTACAATATAGTAAAGCAATCTTAGAAATAAATATGAAGAATTTCCTTAGAAATGTTCAAGGAAATAAAGATTATCTGAGGGAAAATATGAAATGTAAAGAGAAGGAAACTGTATTGAAGTTGGTTAAAATCAATATAAGATTTATGGTATGAAAAAGATATTTATGCACCTCTAAAGTGGTTCTCTAAGACCAGTCTCTTGCTGTAGGGTAGATTGGGGTTGTTACTCAAAAGGAATAGATTGCTTTCAATATAGAAGGAGGGCAAAATAATTACCTACATTCACTTCCTCCCTCCCTCCTCTCTCCTTTCTTCCCTACTCTCTCTCTCCTTTGAACACTTACTATGTGCTCCCACTGTGGTTAAGTTATATCGGTCATACTATGATAGGAAGAGAGACTCCCTGCTCTTATAGAGCTTGCAGTTTAGTGGGAAACTGTCATATACAGACATTAAAACGAGGGCATTGAGGGGATGTCCCTGAATTCTGTACCATTGTAGATTCTCCAAGTGCATGTGGTTGATATTTTCTCTTGTTTATCTCATTTTCTTCTTCTTCTCCTTTTTTTTTTTTTTGGCTATTTCATCATATCGATTTTTTAAAAAATAAAGCTATTCTAGTTATTTGTAATTTTTTGTCTTTTTGATAACAGCCATCCTAGTTGGGGTGAGATGATAACTCATTATGGTTTTGATTTGCATTTCTCTGATGTTTAGAGCATTTTTTCATGTATTTTTTTGACCATTTGTATGCATGTCTTCTTCTGAGTAATGTCTTTTCAGATCATTTGCCCATTAAAAATTTTTTTTTTTGTCATGGTTAAGATGTTTGAGTTTCTTGTGTATCCTGAATATGAATTCCTTGCCAGTTGAATGGTTTGCAAATATTTTCTCCTATTCTTTGGGTTGTCTTTTAACTCTGTTGCTTGTTTCCTTTGCTGTGCAGAAGCTTTTTAGTTTGATATAATCCCATTTGTTTATTTTTGCTTTTGTTGCATGTGCTTTGGAGGTCTTATTCATAAAATATTTTCCCTGTGTTTTCTTCTAACAGTTTAATAGTTCTAGATTGTACATTTATGCCTTTGATCCATTTAGAGTTGATTTTTGTATAGGGTGAGATACTGGGGTCTAGTTAAATTCTTCTGTGTATGAATATCCATTTTCCCCAGAACCATGTATTGAAGAGACTGCCCTTTGCCCAATGAGTGTTTTTGGCACCTTTGTAAAAAATCAGTTGGCTATAGATACATGGATGAATTTCTGGGTTCTCTATCCTGTTCTGTTGGTCTAGGTGTCTGTTTTTATTTCAATACCATTCTATTTTGGTTACTACAGCTTTGTAGCATATTTTGAAGTCAGTTAGTGTGATGCCTCCAGCTTTGTTCTTTTTGCTCAGGATTGCTTTGGCTATTAGGAATCTTTTGTGGTTCCATACAAACTTTAAGATTTTTTTCCTATTTCCTATATTAAAATGTCATTAATATTTTAATAAGGATTGCATTCTATATGTAGATTGCTTAGTGTGGTCATCTTAATACTATTAATTCTTCTGATCTATGAGCATGGGATGTCTTTCTATTTGTATACTATTCACTTACTTTCATCAATGTTTTGTTTTCCTTGTAGAGTTCTTTCACATCCTTGGTTAAATTTATTCCTAGGTATTTTTTTGTGTGTAGCTATTGTAAATGAGATTGCCTTCTTGGTTGCTTTTTCAGCTAATTTGTTGTTTGTGCATAGAAATGCTGCCGATTTTTCTATGTGAATTTTGCATCTTGCAACTTTACTGAATTTATTAGTTCTAAGAGTTTTTAGGTAGAGTTTTTAGGTTTTTCTATGTATAAGATCATGTCATCTGAAAACAGACTATTTGTTTTCCCCCTTTTCAATTTAGTGTGCTTTAGTTCCTTCTCTTGTTTAATTGTTCTGGCAAGGACTTCTAGTACTATGTTAGATAGGAATGGTGAGACTGGACATCCTTGTCTTATTCTAGTTCTTAGTAAAAATGTTTTCAACCATTTCCCTTTTAGTATGATGTTAGCTGTAGGTTTGTAATATATTGCCTTTATTGTGTTGAAGTACTCTCCTTCCATCCCTAATTTATTAGGAGTTTTTATAAAGAAGGGACGTGGAATTTTATCAAATGCTTTTTCTGCATCTATCAGGATGATCATATGGTTTTTATCCTTCATTCTGTTAATGTGGTGTATCATGTTTATTGATTTGCGTATGTTCAACCATCCTTGCATTCCTGGGATAAATCCCAGTGATAATGACATATTATCTTCTTGGTGTATTGTTGGATTTGGTTTGCTAGTATTTTGTTGAGGTTTTTTTTGTGTCTGTGTCGATCAGGAATATTGGTCTGTAGTTTTCTTTTTATGTTGTGTCCTTCTCTGGTTTTGGTATCAGGGTTATGCTGGCTTCATCAAATGAGTTACGAAGAATTTCTTCCACTTCAAATTTTTTGAAACAATTTGAGAAGAATTGATATTAATTCTTTAAAATTTTGGTAGAATTTAGCGGTGAAGTCATCTGGTCTTGGATATTTCTTTGCTGGAAGACTTTTTATTATGGATTCAATCTCATTGCTTGTTGTTGGTCTGTTCAGGTTTTCCATTTATTCTTGCTTTAATATTGGTATGTTGTATGTGTTGAGGAATTTATTCATTTTATCTAGATTTTTAAATTTACAGGTGTATAGTTGTTCATAATAGTTTTAATAATCCATTGTATTTCTGTGGTATCTGTTGTGACATCTTTTCTGTTTCTGATTTTTTTTTAATTTAGATCTTCTTTCTTTTTTCTTAGGTCTAGCTAATGGTTTGTCACTTTTGTTTATCTTTTCACAAAGCCAACTTTTTTTTTGTTGATCTTTTGTATTTTTTATCTCAATTTTATTTCTGCTTTGTTCTTTATTTTTTTTTCCTTCGACTAATTGTGGGTTTGGTTTATTCTTGCTTTTATAGTTCTTTGAGATGTAACATTAAGTTGTTTATTTGAAATCTTTCTAGTTTTTTTAGTGTAGACATTTATCACTATTACTGCCTCTTTTTTCCTTTGTGTTTTTTTTTTTTTTTTTTTTTCTGTCGCCCAGGCTGGAGTGTAGTGGCATGATCTTGGCTCACTGCAACCTCTGCCTCTTGGGTTCAAGCAATTCTCATGCCTCAGACTCCCAAGTAGCTGAGATTACAGGCACATGCCACCACGTCTGGCTAATTTTCATATAGTAGAAACGAGGTTTCACATATTGGCCAGGCCGCCATGTAAGATGTGACTTTGCTCCTCATTCACCTTCTGCCGTGATTGTGAGGCCTCCCCAGCCATGTGGAACTGTGAGTCAACTAAACCTCTTTCCTTTATAAATTACCCAGTCTGGTATTTTTTTTTTTCTTCTTTAGATAGAGTCTTGCTCTGTCACCTAGGCTGGGCTAATATTTGTATTTTTTTTGGTAGAGATGGGGTTTCACCATGTTGGCCGGGCTGGTCTTGAACTCCCAACCTCATGTGATCCACCAGCTTCAGCTCCCCGAAGTGCTGGGGTTACAGGCATGAGCCACTGTGCTCAGCCTAAACTTGCCTCTTAAGGCAAGTTTTGCTATCTCCCATAGGTGTTGGTATGTTTGGGTTCTATTTGCATTTGTTTCAAGGAATTTTAGAATTTAATCCTTAATTTCCTCATTCACCCATTATTCATGCAGAAGCCTGTTGTTTAATTGCCATGTATTTGTATAGTTTTGAATGATTCTCATTATTGATTTCTAGTTTTATTCTGTTGTGGTTAGATAAGATAGTTGATATGATTTCAATAAAAAAAATTGAGACTTGTTTCATATCCTAACATGTGGTCAATCCTGGAGAACGTTCCTTGCACTGATAAGAATATGTGTTCTGCAGGTGTTGGGTAAAATGATCTGTAAATGACTATTAGGTCCATTTGCTCTATGGTGCATTTTAAATCCAATATTTCTTTTTTTGATTATCTGTCTAGATGATCTGTCCAATGCTGACAGTGGAGTATTGAAGTCCTTAACTATTAATATCATTGTATTGGGGTCTATCTGTCTGTTTCAATCTAATAATATTTGCTTTATATGTCTGAGTGCTCCAGTGTTGGGTGCATATATATTTACATTTGCTATATTTTCTTGCTGAATTGGTCCTTTTATTATTATATATTGCCACTCTTTGCCTCTTTTTCACAGTTTTTGACTTGAACTGTTTTGTCTGATATATGTATAGCTACTCCTGCTCACCTTTGGTTTTTATTTGTGTGGAATATCTTTTTCCATCCCTTCACTCTCAATCTATGTGTGTCTTTACAGCTGAGATGAATTTCTTATAGGCAGCATGTAGTTGGGTATTTTTTAAAAGAAATCTGTTCAGCTCATCTATATCTTTTAAATGGGAAATTTAATTCATTTACATTCAAGGTTATTATTGATAGGTAAGAACTTATTTGTGTCATTTTACTGTTTCTTTTTCTGATTGTTTAGTATATTCTTTCTTTCTTCCTCTATTATTGTTTATTTTTGTGGTTAGGTGGTATTTTGGTAGTGATAAATTTTGATTCCTTTCTCTTTCTCTTTTGTGTATTGGCCTTCCTGGTGAGTTTTATAGTTTTGCATGTTTCGTAATGGTGGTTATTGTCTTTTTACTTCCAGATGTAAGACTCCTTTGAGCATTTATTGTAAGGCCAGTCAAGTGGTAAAAAAATTCCCTTAGTTTTTACTCATCTGGGAATGATTCGATTCCTCCCTCATTTTTGAAAGATAGCTTTGCTGGGTATATAATTTTTAGCTGTCTGTTTTTTCTTTCACTACTTGGACTGTAGCATCCCACTCTCTCACAGCCTGTAATTTCTGCTGAGAAATCTATTGTTAGCCTAATACATATTCTCTTATATGTGACTTGATACTTTTCTTCTTGCTGTTTTTAGAATTCTTTCTTTGTGTTTGTCTTTTGACAGTTTGACTGTAATGTGCCTTGGAGGGGCCCTGTTTGATCTGAATATATTTGAGGTTCTTCGAGCTTCCTTGATCTAGATGTCCTTCTCTCTCCCACAACTTAGGAAGTCTTCAGCTGTTATAATAATTTAGTAAATAAATTTTTACACCTTCTCCATACTCTTCTCCTTCTGTAACACCCATAATGTGAATATTTGTTTACTTACTGATGTCTCATAAATCCTGTACATTTTCTTTGTCCTTTTTAACTTTTTTTCTTTTTTTGTCTGCCTGTGTTATTTCAAAAGACTGTCCCCAAGTTCAGAAATTCTTTCCTTTGCTTGGTTTAGTCTGTTGTTGAAACTCTTGATTGTATTTAGGCATTTTATTTATTGATTCTTCAGCTCTAGGATTTCTATTTTTTTTAAGTATCTATCCCATTGTTGAATTTCTCATTCAAAGTATGAATTGTTTTTCTGATTTTGTTGAATTGTCTATATTCTTCTATATTTCAATGAGTTTCCTTAAGATTACTATGTTGAATTCCCTTTCTGACATTTTGTTTATTTTCTTATGATTGGGGTCTGTTACTGAAAAATTATTGTGTTCATTTGGAGGTGTTATTTTTTTCTTTTTAATGTTTGATATGTTTCTATTTTGATTTCTGTGCATCTGGTGGAATAGTCAGTCACCTCTTCCAATTTTACATGGTTTTCATAGGGAAAAATGTATTTGTATACATGAGTCTTGGGGTGTCAGTTCAGTGGGGGTGAATTGACTTTAGTTTAAGGTGGATACAGTATTGTAGTCTCCATTAAGTTTTTTCGGTTGTAAACTAGGCTAGTGATGTTTGCAAGTGTCCCAGTAGCCTAGACTAAGAGAATTTATGGTAGTGGTGGTGCAGCTTTGCTGGGGGTGGGTTTACTGAACTGTTTCTCAGGCCAGAGAAGCATTAAAGCACACAGTGGTTGGCCAACTTGGCATTGGCTCACTTGGGTTGGGGTCATGGGGCTGTTACTTTGGCCAGGAAGGGCATGGTTGTGTAGTGGCTTGGCTGGCCTGGGGGCATACCTGCCAGGGGTGGCCTATGGATTGGGGCCTGGATGCTTTATATAGCTGTTTGACTATCCTGGGTGGCCCCTGGGCATGTTTCTCAGGCCTGGGACACAGGTGCATGTCAGCTTGGCTAACATGGGAGCATGTCTGCTAGAGGCAGATGGTAGGGCTACAGACCTGGGAGGTATGTACAAGCCTGCTGCATTAGCCTGTGGGCATGCCAGTCAAGGACAAGAATGCCCACTCTCACCACTTCTATTCAACATAGTACTGGAAGTCCTAGTCAGAGCAATTAGGAAGGAAAAAGAAATAAAAAGCATCCAAATAGGCGAGAAGGCGGTGAAATTGTCTGTTTGCTGATGACATGATCTTATGCATAGAAACAATAAAGACTCCACTAAAAAAACTGTTAGAACTGAAAAACAAATCCTGTAATGTTGCAGAATAAAAAATCAACATACAAAATTTAGTAGCATTTCCATACTCTAATAACAAATTATCTGAAAAAGAAATTAAGAAGGCAATTTCATTTACAATAGCATAAAAATACTTAGGAGTAAATTTAACCAACAAGGTAAAAGATCTCTACAAGGAAAACTATAAAACATTGAAATAAATTGAAGACAAAACAAACAAATGGAGAGCTATACTGTGTTCATGAATTGAAAGAATGAATATTGTTAAAATGCCCACACTACTTAAGGTGATCTACAGATTCAATGCAATCTCTATCAAACTTTCAGTATCACTTTTTACAGAAATAGAAAAAGCAATCCTACATTTTTTTATAGAGCCACAAAAGACCCCAAATAACCAAGGCAATTTTAAGCAAAAAGAAAAAAGCTAAAAGGCATGATATTACCTTATTGAAAAATGCATTGCAAAGCTATAGTAATCAAAACAGCATGGTACTGGCATAAAACAGACACACTGACCAATGGAACAGGATAGAGAGCCCCAAAATAAATCCAGGCATTTATGATCAATTGATGTTTGACAAAGGTGCCAAGAATACACTGGGGAGAGGACAGTGTCCTCGAGAAATGGTAAAGAGAAAACTGGATGTCTACATGCAGAAGAATAAAATTGAGTTCTTATCTCACCCCATATACTCAAAGTGGATTAAAGACTTAAACATATGACTTAAAATTGTAAAACTTCTAGAAAAAAACATAAAGAAAAGCTATATGACATTGGTCTGGGCAATCATTTCTTGGCTATGACTTCAAAAGCACCGGCAATGAAAGTAAAAATAGACAAATGGGATTGTGCTAAACTAAAAAGTTTCTTTCTCAACAGCAAAGGAAACAACAGAGTGAAGAGACAACCTACAGATTGTAAGAAAGTATTTGCATATCATACATCTGATAGGCTAATATCCACAATACATAAGAAACTTAACAGCACGAAAACAAAAAACCTAATTTAAAATGGATAAAAGACCTGCCTGAATAGGGATTTCTTTTTTATTATTATTATTATTATACTTTAGGTTTTATGCTACATGTTAAAAGAAGACATACAAGTGGCCAAAAAAAAGAAAAAGAAAAAAAAGCTCAACACTTCTAATCAGGGAAATGCAACTTAAAACCACAGTGAGATATCACCTGACACCTATTGGAATGGCTAGTATCAAAAAGGTGAAAGATAACAAATGCTGGCAAGGATATGGAGAAAAAAGAACCTGTGTACACTGTTAGCGAGAATGCAGATTAGTACAGCCATTATGAAAAACAGTATGGAGGCTCCTCAAAAAACTAAAAACAGAATTACCATATGATTCAGCAATTCCACTGCTGGATATATATCCAAAGGAATTAAAAACAATATGTCAAGGAAATATTTGCATTCCCATGTTAATTGCAGCATTATTCACAATAGCCAAGATATGAAAACAACCTAAGTGCCCATCAGTGGATAAATGGATAAATAAAATGTGGTATATATACACAAAGGATTATTATTCAGTCTTAAAAATGAAGGAAACTCTGTCACTTGTGATGATGTGGTTGAACCTGGAGGACATTATGCTAATTGAATAAGCCAGGCGCAGAAAGAAAAATACTGCATGATCTCACTTATAAGTGGAATCTAAAAAAGTTGAACTGGGAAATAAGAAAGTAGAATAGTGGTTACAAAGCCTGGAGGGCTGGATGGATGGGGAAAGGGGAGATGTTAATCAAAGGGTGCAAAGTTTCAATCAGACAAGATTAATAAGTTCTAGTGATCTATTGCATGGTCTGGGGACCACAGTTAATAATAATGCATTGTATATCTCAAAATTGCCTAAAAAGTCGATTTTACATGTTCTCATTACAAAGAAATAATAAATATATGAGGCGATGGCTATGCTAATTAGCCTGATTTAATCATTCCATAATGTATATATTTATTATAACATCCCATTTTACCCTATTAATGTATGTAATTATCTGTCAATTACAAATACAATTTAAAAATTTTTTAGCTTTTTTTTTTTAGAACATGAAGTTAAGTGTTGTCAGCAATGTTTCATAGTTTTTATTTTAGAGGTTTTGTTTAACTTTTCTTAGGTTTATTTCTATTCCTAAGCATTTTATTTATGGTGCCATTGTGAATCTTAAAAAATTTTATTTTCTAATTGTTGTTAATATAGGAGAAACATAATTGATTTTCGTATATTATTCTTGTAGCTAGATGTTTTATTAAGTTTACTTAATAATTCTAATGGTTTGTAATAGTTTAAAAAATTTTCTGTGTATAAAACCATGTCATCTGCAAATAATGACCATTTTACTTCTTTCATTCTAATCTTTATACACTTTCCCACCCTTGCTTTGTTGCATGTATTCGAATTTAAGTATTAAATGGAGGTGGTAATAAGTAGACATCTTTGTCATGTTTCCCTACCATATCGTATCTCACTAGGAAAGCATTCAATATTTCACCGTTAATATAATAATAATGTAGGTAATGTGTAGATGTGGTTTTATCAGATTATCAGATTAAGGGACTTTTATTTACCTGATTAGGAATTTTTCATTTAATTCCTTTTCTTTTTTTTTTTTTTGCTGTCAGTTTTTATCATGACCAAGTGTCACTTTTTGTCAAATGCCTTTTCTGCGTCCTTTGATATATTCATTTCCCTCCCACCTTATTCTGTCAGTATGTTAATTTACATTGATCAGTGTTCAAATGTTAAAACAATCTTGTGTTGCTGAGATAAATTCCACTTTCTCTTGCTGTATTATCTTTTTTATATATTATTTGACTCTACTTGCTATTCTTTTTTTTTGGATTTCTGTATCTATATTCATGAGGTATATTGATCTTTACTTTTCTTGCATGTATCATTATTATGTTAGCTTCATAAAATGAGTTGAGAAGTGTCTCTTCTTTTCCTAATCTCTGAGTGTGTGGGCTTGATATCATTTCTTTCTTTAATGTTGATAAGAGTTCTCTTGGGTCTGGAGTTTTCTTTGTGGGATAGATTTTTGTCATTGTTGTTGAGACAGGGTCTCACTCTGTTGCCCAGGCTGGAGTGCAGTGGCATGATCATTGCAGCCTTGACCTCCCATGCTCAAGCATTCCTCCCACCTCAGCCTGCTAAATAGCTGAGACTACATGCACATGCCACTACACGAGGCTAATTTTTAAAATTTTGTAGAGATGGGGTTTCCTTATCCTGCCCAGGCTAGTCTTGAACTCCTGGGCTCAAGTGATCCTCCTGCCTCCACCTCCCAAGGTTCCGGGATTACAGGCATGAGCCACTGTGACCTGCTAGCTTTTGGGAAAGCTAGCTTTCCCAAAATGGTGGATTAAATCTACTCGAAGTCAACATGATCAGTTTTTTTGAACACCCCTCTTTTATGGTCACACAGCATATATTTTCACTTTCACAAATTAAAAAAAAAATTTAGTGCACTGGTTTAGTCCATTCTCACACTGCTATAAAGAAATGCCTGAGGCTGGGCATGGTGGCTGATGCCTGTATTCCCAGAACTTTGGGAGGCCAAGGCAGGCAGATAACCTAAGGTCAGGAGTTTGAGACCAGCCTGGCTAACATGGCGAAAGCCCGTCTCTACTAAAAATACAAAAATTAGCCAAGTGTGGTGACGTGCACCTATAATCCCAGCTGCTCAGGAGGCTGAGGCATGAGAATCACTTGAACACAGGAGGCAGAGGTTACAGTTGAGCTGAGATCATGCCACTGCACTCCAGCCTGGGTGACAGAGTGAGACTCCGTCAAACAAAAAAAAAAAGAAGAAATATCTGAGACTGGATAATTTATAAAGGAAAGATAAGATGTTTAATTTGCCCTTGATCCCACAGGCTGTATAGGCAGCATGATGCTGGCATCTGCTCGGTTTCTAGGGAGGCCTTGGGAAATGTATAATCATGGCAGAAGGTGAAGGGAGAGCTGGTACTTCACATGGCTAGAGTAGGAGGAAGAGAGAGAGGTGGGAGGTGCTACAAACTTTTAAACAACCAGATTTCATGAGAACTCACTATCATGACAACAGCACCAAGTGGGGGTGGTGTTAAACCATGAGAAACCATCCCCATGATCAAATCACCTCCCACCAGGCCCCACTTCCAGCATTGGGGATTACATTTCAACATGAGATTTGGGTGGGGACACTGATCTATTTGCAGTATTTGAAACCTCACATGTATATTTGAACCCAGCTTCCATTATGCATCTGAATGACCTGAAAAGAGCAAAACTAACACTGCTGAGGAAGAGGAACATTTTCTCAGAATGTCTGAGCAGATTAGTTAATTAAGTCAGCTTTTAATGTATTCCTATGATGTGTCAGCTACTGTGC
This sequence comes from Pongo abelii, assembly GCF_028885655.2. NCBI lineage: Eukaryota > Metazoa > Chordata > Mammalia > Primates > Hominidae > Pongo > Pongo abelii. Next base: position 35,623,056 of record NC_072007.2, on the reverse strand, counting down.
TAGCCAGTGGTACTACTTCTCAAAACAGAGTGAAGTCCGTAGATACTTTTGCAAAATAAATTTTGAAACAATGTCACACACATACACTGGAGACACCTGTTAATCCAGCAGGGCTGAAAAGACTTTGCTGAGGAGCTAGTATTTGGGTTGGACCTTGAAGGATTAGTAAGATTTCACCAGTCAGGGAAGGGAGGAAGGACTAGACAGATGGTGTGTTATATTATATGCAAAGGCATGGTCGTGGGAAAAGGTAAGATGTGTGAAAAAGAGGAATGAACTTGGTGTTAAAGGAGATTAGAGTACTTGGGGGGGACAGCCATGAGAGTTGTTGTTCTAAAGAAATATTGGGACTTTCAGGAAAGACGTTTGTTTGCGGTGTAATAAGTTGAATTCTATCCAGCAGGCAGTGTACAGCCACCAGTGGATTTTAACCAATGAATAGACATTATTAAATCTCTGTTTCATAAAGTTACTCTGGCCATTGTGGGGAAGATATATTTGAGTGGCGAGAGACCAGTGGAAGATCAAAACATATGGTGTACAACCAAACAATGAAAATTACTATATATAAATATCAAGGGATAGTTCGTCTCACTGAAATTATATGAGAACTAAATCAGTACCCACTTTTTTTTATACTTGAATGCATAAACATTTTTGTATGTTTGTCTAACTTGTATTTGAGTTGATTCAGTTTTACAATGGGCTTGGAAAGACCTCACTGTTGAGATTATATTGGTCAGAGCTCAGTCAGGGAAAACGGTCATGATGATCATCATGAGATAAGGGGTTGATTATAGGATCTCTAGTAATTGTGAGTGCATTAGTCCATTTTTACACTGCTATAAAGATACTATCTGAGAATGGGTAATTTACAAAGGAGGCTTAATTGACTCACAGTTCCACATGGCTGGGGAGGCCTCAGGAAACTTGCAATTATGGCAGAGGGTGAAGGGAAAGCAAGGGCCTTCCTCACAAGGCAGCAGAAGAGAGACAAAGAGCAAAGGGTGAAAAGCCCCTTATAAAACTATCAGATCTCATGAGCGCTCACTCACTATCATGAGAACAGCATGGGGGGCACTGCCCCCATAATCCAATCACCTCATACCAGGTCCCTCTCTCAACACATGGGGATTACAGTTTGAGATCAGATTTGGTTGGGGACACAGAGCCAAACCATATCATTCTACTCTGGCCATTCCCAAATCTCATGTCCTTTTCACATTTCAAAACACAATCATCCCTTCCCAACAGTCTCCCAAAGTCTTATTTCAGTATTAACCCAAAAGTCCAAGTCCAAAGTCTCATCTGAGACAAGGCAAGTCACTTCCACCTATAAGCCTTTAAAATCAAAAGCAAGTTAGTTACTTCCTAGATACAATGGGGTTGGAGGCATTGGGTAAATGTTTCCATTCCAAATGGGAGAAATTGGCCAAAACAAAGGGGCCATAGGCTCCATGTAAGTACGAAACCCAACGGGGCAGTCATTATATCTTAAAGCTCTGGTATGATCTCCTTTGACTACATGTCTCACATCTAGGTCACACTGATGTAAAAAGTGGGCTCCGACAGCATTGGGCAGCTCCGTCCCTGTGGGTCTGCAGGGTATAGCCACCATGGCTGCTTTCACAGGATGACATTGAGTGCCTGTGGCTTTTCCAGGTGCATGGTGAAAGCTGTCAGTAGATCTACCATTCTGGGGTCTGTAGGATGGTGGCCCTCTTTTCACAGCTCCACTAGGAAGTGCCCAAGTGGGGACTCTGTGTGTGGGCTCCAACCGCACATTTCTCCTCTGCATTGCCATAGAAGAGATTCTCTATGAGGGCTTTGCCCCTGCAACAGACTTCTGCCTGGGCATCTAGGGGTTTTCATACATCCTCTGAAATCTGGGCAGAGGTTCCCTAAGCTCGATTCTTGTCTTCTATGCACCCACAGGTCCAACACCACTTGGAAGCTTCCAAGGCTTGGGGCTTGCATCCTCTGAAGCAACAGCTGAAGCTGTACTTTGGCCCCTTTTAACCATGGCTGGAGCTGGAGCAGCTGCCTTGCAGGGTACCATGTCTGGAGGCTGCAAAGAGCAGTAGGGCCCTGGGCTGGCCCAAGAAGCCATTGTGCTCTCCTAGGCCTCTGGGCCTGTGATGGGAGGGGCTGTCTTGAAAGTCTCTGACATGCCCTGGAGACATTTTCCCCATTGTCTTGGCTGTTAATATTCAGCTCGTTGGCTTGAATTCCTCCTCAGAAAATGGGGTTTTCTTTTTCACCACATGAACAGGCCACAAATTTTCTAAACCTTTATGCTCTGTTTCCCTTTTAAACATAAGTTTCAATTTCAAACCATGTCTTTGTGAACATATATAACTGAATGCTTTCAGAATAAGCCAGAATTGGCCTCTTGAATGCTTTGCTGCTTGGAAGTTCTTCTGCCAGATACTTTAAATCATCTCTCTCAAGTTCAAATTTTCACAAATCTCTAGGGCAGGGGCAAAATGCTGCCAGTCTCTTCACCAAAGCATAGCAAGAGGGACCTTTGCTCCAGTTCCCAATGAATTCCTCATCTCTATTTGAGACCACCTCAACCTGGATTTCCTTGTCCATATCACTATCAGCATTTTGGTCAAAACCGTTCAACAAGCCACTAGGGAATTCCAAACTTTCCCACATTTTTCTGTTTTCTTCTGAACCCTCCAAACTATTCCAACCTCTGCCCATTACTGGTTCCAAAGTTACTTCCCCATGTTCAAGTGTCTTTATAGCGGTACCCCAATTCTGGTACCAATTCTGTGTATTAGTTCATTTTTACACTGCTATAAAGGTACTACCTGAGACTGGGTAATTTATAAACAAAAGAGGTTTAACTGATGTATAGTTCCTCATGGCTGGAGAGGCTTCAGGAAACTTACAATCATGGCAGAAGGTGAAGGGGAAGGAAGCACCTTCTTCACTAGGTGACAGGAGTTAGAGAGGGTGAGGAGGGAAATGCCAAACACTTTTAAAGCATCAGCTCTCATGAGAACTCCCTCACTATCATGTGAACAATATGGAGGGAAACTTCCCCCATGATCCAATCACCTCCCATCAGGTTCCTCTCTCAACAAATGTGGATTATAATTCAAGATGAGATATGGGTGGGGACACAGAGCCAAACTGTATCAGGCACTTTGATTTTACACTTCTTTCATTTTGTCTGGAACTCAGACAAGATTTGGAGCTTTCTTCTTGTGACCTTAGGTGACAAACATATATTAGGATCACTGGTCATAAAGATGGCATGAACTTGAGTTTCTGATGGCATTATGGGGCTTCTCTTTCAGCTCTGCACTAACTACTGACTTTTGATACATCAGAAAAATAAAACCCCAAATGTGTGACTAGCAGCTGAATTTGATTCCTAACTGATGGGAGTTGGGAGGGCAGGGAAACGTTGTGAGGGCCTTTCTAAAGCAACAACACAATTGTGAGTGCCTCTCAATTATTAACTAATAGTACCTCTCAATCATTAGTGTGCATACAAATTACCAGGGGACCTTGTTAAAATACAAATTCTGATTCAGTAGGTGTGGAATGATGTCTGAGACACTGAATTTCTGATAATTCTCATGTGATGCTCTTGCTGCTGGTTTCTGAACCCACTCTGAGTAGCAGCAAGGATCTAGAACACCACTATCCTGCCAGTTGAACCAATGAATGTTATCAATTTCCTGATTGTAAATATACCCTATTTTCTTCTACCTCAGCTACTTGAAGCTTACCTGCTTTGTTTACTGCATCATTCTATCATATTTAATCGTAATAACACAAAGCAAAAAGAGTTGAAACAATAGATCTATCTACTAAAATAAGGATGTTGCCAACACAAACCGCAAATCCGTAAGGGCCAATTTCAAAGCATAATGATAGGCAGCTCGCATTCCGACGTTAATGAAAAGGAAGCTTAAGTGCCTCTCTGTAATGTGGTTCTCTGCATAGCCTCATTGTGCACATCCTCTTGAGACAGTAACAGAGTTCTTGGAGCTAGGGTTTTCACTGCACATCTGCCTTGGGAATATTCAACTTTCCTTAGCTCAGTTATATTTAGGACATGCTCTGAATGAGCAGCTAAAGTAATTTCCACTTTTATGATTGCTGGCTAGTTGTTTGAATACTCCTGTTGCTCTTCTGGAAGTAATGGGCATTTTGAGAGAAAGTAGAGGCCAATATTTGCCAGAAACATTAGACAATTAGGAAGAAAAAGGTGTCCAAGGAAATCCAGGGTTCTTCCCAATGCACATTCAGATCTTCTGATATTTCCTTCCTCTGTCTAACATGAATATTACATCCCAGCTGGTCTTACCTGCTTGCCATTGCCTGAACACAAATGATCCATTCCCACCTCTGCTCATACGGCTCATACTGTTTTCTTGACATACCCTCACCCACTAACTTCCCCTACCAGTAATCATTGCTATCCAGTGTGGGCCCTTATTATATCAGGCTCTGGGTTTTATGTAGAACTCATTTTAATTCTCAAGCAATCTTACAAACTAGGTATTATGGACTGCATCCTCAATTCATATGTTGAAGCACTAACCCCCCAATGGGATGCTATTAGGAGGTGGAGACTTTGGGAGGCAATTAGGTTTAGATGAGATCATTAAGGTGGTGTCCCAACTTTTTTTTACTCCCTATGCTTGAGGAGCGATTAAGGACTTAGCAACAAGTAAATCCACAACATATTTCAAATGCTGCAATCCTTTGGATCACTAAGACCTCCTTTGATTTTTCATGAAAAACATCATCCTATGCCAGTCAATACAAGCCCTGAAAGTTGAAATTGAGAAAAATCGGATAAAATGTACATTTCAGATTTGTCTCAGATAGATACTTATCTCCAAAAGCTAAGTTTTCACTTCCTTTCTCCCTTGAAGTCAAATTGTTCTCTAATCTTTGATATGTTCAGAGCCCATAGAATCATGTTTGGTTCTCTAGCCAATGTTTGGACATAAAACCTTCAGATAAAGTTTCTGTAGTGGTAAAGGAAGAGGTGGAAGCTCTGAAACTGTGCAACATTTTCAAATGAATGAGTCTGACTAATGAAATTTGGTGCATAATTTAAACAAAATTATGATATAATGGTTGGAGGGGATATTAGATATGTTTTTGGTAAGTAATAAAACTAATGATCTTTTTTAAATACAAGAGATATAAACATCTGAGGACAAGGAGAATATTTTTTGTCTTAATTTTTTGCTCCCAATAAAAAGTTATTTTATCATTTTTCCTAAAATATAAACAATCATTTTTGTTCTAATTGGATAAACAACTTTCCGGAAATTTATATAAAAGCACAGAAATATAAGCTTCACTTCTTAAAAATAACATTTTTCTTAGTTTATTATTACTAAGCTTATGATCATAATGGAAATGTCAAAGGATGCAGACTGACAGAAAAAAAACTACATTTTGGAGCATATGCTTTCAGACGCTTCACTGTAATACTATTTTGTTGTTGATTTGTTTTACTTTTTTATGTTGATCCTTTTGTAGTTCATAAGTGTGATGCTTGGGTCTTCCCATTGATGTGTGAGATGTACCTCACTCAAATGTTGGCACATTACCCATACGATGTGAAAAAAAAAAAAACTTTTACATGTTAATCAGTACCTATCTACAATATACTTTTAATTGACTTTATAGCACTTCATTATGTGGGTGTACCTTAACTTATCACTTTTGCTGAACATTTAGGTTGTTAGCAATTTTGCTGTTGTATACTCTGCTATAATGACAATTTTTATAGCCTATTTTTTACATTTTAATATTTATTTTTATATAAGCTACATCTAACATTTCCTTAGTATGTTAACATAGAGTTACTGGGTCAAAGAACATTACTAGAATTATTTCCTTAAAAAATAGATGTAGACCATGGAATACTATGCAGCCATAAAAAAAAGAAGATGAAGATGAGTTCATCTTCTTTGCAGGGACATGGATGAAGCTGGAAACCATCATTCTCAGCAAACTAACACAGGAACAGAAAACCAAACACCACATGTTCTCACTCATAAGTGGGAGCTGACAATGAGAACACATGTACACAGGGAGGGGAACATCACACACTGGGGCCTGTCTTGGGGTGGGATGCTAGGGGACGGATAGCATTAGAAGAAATACCTAATGTAGATGATGGGTTGATGGGTGCGGCAAACCACCATGGCATGTGTATACCTATGTAACAAACATGCACGCTCTGCACATGTATCCCAGAACTTAAACTATAATTTAAAAAAGTAATGTCTCCATTAAACTGTGTGTGAGTTCCTTGGGGGCAGGATTACTGTCTTATTGATCTCCGTATTTTTAATCTGATTAAAAATACTTGATGTAAGATGGACACATTCTAATCACGTAATCCCTTAAAAGCAAATAACTTTCTCTAGCTGCAGGCAGAAGGGGTGCAGTAGAAGAAGTGAAGGAGATTCCAAGTGTAAGAATGACTCAAAGCACACTAGCTTATCTGGAGATGGAGGAATTCAGGCAACCTTACGTCCCTGAGAGAGGCTCTTGGTTCACAGCCTACAAGAAAGCAAAGACCTCACCTCTGAAGCCCAAATACCTGGATTCTGACAGCCAACCTGAATGAGCTTGAAAGAAAATTCTCCCTCAGAACCTCTGAATACTAGTCCAGCTTGCCAACAACTTGATTTCAGCCTATAAAACCCAGGCCAGAGAAAACAGCTGAGCTCACCAGACTTCTGTGCTACAGAACTGTGAGATAATAAATTTGATTGGTTTAAGTAGCCAAGTTTGTGGTAATTATAAGGTAGCAATAGGTCATAAATACATCATACTTTACATCAAAAGACCCAATTTGCTGAACAATGTTTAAAAACATTTATTCCTAACTCAGAAGGCAGGACAATGAGAAATTATTATATTCTGATATTTTACCTGTCACATTGGGAAATATATAAAAAGAAGTTGTGGTAGCAAAATTCATTGCTTCATGGTATTCACCATGATATTTCAAAAGAACAAGCTAACCATTTTTCTAAATGCTACAATCTGACAAAATCATAAATATAATCAGATCCTGGCTTGATTTAACCACATATAGTGAGAGTTGGATTTCAATGAAGGTATAGATACTCTAAAGTAGCTCAGATGATTTGTCATTATAATTTGTTGTTATTTACTTTCTCTGTCATTACAACCTCTGTTTAAAGAATCTGGTTTTTAAAATCTTGGTTTAGATAAGCAAAAATAATATCTAGAGTAGGTAAGCCTTCAGAAAAATGAAAGCATTCATGAGCCCCTGGTGGGCATATAAATTGGTCCAAAGTTTTGGGGGAGTAATTGGTGATACATTTCAGAAGTCAGGATAATGTACTTGACTTTTGACCTAAAATTCCACACCTATTTTTTTTTGAGTAATGTATTTTATCCTACTAATTTATTGAAGTTTCATATAATACAAATAAAGGAACAAAAGGATAATAATTTAACAAAGCGAAAAGAATACTAGTGCTTTCCTTTTATTTAATGGATGGAAAATAACTTTTGGGGCATTAAAATCTTGCCAGCTTACACAACCAACATTATGATTCATTGACATCTTGCATTAACGATCTCACAACATAGAATTTCTTAATTTCATTCTTGTGCTGATCTCAAGGGAAAGTTGAAGGTAAGGGAGTGGACTCCTTGACTCAGCCCTGGCACATTCTAATCTATTTTCTGTGTCTATATTTTACCTGTTCTGGATATTTCATGTGAATAGAATCATACAATATGTTATTTAACTTAGCAAAGTATTTTCAAGGTTCATCCATGTTGTAGCAGGTATTAGTACTTCACTTCTTTCTGTCACCAAGTAAGTATCCATTGTGTGAATACACCACATTTTATTTATCCATTCATCAGTTGATGGACATTTGAAATTTTTCCACTTTTTTGCTATTATGAATAATGCTGGCATAAACATACAAATTTTTGAATATACATATGGTTTTGTTTCTCTTGACGTATTCCTGGGAGTAGAATTATTGGGTCCTATAGTAACTTATATGATTAACCTTTTGAAGAACTGCCAAACTATTTTTTAAACTGGTTGCACCCTTTTAAAATTCCTCCTGGAACATTTCAGGGTAATCTATACATTTTTTAAGGTTACATTGTGTATCTATGCCATGGCTTTGTATATAATGGACAACTACTGAATATTGTGGAATGAACCAATGAATGATAACAATGAAAAGTTAAATTCTAATATATAATCTTCTTAAAAGTTAACATCCAATATACAAAAAGTAAGTACTTAATACACTGAGTTCTATCAATACATGACAAGTGTGTTTTTCTGTAGTAAAACTGAAATATCAGTCTTAGCTGCCTGTATTAGTTTGTTCTCTTGCTGCTATGAAGAAATACCTGAGATTGGGTAATTTATAAAGGAAAGAGGTTTAGTTGACTCACAGTTTAGCATGTCTGGGGAGGCCTCAGGAAACTTACAATCATGGCAGAAGGGGAAGCAAACACATCCTTCTTCACATGGTGGCAGGAGAGAGACATGCAGAGCGAATTGGGGAAAAGCTCCTTATAAAACCATCAGATCTCATGAGAACTCTCTCACTATCACGAGAACAGCACGGGGGAACCGCCTCCATGATCTAATCACCTCCCACGAGGTCCCTCTCACAACCCATGGGGATTACAAGTTGGATTACAATTCAAGATGATATTTCGGGTGGGGACCCATCTAAACCATATTACTGCCTGTCTTTCTTTGAGCTGCTGTAACAAAATACCCTATACTGGGTAGCTTAGAAAGAACATGTAGGCAAACCCAAACAAAAACTATCTATGTAAAATAATAAAAATACTGTCTAATTAGTGGAGTTTCCTGTGCGACCAGTCATTTTGTTTGGTATTTTGGTCTTTCTCCTCAGGCAGCTGGTGTACTTTATGTGCCTGGTGATCATTGGTTGGCCACTCATATTTAAGAGAAGAGGACTGGCTTGCTAGTGCAGCTCCCCCTTCCTGGTGCAGTGGTGATGTGATGGCAAGCTCTCTCTGTGTGTGGTAGAGTTGAGTGGGAAGTGGCATTCTTCACTTCAGGATGAAAAGGAGTAGCTGCTAGACTGTGGGTCTCAAAATTCCAGATGAGGAGAGATTTACTGTGGGCATCAATATTCACCTTCAAAACATTCGCTTACTTAGACATTCAGTTTATAAAGAAAAGGCTTTTGTTTTATTTTTTACCCAGGAGACAAAAGCACGTGACTCTGAATGGGGTGGAAGAAGCTGATGAAGTTTGCCAGGTGGGTTAGTATTCTTTCTAGAACACGTGTACTGTAATCAGTGTACATTTTTCTTGCTTCTTATGAAACTAAAACTGAATTTCCATAGGGATAATGGTCATTTAATTGTCTTCTAAACAGGCATATTTTGAGATAAGTGGGGGCTTCTGTTAATTATTCTAGGAAAATAAGTTAAAGACTGCCCTAGAAAATCATGATACAAGATGTTTCATCTATATGATTGGCTTTTAGCTTTGCAGATACTTAGCAGTTTACTGCAGTAACTTTTCCTGCTTGTTTTATCAACCCACTCCCACTTATTTTTGATCTTTCAGAAATATGTTGACATTTCTTATTTGTTGGTAAAGTATGTACACACACCTCCATTTCTCTGCCACATTATCTTTTTTATATGACTGTTCTATTTTATACTTGTATCCTTTTTTTAATCAGTAGGGTTTTGTGAGGTATTGGAGACAAATATGTGTGCAAAATTGCATCTAGAATTGATAGCATTTTAAAGAAAATTAGTTCAACTTTGGCATTTGTGGATTTAATTGATGCCACCAGTGAGGCTGTATTAATTATGATTTATGTTAAAATTAAGGTCTGACAAAAGTGAATATTTATTAAGTATACAGTGTTGATAGTTAGAATTAGAGCCAGAATATATGCCCTCCAGGTGGAGAAAAAGACTCTAAGCCAGGATTAAAGCACTTGTATAGCATTCATATAATAAAGAACTTTGCTAATATAACCAAATTGGGCATGAGGTCAGTACCAAATAATGAACAGTTTGAGTTGAAAAACATTTAAAAAGAAATGCAAATTTTAAGCTTTTTACATGTGCACTCCATTGCTCTCTGAGATCATTTGGATAGCAGAGGAAAGGACATTTCAGGCAGAGGGTGTATGAAGTGCAATACTCTGAGCAAGGAGCTTGCCTGCTCTGTTCAAAGAACAGTGACGAGTGATGAGCCGTTTAGTTAAGGTGAAATGAATAAGGGAGGAGGGAGGAGGAGATGTAGTCAGAGAAGTAATGGGGCCAGCTCATGTAGGTCCTGGTATACCATGGTAAGGACTCTTAGTTTTTATTCTGAGTGAGATGGAAAGCCATTGAAAGGTTGTGAATAGAGGAGTGAGATTACGTTTTCATGGAATCTCTATGTCTGTTCTTTGGAGAATATGCTGAAGCTGGACAAACTTATTATAAAACAGTAGGTCAGGTAGGAGGTAGTTGCAATAATACAGGCAAAAATTACTGTGTCGTGCACCAAGTTGATGTTTTGTGATAAACAGCCAAATTCTGGATCTATTTTGAAGATAGAGACAGTAGGGTGCATTGACAAATTTTGTGTAGATAAGGAAAGACATACAGAATGAGTGCCCAGATTTACATGTCCTAGTTAGACATGAGCTGTATGAGGACAGGAGTCATATATGCTTGTTCAGTATTTTATCCTTTTCTAGTATCTAGTTCACAGACAGCAATAAGAAGTACTGAATGAATGAATAAAACATTCATATAGGACACTGTATCAGAATTTGTATATAAAGCAGAGATCCCTCTTTTCTAGGCTACCAAATTCTTCATCTTTCTGAAAGTCCTTTTTCTCAGGCACAGGGATGGAAGATGTATGGATTCTTCCTTTTCAGATCCAGGTGCTTCTTCCAAATGTCCTCCTGTCAGTCTCACTCTGGTGGCTGTCACCCTGCAGGGCAGTGGTTGGTTATTCTTTACCTTTCTAGATTATGCAGAGAAAGGTGTTGTGTAGACCAGCTTCCTCTGTTTCCTCCAAGATTCAGACTACTCAAACTGCATGTTCATTCTCAGAGAGAAAGAGGGGCCATATCCCATTTTCTCAAGATCCAGTGCACTCACTCATCTGTTTTTTGAAAGAGTCTTTGTATTTTGAAAGAGTGACTTCTGACCTCTCAAGGAAACTTTCACAACATGAGTCTTCAGAGCCTTCGATTTGGCACTACCTGTAGCACAGAGCACCCCAATCAAAGGCCTAATGAGTCATTTTAATCCTGTTACTCTGGTAATTTTCTATTATGGGTATAACACAGTTATTTCCTTAGTGGTGCCTAGAAACAGTGTATGTTGACCTAGTTACAAACGTTCTTTACATAGTACAATACTACACAGTGTAGAAAAATCTATTTGAACATATTTTAGAGCGAAATGATATAATAAAGAATAAAACTCAAAATTCTACTTTCAAAGTTTTGGCCACAGGGAAAGGTGATGAATCCAATTAATAAGGCTCATGATTATCAATAAAAAAGTATATAAAGGATAACAGAATAAAATTTTGAGTTTTAGTTTTCAAAAGTTCATTTATCACTATGACAATTTTTTAAAGTTGTTGGAGAGATGGTGCTGACAAATATGTCAGAATGCCCTAGAAATTAAGGGTATCACCTTAGCAACTGAAAGAGGTAATTCTGAATTTCAAAAAGAAAAAAAAAGAAAAAGAGAAAAGAAGAGAAAAAGCTGTTACGTTCAGAAGAACCAAGCCATTGCAAATATGTCCCTGTTAAGTTGATCGGATTGCTGTGAAAATGTCAAGCATCTCTGGGCTAATTGCTTAGAACATCCTTCTGTTTACTACTTAAAAAATGAGTAAAATGTGAAAAGGTGCCTTTGATCTAGATTTCTAAATCTGCACTGGTATGTTCATTTTAGGCATCATAATGGTAAATATGTAAAGCATGTTTAAATTTTTCGGTTAATTCCTCTATAAAGGCAACCCTTATTCAAGGAATCTATAGTGAGGGTGAGGTTATCATAGACTTTTCTTGCTAATTTTGGGTTGCAAATTTCTAACCAACTTTCTATAAAAAATGTAATATGAGACAAATATGAGAAATAAATGACATTTCTTTTTCTTGGTGGGATCCTGTGCTTCATGAGAAACACTGGATGAGTTTCCGTATTCCAGTTTAGAAAAACATATTGGGGCTATAGCTTAAGAGCAACACTTACGTGATTTTTTAGCAATCTTTGATGAACTCTAAGAAAATGGGGCCAAAATGTTTCTCGAACTTTATCACAGCTAATCAAACTTAGAGTCAAATAATATGTAGGCTGAGTAAAAGTTTCCACATAGAACAAAATCTTTTTTTTTTTTTTTTGTTAAATGTGACTTATGGCACATTTTAATATTTTTTTCTCACTTCCCTACTTTGTTACATTCTATTCTCAAGCCTTTGGGTTAGTCCTTATTCTTCAATTCATAATGCCATGTATTGTGCTATAATTCATTCTTGGATGATGACTATATTACAGAATGATTTGAAAAAAGTAATTGTTCTTTTTTTTCATTCATTGTCATTAAACCAATCAAAGGCATTAGACTTGTCACGGGGTTTCTGATTGTTTTAGTCTGATTGGGCAGTCATAACAAAATACCATAGACCGGTTGACTTGAACAAGAGAAATTTACTTTCTCACAGTTTGGAGGCTGAGAAGTCCAAGATCAAGGTGCCAGCCAGTTGGGTTCCTGGTGAGAGCCTGCTTCCTTGCTTGCAGATGGCTGCCTTCTCTTTGTGTGCTCACATCGCCTCTCTTCAGGTGCACGTGCCTGGAGAGAAGGAGAGAGGTTTCTCTCTCTCTTCCTCTTCATGTAAGCCACTGTACTATTAGATTAGGGCCCCACCCTTATGACCTTATTTAACCTTAATTACCTCCTAAAGACCCTATCTCCAGATACAGTCACATAAGGCATTAGTGCTTCAACATATGAACTTTGGGCTTCAACATATGAATTCAACGTATGAATTGGAACACAATACAGTCCATTGCACTGATCTGTCAACAGATCTGTGTCAGTATTTCCAGTGGTTTATCATGCTGATGGTCTTTCAGTTTCTGCAATCAACATTTACAGAACTGTACTGACACTTTGCTAGACTCGGGGCATATACTCTATACCTGATACTATGCTAGATTTGAGGCATTATAAAAATATATAAAAGAGTCTCCTGATTTTAAGCTTATAGTCTGATAGTCCAGATTGTATATATATATATATATCCACAAACGTCATTAATAGTTCTGAAATAAGTAGAATCAAATAGGCTGAAAGTAAGATTATAGTTAATACACTTTTAAAACCCACTCTGATATCAATACCCCTGTTAGACCTTTGCAAGGCTATCTCGTGGTTAATTTCCTAAATTAGGCGGTAAAAGTTCAGGAGATACCCTGAGTATATAGGCATTGAGGCTAGCCCTGTCCTGCCAGTTTCCTTGGTATTATTGTGACTGTTAGGTTTTAAAGTTGTTTCTATGTGTGTTTGCCCTTTTATTAATTTTAGTCAGTGGACCCACCTTTTCCTTTTTACACTGGTGTGTCGACGGCCTTTCCTTGTAATAACAGTTGACATAATCCTGTTGAACTGAAAGAAAACACTGCTAAGGAAAACACTGGATCTTTCCAACTTTCTCAGACCTCTGTATGGAGGAATGTAGGTTTTGAGCCAGGGTCAAGCAGAGAAAGAGATACCAGTGTACAACCAAATATTTCAGGCTCTCAGGCACTGTTTGCTTTGTTTGGGACTGACATCATTACCCTTACTCTATTCTCATACTGAATTGGAATTACAATATATATTTTTTTAACTTGTCTGACTGGCAAATGTTCAAACCAGCAATAACAACTAATGCTGGCAAATAGTCAAGGATATGAGCATTCCCTCACTTTTATGAGAGACACGTGAATTCCTCCATTTGTTTTGGAAAATAAATCTAGCAGCAACTATTTGAATTAAAACATCTATACGTTACACAGGAATTCAAATTATTGAATTCTTACATATTAAAATCACACTTGATATAGAACATGTATAGACATAATACTATTTGTATCATTGTAGTAACAATAAATCATAAGCTGTCTGAATGTCCATCAATGGGTAACTGATTAAATCATGGCACTTGTGCATGTTCTTGCACACACACACGCAATGGAAAATGAGGCAGCTCTTAAAGAGAATCATATTTAGTTGTATTGGGACATATAAATGTCCCAAATGGGAGGGATGTTCACAATACACAGTGAGATTTAGAAAAGCAAAATCAGAGTGAAACGAATAATACCAATAAATTAAAAAAATCTAAATCTAAAAACATGGGGCCAGGCATGGTGGCTCACACCTGTAATCCCAGCTCTTTGGGAGGCCGAAGCGAGTGGATCACTTGAGGTCAGGAGTTTGAGAACACCCTGGCTAACATGGTGAAAACCCATCTCTACTAAAAATACAAAAATTAACTGGGTGTGGTGGCACATGCCTGTAGTCCCAGCTACTCGGGAGGCAGAGGCTGCTGTGAGCAGAGATCATGCCGCTGCATTCCAGCCTGGGAGACAGAGTGAGACTTCATCTCAAAACAAAAAACAAATAAACAAACAAAAAACACCTAAAAACAGCTTATGTGCTGACCAAAGAGAAAATGGGGTCAAGTACATACCCAGTTCTTCACATATGTAAACTAAGGGAAGTATGGGAGGATTTTTGACTTTTCATTCATTTGTATATTCACTTATTATATCAGAAATGGAAAGGTGCAGAGAAGAAAAGAAGAGGAACACCATCCTGTTGCTGGATGGTGGGTGAGAGAAGGGTTGGACACCAATATGACAGCCAGATTCACTCCACTCCCCTAAATGGAAATGAGTGGCTGTCTCTGACTTTTTCAGCACAGAGGTTCGGAGGAGGATGGTGACTGAGGAGGAAGAAAACATGGCTGGAACACCCAAGTCACCTGCAGTTATTGACACGGCCGTCCCCTGTACAGTTGTCTTTTATATTGGCAGGGCACCTCTCTCCCTAATTATGTTCAGGGGAAGTTCTGCCCATACTTGTGCCAAGTTCCCAAGGTGGGGAGGATAAGGGCGGTAAAGGGATATTGATGAAAGAGGGTGCATCTACTCCAGGTATAAGCAGAAACTTTCAGGTGAGCCAAGAAATTCACCAGATGTCCAGGCTTCCCTTTCTTCCTCTACCCACAGAACCAAGCACCAGTTTGCGTGTGGGGGTGTCACTGTCCAAAGATTTGCTAGGAGAAGAATATGGTAAGATAATATTTGAGGTTATTAATCTATGCTTTTTATTCTCTCTATACATATTTTTCTCTGCCTGTTCCTCCTCATTCAGGAAGGTAACTGGCCCTGGGAATTGTAAGATAGGTAATGTTTCTGGCTGTTAATTTTCAGTTCCTTAAATCTGAAGAGGTCAGGCAACATTTCCAGAACAGGAAACATTAAGGAGGAGTTGTGGGCCTAGATGACGTATCTTGGCTAGAGGCAGGGTAGAAGGTGAATTTTCCAAGGTAGAACGAGATCCCCGTGGGAATAGGGGAGTGTAGGGAGGAGGAGAGAGGAATGTCAGTGGGAGTGAGTAGATAGGGTCAGTGCCCGGCTTCCAACTACATGAAGAAAGGGATGGAAAGATCCTAAAGAGAAAGTGGATGCTTAGTGTTGAGGCAGATGAAACTAAGAGGAGCCATTCTCCCAATGGCAGACATTTTGGAATTACAAAAAAAAAAAAAAAAAAAAAAAAAAAAAAGGATGCTGCAGGGAGCATTCTAGTGTTCCTGTGCAAAAGCGTTTCTGGATTTTATGCTTTAGAAGTTGACTTGCTGAGTCCTGAATTTCCAAGTTTACTAGATAGTGCAAAAATGTTTTCCAAATCATACCAGTGTACTCTTTTAACCTCTTATATTTTTCTTCTCAAATGTATGCTACACTGCCTTAGTGAAATGTCAATGTTCATTAATTACCAGTCATTAAGAATTTGTAAGTTTCCTGTCTCCCCTACTTCCTTACCATTACTTGTCATTGTCAGCCTTTTGAAAATTTTCCAGTCTGATGGACAGGAAAGAGTATCTTGTCTTAATTTGCATGTTTCTATTACCAGCAAGTGACAGCTTTTTTCCACATATCTTTGTTGGCCATATAGAGCTTCTCTTCTGTGAACTGAAGGTTTATATTTATCTATCTGCTGGACTTTTTGTAGTTTCCTCATTTATAGGATTTTTAAAATATTCTAGATTGCAAATATTTTTCAAATGTCTTGTAAATATCTTCTGTCACTTGCTTGCCTTTTAACTTGGTTTATAGTGTTGATTATAGAAATTTAAAATGGTAATGTCATTAAATTTATTCTTTTTTATTGTGTACTTAATGATTTGCTCTGTTATTTCTTTATTTCAATAGACTCAATTTTTTAAGAGCAGTTTTAGGCTCATAGTAAAATAGGGTAGACAATACATAGATTTCCCTTATACCTACCTCCACCCCTGCATAGGCGTGGATATTCGTTTTCCATATCCTGCACCAGAATGGTACATTTGTTACAACTGATAAACCTTTTTATATGTTGATAAATCTTTTTTAACTTTAGTATAATAGAGAGCCTCCTACATTTTCTCCTAAAATTTTTAAGGGTTGCTTTTAGTCTTTAATCCATGTGGACTTCCTGTTGGTATATAGAATGAGGAGAAACTTGATTTTCTGATACATTTTAAAATCTACTTCTAAATTACATGGGGCCAGACCATCCTACTGGCAGATTCACCTGTGTCCCCGCTGAAAGATTCAGGATAACAAAGCAGTTCATAACAGGTGTTAGGACAGGAGATTGTGGGTCTATCACTGGACTCTTGGATAGGTCTCAGAAACCAAAGAGCAGGCCAGGGTATTACCAAGATTAGTGAGTGGCATGACTTTTCCATGTCAGGGATGTTGGCTGATTAGGCAACAGGGACATTCAGATTGAAAAGTGGTATAGCTGGCCTGTCCTTACAACTGGATATTAGGATCTGTCAAAACAACTGACAAAGCTGCCACCATAGGAGCAAATATGGCAGAACTAACACAGCCAAAGCGTTTTCCAAGCCAGTGTACACAACCTAAAGGAGAATATTTCCTGGGAAAGGTTTCATCCCTGTAAGATCATTAATTTATGCCATGTATACTGTAACATTTTTAAGTTCTTAAAAAATTTTAGTGTAGTGGGATGTAGTAGAGAGAGGGAAAAATCATTTTTAATTGTTTGGTTGGAAAAATGAGATTTATATGTATTTCCCCCCAAAAAAATAATACAATAAAAATAATAAATTCTAATAATTTTTTTTTTTGGAGACACAGTCTCACCCTGTCATCCAGGCTAAAATGCAGTGGCGTGATCTCAGAGCTGGGATTACAGGCGCAAGCCAACATGTCTGGGTAATTTTTGTATTTTTAGTAGAGATGGGGTTTCACCATGTTGGCCAGGCTGGTCTCGAATTCCTGGCCTCAAGTGATTTGCCTGCCTCGACCACCCAAAGTGTTGGGATTATAGCATGAGCCACCGTGTCTGGCCCAATTTTAATAATTTGAGCAGGGCTCACAGTTTTTCCTATAAAAATTCTTCCTTATAAGTAAAACAACTACATGGGATTTCATGGCTATTTTGGTATTTATATAACTCTTTAAGGAAAATAAAACTTTAGTTATATATATAAAACCTTGAGTTATATAAGTAAATTTGAGTTATATACAGTTATAATGCATTATGTGCTCTAAAGTAAAATCTCAATGTCCATTGTCTCACTGATCGTAATTAAAAAGTATAACCCAGAATCCAGTTTGTAATTTCCAAGATGACTGTCACTGTAAGTATTTGAAACATAGTTGATCTTTGTAAAAAATTTTTTTAATGAAAATAATTAGCTGGGAATATCCCACATGTATTCTAAATCCCCCAGTTGGTTTAGGTAATTTTTCTTATTCTTCCACAACACATGGTATTCTTTCTATGAATGACATCAGTTTGGAAATACCCCGTGGTTTTCTGAGTTATAAATGGGTATCTCAGTATGAACTCCTGATTATATTATGATTCATACTTTCACTTCTGTTTTTTCATACTATCATTTTGAAAAAGTGAAAATGAAACTATGTCTCACTGGCCAAGAGTTCACAAGGGAGATAGAAAAGCAAAGTTTAATGGAATGATTTTTAAAATATTGAAGGATTGTGGTCTGAGAATATTGTAAAAACCATTTCTTAAGGAAAAGCAATGTAGTTGGGATCAAAACAAAAAAATGCTCTTTGAGAGTTTCTCTGGAACTTTAGAGTGCCTACTGTCAGAGTTTTGCTTCACATAAGAGCATTGATGAAGTAATAATTATTATACTTATAATTATTCAATTATTAAGTATTAATTTCTTCCGGCATTTATTTATTTATTTATTATTTATGACTCTTTTAAAAATTGTTTTTCTTGGTGGAACTAGGTTATGAACCCTAGCATTTTAATTCTAGAATTTGTTCTCTTAAGTATTACACTATAGTAGCAATTTGATGGTAACACTAAAGAAAGAAAGAAAGAAGAAAAGAAAGGAAGGAAGGTGTGGAAAGTCCCAGAATGACTGCAGGTCTGAGAGCATTTATTCAAACTGCAAATTTTCTTAGGGCAGGGGTCACGCTTGCTCTGGCTGTGTTCCCTGCACCTCAGTTCCTGGCACATAGCAATGCATGACAAATATTTGTTGAATAAATGAGTACAGTAGCTTAAAAACAACTTTTCGTACTTCATGGTTTTCTGTAGAAAGCCACAAGAAAAAAATTTCATCTGAGGTCTCAGCATTCTAGTAACTGTGAAGTATTAAGACTTGTATGAGTTCCCCTTATGAGAGCCTTAGAGTATTAGTATCATGAGGTATGAGGTCTAAGGCTAGATGCCTAAATGGCATCTCATTTTTTACTAAGCTGGATTTGTAGCATGGGAACTTTGCCAGGGATTATAAGACCTTTATAAAGATTAATGTGATTTTAAAAATCGTTAGCTTAGGCCAGGTGAGGTGGTTCACACTGTAATCCGAGAACTTTGGGAGGCTGAGGTGGGCAGATTGCTTGAGTCTAGGAGTTCGAGACAAGGTTGGGTAACACGGCGAAACCCCATCTCTGCAAAAAATACAAAAATTAGCTGGGTGTGTTGGTGCATGCCTGTAGTCTCAGGTACTTGGGAGACTGAGAGGTGAGAGGATTGCTTGGGCCCGGGAGGTGGAGGCTGCAGTGAGCTGTGATTGTGCCACTGCACTATGGTCTGGGTGGCATACAGCAAGGCCTTGTCTCAAAAAAAAGTTAAAAAAAATTATTAAGACTAAATTTACCTCCTTGAGCTGCTTGTCACCAAATGGTCATTCTTAACAAATAATTACATCTTGTGGGTCAATATGTGTTTTTAAATTTTATTTTATGTATTCATGTTTTGAGGGTGTCACTACTGTTACTCAGGTTGGAGTGCAGTGACACAATCATAGCTCACTGCAGCCTCAACCTCCCTGGGCTCAGATGATCCTCCCCACTCAGCCTCCTGAGTTGTATAGGCATGTGCCACGATGCCCGGCTGATTTTTCTTTTCTTTCTTTCTTTCTTTCTTTTTTTTTTTTTGGTAGAGACAGAGTCTGGCTATGTTGCTCAAACTTGTTCTCGAACTCCTGAGCTCAAGCATTCTATCCTGCCTCGTCCTCCAAAGCGCAGAGATGACGGGTGAGCCACCATGCCTGGCAATATGTGCTTTTAAATGAATAGATTAATTCTTCACCTTCCAATCTCCTCTTCCCAGACCAATTGTTTTCTCTACCAACCTTGCTTTCATGATTATATTTCAAATATATCAACTCCTTTAGGTTAAGGCATTGAAGAATGGTTTGTCTAAGAGAGGATATCACCTGTTTTAACTTTCATTAACATTTTAAGATGGAATAGTCCAACAGACCAATGAAGCAGTTATTCCCTGCATTTCTAAGAACAGAAGAGGGGTATGAGTATTTAAGTGTTGAGGAATAAAAAGAATGTCTGCATATCTGCAGTGGCCAATATGAAATGTGAAGAATGTTTAGTAGAGAATAGAAAAGTTACTTCTTCCAAGAATGGTCAAGAGGGCTTCAAAACATCACTTAAAAATGTTATATTATTCTAATGTCAGTTATACCAGTAACCTGATCTGAAAATGATGTGGAGAATATGCTGAGAATAATAATGATATTAATAAAAATGCTTATTATTTTGAGTAATGACATTTTGTGATCACTTATTAATCAGCAATTGATTACCAGAACAGAATTGTTGTAAGAATTAAATGGATATTAATGAAAAGAAAGTCAAACAGTGATATTTTCTTTGAAAGCTTATGGAAATTGAGTGCAGCAAGATGGATCATCTTAATGAGATAAAATAGTTTATGGGCCAGTACGACTTGACTTGTAACTTGTTAAATATTTTTGAAACAAATAATGTGTTATACAGATAGCGAGTTGGTTCACCTGGCATATGAAAAAATAAAACAAAGAATCTATGAGGTACATTATGGCAGAAAAATCTAGCAAAATTGGGTTCCAAGTTTTTTCCTGTCTGATGATTGTTGAAATTGTAGCATCAGCCATTCTTCGCTTGGTGTAATTGAGCATCTTGCTTAAATCAACCTTCCACTTACTCTAGATTCAAGTCAAGCAATCAACATTAGGTTGGTACAAAAGTAATTGCAGTTTTTGCCATTACTTTGAAAGGCAAAACACGCAATTACTTGCAATTACTTTTGCCCTAACCTAGTATTTCAATTCTAATTTGACTTCTGATATAATTTTACAAGGAAGGGATGCTTTAGCTAGAGATCCCCCTTGGAAGTTGTATTTCTTGTTGTAATTAATAAGATGGCTTTTTGTTTGTTTGCACAGAAGTCTCTTGAATCGAGTTTCTGTGAATTATAATTCCCAAGTTTGACCGAATTTGACACCTTGACGAGACTGAGTTTTTGAATTGACAAGGCTGAGCAAGAGAGTTAGGGCTGCAATGGCTTCCCAAGGTTGTTGCCACTTGGATGACTTCTCCTGTTCTCTAGCTTCTGGTGGGGACACAGTGTGATGAGTACCTGGTAATAAGCATGACATGGGGTGGTGGTGTGCTGCAGATGTTAGTTCCCATTCCAAAGTGTTTCTCCAATAGCTTGTATGAGGGTGAGGGAAAGAAAATAATGCACTTGAGAAGAAGCAAAGTAGGGAGAAAAAGGAGACCTATTTATTGCAAGCAAATTTTACTGACATGGTAAGCTCTGAAAGAAATCTGTCATGAGTATTTATCAGGTGTAATGGTTAATTTTAGGCATCAACTTAACTGGGCCATGGGGTGCCCAGGCATTTGATCAAGCATTATTCTGGGTATATCAGTGAGAGTGTTTTTGGATGCATGAGATTAATATTTAAACTGATAGACTGAATAAAGCAGATTGCCCTCCATGATGTGGATGGGTCCACATGGTTTGGTTTGTTGAAGACCTGAAGCGGACAAAGGCTTACCTTCCCATGAGTTAAAGGAAGCTCTTTCTGCCTGAGTGCCTTTCAGAGGAGACATTTTCTTTTTCCTGCTTTTGGACCCTAACTGAAACATTGGTTTGCCCTGAGTCTCAAGCCTGCCAGCCTGAGCACTGGAACCATCAGCTCTCCTAGGTTTCCAGCTTGCTGACTTCAGATCTTGGGATTTGTCAGCTTTATACTCTTGTGAGCCATTTCCATATAATATATCATATTTCCATATCTCCTGTTGGTTCTATTTCTCTACAGAACCCAGACTAATACATCAGATGCCTTCTTAATATGTCATGTTACCAGGAAATTTTACTTTTGCAAATGAATCATATCTTTAATGTATTCACTGGCAGGGCAAATTCTTTTCATCTAAACTAGATTTTTGTGATCCAGGGTGAATGTGTTTCCTATTTTTTTCCTTTCATAAGGATACATCTCATTGACACTTTTCAAATTTATCTTCAGTAACTGAATTAAAAATTTTGTTGTACTCTTATGACACAGATGCCTGTGGTTCATCTCATCTGGTTTGTTTTGTTTGTGATGCTGCCACATTTCCTTTCCCTTAACAGGCTCTTCCCTCCAATCCCCAAACTAAACCTTGGACCATCTCTCCACTGGACCACCAGCTACAATGTCAACAGCTCCACAACTTGCAAGTCTTGCCAACATGTTTTAAAGGATGATTTATTAAAGGAAAATCTAAATTAGCAGTTGGATATATTCCACTATAGGAACTTAAGACCACTCATTAATTCTACAATGACTTCCTGAGCACTTACCAGTAGGCCAGGCTGGGGAAACAAAGGTAAAATAAGCAGACTTTTTCCTTGAAGAGGGAAGGTAGGAAAACAGATATGAAGACTAAGAGGAAAAGAAAAGTGCCTGATATTTATTGAGCATCTACACTTTACCAAGCACTCTGTGAGGGGCTTTCCAATGAATCTTTATAACAGCTCTTTAAGGGAGGTACTATTATCCCTCATTTATGTATGAGAAAACCAAGGCTCAGGGAAGTTCTCCAGTTAGGAGCATAGAAATTATAGCTAGCATTCACTGAGCCTCAGTGACAGGGTGGAGTTAAAACACTGGTCTGTCTTCATTTTTGTTCTTCTTTCCACTTCACCTTGCCTGTCTGCTCTAGACCTTCACTGCCCAATATGAAGGCCACTAGCCACATGTGATTGTGGCTCACTAGTGTGGATCACTAGCACTTGAGATGTGGCCAGTCCAAACTGATAAGTGCTGTAAGCACAAAATACTAACAAGATTTCAGAAACATAGTATGCATAAAACGTAAAATATCTCATTAATAATTTTTATATTGATTACATGTAGGAATAATAACACTTAAGATATACTGGTGTATCAGGGCTCTCCAGAGAAGTGGAGCTAATAGGAGATTATAATTAAATGTTATATATTTAATTTACATATGTAATAGGATATATACACATACACACATGTATATACATTTATGTATACACACAAACACGTGTATTATACATATATGTATATGTAAATGCACACGTTATGTATATGTAAATACACATGTATGTGCTACATATACTTATGTATATGTAAACACACATGTATATTTATATACACATATGTATGCACACACACAAAGAATGAGAGACAGAGAGAGAGAGAGGAGAAAGGAATTTATTTTAAGGAATTGGCTCATGTAATTATGGAGGTTGGCAACTCTGATATTTGTAGACTGCGTCAGCAGCCTGGAGATTAAGGTAAGAGTTGATGTTGCAGTTTCGAGTCAGAAATCCACAGGGCAGACTAGTCAGGCTGGTAACTCGGGCAGTGTCATGAACTGAATCATGTCTCTTCCCCACATTCATATGTTGAAGTTCTAACCCCCAGTGGAATTGTATTTGGAGACAGAGCCTTTAAAGAGGCAATTAAGATTAAATGGGACTGTAAGGGTGGGGGGCTAATACAATAGGACACCAGGGATGTTCTTGAACAGAGAAAAGGCCTTGTCTGAAAGCCAAAAAAAAAAAAAAAAAAAAAAGCCACAGGAGAAACCAAACCTGCCAATACCTTGATCTTGAACTTCCAGTTTCCAAAACTGTGAGAAAATACATTTCTCTTGTTTAAACCACTCAGTCTGTGCTGTTTTGTTATGGGAGCCTGACGTGGTTTGGCTCTGTATCTTCATTCAAATCTCATCTTGAATTGTAATCCCCACATGTTGAGGGAGGGACTGGATGGGAGGTGATTGGATCATGGCGGCAGTTTTCCCCATGCAATTCTCGTGGTAGTGAGTGAGTTCTCACTAGATCTGATAGTTTAAAAGTGTTTGGCAGCTCCCCCGACCACTCTCTCCTATTGCCTTGTGAAGAAGGTGCTTGCTTCCCGTTTGCCTTCCACCATGATTGTAAGTTTCCTGAGACCTCCCTAACCATGCAGAACTGTGAGTCAATTAAGCCTCTTTCCTTCATAAATTTCCCAGTTTCAGGTAGTTCTTTATAGCAGTGTGAAAATTGACTAATATAGGAAATTGGTATTGGGAGTTGAGGCACTGCTAAAAAGATACTTGAAAATGTCGAAGAGACTTTGAATTGGGTAATGGGCAGAGGTTGGAAGAGTTTGGAAGGCTCAGAAGAAGACAGGAAGATGTGAGAAAGGTTGAAACTTCCTAGATACTTGTTGAATGATTTTAACCAAAATTATAGTGATATGGACAATAAAATTCAGGCTGGGGAGGTCTCAGATGGAGATGAGGAAGTTGTTAGAAGCTGGAATAAAGGTCACTCTTGCTATGCTTTAGCAAAGAGACTGGCAGCATTTTATCCCTGCCCTAGAGTTCTGTAGGACTTTGAACTTGAGAGAGATAATTTAGGGTGTCTGGCAGAAGAAATTTCTAAGCAGCAAAGCATGGAAAATGCTTATTCTGGCTTTCTCTGAATGCATACAGTCATATGTGTTCATGTAGAGATGATCTGAAATCAGAACTTATGCTTAAAAGGGAAGCAGATCATAAAAGCTTGGCAAATTTGAAGCCTATCCATGTGGTA
Source organism: Pongo abelii (assembly GCF_028885655.2). Lineage (NCBI taxonomy): Eukaryota > Metazoa > Chordata > Mammalia > Primates > Hominidae > Pongo > Pongo abelii. The sequence goes on along the minus strand of NC_072007.2, from coordinate 35,598,386 downwards.
GAAAAGAAAAACCCACTTTCTGGGGAGAAATTCAATCCAGCTGCAGGATTTTCCATAAGCAGCAAGAGGCTGAATGTTAAGAACCAGGACAATGGGGAAAATGTCTCCAGGGCAAGTCAGAGATCTTCACAGCAGCTTCTCCCATTACAGGCCCAGAGGCAGAGGAGGGAAAAATGATTGCATGGGCCAGGCCCAGGGCCCTGCTGCTCTGTGTAGTCTTGGGACATGGTGACCGGCATTCCAGCTTCTCCAGCTCCAGCCATGCCTAAAAGGGTCCAAGGTACAGCTCAGGCTGTGGCTTCAGAGTGCAAGCCCCAAGCCTTGGCAGCTTCCATGTGGTGTTGGGCCTGCAGGTGCAAAGAAGACAAGGGTTGAGCTTTGGGAACCTCTGCCTAGATTTCAGAGGATGTGTGGAAACACCTGGATGTCCAGATAGAAGTTTGCTGCAGAGGCAGAGCCCTCATGGAGAACCTATACTAGGGCAATGTAGAGGGGAAATGTGGGGTTGGAGCCCCCATACAGAGTTCTCACTGGGGCACTGCCTAGTGGAGCTATAACAAGATGGCCACCATCCTCCAGACCCCAGAAAGGTAGATCCACTGACAGCTTGCTCCGTGCTCCTGGAAAAGCCACAGGCACTCAATACCAGCCCGTGAAAGCAGCTGTGGGAGTTGTATCCTGCAGAGCCGCAGGGGTGGAGCTACCCAAGGTTCTGGGAGCCCACTTCTTGTATCAGCATGCCCTGGATGTGAGACATGGAGTCAAAGGAGATTATTTTGAAGCTTCAAGATTTAATGAATGCCCTGCTGAGTTTTGGACATGCATGGGGCCTATGGCCCCTTTGTTTTGGCATTTGGAACAGGAATGACTGTACCCTCATTGCATCTTGGAAGTAACTAACTTGCTTTTGATTTTATAGGCTACTACGTGGAAGGGACTTGCCTTGTCTCAGATGAGACTTTGGTCTTGGACTTTTGGGTTAATGCTGGAATGAGTTAAGACTTTGGGAAACTGTTGGGAAGGCATGATTGGTTTTGAAATTGAAAAGGACATGAGATTTTGGAGGGGCCAGTGGTGGAATAATATGGATTTCCTCTGTGTCCCCACCCAAATCTCATCTTAAATTGTAATTCCTCTGTGTTGAGGGAGGTGATTGAATCAAAGAGCAGTTTCCTTATGCTCTTTTCATGATAGTGAATGAATTCTCACTAGATCTGATGGTTTAAAAGTGTTTGGCAGTCCCCTACACCTGCTCTCCTGCTACCTTGTGAAGAAGGTGCTTGCTTCCCCTTCACCTTCTGCTATGATTGTAAGTTTCCTGAGGCCTCCCCAGCCAGGTGGAACTGTGCGTCAATTAAACTTCTTTCCTTTATAAATAACCCAGTCTTAGGCAATTGTTTATAGCAGTGTGAAAATGGACTAATACAAAGTCCTAGCAAAGACAATACAGGTAAATTTTTTATGTTACAGTCTTTTTTTTTTTTGAGATAGGATCTCACTCTTTTGCCCAGGCTGAGTGCAGTGGCACAGTCATGTCTCACTACAGCCTCAACCTACTAGGCTCAAGTGATCCTCCCACCTCAGCCTCCTGAATAGCAGGGATGACTGGCACATGACACCATGGCTGGCTAATTTAAAACATTTTTTTTTAAGAGATGGGAGGGTCTCACTATGTTGCCCAGACTGGTCTTGAACTTCTGGGCTTAAGTGATACTCCTGCCTCATCCTCTCAAAGTGTTGGGATTACAGGCATGAGCCACCACACCAGCCTCTATGTTACAGTCTTAGCTCTTAAGGCCTTCAACTGATTGGATGTGGCCCACCCACAATATGGAGTGTAATCTACTATACAGATTTAGTTGTTAATCACATCTGAAAAATATTTTATTGTGCCATCTAGGCTTTTGTTCAACCAAGCAACTGGACACAGTAGGGTAGCCAGGTTGGCACATAAAACTAAACATCACAATTGGGTTCAATAAAGTATGGCTTTAAAATTATTTTCACCTGTTCCATTTAATTTTTTAAAATGTGGCTACTAGAACATTCAAAATTATGTATGTGGCTCACATCACTCACATTTTATTTCTATTGGACAGTGATGCTCTAGACATTTATGAAAACAAATGTATTCCAAGTGAGTATGGAGGAATTACAGTAAAATATGCTTGAGGCAATTGGTGAAGGCTTTGCAGAGATGGTAAGATGATGAAAGCACAAATCCTTGCATCAGAATGCCTAGGTTTGAATCTCTGCTCTGCCACTTCGCTGTGATGCAGGGCAAGAAACTTAACTTCTCTGTGCCTCATTTTCTTCATCTGTAAAATGGGGTAGTAATTAGATCTTCTGCATGGGATTGTGGTAAGGGTTAAGTGATTTCATACACTTAAGCATTTAGCATAGTATCTGAGACAGTAAATCTCTATAAATGTTAAAGAAGGCCATGCCTGACCAAAAACTGGACAGATGAGGGGCTGGGCAGTTCCCCAAGGGATTATTGAAAAGGGGTGAATTTCACAGGGAGGGAACATGTAACTCTCTTCTTTGGGCTTCCCTTTCTGTCTTACCACAGGAAGATCAGCAGTAGAGTCTCAGTATGTTCTGTGACTAAGAGTTCAACCATTTGCATTGAGTTTTGCATCAGTTGGTGAATGACCAACATGTGTCTGGCAAAGTGCTTGGCATCCCTTTTACTCCTCATTTTACCTGATCTCAGCAGCACCCATCCCTGCAGGACACAGCCTCGTTTTTAAATATATTGCTTTTATTTCTTAAAATGTGTGTAAATGGAGCCAGAGAGGAGAGACAGGAGGGAGTGAAAACACTGAAAATGGGAAAATGAAAGACTAAAAGATATTTGCAAGACATTTGTTGGTCTCACAGCAATTCAATTTTTTAAACAAACTTGGCATTGAGATTTATACAGTTCATTTACTCAAAGAAGACTTCAAATTTTGCATTCCACTCCTTTAGGGACTAGCTGAGACATTAAAATCCAAATATTACAAAATAAAATGAACTGAAGCATGAAATTAATATTTAGCATACAGATTTACATAATTTTACTATTTAATAATAGTACTTGATTTTTAAAGCCTACTGCTGACCAAAAACAATGCAAATTATTTATTGTGGGCCACCTACTTACTTCTCAAAAAATCCTGAGAGGTACTTATATGTTTACCCTTATTTTTACAGTAGGACCTGCAGCTTAACAAAATTAAGTAAATGTTCAAGTTTATACAAACAGTACATAACTAAGTCAGGAATTTCAACTGAATACATTGAGCTCCCATATTATAACACTCCAGTTTACAAAACATAGTCTGTGCAACTATCAATTTCAAAATGCATGTGTTAATTCATCAAATGTTTATTCAGCACCTTCTTCTAAAGGCACCATCCTAGGCAGCATGTCCATTTGATAGTGTTTCCTAAAACTGACAGTTTTGAAAGTTAATTGCTTTAGAACTAAAATGCAATTTGAATTATCATTGAATCCTCAGATGACTTTTAGTTGCTGTTATTTTAATTCAAGGTGAATTAATCCAAATGAAAAATGTCCCAGACATTCTACAAAATTTTTGCCCTTAATATTCAATTTTTTTAAATCAGAAAGGGTAATTTAACCTTAGTAGGTTGTATGTGTAACAAAATTTATTCATTTCTTCTATGTTTTCAGTTTTGTTTACATATAGCCACTCATAATACCTTCTCATGATCCTTTGTATTTCTTTAGTGTTGGTCAAAATGTCTTCTTTTTCACCTCTGATTTTATTTATTTGAGTCTTTTCAATTTTATCTTAGTTATTCTAGATAAATGTTAGTCAATTTTGTTCATCTTTTCAAAAAATAACTCTTTGTTTTATTGATCTTATAAATTATTTAAAAATCTTTATTTCGTTTATTTCTGTTCTGAGCTTTATTACTTCACTCTTTCTACTAATTTTGGTTTTAATTTGTTCATATCTTTATAAAAGTGAGTTACCTTTAGTTGAAATTTCCAGTGAAAACTTAGAAATTGATCAATACCAAATTGATTTTTGTTTTTATTTCTACCAGTAGATTGAAGTCTATCAATGATTAAAAAATATTTATCCAAAGTTCAAAGGCTTAGTCCATGTTTGATGATTATCTTACACTTCGTGCTCATAAAATATCTGGATTCTAAGCTTTCAATTGCGTTTACACAAAGCACATCAATGGATCGCTTCATTGGGTGTTTTGTCCTTCTTGTTTGACGCTTCTTTTTCTATGGAATGGAAGCTATGCCAAAGGGAAGCTCCTACCTGGTCCCATTCCTCTCCCAATTGTTGGAAATATTCTACCCTTAAGAAGTATGAACATCAGCAAATCCATAAGCATGGTAAGTATGGCTATTTTCTTTTTTTAAATTTTGTGCTTTTCTACTATTTAAACTTTTAATTTAGATTCGAGGGTACATGTGCAGGTTTGTTTTATAGGTAAGCTCTCGTGTCATGGGGGTTTGTTGCACAGATAATTTTGTCACCTAGGTACTAGGCCTAGTACCGAACAGCTATTTTTTTCTCCTCCTCTTCTTCTTCCCATCCTCTACCCTGAAGTAGGCCCTAGTGTCTGTTGTTCTCTTCTTTGTGTTCATGAGTTCTCCTCATTTAGCTCTCACTTACAAGTGAGAGCATGTGGTATTTGGTTTTCTGTTCCTGCATTTGTTTGCCTAGGATAATATCTTCCAGCTCCGTCTATGTTCTGCAAGAGACATTATCTCATTCTCTTTTATAGATGCATAGTATTCCATGGTGTATGTGTACTACATCTTCTTGATCCAATCTGTCATTGTTGGGCATTTAGGTTGATTCCATATCTTTGCTATTGTGAATAGTGCTGCAATGAACATTTACATGCATGAGTCTTTATGGTAGAATGATTTATATTTCTCTGGGTATATACCCAGTAATGGAATTGCTGTGTCCAACAGTGGTTCTGCTTTTAGCTCTTTGAGAAACCACCATATTGCTTTCCATAATGGTTGAGCTAATTTACGTTACCACCAATAGTGTATAAGTGTTCCTTTTTCTTCACATCCTTGCCAGCATCTGTAAGTTTTTGATTTTTTTATAATAACCATTCTGACTGGTGTGAGACAATATCTCATTGTGGTTTTAATTTGCATTTCTCTAATGATCAGTGAGACTGAGCTTTTTAAAATATGCTTTTTGGCTGCATGTATGTCTTTTCTAGAAAAATATCTGTTTATGTCTTTTGTCCACTTTTCAATGGGATTGTTTGCTTTTTTCTGTAAATTTGTTTAAGTTCCTTACAGATGTTGGATATTAGACCTTTGTCAGATGCATAGTTTGCAAATATTTTCTCCCATTCTGTAGGTTGTCTGTTTACTCTGTTGATAGTTTCTTTTGCTGTACAGAAGCTCTTAAGTTTAATTAGATCCCATTTGTTAATTTTTGCTTTTGTTACGATTGCTTTTGCTGTCTTTGTCATAAAATCTTTTCCCGTTCCTGTGTCCAGGATGGTATTGCCTAAGTTGTCTAGGGTTTTTATAGTTTTGGGTTCTACATTTAAATCTTTAATTTATCTTGAGTTGATTTTTGTATATGATGTAAAAAAGGAGTCCAGTTTCAATCTTCTGCTTATGACTAGCCTGTTATCCCAGCACCATTTATTTAATAGGGAGTCCTTTCCCCATTGCTTGTTTTTGTCAGCTTTGTCAAAGACAGTCATAGGTGTGTGGGCTTGTTTCTGGGCTCTCTATTCTGTTCCATTGGTCTATGTGTCTGTTTTTGTACCAGTACCATACTGTTTTCGTTATTGTAGCTCCATAGTATAGTTTGGAGTTGGGTAACATGATGCCTCCAGTTTTGTTCTTTTTGCTTAGGATTGTCTTGGCCATTTGGGCTCTCTTTTGGTTCCATATAAATTTTAAAATAGTTTTTTTTTTTTTTTTTTTTTTTAGTTCTGTGAAGAATGTCACTGGTGGTTTGACAGGAATGGCATTGAATCTGTAAATTGCTTTGGGCAGTATGGCCATTTTAATGATATTGATTCTTCCTGTCCATGACCATGGGATGTTTTTATATTTTTTGTGTGTGTCATCACTGATTTCTTTGAGCAGCACTTTGGAATTCCCATTGTAGAGATCTTTCACCTCCATGGTTTGCTGTATTCCTAGATATTTTATTCTTTTTGTGGTAATTGTGAATGGGATTCAATTCCTGATTTGGCTCTCAGCTAGGCTGTTGTTGGTGTATAGAAATGCTAGTGATTTTTGTACATTGATTTTGTATCCTGCAACATTGCTGAAGTTGTTTATCATTTGAAGGAGATTTTGGGCTGAGACTATGGGGTTTTCTAGATATAAAAACATGTCATTTGCAAAAAGGGATACTTTTAATTCTTGTCTTCCTATTTAAATATGCTTTATTTCTTTCTCTTGCCTGATTGTTCTGGCCAGACCTTCCAAAGCTATGTTGAACAGGAGTGGTGAGGGAGGGCATTCTTGTGTTGTGCCAGTTTTCCAGGAGAATGCTTTCAGCTTTTCCCTGTTCAGTATGCTGTTGTTTGTGGGTTTGTTATAGGTGGCTCTTATTATTTTGAGGTATGTTCCTTCAATATTTAGTGAATTGAGAGTTTTTAACACGAAGAGATGTTAATGTTATCAAAAACCTTTACTGCATCTATGGAGATAATCATGTTTTTTTCCTTTAGTTCTGTTTATGTGATGAATTAGATTTATTGGTTTGTGTACATTGAACCAACTTTGCATCCCAAGGATGAAGTTTACTTGACTGTGGTAGACTAGCTTTTTGATGTGCTGCTGCATTTTGTTTACAAGTATTTTGTTGAGGATTTTTGCATCAATGTTCACCAAGGATATTGGTTTTGCATCAATGTTCATCAAGGATATTGGCTTGAAGTTTTCTTTTTTCATTGTGTCTCTGCCAGGTTTTGGTATCAGGATAATGCTAGCCTCATGGAATGAGTTGGGGAGGAGTCCCCTTTCCTCAATTTTTGGTGATAGTTTCAGTAGGAATGGTACCAGCTCTCTCTGTACATCTGGTAGAATTCTACTGTGAATCCATCTTGTCCTTTTATTTATTTTTTCTTGGTAGGCTATTTATTACTCATTCAGTTTCAGAGCTCATTACTGGTTTGTGCAGGGAAGCAATTTCTTTCTGGCTCAGCCTTGGGAGGGTGTATGTTTCCAGGGATTTATCTGTATCTTTTAGGTTTTCTAGTGCGTGTGTGTAGAGGTGTTTGCAGTAGTTTCTTATGGTTATCTTTATTTCTGTGGGGCCAGTGGTATATCCTTTCCATTATTTCTAATTGTGTTTATTTGGATCTATTCTCTTTTTTTTCTTTATTAGTCTAGCTAGTGCTCTATGTTAGTAATTTTTTCAAAATGCCAATTCCTGGATTCATTGATCTTTTAAGGTTTTCTTGGTTGCGATTTCCTTCAGTTTAGGTCTGATTTTTGTTATTTCTTGTCTTCTGCTAACTTTGGGATTGATTTGCTCTTGCTTCTCTAATTCTTTCATCTGTGATGTTAGCTTGTTAATTTGAAATCTTTCTAACTTTTTTACATGGGTGTTTAGTGCTGTAAACGTCCCTCTTTACACTGCCTTAGCTGTATCCCAGATATTCCGGTATGTTGTAGCTTTGCTCTCATTAGTTTCAAATAATTTCTTGATATCTGACTTAATTTCATTATTTACCCAAAAGTCATTCAGGAGCATGTTGTTTAATTTCCATGTAATTACATGGTTTGGGGCAATTTTTTTTTTTTTTTAGTCTTGACTTCTATTTTTATTGCACTGTGGTCCAAGAGTGTGTTTGGTATAATTTCTTTTGCATTTGCTGAGGATTGTTTTATGTGCAATTATGTGGTCAATTTTAGAGTATGTGCCATGTGGTGATGAGAAGAGCGTATATTCTGTTGTTTTTGGGTGGAAAGTTCTGTAGAGGTCTAGCAGATCCATTTGGTCCAATGTTGAGTTCAGGTCATGAATATCTTTTTAAATTTTCTGCCTCGATGATTTGTCTGATACTTTCAGTGGACTGCTGAAGTCTGTATTATTGTGTGGGAGTCTAAGTCTCTTTGTATGACTCTAAGAACTTGCTTTATTAATCTGGATGCTCCTATGTTGGGTGCACATGTATTTAGGATAGTTAAATTGTTGAATTGAACTCTTGTTGAATTGAACTCTTTACATTATGTAATGCCCTTCTTTGTTTTTTTTTTTTTTAAACCTTATTAATTTAAAGTCTGTTTTGTCTAAGATTAGGATTTCAACCCCTGATTTTTTCTGATTTCCACTTGCTTGGTAGATTTGCCTCCATTTTTTAATTTTTATTTTGAGCCTATGGGTGTCATTATATGTGAGACTGGTCTCTTGCAGCATACCATTGAGTTTTGCCTTTTTATCCGGCTTGCCATTCTGTACCGTTTAAATGGAGCCATTTAGCCGGTTTATATTCAAGGTTAGTATTGACATGTGTGGTTTTGATCTTTTCATTGTGTTGTTAGCTGGTTACTATGCTGGTTTGTTTGTATTGTGCTTTATAGTGTTACTGGTCTGTGTATTTAAGTGTTTTTGTATTGGCCGGTAGCGGTCTTTTCTTTCTATATTTAGTGCTTTCAAGATATCTTGTAAGGCAGGTCTGGTGGTAATAAACTCCCTCATCATTTGCTTAACTGAAAAGGATCTTATTTCTCCTTTGCTTAGGAAGCTTAGTTTGGCTTGATGTGAAATTCTTGGTTGAAGATTTTTTCCTTAAAAATGTTGATATAGGCTCCCAATCTCTTCTCACTTGTAGGGTTACAGCTGAGAGATTTACTGTTATCCTGATGGTGTTCCCTTTTTGCAGGTGACCTGCCCTTTCTCTCTAGCTGTCTTTATCATTCTGTCTTTCATTTCAGCCTTGGAAAATTCTGATGATTATGTGTGTTGGGGAGAATCTTGCAGGGGTTCTCTGTATTTCCTGAGTTCGACTATTGGCCTCTCTAGCAAGGTGAGGAAGTTTGCATAGACGATATCCTAAAATATGTTTTTTAAGTTGTTTGCTTTCCCCTCATCCCTTTTAGGGATGCCAGTGATTCATATATTTGGCCTGTTTACACGATTCCATATTTCTTGGAGGTTTTGTGCATTCCTTTTCATTCTTTTTTCTTTATTTTTGTCTGACTGTCTTATTTCAGAGAACCAGGCTTCAAGTTCTGATTTTCTTTCTTCAGCTTGGTCTGTTCTGCTGTTAATACTTGTAATTGTGTTGTGAAATTCTTGTAGTGTGTTTCTCAGCTCTGTCAGCTCTGTCAAGTTCTTATATGTACTGGCTATTTCATCTTTCATCTTCTGTATCATTTTATTATGGTTTTTAGTTTCCTTGGATTGGGGTTTGCCACTCTCCTGAATCTCGATGATCTTCATTTCTATTTATGTTCTGAATACTGTCATTTCAGCCAGCTCAACAGGGTTAAGAACCCTTGCTGGAGAACAGGTGCAATCATCTGGAGGACATATGACACTCTGACCATTTGAGTTACCAGTATTCTTGCATTAGTTCTTTCTCATCTCTGCATGTGGGTGTTCCTTTAACTGTAGTGTAGATTGATACAGTCAATAGACTTCTTTTCTGCGTGTTTTCATGGAGCTGAGCCTTTGTGCAGGGTCTTTATTTGTAGCTGACTTTTTGTCTTTGGTTTCTCAAAGGAGTCTGTTAATGAGGTATTTTTGGTGTTGAAGCCTTGAGGTATGATCGAGTAGGTGGTACTTAGGTATATTGATCAGTTGGTGGGCTCTTGCTCAGTCATGTGGCTTCCTTATATTTTCTCACAGTTGCAGCCATGCCCCTCTCAATACTCTGAGTGTAGGCTCCTCTCCCACTTGAGTGCTGGCTATAGAGCCCAGCTTGGCACTCCTGGACTGCCCACCACAGCTCTGGGGCAATCTGAGTTTATGTTCCTTTTACAACGTGGAGACAGCAGAGGAAGAAATATTAGTGGTGGTTGCAGCCACAGTCTCCTTTTTAAAATAATGAATTTTTATCATGATTGTTTTTTGGTTTGCTCTTACCTCCTGAGATGCTCTGTCTCTGACTCCTTTGCACATTCAGTCCTTTCCTGGGTCAAGCTCAATCTTTGTCTCTCTCCTCTTCACACTCTATGCTCTCCCTGCTAGGAAATCTCTTTACACTTTCATGTAAAGCCTGAGTTAATACAAAGACTTCATAGAATTCACAATTTGTCTTTGTATTACTGGCTTTCCTACTGAGCTCCAGACATGAATAATTAGGTGCCTTCTTGATTCTTCCACTGGCATGTCTCAGAAACATCCCATTTTCAACATGTCCCCCAAAATATCACAATCTCCAAGGCCTCCTATCACACGTCTTGTTCTTTTTCAGTGTTTCAAACTTGTATCTAGTTCCAAAGCCTGAAACCTTTGAGTTAGCTCTTATCCTTTCTCTTTATTCTCCACATTCAACCCAACACACCAATACATCAGTTTTTTTCTTATAGTTGATCTAATAAATTCGACAGGATAATAGGATAATAACTTGACTGTGCATAATTAAAAAGAGAATTAGGGAATTTGAAGAAAATACAAAAATGTTTTCTCTATAGCGTACATAGAGAAATAGAGATTTTTTTTTAAAAAAAAAGGAAGAGTAAAAGATGTTAAAAGATGAGTAATATATTGAGGATTTTTTTTTTTTTTTTTGAGACAGAGTCTCGCTCTGTTCCCCAGGCTGGAGTACAGTGGCATGATCTCAGCTCACTGCAACCTCTGCCTCCTGGGTTCAAGCGATTCTCCTGCCTCAGTCTCCTGAGTAGCTGGGACTACAGGTGCATGCCACCAAGCCTGGCTAATTTTTCTTTTTTCTTTTTTCTTTTTTTTTTAGTACAGACAGGGTTTCACCATGTTGGCCAGGATGGTCTCAATCTCCTGACTTCATGATCCACCCGCCTCAGCCTCCCAAAGTGCTGGGATTACAGGTGTGAGCCACCACGCCAGGCCTTTTTTTAATACTTTAAGTTCTGGGATACATGTGCAGAATGTGCAGGTTTGTTACCTAGGTATATACATGCCATGGTGGTTTGCTGCACCTATCAACCTGTCATCTACATTAGGTATTTCTCCTAATGCTATCCCTCACCTAGGCCCCTAACCCCCAACGGGCCCCAGTGTGTAATGTTCCCCTCTCTGTGTCTATGTGTTCTAATTGTTCAACTCCCACTTATGAGTGACAACATGTGGTGTTTGGTTTTCTGTTCTTGTGTTAGTTTCCTGAGAATGATGGTTTCCAGCTTCATCCATGTCCCTGCAAAGGATATGAACTGATCCTTTTTTATGGCTGCATAGTATTCCATGGTGTATATGTGCCACATTTTCTTTATCCAGTCTATCATTGATGGGCATTTGGGTTGGTTCCAAGACTTTGCTATTGTGAACAGTGCTGCAATAAACATACATGTGCATGTGTCTTTACAGTAGAATGATTTATAATCCTTTGGGTATATACCTAGTAATGGGATTGCTGGGTCAAATGGTATTTCTCGTTCTAGATCCTTGAGGAATCGCCACACTGTCTTCCACAATGGTTGAACTAATTTACACTCCCACCAACAGTGTGTGAAAGCGCTCCTATTTCTCCACATCCTTTCTAGCATCTGTTGTTTCCTGACTTTTTAATTATCGCCATTCTAACTGGCATGAGATAGTATCTCATTGTGGTTTTGATTTGCCTTTCTCTAATGACCAGTGATGATGAGCTTTTTTTCTTATGTTTGTTGGCCACATAAATGTCTTCCTTTGAGAAGTGTCTGTTCATATCCTTTGCCCACTTTTTGATGGGGTTGTTTTTTTTTTTTCTCGCAAATTTGCCTAAGTTCCTTGTAGATTCTGGATATTAGCCTTTTGTCAGATGGATAGATTGCAAAAATTCTCTCTCATTCTGCAAGTTGTCTGTTCACTCTGATGATAGTTTCTTTTGCTGTGCAGAAGCTCTTTAGTTTAATTAGATCCCATTTGTCAATTTTGGCTTTTGTTGCCATTGCTTTTGGTGTTTTAGTCATGAAGTCTTTGCCCATGCCTTTGTCCTGAATGGTATTGCCTAGATTTTCTTCTAGGGTTTTTATGGTTTCAGGTCTTACGTTTAAGTCCTTAATCCATCTTGAGTTAATTTTTGTGTAAGTTGTAAGTAAGGGGTTCAGTTTCACTTTTCTGCATATAGCTAGCCAGTTTTCCCAACAGCATTTATTAAATAGGGAATCATTTCCCCTTTGCTTGTTTTTGTCAGGTTTTTCAAAGATCAGATGGTTGTAGATGTGTGGCATTATTTCTGAGGCCTCTGTTCTGTTTTGTTGGTCTAAATATCTGTTTTGGTACAGTACCATGTTGCTTTGGTTACTGTAGCCTCCTAGTATAGTTTGAAGTCAGGTAGCATGATGCCTCCGGCTTTGTTCATTTTGCTTAGGATTGTCTTGGCTATACCAGCTCTTTCTTGGTTCCATATGATATTTAAAGTTTTTTTTTTCTAATTCTGTGAGCAAAGTCAATGGTAGTTTGATGGAGATAGCATTGAATCTATAAATTACTTTGGGCAGTATGGCCATTTTTATAATATTGATTCTTCCTATCCATGAGCATGGAATGTTCTTCCATTTGTTTGTGTACTCTCTTATTTCCTTGAGCAGTGGTTTGTAGTTCTCCTTGAAGAGGTCCTTCACATCCCTTTTAAGTTGTATTCCTAGGTATTTTATTCTTTGTAGCAATTGTGAATAGGAGTTCACTCATGATTTGGCTCTCTGTCTGTTATTGGTGTATAGGAATGCTTGTGATTTTTGCACGTTGATTTTGTATTCTGAGACTTTGCTGAAGTTGCTTGTTTGTTAGCTTGAGGAAATTTGGGGCTGAGATGGTAGGGTTTTCTAAATATACAGTCGCGTCATCTGCAAACAGAGACAATCTGACTTCCTCTTTTCCTATTTGAATACCCTTTATTTCATTCTCTTGCCTGATTGCCCTGGCTAGAAATTCCAATACTGCATTGAATAAGAGTGGTGAGAGGGCATCCTTGTCTTGTGCTGGTTTTCAAAGGGAACGCTTTCAGCTTTTGCCCATTCAGGATGACATTGTCTGTGGATTTGTCATAAATAACTGTTATTATTTTGAGATATGTTTCATCAATACCTAGTTTACTGAGAGTTTTATCATCAAGAGGTATTGAATTTTATCGAAGGCCTTTTCTGCATCTGTTGAGATAATCATGTGGTTTTTGTCATTGGTTCTGTTTATGTAATGGATTATGTTTATTGATTTGCAGATGTTGAACCAGCCTTGCATCCCAGGGATGAAGCCAACTTGATCATGGTGGATAAGCTTTTTGGTGTGCTGCTGGATTCAGTTTGGTCCTATTTTATTGAGGATTTTTGCATCAATGTTCATCAGGTATATTGGCCTGAAATTTTCCTTTTTCTGTTGTGTCTCTGCCAGGTTTTTGAATCACAATGATGCTGGCCTCATAAAATGAGTTAGGGAGGATTCCCTCTTTTTCTGTTGTTTGGAATAGTTTTAGAAGGAATGGTACCAGCTCCTCTTTGTACGTCTGGTAGAATTTGGCTGTGAATACATCTGGTCCTGGGCCTTTTTTGGTTGTTAGGCTATTAATCACTGCCTCAATTTCAGAACTTGTTATTGGTCTATTCAGGGATTTGACTTCTTTCTGGTTTCATCTTGGGAGGGTGTATGTGTCCAGGAATTTATCCATTTCTTCTAGATTTTCTAATTTATTTGCATAGAGGTGTTTATGGTATTCTCTGATGTTAGTTTGTATTTCTGTGGGATCAGTGGTGATCTTCCCTGTATCATTTTTTGTTGTGTCTATTTGATTATTCCTCTTTTCTTCTTTATTAGTCTGGCTAGAGGTCTATGTATTTTGTTAATGTTTTCAAAAAACTAGCTCCTGAATTCATTGATTTTTGAAGGGTTTTTCGTGTCTCTATCTCCTTCAGTTCTGCTCTAATCTCAGTTATTTCTTGTCTTCTGCTAGCTTTTAAATTGGTTTGCTCTTGCTTCTCTAGTTCTTTTAATTGTGATGTTAGGGTGTCAATTTTAGATCTTTCCCACTTTCTCCTGCGGGCATTTAGTGCTATAAATTTCCCTGTAAACACTGCTTTAGCTGTGTTCCAGAGATTCTGGTACATTGTATCTTTGTTCTCATTGGTTTCAAAGAACTTATTTATTTCTGCCTTAATTTTGTTATGTACCCAGTAGTCATTCAGGAGCAGATTGTTCAGTTTCCATGTAGTTGTGAGGTTTTGAGTGATTTTCTTTATCCTGAGTTCTAATTTGATTGCACTGTGGTCTGAGAGACTGTTTGTTATGATTTCTGTTCTTTTGCATTAGCTGAGGAGTGTTTTACTTCCAATTATGTGGTCACTTTTAGAATAAGTGCGATGTGGTGCTGAGAAGAATGTATATTTTGTTGCTTTGGGGTGGAGAGTTCTATAGACGTCTATTAGATCCACTTGGTCCAGAGCCGAGTTCAAGTCCTGGATATCCTTGTTAATTTTCTGTCTCATTGGTCTGTCTAATATTGACAGTGGGGTGTTAAAGTCTTCCACTATTATTGTGTGGGAGTCTAGGTCTCTAAGAACTTGCTTTATGAATCTGGGTGCTCCTGTATTGGGTGTCTGTATATTTAGGATAGATAGCTCTTCTTGTTGCTTTGATCCCTTTACTGTTATGTAATGCCCTTCTTTGTCTTTTTTGATCTTTGTTGGTTTAAAGTCTGTTTTATTAGAGACTAGGATTGCAACCCCTGTTTTTTTTTTTTGCTTTCCATTTGCTTGGTAAATATTCCTCCCTCCCTTTATTTTGAGCCTATGTATGTCTTTGCACATGAGATGGGTCTCCTGAATACAGCACACTGATGGGCTTGACTCTGTATCAAATTTGCCAGACTGTGTCTTTTAATTGGAGCATTCTGCCCATTTGCATTTAAGGTTAATATTGTTATGTGTGAATTTGATCCTTCATTATGATGCTAGTGGGTTATTTTGCCCGTTAGTTGATGCAGTTTCTTTATAGTGTTGATGGTTTTTACAATTTGGTATTTTTTTACAGGGGCTAGTACTGGTTTTTCCTTTCCATATTTAGTGCTTTTTTCAGGAGCTATTGTAAGGCAGGCCTGGTGGTGACAAAATCTCTCAGCATTTGCTTGTGTGTAAAGAATTTTATTTCTCCTTCACTTATGAAGCTTAGTTTGGGCTGGATATGCTATTCTGGGTTGAAAACTCTTTTCTTTAAGAATGGTGACTATTGGTCCCCACTCTCTTCTGGCTTGTAGGGTTTCTGCCAAGAGATTCGCTGTTAGTTTGATGGGCTTCTTTTTGTGTGTAACCCGACCTTTCTGTCTGGCTGCCCTTAACATTTTTTCCTTCATTTCAACCTTGGTGAATCTGGTGATTATGTGTCTTGGGGTTGCTCTTTCAAGACTTATCTCTGTGGTGTTCTCTGTATTTCCTGAATTTGAATGTCAGCCTGTCTTGCTAGGTTGGGGAAGTTCTCCTGGATCATATCCTGAAGAGTGTTTTCCAACTTGGTTCCATTCTCTCTGTCACTTTCAGGTACACCAATCAAGCACAGGTTTGGTCTTTTCACATAGTCCCATATTTCTTGGAGGCTTTGTTCTTTCCTTTTCATTCTTTTTTCTCTAATCTTGTCTTCACACTTTATTTCATTAAATTGATCTTCAATCTTTGATATCCTTTCTTCTGCTTGATTGATTCAGGTGTTGATACTTGTGTATGCTTCACGAAGTTCTCGTGCTGTGTTTTGCAGCTCCATCAGGTCATATATGTTCTTCTCTAAACTGGTTATTCTAGTTAGCAATTCCTGTAATTATTTTTCAAGGTTCTTAGCTTCCTTGCATTGGGTTAGAACATGCTCTTTTAGCTCAGTAGAGTTTGTTATTACCTACCTTCTGAAGCCTACTTCTGTCAATTCATCAAACTCATTCTCCGTCCAGTTTTGTTCTCTTGCTGGTGAAGAGTTGTGATCCTTTGGAGGAAAAGAGGTGTTCTGGTTTTTGGAATTTTCAGCCTTTTTGGCCTGGTTTTTCCTCATCTTCATGGATTCATCTACCTTTGTTCTTTGATGTTGGTGACCTTCGGATGGGGTTTCGTTTGGACATCTTTTTTTGTTGATGTTGATGCTGTTCCTTTCCGTTTGTTAGTTTTCCTTCTAACAGTCAGGCCCCTCTACTGCAGGTCTGCTGGAGTTTGCTGGAGGTCCATTCCAGACCCTGTTTGCCTGGGTATCTCCTGCGGAGGCTGCAGAACAGCCTAGATTGCTGCCTGTTCCTTCCTCTGGAAGCTTCCTTCCAGAGGGGCACCCACCGGATTCCAGCCAGAGCTCTGCTGTATGACATGTCTGTTGACCCCTGCTGGGAGGTGTCTCCCAGTCAGGAGGCACGAAGGTCAGGGACCCACTTGAGGAGGCAGTCTGTCCCTTAGCAGAGCTTGAGCGCTGTGCTGGGAGATCCACTGCTCTCTTTGGAGCTGGCAGGCAGAAACATTTAAGTCTGCTGAGGCTGCCCCCATAGCTGCCCCTTCCCCCAGGTGCTCTGTCCCAAGGAGATGGAAGTTTTATCAGTAAGCCACTGACTGGGGCTGCTGCCTTTCTTTCAGAGACGCCCTGCTCAGAGAGGAGGAATCTAGAGAGTAAGACATCATTTTTCCAGTACATGTTTCAAGGCTGCCATGTCCCTCACCTGGATCAATAGATTAGCTTCCTGCATCCTTTTGACCGTTTTCTAATTTCTTATCTGCACTGTAGCAAGGCTGGCATTTTGAATTTCAAGCCTCATCATATCATTACTTTTTAAAAATATTGAATTGTTTGTCATTTTATTGAGTAAAGTTCAAAAATTATTGTCCCAGAAAATCTAAGATAAAGTTTTAATTTCTGGACCCTAATTTCTATGCCCCATTTCACATCTGGCTTCTCATTTAGCTACACAGGTTTTTTGTCTTCTCCTTGGTCCAATAGTATGCTTTCTGGCCGTATAATCTGTTCTCTTTACTTGCCCCTCTCCCTCCCACCCCTCGTTCTCAGGACACTATTCTCTTTCAGAGAATTTACCATAATTGGGATTTATTCATATTATCCTTTGATTATTGTCTGTGTCCACCTGCCAGATCAGAAATGCCAAGAAGTCTTAAAGGGCTTGTGTTTCTCTTTTCCTTCACTATTGCATCTCTGTTGTAGTAAAGTGCTGGCACATAACAGAAACTCAACAAATGAAGACATTGTCTCAACCAATATTCACATCAACCCTATCTCAGAAGTATTTTCATTCCTCAATTTCCATGTGCAGCCAGAGAGGTTGATTTGATTCATCAACATGCCCAAGACTGCACAATCAGTAGAAGGAAGAACTTGGAACTGAAAGCAGGTTATGCTGTTTTTACTCTTCCACACTACATTTTAGACCTCCCTGTTTCTTAAGCTTGGGGGTGGATAACAGGAACCATGTGACTATCCTACTCCACTCCCTCCTTTTTTTGTTATTAAATTGTCCTGGAAATTTGGGCTTTCAGTGATTGTATTTTTTTCTGAACATGCTTTTTTTTTAGAAAAATGAACTGACTAGTTTTTTTTTAAATGAAATATGATTGAGTGAAAATAATCTCTGATAGGCCCATAACCAGGAACTCTGGATATTTTTTATTAAGTGGAAGAAAAATATAGACTTTGGCAATTGAGGCAATCTTCATTAATAAATAAAAGCATTGTTCCAGATGTGCTACAAAATAAATACATTGAGAAGATGTGAAAAGCAAGATGGTTTAATACACAGCCAAAATTTTAGTGTCTCTATTGGTAATAATCAGAATAACTTGTTTGATTATACCATTGTGATTTAGTTGGATCACATAATATGTTGGTATTTGGCCATTTGGGGCCACGAAAAAACATTTTCTTATGGTTCAATCCCCAATAATGGGAGATTTTTCTCTCCCTCCTCTGTGTCCCAGGAAATGCTTCAGTTCCCATGAGCCCGTTGAAAAGAGGTTGACTTTGGTTGAATTTGCTGACAAGTGTGTTGGTTCTTCTTTCTTCCCCATTTCTATATGTTTGTCCATCTTCCATGTGGAAGCTGTGGACTAGTTAGAGGTAATCTGCTACTTGATCAAAAAGGATAAAGAAGTTCATGAAACTTCAATGACCTCTGTACTTACAACTCTCTTTTAGAGAAAATGGCCTGAAGCAGCATCTTCCTGCAAACTTTTATATGACATTTACTCACACTGAGTGAAAACAATGGGTTCAATGGATTGGACCAGAAATCAGGAGGTAAAGTGTACTAGTGAGAAGGAGATGAGAAATCACGCAAATTAAGAGAGATGATCTCAGTTTCTGATTTTCCAGTTCCCAATATATTTATAAGAGGTCTGGGTGTATTTTATTTTTCACTTGTGAATGTCTATGAAGTTGTCCTTTATAGTCTTCCAGCAAAAATGTTTTTATTTGCCCTCATTTGGGAAAACTTTTTTCGTCACTGAATAATCCCTGACCAGCACAAAAATTAAATGGGGGTAATGTCATGTATATAATATAAACTCTAAAGATAATGAAATACATCTACGTAAAAAGAAAAATGTTCTTTCTCTTGTGGAACTTAGGTTTTAGAATGGAAATGTATTTTATATTGGCCAGTTGGACTGGCTGTGAAAGACCAGTAACCAAGCAAGAGAAGTAGATGTTGCTTTAATGAGGTATAAACTATATCTTGTTAAATAGGTCTTATCTTAGACAAGTAGTATAAATGCACACCCAAACATCATTCATTTGCAATACAGAGGCATTTAGAAGTGATTCACATGGATTTTTTCCATTTATTTTTGGAAAGGTTTAATCTAAGCTTCTGCTGTGTATGGACCTGTGGCTACATTACAAAATTCAGTTGTGAAGATATAAAATCAATTAGTCTAGACCTCAAATCTTATTTCCTATGAAAAGCCTCAGACTTGTAGCTGTATGAACAAGTGTTTTTGGATTTTTTTTTTTTTTTTTTGCTAGAACAGAGAGAACACACTGGAGATCACAAATGCATTTATTCTTTTTCACCATTTCATTGGCCTTAAAAAATACTAGGCTAAACTTAAGTGGTAAAGATCTGAAATAAAAAGATTCATCTTTATGTTTGAACAGCAGTTTTTCATTGGTCTCTAATATCTTGCATTTCCTTATCTATGGATAAGGAGATCTGGAATTGATCTACATTTTCTTTAGTAATGTTTTCTCTGTTTATTGGGAACAGATATCTTCATCTCCTTCATGCATTATCCTTAGTAACAGATGTCAGTAGGTTCCAGAGCCATTTTGGAGTTTACCAAGGATTAAGGATGAGCACACATCACATCAAGAGTCTGTAAGAAGACAGCATTTCTGATTTAGACCCAAAAAGACACTATCTCATAATTGTGAGCAAAGATTGCATTTGAAGGATTATGTTTCTTTTTCCTGACAAGATGTTGCATACTATGGAATGTAAATTTTTATGATGATTGGAGAGGAACTGAGCTCCTTTCTAGCTCAGTTCCTTTCTAGCTCAGTCCCTTTCCAATCACCATAAAAATGGAAGCACAAACCTTCAACAAAATATATTCCTTAGCTGAGCTTGAGATTTTGCATAGCCTCTCATTTATTCTTTCTAGAATCAGTAAAGTGCATTAGGACTCAGAAGACTCCACTTGTTCTATTTGCTCTCCATTGCATTATGACTTCATCAGGCACTGCTATCAAGCGGCACTGGTAACAAATGTATGTACTTTCTAAATACCCATGATGTAGTAGCTAGGTGGCTACATGTTGGGCAAAATGGGATAAGACAATATCATTTTAACATGCTTCAAGTACTATGTCAAGGCCTTACTATGTACTATTTCATTTTAATCCTAAAAAAAAAAAAACACTCAAAAGAAGGTATGATCGGGTATATTTTATAGATACAGAGGCTAGAGTTCAGAGACATGAACCTGCCTGGCCCCCTCTGCACATAAACAATTATTAAGTAAGTGGATGTTATGGGAGTCAAATCCAAGTTTATTTTGTTCCAAATCTGCTTCTCTTAGTTAATATACTCTACTGCTTCCAGATACCATTATTTACCTTTAAGTGACTGAGATTCTAATGATACTGGTAAACCTGTTAGTAATCAACCGAGCAGGTTACAATGAAAGAAAGTGTAGACTCTAAGAGGCTATAGAGAAGGCACCTAAGCTGGGTTGACAGGATGAGACAAGGCATTCTGGAGAAGGTAATTGTGGTGGGGGAGTAACAGGCAACCCACAGTGATGGAGGGCAGCCATATTTCAGGCATTGGGCAGGGAGTGTGCCCATTCTGGAAACAACACATCATTTTTGTAAAGTTGGGACCTAGAATGAAAATACGGGAGTGATTGAGGATGAGAGTAAAGGGTAGGAGCCTTGTATGGCATCATTTATAGCACCCTTAACAGATTAGATTTTTCTATAAATCAATGGGAAGATGTTGATGATTTTATGAATAAGAGTAATATGATTAAATCTGAATTTTAGAAATATCACTTTGGAGGCCATGTACAGATCAGATTTGGAAGTGACCAAGACTGGAGGCAGGGACACCAGAGTTTTCTGTTAAAAACTGGTCCATGCAAGAAAAGATGACTCCTGAAATAAGACAGTGGTCATTAGGATGAAGAGGAACAGAAGATTTGAGGAATACTTAGAACAGAATTTACTGAATTTACTGGTTGAATTGAATGTGAAGAGGAGATGAATAAAGAAGAAAATACCCTCAAAGATGATAACTAATTTTCTGTCTTGACTGAGTGTTTGATCAAACGAATGGCTATACAGGAGGAACAGTTTAGACATTTATGCAGCCAAAAAACACATGAAAAAATGCTCACCATCACTGGCCATCAGAGAAATGCAAATCAAAACCACAGTGAGATACCATCTCACACCAGTTAGAATGGCAATCATTAAAAAGTCAGGAAACAACAGGTGCTGGAGAGGATGTGGAGAAACAGGAACACTTTTACACTGTTGGTGGGACTGTAAACTAGTTCAACCCTTGTGGAAGTCAGTGTGGCAATTCCTCAGGGATCTAGAACTAGAAATACCATTTGACCCAGCCATCCCATTACTGGGTATATACCCAAAGGACTATAAATCATGCTGCTATAAAGACATGTGCACACGTATGTTTATTGTGGCACTATTCACAATAGCAAAGACTTGGAACCAACCCAAATGTCCAACAATGATAGACTGGATTAAGAAAATGTGGCACATATACACCATGGAATACTATGCAGCCATAAAAAATGATTAGTTCATGTCCTTTTTAGGGACATGGATGAAATTGGAAATCATCATTCTCGGTAAACTATCGCAAGGACAAGAAACCAAACACCGCATGTTCTCACTCATAGGTGGGAATTGAACAATGAGAGCACATGGACACAGGAAGGGGAACATCACACTCTGGGGACTGTTGTGGGGTGGGGGGAGGGGGGAGGGATAGCATTAGGAGATATACCTAACGCTAAACGACGAGTTAATGGGTGCAGCGCACCAGCATGGCACATGTATACATATGTAACTAACCTGCACATTGTGCACATGTACCCTAAAACTTAAAGTATAATAATAATAATAATTAAAAAAAAAGAAAATGATGGGATACCTCTACAGGACAGCCAGAGAGGGAGGTTTAGGATTGTACATATGTATCTGGAGCTCTGCAGAGAGGTCCAAGCTAAAGATATGCTTCTGGAACTCATCAGCATAGAGGTGGTCGTTCAAGTTAGTAGAGAGGAAGAGACCTTTTAGGGAGAGTGTGAAGAAAGAGAAAGGAGAAGATGAGCAAGGAAGCTCCAACATTTACAGGGTGGGTGGAGGAAGAGGAGCCTGTGAAAAGTATGTGAAAAGCATGTAGGTTTATTAAATGACTATATTCAATAAAACAAAGGGAGGTGAGAACGACTAGGAGGGATGAGGAGCAGCTTCATATTCTACAGAGAAGTGAAAAAGTCTGAAAAGAATCTTTTGGATTTAGCAACAGAATGATGATTGAGATAACATTTCTCTTCAGTTTAATAACTTTTGTTCCTCAAGCTCCTCATGGTGATAGGGCTTAGTGTGGTTAGAGTTGGCTCAGGAGAGAGGTGTAAGTTCAGGGTTTATACACCACTCCAATATTCACAAAAGAGGTGGCATAGTAGAAGAGATTTTTTTTCTCCTTGAAATAAAATTATAAAAGTAAACCTTATTTAATGTCTTTCTCTGTTTGTGTATCCCACCCAAGGAAATCAAGGGATTTCTCCTCATTAGAAGGAATTGCCCTAGGAGTAAGAATTTATCCCTTTCCACTTTCAGAGCCACCTCTGAGCATACACTATACAGCAAACATTGGATGAAGAATGTGTATTTTCAGTATCAAGCTGTGAGTGTTCAAATTATATGTTAGTATATTAGCTTTAAGAACATAACTTCTACCACTCAAACAAAGTTAGAATTGTGTTCTTACACCTTGTGACACTGAGCAATGAATCAGAAATAGAAATTTTCAGTGCATGAGCTTGAGTCAGATAGGTCTGTGTTTGGACACCACCTCACACTTTCTAGGACATCATGGGGAATTAATTTATTTTAGTTTCAATTTATTTGTAGGGGAAGTGGAAATGATGATATCTACTTTGTAAGGTTTTCATAAGTATTTAAGGAGATAATGTACATTCAACATTTAACTAGTTCTTTGCAAATAATCACTGCTCAACAAATGTTAACCAGTATTATTTTTATTCTAATTTTTAAAGTCAACCTTTCTTCTCTGCTTTGGGACACATCCTTGATTGTGGCTTTTCAGACATTGCTCCCACACCTTGCCACACTCCACTCTTCTTAGGGTCCTCAGTCTTTCCTTTTTAAATTCTTTCTTGTTACCAGTCATGCCCAGGGATCACTTGCCTTAAACAAATCAACATTTTTCTTTGGATATTGATGCCTATTTAATAAATTTAAAATTTATTTCTTTTCATGATCAACGCTTATAATGAGTAGTCAATGCTTACTCTCATTTTTTTTTTATTTCGTTTTATTTGTAAACTTTGAAATTGAATCTTAGCCTACTGGAACATAGACTCCTGAAATGGCTCATTGGTGACATATTGCTAGTGAAAATAAATGGCCTTTTAAAATCTTCCACCTCTTGGGTCATTCAGCTGCGCGTGATTTTCTTGAGAACCTCGTCTTTGAAAAACTTCTTACTTCTTACTCTTCTATTACGTGTCACCACAACATCCTCAATCTTTTCTTCACGGGTCCTGCTTTTCCCTCCCACATCACAGTCATTGGAGTTTCTCAAGGATTGGTCCTTAGCTTTCTCCTCTCCTTTTTACATCAATCCGTTCACAGAGTTTTATCTACTTAGAGTTTTTACCATGCTCTTGATGATGAAAAGCATCACATCTACATCTGTGTTGTGACCTTTTAACTCGTACCCAACCTCCATATCTGCAAATATGGGAACCCTAGAATTCCTGTCATTGTTTCGCTGTCTTCAGTAGATAAGCTCGACTTTCACTTTTTTTTTGAGCTTAACTATTTTTCAGTCAACAAAGACTTTTACCCTTAAAAAAATTATTTTTTGGCTCTACCATTCAGATTAGAATCTGCCTTAAACTATGTGAAAACCCTATCATCCCTAGCTTCTATGTGCTTTGAGGTCAGCACCCACATTTATATTTCTTGTGTGAAATTCAAATACTTCACAATTAACTATTGTGTCCACTTAAAAAAAAGTCAGTGTTGTAGATGAAAAACAAAACACAGATAAACATCAGATTAGAAATACTATTATATCCTAGAGTGGTCTAATACTTACTTGGGAATTTGTATTTATTGTCAGGCTAAAGTTTGTTTAATAATATTAATAGACATAATTAGAAGTGAGATTTAAGTGATTAAATATTGAGGGTCATATAAAACAGACATACTAAACAAATGTTTATTTATTTATTTTTTTGTTAATTACTT
The DNA here is from genome assembly GCF_028885655.2 of Pongo abelii. Lineage (NCBI taxonomy): Eukaryota > Metazoa > Chordata > Mammalia > Primates > Hominidae > Pongo > Pongo abelii. The sequence goes on along the minus strand of NC_072007.2, from coordinate 35,574,297 downwards.
GGCACTTGAACTTAATATAATTTAATGTGTTTCTCCGTAACTCTGGTTAAGAAATGAATAGGGAATTTTCAATGGAAGTATTAAATGGGGTATTTAGTAGACATTTTATGAGTCACAATTTGAAGAATGTTGTTAATTCTCAATATAATTACTTTCATTAAAATCCAGTAAATCTGACTTGTGCAGTTAACTAGAAAAAAATGCTTGAGTAGTAAATTCTGTGTTGAAGAAATATTTTGCTTTGTGTGGTAATGAGCAAAGCTTTCTTAAACTTTCATGTTTTTCATTTGAAAAGATCCAGACTAAATCTCAAACAAATGGTAGATTTGGTAAAGTCAAACAAAACACTTTATGGAACAGATCCACACAAAAAGGAAGCAATTTTTCATAGATTTGAACAAAAGGACTACATTTCTCTTATTCCTACTTAGTATACAGCTCAATCTCAGTACATAGACTTGTTTTGTGTATTTTCTGGTTAAGAAATGACTTAAATTCTATTATGGATAGGGATACTTAGTAGGCCTCTTCCGGTGGTCAAATAATAATTTTGATACTATTTGGGGCTATATGTTAGTATATCGAAAGTCCAGTTTGAATTATTTTCGACAGCTGAGTCACCACAGTGATTTTGCAAATGACTTTTATTTTTTTGCTTTGATTTCTCTATCACAATTCAAAGAAGGACTTTGATCAGACACTATACTAAATTATTTAATAATGAGAAAAATTTGAAGTCATTAACAAGAGAAAAGTTGAAAACTAATAAAGTTTAGCAGAAATTTTGCCAAGAGAGAGATGAGGGCCAGATGTGGCTGACTTACAGCTGAGACAAGTCAACAGCATCAATGTTTTATCCTAGTCTATCCAAAAAAAATGTGTCTCCAAGATGCCATATTTCTGCCTCCAGGTATCTGTTTTATTTGATGTGTTGCTACTGTGCTTTCACTTCTTTATTCTATCTTCACTTCTTTATTCTATCAAAAATATGTGTATTACAATTTGCAATTGTAAAAATTTGGAACCAGCCTGAATGATATACCATGGAATACTACTCAGCAATGAAAAGAAATGAAATAATGGCATTTGAAGCAGCCTGGATGGAACTGGAGACTATTATTCTAAGTAAAGTAACTCAGGAATGGAAAACCAAACATAGTTGTTTTCACTCATATGTGGGAGCTAAACTATGAGGATGCAAAGGCATAAGAATGATACATTGGACTTTGGGGACTTAGGGGAGAAGGTAGGGGATGGCAAGGGATAAATGACTACATGTTGGGTACAGTGTACTCTGCTTGGGTGATGGGTGCACCAAAATCTTGGAAATCACCATTAAAGAACTTATTCACGTAACAAAACACCCCATGTTCCCCAAAAACCTATTTAAATAAAAAATTGACGAATTAAAAAAATAAAATAAAATAAATTAATCATAAAAAACCCCAAAACCAAAAAACAAAAATAAGTGTATTAAATACCAAATATGTGACCAGATACCAATGATTGGCGTTGCCTCTAAAGCGTGTGAAGTTACAGCCCTGACTCTTGCTAAGTTCTTCTCATTCATCTTTACCCACACCTTATTCCCAGATGGGAGTCACTTGCAAGAATCACAAGATGTGAATGTGGGTTTTATACTTTGGGGATTGTGGGATTCATGGAAGTTACAGTTGGGAAAATAGGTATCTGGCTTTTGAACCCGTCATATTTCCTCTGTTGTCTCTATGCTGGAAACACCAAGGAATTCAGTAAAAAGAGGTAGAACTTGGAAAGGCTGAAGCCCATTTTAAATAGATCAAGTCCTCCCGGAGTGGGGGAAGATGGCCACTGTGAATTCCAAGACTAGGCTAATGACGCTGTGATATACATTTAGGTAGTAGTTGAGATGTAGAAGGTGGGAGACCCAAAAGAAAGTTAGCATAACTCTGTTTTATTATTCTTTTTCTTACTGTAATGAATCACCTAAGCTTCCTCTTTCAATTCATGGGGTAATCTTTAAATAACTACAGAAGAGGTGGGCATAATTATAGATAGGTTCATTCTTTTCAAGATATTTTTATTCCAGCTGTGCGTTTCTTGATATTCTGTCTCCTTTCTCTCTCTTATTGCCCTTTATGTTTACACTCTGCATATTTTAAAAGAGTGATTCCTTTTCCTTGTAAATAATTAGAAATCATAGACGTTTCTAAATAAACACAAAATAAACAATGGGATGGTGTCTCCTTTTATAGTTAAAGTTATAAGATTGTAGAGAAAAATGATTGGAAATAGGTTGATTCCATGAAGCTAGGAATAGAAAGAATAGAAGGGAAGAGGATTTGCATGGCACTTTTTTATGATATCTAAAATCCAAGTTATTTTCATAGGGGCTTGTCAGTCCTACAGAACATTCTCTATATAGAGAGGAAAGTCACCACTGCAGAAGAGATAACCTCCTAGGGTGCGTCCCCAGGGATCCCAGCTTCTTCAGGCTTCTCTGATCAGTATAAGTTACAAAACTTACAATCAGTGGGGAATTTCCTTATTTGAAGTCTTGTCACTTCAGTGACTTTCTAAATAGAAATTAGAGAACCCAGAAAGGTTTTGAAAAAATTTTTAGTTCTTCCTGGCAATTGCATGTATATTTTTTTCTGTATGTTATTTGGATGTGAAGAGCTGTCATTATTTTAGGAACAAATATGAAACAATCTCTGGAAAATGGAATTTGATTTTGATTCAACAACAGGAGAATTCTACTGTTTTTCTCCAGCAGCTCCACGATAAAAGGTATGTTCAATATCATTGAGAAGAAAGGCTACAAATGCTGCTTTTTCTTCACAAGTATCATTTGGAATAAGTATAGTGAAGGCAAAATTTGAATAATTAAGGGTGTAAAATTGGCATGTGCTTTGGTTTTCTTGATATTAAAAAAATGTATACTGTGGATAGTCATCTAGAAGTTTACTTCAAATTTCCACTGACTTTCTTATGTAGAAACAGATATAATATTCCTTTTCTAAAAAGTGAAAAAGGGAAGTGACAAAGAACAAATGTTTCACGGTTCATTGATTATAGGACCGAAAATAAGAAGACTGCATGTGTGGTATGTGTGTACGTAAAAGTGAATGAGAGAAAGAGACACAGAGAAAAAGGTGTTTGAGGCAGAAAGGAGAGTTTTTGGTAAATAAAAAAGGCTCATCTATACTTAAAACATAAAAGCTTAAAATAATTCAAAGTAGAAAAAAAATGGCTGTAAGGGAATACTAAGAGAAATTGGTGAGATAGGATATTTTCCATAACAATTTTTAAAGGTCATAACGATATTTTTATTTCCTAAGCTCAAAGCTCTATGATTATAAATAACTGACATGACTAGGTTCTGATCACAACTTTGAACTTAGTTAGATTTGATTTTTGTGTTTTTCTTCATCTATTTACCAAGTTGATCACATTGTTGATAAAAAGGATTTAGTAAAATTAATGTAATCATTTATAATAATATTAGATTAATGAATCAGACCAGAATAATTCTCTAAAATGGTTTAAAGTCATTTAAATTAAATCTACTCAAACATCTTTATTCCAATGGTACTTTTCTCAGTATTCTATCTCTTTTCCCTTTTTCTTTATCATTTTTATTTAAATAATCAAAAATAGAGTGGTTAAAGGGACCATCCATGTCAAGATACTAGTAAATTTGAAACTATTCTACTTATATCAGAATTTTTATTAATACATTTGTGTTCAAATAGAAATCAATTTCCCAGGATAAATCTTTCTTTGATTTATAAATTGTTAACTATTAGACCTCATTTGTGATGCTCATAGATATGTAACATGTTAGCAAACTCAGACATCACTTTTCTTCCTTCCTTGTTCAGTTAGCTGTAGAATATAAACGAATGGTTTCATGCTGACTGATTGCTGTCCTTCATTCTAGTATATTTATAGACCTAGCATACGTTTTGAAGCTTCAAAATGTTTTCCAATGTAATATAAATAGCAAATTTAATTTTGAACCTATTGATATTTGGAATAAACATGTAGCACAATGTTTGACCCATAGTAGATAATCAATTAGTTTTTGTGGAAAGGATGAAATCTTCAAGTTGACTGTTCTAGAAAAATCGGCTAGCTGAAATTTGCTCCATGAAAATAGACTACTTTCCTGAACTTATATAGTATTTTGCAACTTCCTGCTGTAATTCAGAACTAAACCAAGGCCTCTTAACTATAGATGTGTCTGAACCAATCTATCACCAATTCAACAAAAATGCTTTAAAAATAGACCAAGAATTATTCCTTAGGATAAGTAACTGATATACTAGTTTATATTTAAATTAAAAAATAATTCAGACATATAAATTGAATGCTACCAAAGTATACAAAATTTAAAGTAAAAATAAAAAACCTAACCTTAAAGCACATGGCTGTTGTTGAATTGGGAATGTAGGCAAGCTACTGTTGCTGTTGACAGTACTTGCCAAGGTCAGGTTCAATTAACGGCCAATGCCATGAGCAGGGCATCAAAACCACCCACCTTCACAAAAAACACTTGCAGGCACCAGGCACCATGGGCACATATTCAAGAAGAGGCTAATAACTTAGAGAGAAGCAAAGGGACTCTTATATTTCCCCTTATTTCCATATTGTTTGTGATGAATAAAGCCTTAATATTCATAAATATCCAAATAATTCTAATAAACTACTCAAAACATACTTTTTAGATGACAAAAACACGTGTAAAATGATTTTTTTTCTGGAACATCAATTCCCTATGGTTTCAGGGAAGATAAATATTAAGTGTCTTAGAGATACAGTGTGAAACCTCGTGGGTTTCATGTTTGCCACCAATTGATGAATCTGTCTTTTCTAATAAGAAATGCTCCTAATATTCTTGTAGGTTATAGAATTTGAAAAGATTATAAAAATCACTCCTTCCTTCATTCTTTAAATCATTTACCAAATATGGAGAGTCTCTTAAGTTTGTAGTGAGAGTAGAGAAATAAGAAAGACAGAAATAGCCTGTCTTCATGAGATGAAACGTGAAAGTTATTACACCTAAAAACTATGAAGAAAAAGCTATCATCATTTCCAAAAGTTGGAGGAACATTTCAGTTAGACAGGAAGAATAAGTTCAAGAGATCTATTGTATATCATGATGACTATAATTAATAACAATATACTGTAAACTTGAAAATTACTGAGTATGAGGTAATGCATATGTTAATTTGTTTGATTTAGCCATTCCACAATGTACACATAAAATTAAACCATGTTGTACACCATAAATATATAAAATTTGTATTTGTCAATTCAAAAACAGTTGGAAGAAACAAACGAGAAAAACAGAAGCACACAGCATGGTGGATTTTTACTATGGTCTTTTTCATGTTCTTCTATGCACCTGTAACGCCCCCTTCAGGCATTCGTGTTCCACTTTCTAGGCTGGGCTCAGGGAGCCATCTCTGCCTTTTTTCTAGTGCCTTGTGCCTGTGTGTGTACCTCTCTCATTGTCCTCACTATGCTATTAAAATAGATCTCTTTATATGTCTGTTTCTATCAGTGAATTACACACTTCTTGAGGGTGGTGACAGATATTATCTTTCAACCCTAGTCATCGTGATGCAATTGAAAAGTGGATGAGTTGATTTGCTGAAGGTTGAATTCTTGGCAGGAGGTGTGATGAAGAAGAAAAGCTTCACTTCTCTGGAGACAGGAAGTCTGAATTCTACTCTGTGGCTGCCACTTACAAGTTCATAGGAACTGAAAACAAGGACACCATGTGAACTTGTGTGGCGACTTTCAATGCTGAGCCGTGGCAGATGCTTTTGGTACTTTGCATCTCTTCCTCTCTGATTTCAGCCACTGTGTCAGTGGACAATCCCTCAGAGTTCAGAGACTCATCTCTTGCTGGCAGCTATCTCCTATTTTCCTGGGATTTGGCTCAGGAAAGAAGACACTGGAAGAGGCAGGGATTTTTGTCCTGGGGCAATCATTAACCAAGGACAATGGGAAGCTGTTGGAGAAATTTTTCAGCCTCTTGTCTTTGGCCAGAAGTGGGAGAGGTGGAAGGGGATGACTGCAGGGCGTTTGGTTTGCTTTTCAGAGGGCCTGGCAGAAACAAACCCACATTTATAACACAGCCTTATGTTTCCTTTCTTTCTTCTCACTCTTCTGCTCATTTATTTCAGCTTCCTGATATCTCCTTCCAAATAAACCACCTGCCCCCAAGTCTAAGTCCTTGTCTTAGGCTCTGCTATCGGGAAGACTCAAACCAAGACACCAGCCTAAGCGGCAGGGTTCTTAAGTGGTAACCTAGTAAGGCCAGTACTTTTCTGTTTTGTTTCCACATAACACGCAATATGATTTTCCTCCCAGCCTGTGCATGCATTTTCTCATTGATGGTTATGTCCAGCCAAGGACAACTTGATGACTTTTTTTTTTTAATTGTCATTGTCTTAGAATATCTTCCCTGTATTTACTAGGCAAGATTTATGTAATTTTTGTATTTGTCTCATTTGTTGACAGGGAACCCTGAGCAGAACACATGCACAAACTCATGCCATACCCTAAGGGACAAGGTTCCCCACATCTACTTGGAAATCTTCGGGATGCTCAATGGTAAGTACTGTAAGTTGCAAGATTTCAAAAATATTCAGGAAGAAGAAATTTGTGAGCCAACTAGCTCCAAGTCATTCAGCCTTCTGAGGTTGCGCCGTCTTTTCAAATACAAATTCAATAAATGAGCCCTTCCTCCACAAATTCAATAAGTGATACAGTTGGCTAATACCCTTTCTTGTATTTCCCTGAGTCAATGAGTGAAAAGAAGTGGGTACAAGATGCTCTTGGCTTATATATTCTCCCATTTGACAAACTTCCTAGTATCCATTTCCTGTATCACTTCCTTTAGCTCTGGAGCTGTTATCCTCCTGGTACCTGTCTCCTGCCTATACCAATTCATTCCAAGCCAGAAAGGACTACCTTTCCTTCAAAACCTTCTGTATCATCAACTCAGGGCTGTTAACAGAGAATTTACTTTACCTGAAGGCTTGGTCATATAGCACAAATAAGGAAACGACCTCAAATAGAATAAGTGAATCACCTTTCCTAAGTTCATCAGCCCTTTCTGCTCTAGGGGACTCATATTTTTTGGGCTTTTTTTTTTTTTTTGGCTCCTGGACTGCTACTATTTTTGTGGGTCTGCTCTCTCATGCCACAGTCTTTTTTCCTTTTTCTTCAAGTCCTTAAATTCACCTCCCACCCTTTTCAGACAAAACCTTTTTACAACACACATTATTACTGCATGTGGAACTTACTGATCATTTGTTAAATGGAACAATTTAGCTATTTAGCTTCCTTTGTGTCAACCTTCTCATTCCAGACTCTGCCCTAGACATTGCCTCTTGTAACAAAAAGTCCCAATAAAATGTTCTCTCCAACAAACTGCCAGTTGGCAATGCACACTTAACAATCCAAGAATTGGCAGAAACTTTGAAAATCACAGCTCTTCTTTAACTGTTTAAAGATAAAATTCTTAGGTGGTCTCGAGGTCGAAGCATTACTCATGACTGCTCTGTCAGGGGTTTTGTTAGAGGAAGCAGGATGGTGGCAGAGTTCTTTACCCCTTCTCGGGAGATAAAATCTGCGGGTCAGAGTGGCCCCACCTGCCTCCCTCTCTTCCACAGTCAAACACAGCCTAGACTGTCTGATTTGGGGTGCAGTCCTACTGACAGCTCCACTTTATGTCTCTGGTCGATTTCTCAGGTTTGCTTCATGGTCAGGGACCAGGATAAAAGAAAGTGAACTGGGAAATTTTTAGTGTCAGAAAAGTAGTTTTAAACTCATACACACTTTATCAAAATCTTTTTTTTTTTTTGAGAGAGACTGCACCCTGTCGCCCAGGCGGGAGTGCAGTGGCACGATCTTGGCTCACTGCAACCTCTGCCTCCTGGGTTCAAGTGATTCTCCTGCCTCAGCCTCCTGAGTAGCTGGAACTACAGGCATGTGCCACCACACCTGGCTAATTTTTGTATTTTGAGTAGAGATGGGGTTTCACCATGTTGGCCAGGCTGATCTCGAACTCCTGACCTCAAGTGATCCACCTGCCTCAGCCTTCCAAAGTGCTGGGATTACAGGCATGAGCCATCGTGCCTGGCCAAAATCTGTTTTCTTGAGTTGGGCTTAAGGTGTGGCACTGACTGCTGTTGGACTGCTGCATCACGAGGCTAATAGAGGTTTTCTAAAATTCAGCAAGCCAGGCTCTAGCTTATGAGGATGTGTGGGGTGGAAAATGCAGGGAGCTAGTATTGCTGAGATCTTCAGATTCTTTCTCTGAATACTTTTCCTAGACTCAATCTCTTTTTCCCTCCTTTCTGGGACTAATCAGTGACACAGATATTAGATATTTTGTGATTGTCCCATAGGTCCCTGAGGCTCTGTTCAGTTTTTTCCCAGTCGATTTGCTCTTTGTTGTTCAAATTGGAAAAGTTCTATTCTACCACTGCACTAATCCTTTTTTCCTCTCCATTCTGCTGTTGAGACTATCCATTAATTTTTTTTAAGGTATAGTATTTTTCAATTCTAAAATTTCCATTTGGGTCTTCTTTATATCTTCTATCTCTTCACTGAGACTTTCTGTTTTTTGTTTGTCTCAAACACATTCATAAGTGTTTATTGAAGCTTTTTTATAATTGCTGTTTTAAAATTATTGTTAGATATTTCTGGCCTTTGTGTCATTTTGGTGTTGGTGTTTGCTGATTATCTTTTCTCATTTATGTTGAGATTTTCCCAGTTCCTAGTATGATAAGCGATTTTTGATAGAAACCTGGACATTTAGGGTATTATCACACTCTGGATCTTATTTGTCTGGTATAACAGTCTTCTTCTGGTAATGCTTTGGTGGGTGAAAGGGGCACTGTCTCCTTATTTCCAGGTGGGGCTACAAGTATTGAAGTCCCGGTTCCCAAGTCAGCCTCTGTTGACTCCTGAAGATAGGCAATTCTTATTACTGCTGAATGGGCAGGAGACTTCAGGCTTTTCCCTGGCTCTCTGTGACATCACCCTGGCTCTCTGTGACATCACCCTGGCTCTCTGTGACATCACCCTGGCATGGAGAGGCAGGAGTGGCTCCACTGTCACTATGAGACAAGGATGTCCTTTTTACCACTGAGCTTGTTCTAAGTCTCCTCTGGACCTCCTCTGTTGATAAGCTAGTGGGGACTCGAGGAGTGAGGCTGGAAGTCCAGCCTCCCTGCCAACACCTCAGGGATGAAGGTGAGGTCTTCTCATTGCCTGGCATCATAAAAATCTCTGCTTCCATCTGGGCTTTCTTTGATATCACTCTGGTGGGAGGCTTGGGGTGCCTCATTAGAGTTAGCAAAGGTGCCCAACTTGGCCTTTGTTTGGGAGCATACAGTTATTTTCTATAGTGCCTGGCTAGAGTAGAATGCTTATTTTCTAAAAATTTTCTATCTTTCCGGGATGCTCCTTTTTGGATAATAAGAGCAATATTTCCTTGGGCTTTTTTTTTTTTTTTTTTTTTTTGCCTATACCTATTGGTGTTTATGGATTGTTGACTTGGGATAGATAAGGCATAGAAAACCCAAAGAAACAGAAGCCCAGAAAACTCACTACTATGTCTTTCCTTGGGTCCCGAGGTCCCTAGGCAGCCTGCATTCTTCTTTCCACATTTCGAAGTCTTCTTATGCCTGTTTTTTATATAATGTCCTAGTGTCTTTTTTTTTCTTTAACTCGTAGCTGGGAGAAGAGCAGGAGGAATAGGGAAAAATATGTCTACTTCATTTTTCCAGCAGTGAGAACGTCTGATGTATTTAAGATAGAGAACTCTAAGATAGAGTGGGATTAGAGCCTTTGAAGTGTGCCACTCATCTAACCAATCTTCAGAGCTGTAGAGGCTCACTGGGCTCTGACCAGACTCTCACTGTCTGGTTACTTGATCTAGGCTACCCCTGAACCACAAAGTGTCTGGCTGTAGAAGGGGTGGTGCCTTCTCTTGCCCTGATTTCTACCGAATCCCAACCCATACTCCCATCTCTCTACCCTTTATTGTTAGATATGTGTCTTTTCACTTACTTTCTCTATGTATTTCCCAATGTCTGGTCTATCTCTGTACTACGTTGAAAAATTGAATAAAAATACTCTGTAGTCTAAAGAATGAGTACCAAAAGGGAGAAAATAATTATAATTATGCTATTATTTGGCATGTTTGTTCATAGCAAATTTAAGTTTATCATTTAGTAATTTCCCCCTTTAAGTGGGCTTTTTAAACTTTTCTAAAAACAGAAAAATAACTTTTCTTAAAAGAAAATGTTTTGATTCTCTTCATAAAAACAAGTGTGTGTGTGTTATATTGCTGAATAGTAGAGAAAGACAAAGTAATGTTGGAAGTAATACATGCAGAAAAAAGATCTCAGTTCAAATAGTGTCTCTGTGCTGTTAGAAAACTGTTTGTGTAATTATTTTTAATTCCAAATGCTGCAGTATTTACAATAATTACTGTTTTTTCCCCTGGTAATGAGAATTAAGAAAGGCCAGACAGAAAGAAAGTGAAATAGAATGATTACTAATGCAGAAAGTGTGTTTAACCCCAGAATCCTAATATCAGTTAAACTAATATTATGGCTTCATGATTTCATTTAAAAATTAATTTTCCCTTTCTAAAGTGTTTGACAAGCTAATTTTTGCTACCAGCCATGTCTCAGCAGATATGAACTGACTGGAAACTTTGGACATCCATAGAAATGTTTACTGAAGTTTTGAATAATAAGGTTATCCACCAAACAATAAGCAAACACATGTTCATGTTTGTTGATCAATTGTTCCCAGTTGAAGTACAAATTTGGGTTAGAGAATTCAGAAGAAAGAGCAAAGTATGCTAAGTTGTTTGCATGGATTATACATCTATAGATAATAAAAAACAAATAAACCAGTCAATCAACCAAACAAACCTTAACTGAAAACACAATGAACATAAGACAAGTTTATTCTCTATTAGAACAAAAAAACATGACAACAGTGTGTGTTAAACACAGTTCTTTTCTAAGGAGTTCATGTTCAACTTTTCTCTATGCAACTTTTTATGCTTGGGATAGCTTAAGGGAAAGAAGGGTGAATATGAGTTTCTACTATTCCTTCACTTATGAAGGAAATCTAACCTTGTGGAAAGACTATAGGGTTCATACTCTACAACTGCCTGTTCAGTGAGAAAATACCTTCTCAAGATCATGCTTGTCTCCACTAGAGCAGAGTGGGGCGGGGGGTGGGAACTGCTCTCATTTATTTAAATGGATGCTACTTTTTTGTTAGCTTCTGATTGTTAAAATCATTCCTTATATTGAGCTGAACTTTTCCTCTGTGTTCTAGTTTTGTCTTATGCAGCAAATCTCTTCCAATATCTCTTGTGTACGATCGGCTTTATTTATTATTTTATACATTCGCATGTTTTAAATTCAATTATTTGAGAATTAGTTGCTTTAGCTTTGCGTACTTCATGACACTTCACTCCTACATACTTAAATGAGTATCTCAGAAGAACAAGAAGATTCTCCTCATACCCACAATGCAATGATCACACTCAAGACATTTAAAATTGATATAATGCCATTATCTAATATATGGGCTTTAAAAAAAGTTCTTCAATTGTCTCTATGCAGTCTTTAAAATGTTTTTTAATTTTATTTTTAATTAACAAATAATATAAATAATTGGTATATATCATATATTTATGGGGTCTTGATGTGATGTTTTGATATTTGTTTACATTATGGAATGATTAAATCAAACTAATTAACAAATTCATCCCCTCACATACTCATTATTTTTTTGTGGTGAGAACATTTAAAATCTACTCTTTCATTGTTTTTTATAATCACCATAGATTACTAAAGCTTATTCCTCACATCTAACAGAAATTTTTTGCCCTTTAATAAACACATGTGATAGACTTTAAATGTTTTTTTCTTCTGTAAGATTTCTTCAGTAGACTATTCATTATTGACAGCACTTGTAGACATTTACCATCATAATAATCTCCTTCCTTCAATGTTCCCTGTTATGGATAGAATGTTTGTGTCTAACATTTGTATTTCAAAATCTAACCCACAATGTGATGGTGATATAGTTTGAATATTTGTCCCCACCCAAATCTTATACTGAAATATAATTCTCAATTACATGGGGCCAGGTGGGGCGTGGTGGAGGTGTTTGGATTATTGAGGTGGATCCCTCAGGAATGTCTTGGGCCATCCCCTTCATGATAAGTGAGCCCTCGCACTGAGTTCACATGAGATCTGGTGGTTTACAAGCGTGCAGCACCTTCCCCCACTCCCCACTGTTACTCTTGTTCCCGTTCTGGCCATGTGAGAGGCCTGCTCCTGCTTTGCCTCCTGCCATGAGTAAAAGCTCCCTGAGGCTTCCCCAGAAGCCCAGCAGATGCCAGGGCCATGCTTCCTGTACAGCGTGTAGAACTCCAAGCCAATTAATCCTCTGTTCCTTATAAAGTATCCAGTCTCAGACATTTCTTTATAGCAAAGCAAGAATGGCCTAACACAGGTGGTATTTGAAGGTGGAGTCTTTGGGAGGTAATTAGGTCATGAGGATGGAGCCCTCATGAATGGGATTAGTGCCCTTGTAAGAAGAGGACAGAGAGCTCTTGCTCTTTTTCACCATGTGAGGATATAACGAGGAGTTGGAAGTCTGCAACCCAGAAGGGGATCTTTGTTAGAACCCCACAGTGATTGGACCCTGATCTCAGACTTCCAGCCTCAAGAATGTTTGTTGTTTAAGTACTAGTCTATGGTATTTTGTTACAGTAGCCCAAACTGACCAAGACACTCCCTATGTTACAAGTGCACCTTCTAAACTGTGATGGAAATATTGGTTTAAGAAAATTTCAATTCAGTACAATTCAATTCAACAATGCAGGGAACAATTATCAAGCATTTATAATTTGCCAGGCACTCTATTAGGCCCTAGGGGTATATCAGTGAACATGAAAGATGATCTCCATTTGTCTTCCTGAAGAGCACAGTCAGCCAAGACAGATATTCAATAATATTGAAGAATAATTCAATAGTGGTAACAACTGTGATGAGCATTGCAAAAGAGGTTGTAAAGTTGTCTGAAGCAAGGGGAATTTAATCCTGGAGAATCATGGAAGCCCTCTATGATGAGGAGATATGAAGTGAAGACTTGAAACATGAGTAGAAATTAGAGGGATTTCTAATAGAAATTTTTTGGGATAACAGAGGTCTAGGCAATGGAAGTGGTACATGGGGAAGATGTGGGGCTGAGAGGTGTCTGAGAGCCAAGGGAGACAGTGTTTAAGAAGAGGATTCCAAGTTCCTCTATCAATGCAGCAGGTCCTGCGTGGCCATTATTAGGTAATGGGGAACTCGCTGTTCAAAAAGGAGTAATACCTCCACTCTCTTCTTTCTGGGTTTTGCTATTTAGATTTTACACTGTTTCCTTTTATTTCCTTGCACCATGGTGTTGACAACTATCTTGGTTATGTGAACATATTACTTCAATAATAAAGCTTTAAATGTTTCACTTATGGAAAAAGTGCTAAAGGCAGATAATCTCTCTTCTTCCTCCTTAGTTTTATTTTTGTGTCACAATAATCAATTAGATAAAGACCAATCAGTGTCCATTGGGTTTAGCAGCAAGAAGCTCACTGGTAACATCACAAAGAGCCCTTAGTGGCTTAGTGAGAGAAAACCAGATTGCAGCGGGATGGGGAGTGAATAGGAGGCGAGCTAGAGACTACAGGGAATGCAGCCACTCTTAAGAATCTTAGTTGTTGGGGCAACAAGAGAGATAGTGTAAGCATCTAGAAGAAAAGAGAAAAAAAGTCTTTTTTATTATTATACTTAAAGTTCTGGGGTACATGTGCGGAACGTGCAGTTTTGTCACATAGGTATATACGTGCCAACATGGTTTGCGGCACCCATCAACCCGTCACCTACATTAGGTATTTCTTCTAATGCTATCTCTCCCCCAGCCCCCCACCCCCTGACAGGCCCCCGTGTGTGATGTTCCCCTCCCTGTGTCCATGTGTTTTCATTTTTCAACTCCCACTTGAGACCATGGTAAGCTTAAATATTTCTGGAAGAGCAATACTATTTTGCAAAAAGTTAAATATAGAGAAAAAGAGTTTTTCCTAAATGATACCTCATCTGTGAACTTTGATGATTTCCAATTTGGCTTAAAAGGCAAACTTAATATACAAGTAATGACTAAGGCAAGAGCCTAGTTGTATGATTTAAAAAAAGTAAAAAAAGAAAATTAAGTAGTATGTATTATGGAGACACTTGGGTAGAACGGTCAATACATTCAAAAGGTTACCATCTAAAAATCAACTTGGGCTGGAGGTTTAGAAATAGAAAAGATTTTGAAGCTTGCCTGCCTTACCAAAGTAAGGGAGTTACTTAGTCTTTCCAAGCCCATGCTTTCTGTCTGTAAAAAAGGGATTATGATGCTGAATTTGAATGTTTTTATGTTTGTGAAGAAGAGGTAGTCCTTGTAAAGTTCCTGGTATGGTTGATGTACAATAAATGATAGTTCATATAAAAGACTTAATAGAACACAGGCCTTGAAGGATAGAGAGGTTTTACGCTGTCATGCTTTGCACAGAACAGTTGTTCTGAGAATCAGGAATAAAAGAGAAGTGAAATGCACACTGTGAACAAAATATATGAAGCTACAGAACATATGTGAGGGAAGATATGTTGGGTCCACATGTCATGTAGGAAAGTTTAACTGTGTTTATATTAGGAAAATCTGGGAATCAGATATGTGGAAGCTAACTCATACCCTGTAATTCACGATATAAATGGTAATTATATTTTCTATCATAACAGGTACAAATCTCAGTCCAAACTAAACCAGGTGTGTAAGAAACATTATTTTTCTATATATCAATGGAATTTTTCTTTGAATCCTCCATTTCCCTAGGATATCAGACACTAAAACTCTTTCTCTTTTCCCTGGGCTGTGTTTAAGTTCAAGGGAGACTTATGTAAGTGCGAGGTATTGCATGACTCATCTTGTCCTTGTGCCATCTGTTCACACAGATATCTGCTGACCAATCCATGGTGCCACTTGGTCCTTGCTCACCAATCCATGCAGTAAACTGTCGAGACAATTCTCATTCTTGTCTACCTTGGACTTCAGGTCTAATGGATCACTCTGGGACTTTCATGCTAGGCTTGAAAACTGGGGCATCATTCCATTTCTTCCATGCTATTCTCTGGCAAAGGATTTATCCTGGGACTTATCTGTGACCCTATTTGCCTTGATATGGAATGTGGGGCTTTATCACTTCTCAGGGTTTATTATCTAAGAAGAGGGGCAAATATCCAAATTTATTCTCTGGCTTTAATACTAAATTTGTATCTTGCTCCTTCACTGAAATTCTAATGTGGAGAGTGGAGTCAATGTTCTGTCTCTAAACCACCTTAATTTGTTTTTCTTCTGCTATTCCCTATGTTTTTAGTCTTCTGGGAAAATCCCTTCCTGTTCACATCTTGATAGGTTCCTCCCAAATTCATTTTTGCCCCTAAAAATAAACCCCTTTTAGCTTTAAGATTTTGGAAACATATAAATCAGAGACTTAGAGGAAGTTTCTTTTTTGCACCCTACCCTGTCACACCTGCAACCTCAGGAAAGAACTCAGAATGGACTATTTGCCTGAATTGGCTCAATAGATAGGAAAAGGAAAGTGGGAACTTTAGGGAAAAATAATTTATAATTCAACAATTGGTGACAATGACAATACACTGCATTACTTTACAACTTGCTATACAATTGGAAATTGATAAAGACCCTATATCGGTCATTTCACTTTGGCTATTTTCCTTCAGCAACGCACCTCAGTACATTTTTATTCATTTGCATTCTTCATTTTCATGCCTTGGAAAAAAAATTTCTGTACAAATTCCTTTAGCTTAACTAATCAGAATTTAGATTATTTGGCAGAAATGTTAGTGTCTGGCAATCACAATTCTGAGATTGTAGTGGTAACATTTTAATATGGTCGTATGGGTCTTGCCGTTCATCTTACAAAGGGGATTACTTCAACCCAGACTTCTTTCTCCTGGAATATTCCTGGAAAATCAATATTGATTCTTGTCTAAGGTTTCTTGGTCACTTCTCAGTGACATAAAATCACTTTTGGAAGGTTTTGTGCAAAGTTGTGTAGCATATACTATGTTAATATTTTATTCAATATAAATATTTTATCCAAAAGTTACCGATTCTACGGTCTTGTGTTGCCATGTTGAATTTTTTTTTGCATTTTCTTTTGCATGCCAATGTTTTACTAGTACTATTTCTTAATATGTTTACCTGTAATGTGTATTTTAACTATTTTCATATACTGTCAGTAGAAACATGCACATTTTGTACATTGTGTTTTTTTTTTTTTTTTTTTTTTTTGGTGGGACATATGCAGTGTGACCCAGTTGTTTTCCATCATTTCGTTGTGCTGAATTAGGAATGTTGGTCATATCAAACATTAAAAATGACCATTTTTAAATTAAAATTAACTTTTAAGTAGTATAAGAGTATAAGCATTTAAAATAACTTCATGCTGTGAAGGCATCTGAGATTTGTAATATTTTTGTCATGAACTGTACTGCTCCTAATTATTGTAATAAAAATAGTCATGGTAAAAAAATTTATTCAATATAAAAATCAGTTAACGGGTTGGTAGATTTCCACTTTCAGTCAGTGCCTTCATAGAAATACATTCCTGATCTAGCTATGTAAAACGAACAACATGGATGAGTTCCATTTGGAAGGAGATTTTCTATTTATAAGTGCTTTTATTCTCCAGGGAGTTTCTCTACTAGCTATCCTCTGCACGTGAGCCTTAAGATAATTTACCAACCCCCGAGACACCTGTGGGATATGTTCTAACACCAGTATTTTCAATGACACAACACAATATGACATGAGTATTTAATATTGCTTTTCTAAATGTCCAAATATTTAGACAAATATGTCCTAGGCTTTGGACATAAATCTTCAGTACTGGATAGAGGAATTTATAATTAAGAGTAGTACTACCCTTTGGGAGGAGTTATACGTGTATTCTGAGTGGGTATGATGTTATTCTTGAATAACTGATATCTTGGGGCCATCTGGCATTTTGTGGCTAGTCACTGCATCAATACCATATGGTGAAGTGTCAGGGGCAGGAAACTGTGGTTTATTTCATTTGCTTTAATAATAAAGACTCAGAAGTCAGTAACTGCTTGACAGTCTTGAAAGTGTCCTCAAGTTGGAGAGCAATGAAATAATGAAAGGGTTAGACAATAAAATAATGAACAGGCTGAGCAAAGAATGTGTGTGTGTGTGTGTGTGTGTGTGTGTATGTGTGCATGCAACACATAGAGTTGCCTCAAGGATATGTGAAGACCTGATGTTGTCTCTGGAGCAAATAAATTATAGTTGGTGTTACTATTAGGGGTAAGAGTGAAATAATTCAAGCAGACAAATATTTTGAAAGGTAATAATTTCATTTTTCTCTTTCCACCTGATGTGGAAAAGTGAGGGTGGCCTTATGAACTCTGTCTCTGAGTCTGTCCAATATTAGTCCTGCAGTTAGGATTATTCACCTAGGATCTCACAACAGGAATCCCAGATATCAGGGCTTTCATCAGAAGCATTGAAGCATTCTGGGGGATGCAGAATTTCCAAACCGCTTAGCCCAGAGTGCTTCTCAGTAGGTATCAGTTTGAATGTTTGTAGTAACATCTGTAATGATCAAAATCATTGCCATGTATTTGGACCAGAACTTTAAATACAGGTCTTACCATGTTATTGTATTTATTTTAAATTTCTTTGTCTTTTTAAGTGTTATATTATTTTAAATTGACAATAATTGTGTATATTTATGGGATACAATGTGATGTTCCATGCATACATAGTGGAATGATCAAATCAGGATAATTGGCATATTGATCACAAGTATTTATCATTTCCTTGTAATGAAAATCCTCTTTTCTAGCTTTTTGAAATCTACAATACCTTAATATTAATATTAAGTTATTAATATTCACTATAGTTACTGTACTGTGCAATAGAACACCAGAACTGATTCCTCCTATATAACTGAAACATTGTACCTATTAACTCTCTGCATCCACACCATCCCTTCATCCCCTGCCTGTAAAATCACCATTTTACTCCCTGCTTCTATGAGTTCAACTATCTGAGATGCCACATGAGTGAGATCATATGGTATTTGCTTCCCTGTGTCCAGCTTATTTCACGTAACATAATGTCCTTTAGGTCCATCCGTGTTGTCACAAATAACATAATTTTATTTTTTTTAAAAAAGGCATATACATATAAGGTAGGTTTGCTAGATGATATGGTAATTTTATTTTTAGTTTTTTTGAGAAACCTCCTTATTGTTTTCCAAAATAGCTGTGCTAACTTACAATACTACCAACAGTGTATAAGGGTTTCACATCCTCCTCAACCCTCTGTGGGTACATAGTAGGCTTATGTATTTATGAAGTTCATGAGATGTTTTGATACAGGCATTCAATGTGAAATAAGCACATCATGGAGAATTGGGGTATCCATCCCCTCAAGCGTTTATCTTTTGAGTTACAAACAATCTAATTACGTTATTTAAGTTTATTTAAAATATACAATTAAGTTATCATTGACTATAGTCTTCCCTACTGTCCTATCAAATAGTAGGTCTTATTCATTTGTTCTAAATTTTTGGTACCCATTAACCACCCCAACCTGCCCCCCCAACCCCTCACTACCATTTCTACCCTCTCATAAACCATCCTTCGACTCTCTATGTCAATGAGTTCAATTGATTTGATTTTTAGATCCCACCATGTGATGTTTGTCTTTCTGTACCTGGCTTATTTCACTTAACATAATGATCTCCAGTTCCATCCACATTGTTGCAAATGACTGGATCTCATTCTTTTTTATGGCTGAATAGTACTCCATTGTGTATATGTACCACATTTTCTTTATCTGTTCATCTGTTGATGGACACTCAGGTTGCTTTCAAATTTTAGGTATGTAAACAGTGCCGCAAGAAATATAGAAGTGCAGATATCTCTTTGGTATACTGATTTTCTTTCTTTTAGGTATATACCCAGCAGTGGGATTGCTGGAGTATATAGTAGCTCAATTTTTAGTTTTTTGGGAACCCTCCAAACCGTTCTCTATAGTGGCTGTACTAAGTTACATTTCCACTAACAGTGTACAAGGATTCCCTTTTCTCCACATCTTAGCCAGCATTTGTTATTGCCTGTCTCTTGGATATAAGCCATTTGAATTGGGGTGAGATAATCTCTCATTGTAGTTTCTATTTGCATTTCTCTGGTGATCAGTGATGTTGAGCACCTTTTCATGTGTGTGTTTACCATTTGTATGTCTTCTTTTGAGAACCATCTATTTAAATATTTTGCCTATTTTAAAAATCAGATTATTAGATTTTTTCTCTGCAGAGTTGTTTGAGTTCCTTATATATTCTAGTGATTAATGCCTTGTCAGAGGAATAGCTTGCAAATATTTTCTCCCATTCTTTGGGTTATCTCTTCACTTTGTTGATTGTATCCCTTTCTTTACAGACACTTTTCAACTTGATGCGATCCCATTTGTTCATGTTTGCTTTGGTTGCCTGTGTTATGGGATATTGCTCATGAAATCTCTGCCCCGTCCAGTGTCCTGGAGAGATTCTCGATGTTTTCTTTTATTAGTTTCATAGTTTGAAGTCTTAGATTTAAGACTTTAATCCATTTTAATTTGATTTCAAAGTGCCGATCCCAAACTTGAATGCCTGCAAACCTCCCATCAAGGGCCAAAGTGCTCTTAGTCCATAAGTAAACTTGAAAGGGAGTCTAGGCCTTAAGGACTGTGACTCATAGGCAAGTCCTAGGGCTAAACTAAGCCCAGAGACAGTGGATTGTGAGGGGCATGTGACATACTGAGACACCAGCTGGGGCAGCCAAGGGAGTGCTGGCATTACTCCTCCTCTAGCCCAGAGGTGGCACAACTCACAGCTCCAAAAGACACCCCTTCCTTCTGCTTGAGGAGAGGAGAGGGAAGAGTGGGGAGGACTTTGTCTTTCATCTTGGATACCAGGTCAGTTACAGCAGGATAGGGCACTGGTCAGAGTCAAGAGGCCTCTGTTTCAGGCCCTAGCTCCCAGAAGACATTTCTAGACACACCCTGGGCCAGAAGGGAAGCTGCTGCCTTGAAAGGAAGGACCCCGTCCTGGCAGCATGTATCTCCTGCTAACTGGAGAGCCCTTGGGCTCTGAATAACGAGCAGTGATACCCAGATTCTAAATCAAGGGACTTGGTGAACATCTGAGACTTGCTGGCTTCAGGTACTTATGCCACCACAGCAGGGTAGAGCACCAAGTGGGTTCTTGGGGTCCCTGATTCCAGGACTTGACTCTTAAATGGCATTTCTGGACCTGCCCTGAGCCAGAGGGGAGCCTACTGCCCTGAAGTGTGAGTCCCAGGCCATGCATCATTTACTGCAAGCTGATTTAAGAGACCTTGGGCCTTAAGGGAACATCAGTGGTAGTCTGGCAGTACTCCTCATGGCCAGGAGTGATGGTGGTGGTTGCTACAGAGTGAGGCTCCTCTGCCTTTGAGAAGGGGAGGGAAAAGTGGGAAGGACTGCATCTTGTGGTTTGAGTGTCAGCTCAGTCACAACAATAGAATACCAGGTAGACTTCTACCTGTAGACTTCTATGTTTTTTGACTCTAGTCTTTGACTCTTGGACTGCACTTCAGGACCCATCCAGGGCCTGGGGGACCTTGCTGCCCTGAAAGGAAGAGTGTTATGACATGTTTGAAGTGCTTAAGGAAAATAACTTTTATCCTGTAATAGTATATCTGGTAAAAATATCCTTCAAACATGAAAGAGAAATAAAGACTTTCCCAGACAAACAAAAGCTGAGGGGTTTCATTAATATCAGACTCATCCTACAAGAAATATTAAAAAGAGTACTTCAATGAGAACAAAAGGACATTAATGAGCAATAAATAATCACCTTAAGGTACAAAACTTACTGGTAATAGTAAGTACCCAGAAAAACACAGACTATAATAACACTGGTATTGCTGCATCATATGGTAGTTCCTTTTTTAGTTTTGGAAGGAACCTCCAGATTATTCTTCACTGTGGCTGTACTAATTTACACTTCCTCCAATGGTGTATGAGGCGTCCCCTATTTCCACATCCTCACCAGCATTTGTTATTGCCTATATAAAAGCCATTTTAACTGGGGTAAGGTGATATCTCATTGCATTTGCCTGATGATTTGGCCTTTTTTTCAATACCTGTGGGTCATTTGTATGTCTTCTTTTGAGAAATGTCCATTTAGATTCTTCACCCATTTTGAAATAAGATTATTTGATTTTTTTCTATCAAGTTGTTTAAGCTCCTTATATATTCTGGTTATTAATCGCTTGTCGGGTGGGTAGTTTGCAAATATTTCCTCCCATTCTGCAGGTTGTCTCTTTGTTTTGTTGGTGTTTCCTTTGCTGTGCAGAAGCTTTTAAACTTGTTTTACCTATTATCATTTATTATTTATTTATTTTTGCTTTGGTTGTCTGTGCTTTTGAGGCCTTACTCAAGAAATCTTTGCTCGGACCAATGTGTTGGATATTTCTGCGAAGTTTTCTAGTAGATTCAAAGTTTCAGGTCTTGGATTTAAGTCTTTAATCCATTTTGATTTGATTTTTATATATGGTGAGAAATAGAGGTCTAGTTTCATGCTTCTGCATATGGCTGTCCAGTTTGCTCAGCACCATTTATTAAAGAGACTAAAGAGACTATGCTTTCCCAATGCATGTTCTTGGTGCTTTTGTCAAAAATGAGTTCACTGTTAATGGATAGATTTATTTTTAGGATCCTTATTCTGTTCCCTTGTCCTATGGATCTGTTTTTATGGCAGTACAATGCAGTTTTGGTTACCATAGCTCTCCAGTATAATTTGAAGTGAGATAATATGATTTCTCTAGTTTTGTTCTTTTTGCTCAGGATAGCACCTATTCAGGCTCTATTATGGCTCCATATAAATTTTAGAATTATTTTTTTCTTGCGGTGAGAATAGAATTGGTGTTTTGGTAGTGACTGCATTTAAACTGTAGATGGCTTTGAGTAGTATGGGCATTTTAACAATATCAAATTTTCCAATCCATGAGCATGAGCATCTTTCTATTTTTTGTGCGTCCTCTTCAATTTCTTCATTTATTATTATTTTTAAAAGTCATCAAGAACTATAGACAACTTCTTCGATCAATATTTTATAGTTTTCATTGTGGAGATCTCTTACTTCTTTGGTAAATTCCTAGGTATTTTATTTTATTTGTAGCTATTATAAATGAGATATTTTCTTTATCTCTTATTCAGATTGCTCATTGTCGATATATAGAAATGCTACTGATTTTTGACCAGGTGCGGTGGCTCATGCCTGTAATCCCAGCACTTTGGGAGGCCAGCGGGCAGATCACCTGAGATCAGGAGTTTGAGACCAGCCTGACCAACATGGTGAAACTGTGTCTCTACTAAAAATACAAAATTAGCCAGGTGTGGTGGCACATGCTTGTAATCCCATCTACTTGGGAGGCGGAGGTTGCAGTGAACCGAGATTGCACCATTGCACTCCAGCCTGGGCAACAAGAGTGAGACTCTGTCTTAAAAAAATATAATAAAAGAAATGCTACTGATTTTTGTATGTTGAACTTTGTATCTTGAAACTTTACTGAACTTGTTTATCAGTTCTAACAGTTGTCTTGTGGTCTTTAGGGTTTTTGGTTTTTCTCTATATAAGATCATATAACCTGCAAACATGGATAATTTGACTTATTTCTTTCCAATTTTGATGGGCTTTATTTTTTTCTCTTGTCTGATTGCTCTAGCTAGGACTTCCAGTACTATGTTGAATAACGGCGGTGAAAGTGGCCATCCTTGTTGTCTTCCAGACCTTACAGGAAAGGTGTTCAGTTTTTCCCCATTCAGTATGATACTAGCTGTGGGTCTGTCTTATATAACTTTTATTATGTTGAGATATGTTCCTTCTATACCAAGTTTTTTTTATCATGAATGAAGCGATGTCAAATTTTATCAAATGGTTTTTCAGCATCAATTGAAATGATCATATAGTTTTTGTCCTTTGTTCTGCTGATATGATGCATCATATCAGTTGATATGTATCTGTTGAACCATCCTTGAATCCCTGCGATAAATTTCACCTGGTCGTGATGAATGATCTTTTAAATGTATTGTTGAAAATGTTTGCTAGTATTTTGTTGAGAATTTTTGCAACAATATTCATCAGAGATATTGGCTTGCAGTTTTCTTTTTTTGATGTGCTTTTCTCTGGTGTTGGTATCAGGATAATACTGGCCTTATAGATTGAGTTTGGAAGTATTCCCTCCTCCTTGATTTTTTTTGGAATAGATTGAGTAGGACTGGTATTAGTTTTTCAAATGTTTGGTAGAATTCAGCAGTGAATCCATCAGGTGCTGGGCTTTTCTTTGATTGGAGACTTTATTACAGCTTTGATCTCATTACTTCTTATTTGTCTATTCAGATTTTGGATTTTTTCATGGTTCAATCTTTGCAGGTTGTATGTATCTAGGAATATATCCATTTTTTTTCTAGGTTTTCAAATTTTTTGGCATACATTTTCTCATAGTAGTCTCTAATCATTCTTTGAATTTCTGTGGTTTTAGTTGTAATGTCTCCTTTTTCATCTCAATTTTATTAATTTGACTTTTCTCCCTTTTTTTGCCATAGCTTGCTAAAGGTTTGTATTAGTCCATTTTCACACTGCTGATAAAGGCATATGTGAGACTGGGAAGAAAAAGAGGTCTAATGGACTCACAGTTCCACATGGCTGGGGAGGCCTCACAATCATGACAGAAGGCAAGGAGGAACAAGTCAAGTCTTGCATGGATGGCAGCAGGCAAAGAGAGAATGAGAATGAAGCAAAAGTGGAAACCCCTTATAAAACTGTCAGATCTTGTGAGACTAATTCACTATCATGAGAACAGTATGGGGGAAACTGGCTCCATGATTCAATTATCTCCCACCAGGACCCTCTCACAACATGTGGGAATTATGGGAATACAATTGAAGATGAGATTTGGGTGGGGAAACAAAGCCAAACCATATCATTCCACCCTTGTCCCCTGCCAAATCTCATGTCCTCACATTTCAAAATCAATCATGCCTTCCCAACAGTCCCCCAAAGTCTTAACTCATTTCAACATTAACTCAAAAGCCCACAGCCCGAAGTCTCATCTGAGACAAAGCAAGTCCCTTCCGCCTATGAGCCTGTAAAAGCAAGTTAGTTACTTCCTAGGTACAATGGGGGTACAGGCAATGGGTAAATATACCTGTCCCAAACTGGGGGAAGTTGGCCAAAACAAAGGGGCTACAGGCCTCATGCAAATCTGAAATCTAGCAGGACAGTCAAATCTAAAAACTCCAAAATGATCTCCTTTGACTCCATGTCTCACATCTGTGTCATGCTGATGCAAGAGGTGGGTTACTGTGGTCTTGGGCAGCTGTGCTCCTGTGGCTTTATGGGTACAGTCTCCCTCCTGGCTGCTTTCATGGGCTGGTGTTGAGTGTCTATGGATTTTCCAGGCACACAGTGCAAACTATCAATGGATCTCCCATTCTGGGGTCTGGAGGACAACTCTTCTCACAACTCTTCTAGGCAGTGCCCCAGTGGGGACACTGTGTGGGAACTCTAACCCCACATTTTCCTTCTGCACTGCCCTAGCAGAGGTTCTTCATGAGAGTCCTGCTTCTTCAGAAAATTTCTGCCTGACATCCAGGCATTTCCATATACCTTCTGAAATCTGGGCAGAGGTTCCCAAACCCCAATTCTTGACTTCTGTGCACTGGCAGGCTCGACACCACGTGGAAGCTGCCAAGGCTTGCAGCTTGCACCCTCTGAAGCCACAGCCTGAGCTCTACATTGTCCCCTTTAAGCCACAGCTGGAGCAGCTGGAAACCAGGGCAGCAGGTCCCTAGGCTACACACAGCAGGGGGACCCTGGGCTCGGTCCACATAACCACTTTTTCCTCCTAGGCCTCCAGGTCTGTGATGGGAGGGGCTGCTGTGAAGACCTCTGACATGCCCTGAAGACATTTTCCACATTATCTTGGGGACTAACATTCAGCTTCTTGTTACTTATGCAAATTTCTGCAGTTGGCTTGTATTTCTCCTCAGAAAATGGGATTTTCTTTTCTATTGCATTGTCAAGCTGCAAATTTTCTCAGTTTTTATGCTCTGCTTACCTTATAAAACTGAATACCTTTAACAGCACCCAAGTCACCTTTTGAATGCTTTGCTGCTTAGAAATTTCTTTTGCCAGATACCCTAACTCATTTCTCTCAAGTTCAAAGTTCCACAAATCTCTAGGGCAGGGGCGAAAAGCGGTTAGTCTCTTTGCTAAAACATAACAAGAGTTACCTTTGCTCAAGTTCCCCAAAAGTTTCTCATCTCCATCTGAGACCACCTCAACCCAGACCCTACTGTCCATATCACTATCAGCATTTTGGGCAAAGACATTCAGCAAGTCTCTAGAAAGTTCCAAACATTCCCACATTTTCCTGTCTTCTTCTGAGCCCTCCAAACTGTTCCAACCCTTGCCTGTTTCCCAATCCCAAACTTACTGCCACAATTTTGGGTATCTTTTCAGCAGTGCCCCACTCTACTGGTACCAATATCTGTATTAGTCAGGGCTCTCTAGAGGAACAGAACTAACAGGAGATATATATATTATTATTAATATATATTAAGTTATATATATAATAATATGTAATATATAACTTAATATATATATTAAGTTATATAATATACATATTAAGTTATATATTAAGTAATCTATATTAAGTTATTAAGAAACTCACACAATCACAAGGTCCCATAATGGACCATCTGCAAGCTGAGGAGCAAGGAAGCCAGTCTGAGTCCCAAATCTGAAGAACTTGGAGTCTGATGTTTGAGGGTAAGAAGTATCCAGCACAGGAGAAAGATGTAGGCTGGGAGGCTAAGCCAGTTTAGTCTTTTCACGTTCTCTGCCTGCTCTTTATTCTGGCCATGCTGGCAGCTGATTAGATGGTGCCCACCCAGATTAAGGGGGGTGTCTGCCTTACCCAGTCCACTGACTCAAATGTTAATCTCCTTTAGAAACACCTGCACAGACACACCCAGGATCAATACTTTGCATCCTTCAATCCAATCAAGTTGACATTCAGTATTAACCATCACAAGGTTTGTTGATTTTGTTTATCTTTTCAAAAAACCAACTTTTTGTTTCATTAATCTCTTGTGTTTTTAAAATTTCAATCTCAGTTGTATTTGCCCTGATCTTTCTTATTTCTTTTCTTCTACTAATATTGAGTTCAGTTTGCTCTTGTTTTTCCAGTTCTTTAAGATTCATCATTAGGTGCACATTAAGTTTTTCTGCTTTCTTGATGTAGGTGCTTCTTGCTATAAACTTTCTTCTTAGGACTGCTTTTGCTGTATTCTACAGGTGTATGTGATACTTTCATTTGTTTTAAGAGATTTTTAAGAATTATCTTGTTAATTTTTTCATTAACTCACTGGTCATTCAGGATCATATTATTTAATTTCCATGTGTTTTATGGAAATACTTGTGCATGTTCATTGATATACAGGAACTGAAAATTTATTCTAATCATCACATTCTGGGCTTGTTTGGACTCGTCCTTGTTAAGAAGGCTTTTCATGTATTCAAAGAGAATTGAGTGTTGTGATCTAAGTCTTTGGTCACTACATCCATATCCACACTAGGGGTTGCTCCAAGCCCAGTACCTTAGTAATTCGTAGACTCCTAGAGGTGCTGCCTTGGTGGGCTTGAATGAGATCGGGAAAAATTCCCTGGATTACCAGGCAAAGTCTGTCATTATCTTTCCTCACTTTCCCCAAACAGAAAGAGTCTCTCCCTCTGTGCTGGGCTGACTGGAGCTGGGGGAGAGGTGATGTGAGCAGTCCCTTGGACATCATAGTGGGGACTATGCTGGGTCACCCCCGAGGCCAGCACAGTACTGGGTCTCACCCAAAGCTTGTGGCAACTACTGCCTAGCTACAGCTGATGTTGATTTAAGGCTCAAGGGATGATTGATCAGCAAGTGGGGAATCCTGCCAGTACTGGGTCCTTACCTTCAGAGTAGCAGATTCCCTTCTGGCCCAAGTAGGTTTAGAAATGCTGTCCAGGAGCCGGGCCCTAGAATCAGGGGCTTTAAGAATCTGCTTTGTGGTTTATTTTAGTGTGACTGAGCTGGCACCCAAGTTGCAAGACAAAGTCCTCTGTATTCTTCCCTCTCCTTTCTGCAAGTGGAAGAAGTTTTTCCTGGAGCTGAAAGCTGCGCTGCCTGGAGTTGGGGGAGGGGTTGACACAAGCAATCCCTTAGCCACCACAGCTGGTGTTTCACTGGGTTGTAGGTAAATCAAGGCCTATTGGCCTCAAGCTCAGCACAGCACCAGGAATGTCCTTGTGAAACCTTTGTGGCCTGATTGCCCTTTTTTTGTTTTTTTTTTTGAGATGGAGCCTCTCTGTTGCCCAGGCTGGAGTGCAGTGGCGCCATCTCGGCTCACTGCAAGCTCCGCCTCTTGGGTTCACGCCATTCTCCTGCCTCAGCCTTCAGAGTAGCTGGGACTACAGGCACCCGCCACCATGCCCGGCTAATTTTTTGTATTTTTAGTAGAGACGGGGTTTCACCGTGTTAGCCAGGATGGTCTCGATCTCCTGACCTCGTGATCCGCCCGCTTCAGCCTCCCAAAGTGCTGGGATTACAGGCGTGAGCCACCGCGCCCGGCCATGATTGCCTTTTAAATTTATCCTGGGCCCCAGGCCCCTGTAGTTAGCTGGTAGCAGAGCTAGCTGGGTCTCAAACTCCTACCACTGGGGCACAGCATTCCTCTCTGGCTGGGATTGGTGTTTCCTTCAGATTTCAGCTAAGTGAGCACTGGCTTGTGCTGTGTTCCTTTGTGACAAGGCAGCACTGAGTTCCAATGCAAAGTTCCACAGTCACTCTGTTCTCCCTCCCCCAGGCACACAGATTCTCTCTCCACTTGCTGCTGCTGGAGGGTAAGGGAGAAGTGGTGTATACAGGGCAGGCCTGCCTTTCCTAACCCCATCGGTGCCTCTTTCCTTGATATGATGTCAGAATCAGGTACTGTGATCGTTCACCTGATTTTGGTTTTTATGAAGGTGGTTTTTTGCTTGAGTAGTTTTTCAATTTGGTGCTTCTGTTTGGGAATAATTGCTGGAGGGTTCTATTCAGCTATCTCGCGCCTTAAAGTTTGTCTGTTTTTTTTTTTCTTTTTATTATTATTATTATTATTATTATACTTTAGGCTCTATGGTACATGTGCGCAACGTGCAGGTAAGTTACATATGTATACATGTGCCATGCTGGTGTGCTGCACCCACCCACTCGTCATCTAGCATTAGGTATATCTCCCAATGCTATCCCTCCCCCCTCCCCCCACCCCACAACAGTCCCCGAAGTGTGATGTTCCCCTTCCTGTGTCCATGTGTTCTCATTGTTCAGTTCCCACCTATGAGTGAGAATATGTGGTGTTTGGTTTTTTGTTCTTGCGATAGTTTACTGAGAATGATGATTTCCAATTTCATCCATGTCCCTACAAAGGACATGAACTCATCATTTTTTATGGCTACATAGTATTCCATGGTGTATATGTGCCACATTTTCTTAATCCAGTCTACCATTGTTGGACATTTGGGTTGGTTCCAAGTCTTTGCTATTGTGAATAGTGCCGCAATAAACATAACGTGTGCACGTGTCTTTATAGCAGCATGATTTATAGTCCTTTGGGTATATACCCAGTAATGGGATGGCTGGGTCAAACTGTATTTCTAGTTCTAGATCCCTGAGGAATTGCCACACTGACTTCCACAATGGTTGAACTAGTTTACAGTCCCACCAACAGTGTAAAAGTGTTCCTATTTCTCCACATCCTTTCCAGCACCTGTTGTTTCCTGACTTTTTAATGATTGCCATTCTAACTGGTGTGAGATGGTATCTCATTGTGGTTTTGATTTGCATTTCTCTGATGGCCAGTGATGGTGAGCATTTTTTCATGTGTTTTTTGGCTGCATAAATGTCTTCTTTTGAGAAGTGTCTGTTCATGTCCTTCGCCCACTTTTTGATGGGGTTGTTTGTTTTTTTCTTGTAAATTTGTTGGAGTTCATTGTAGATTCTGGATATTAGCCCTTTGTCAGATGAGTAGGTTGCGAAAATTTTCTCCCATTTTGTAGGTTGCCTGTTCACTCTGATGGTAGTTTCTTTTGCTGTGCAGAAGCTCTTTAGTTTAATTAGATCCCATTTGTCAATTTTGGCTTTTGTTGCCATTGCTTTTGGTGTTTGAGACATGAAGTCCTTGCCCATGCCTATGTCCTGAATGGTAATGCCTAGGTTTTCTTCTAGGGTTTTTATGGTTTTAGGTCTAACATTTAAGTCTTTAATCCATCTTGAATTGATTTTTGTGTAAGGTGTAAGGAAGGGATCCAGTTTCAGCTTTCTGCATATGGCTAGCCAGTTTTCCCAGCACCATTTATTAAATAGGGAATCCTTTCCCCATTTCTTGTTTTTGTCAGGTTTGTCAAAGATCAGATAGTTGTAGATATGTGGCATTATTTCTGAGGGCTCTGTTCTGTTCCATTGATCTATATCTCTGTTTTGGTACCAGTACCATGCTGTTTTGGTTACTGTAGCCTTGTAGTATAGTTTGAAGTCAGGTAGTGTGATGCCTCCAGCTTTGTTCTTTTGGCTTAGGATTGACTTGGCGATGCGGGCTCTTTTTTGGTTCCATATGAACTTTAAAGTAGTTTTTTCCAATTCTGTGAAGAAAGTCATTGGTAACTTGATGGGGATGGCATTGAATCTGTAAATTACCTTGGGAAGGATGGCCATTTTCATGATATTGATTCTTCCTACCCATGAGCATGGAATGTTCTTCCATTTGTTTGTATCCTCTTTTATTTCCTTGAGCAGCGGTTTGTAGTTCTCCTTGAAGAGGTCCTTCACATTCCTTGTAAGTTGGATTCCTAGGTATTTTATTCTCTTTGAAGCAATTGTGAATGGGAGTTCACTCATGATTTGGCTCAGTTTGTCTGTTTAATTGAAATTAAATGTTCTAATTTAAATCCAGCCCAAGGAAAGTACAAATTTATTTCAGTTAGCATTTTTGAGGACTATAATATATGATAACTTTTTTTTTTTTTTACTTTATATATGTCCTTAATAGATATATCACGCTTGTCTGGGTGCAGAATTACCAATGGAATAATCACTTCTGTTCGACTACTATAAAGCAATTCCTACACCAAGAAAGTTGCCCTGGATTTTTATATATTTTCAAGCAGGTCCTTAAAAAGGGGGTCACTTCCCCTTTTGTAGGAGAGAAGAGCGATAAATATATTTAATGTTATACACAGAAATATGAACATAAAGTGTAACTTCATGCATCCTGATTCTAACTGCAAATAATTTTCATTCTTCTGTGGTCACATCACAGATAATCAGTTGTAATTAGAGGTCACGGATAAAAGCTAATCCTTGGCCCAGCCTGCTTATTCTCTCCCACTGTCTGTATCTTACCCTCAGGACCTCTGTATCTGCTGCTCTTCTGTTAAACTCAAGGTCCCCATGTAGACTTTTACTTTAAGCCAGCAGTGTGTGGCTCTAGAACTTGAAACCATTCATTTTTAGAATACAGTGATACCGCAAGCCTAGATGAAATAACTGCTTCAATTAAATAGCGCCTTAAATGATCATTTGTGTTAACCCATATGCTATTTTAGTTTTTTAGTTGAAAATAAATTTGTATGTATTTATGGTATAAAACATGATGTTTCAAAATATGTATGCATTGTAGAATGGCTAAATCAAGCTAATTAGCATACTAATAGTAAACTTTTTTTGTGGTAAGAAAATTTAAAATCCACTCTGCTATTTTCAAGTATTCAGTACATTGTTTTTAACTAGTCATCATGCTGTCCAGTAGATCTCTTGAACGTATTCCCTCTGTGTAACTGAAATATTGTATCCTTTGCCCAATTCTCCCCTCTGCTCTCAACCTGGGTAACCATCATTCTAATCTCTGCTTCCATAAGTTTGACTTTTCTAGTTCTACATTTCAGTGAGATCATGCAGCATTTGTCTTTCTGTGCCTGGCCATATGCCCTTTCATCTTTGTTGTGAGTGGCTCTCACCAAATCAACAGCGACACATTTAAACTAGAGAAATAGATTGCCAAAAATTACATTTGCTTCATGTTTAAATGGGCAATGAACCATACCTAAATAAATAAATTTAAAAAAATGTTTTATACCAAGGGTGGCCATAAATATACCTAGAATAGTCAGCTCTAACATACATGGTGTTACTCAGAGTGATGTAATACCCCTTTGCTGCCTAATACATTCTTGTTGTCTTTTGACCTGTTAACAATAAACATTATATGGCACTCACCTGTGCTGAGCACTGTTCTCCACCTCTCCTGTACCTTGACGTTTGGGGATAAACCCTGTATTCGCATATCGTGCCTTCCATACCCACCTGTACGCTACATGCGCCAGGTAGAAGGGTTTTCATTCTCCCCTCTCCAATGGACTCTTTTCCCTGGTTTGGTAGCTACCTTTCCAAACCCCATCAGAAGATACATGTTTTATTCTGGCAAAACATATATTCTAGAACAAGTCTTCAAATCTCATTAAAGGCCACTCTTTTCCCCTTATGCCTTAGTCCAGTTAATACCTTCATTAATGATTTTTTTAAAATTCAATGATTAGAAACCTTTTATCCTTCTTCCAGGGAAAGACTTTAGGACTTAACCATTAGACTTCCCTCATAAATATCTCATTCCCCATGAGGCAGGCATCTAAAAGCTTGTAGCTAGTTGGATTTTAATTTGAAGGTTAAATTACAAACAGATCATTCTCCCTGAAATTAGTTAAGACTCTGTTTGTATAGAATAAAAAATTAATCCCATAAAATCAGATATTAGATTGCAATGCTTTTTAGAATATTTTATACAATTATAAGATGATTCTACATCTTAAATTCAGAAATAAAAGAAACCATTTTTTAAAAAATGGAATATGTTCTAAGTAAGACTATTAAAAGATCACATTGCAAAATCAATCAGAAATTTCAAATATACGTAAAAACAAGGATGGCTTTCAAATATCTTTCACTGGAGATTTTAAAGTAAAATAATTCTCTGAAGGAGATATATATATTATGGAATCAATTCATTCCAAGTTTCTAAAGTTTTAAAAATCCATTTAATCTCTATCTCTTCTGTGTTATAATGTAGAATGTATTCATATTCAGATTATCTCTTTAAGTGGCCTACTTGATTTAAAGGAGAAGAATATAACCTAGGCATTGCGTTGACTGAAAAGATGTGGCATTTTAAATGGCATCAAGATTGCACTTTCTACATTTATGATTTTCCTTTTGATTTTACAGCAGCAATACTGTAAAAGGTTTAATTTATTTCTCAGATTAGCTCTTTGGAACTGAGAGATGAGATGAGGCCTGGAAAACTTCCCCCAGTACAGTCAAGTTCCTGTTGACTAATCGTGTGACCACCAGTGACAGTCTATGAGTCTGTGAGGCAGAGTTGCAGCAGCACAGGCTTTGCTTGGAGTTGGATGGTTCGCACCCTGCTTGGCATGGTTTCTAAGAGACATCCTCTGAGTGGATGAGGGGAGAATCCAGCAGGCCTCTAGTCACACTGGTACAAATAATTTTGATGGTGGGAGATGGTGGTGTGAGTGGAGGGTCTGTGGGTGTGATGAACACCTGAATGACTCATGGGGAGAGGGGTGTTAACAGGACAGATGCCACTTGCTGTAATTTTCATATGATGTGTTTGGAAAGCCCCCTGCATGGAGGAAAGATAGATCGAGGTCCCTTTCAAAAGTGCTCCAGATGAAGAGGCATTTCCATTTTCAGAAACCCTGAGAATCCCCGAAAGAACCTCGAACTAGTCATTGTACTGGAGGCCGCTCCTCTGCTCCAAATACTGATGTTCACTGTCCCTCTCAGCAAACTGTACTGCTCCTATTGCAACCTGAGTTTAGGAAGGCTTAAAGCTATGTCAACTGTTTAATTCTTTCTCTCCTTGGAGAAGTACCTGTGTCGGCTACCCAAGGTTAACGTCTCCACCATGTTCATTATTTTATATTTTAAATATATTTTAAAATCAAAAGTGTTTGAAGGACTTGCTTTTTTCCCCATGATAAAGGTAATAACTCCTCTCTATAAGAAATCTGGAAAAGTAGGCCAGGCGCGATGGCTTATGCCTGTAACCCCAGCACTTTGGGAGGCTGAGGAGGGAGGATCACTTGAAGTGAGGAGTTTGAGACCAGCCTGCCCAACATGGTGAAACTCTGTCTCTACTAAAAATACAAAAATTAGCCAGTCGTGGTGGCAGGTGCCTGTAGTCCCAGCTACTCTGGAGACTGAGGCAGGAGAATCGCTTGAACCCGGGAGGTGGAGGCTGCAGTGAGCCAAAATTGCACCACTGCACTCCAGCCTGGGAGACAGAGTAATACTCCATTAAAAAAAAAAAAAGAAAGAAATTTGGAAATAAAATTATTTATAATTCCAGTCAATCAAAACAAAGCATTGTTAATTTTTAATTTTTTAGATCCAAACTTTCTCATTTCACACTCTTTGCCCCATAAACACTTGTCTCACCCCTTTTGGTGTTGGGTTTTATTGTATAATTATAACTTCCTTAAGAGTTATACATGTTCACTCTTGATAACAGGTAAATGAAGACAAGTACATAGAAGCAGAAAAAATACAACCAATCTTAACATTTTGGTGTATTTCCCTAATAATGGTTAAAGAAAAAAATTCAATGGCACTTTAAAGTACTACCATACTTTAAATAAACAGGCAGTTTATCCAGGACCATTATAATATAGGGACCATTGCAGTGGGATTTTGCCGTGGGGAGAAAGATTGGGCTTAATTCCAAATACAGTACTGGCAAGAGGGAATTTATAGCCAAGGTGCAAGGTAGGAGTCATGCATGAAAAATTACTAAGAAATAACACCAGGAGTAAGCAGGATTCTGGCCAAACTGAACTAATTAGATTCTTGCTGAAGATAGACCAGGATGATCAGATATCATCTGGGGGATGGTGGAGGGTTAGGCACCTGATCAGATATCAAGGATGGAGGGCTCTTGCTAAAGTTAGCAGGCTTCTTCTAAAACCGTGTTTTACAAGAAAGTGCACAGATAGGCCTAGGAGAACATTCACAAGCTGGACCAAAGTTTGGTCAAGCACAGAATCTTTGTCACAATCATAATTCATAAAAAGTTTCCTTTTTAATCAAAAACTTTTAATAAATGTCACTTATGGAAGCTGAATGAGATAGAACATTTTGAGGATCCATCCAAACTATTTTTATTTTTTTCTTTTTAAAATTGACACACAATAGCTGTACATGTTTGTGGGGTACATATTGATATTTTGATACATATAATGTATGGTGCTTAGATCAGGGTAATTAGCATATCTGTCATCAAGCATTTATCATTGCTTCGTATTGGGAACATTCAATATCCTTCTTTTAGTTATTTGAAACTATATTGTTCATTATTATTAAATATAATCATCCTACAGTAGTCTAGAACACTAGAACCTATTCCTCCTATCTAGCCTTTTAGTTTTGTATCCTTTAACTTTTTAAAAACAATGTCCCCTACTTTGGGAGGCCGAGGCAGGTGGATCACCTGAGGTCAGGAGTTCGAGACCAGCATGACCAACAACAACAACAAAAAAAATTAGCCAGGCATGGTGGCGTGAGCCTGTAATCACTGCTACTTGGGAGGCTGAGACAGGAAAACTGCTTGAACCCAGGAGGTGGAGGTTGCAGTGAGCCAAGATTGTGCCATTGCACTCTAGCCTGGGTAACAGAGTAAGACTCCATCTCAAAAAAAAAAAAAAAAAAAAAAAAAAAAAGAGGCCCCAAAGTGTTTCCAATGTATTATTTTCTGAAGAAACAAAGCGCATGGATCATCTTGGAGGAAGCTGCATCCCAGAGTGGCTTCTGCATAATCCTGCTTCCCCTCCCTTCCCTTCATAGGCTGTGACCTCAAACCCCACCTCCGTGTTTCTTCCAGAGAACCCTACCTGTGACATTCTAATGAACACCTGAAAAACCTCTGTTTCATGTTGATTTTTCCTCCAAATTCCTGCAAATGTACAAAGATTTATAGAAAGAAATGGTAATTTGTGTTTTTTTAGTTATTTATATACTTCTATTTTATTTTTGTTTTCATTACACTCTCTGCCTTATCTGTAGTTCATTAGCAATATTCCAAGACACAGAACATAATAATTTTTCACATATGAGGAATATTGACGAACTACTAAGAGCAAGGCACGCACCAGAGGCATTTTCTGCTGCTGCTAAGAAATAAGACTGAGTGAGTGAGTTGTATTTATGTTATTTATTAGCAAACATTGAAAATTCCAGATTCCCCTCTGGAGTCCAGAGTTTGACTTCAGAATCTAGAGAACCTCATCATTGCATCATACAGCACACACAGAATAAGATGAGGGCAACAAAGATCCCATCTTCTAGCTGTTTTGGAAGAATCACAGGTGCAAAGAATTTCAAATTATAATCCTTCAGCTTAAAAACTTTTGTTTAATTTTTCCAAATAACTCTGTATTTTCCCTAGGTTTATTAACAAAAATTTACAGAAAAAGTGGTGTTAGTAGCTTTTCACTAACCATGATTAATGCAAGCAAAATAATTTAATATTTTAATTACACATGGAAAAGTAATGATTAATTGATCTAATTTTCTACACGATTAATAAAGCATTGCATTTATTATATTAACGTGATTTGAGATGTGTTTTTTCCCTCCTTTTTCTCCCTACCTCTTTCTTTCCTTCCTTCTCTCCTTTCTCCCTTTCTTCTTTCTTACTTTTCTTCTCTCCTTTTTTTTTTTTACCTCATTTTCTCTTTATCCCTCTCTCCTTCCTTTCTCTTCTTGCTTCCTATTTCCCTTCTGTCCTCCTACCTTCTCTCCCTCCCATCTTCTCTTCTGCCTTTTTCCTCTCCTTCCCTTCCTTTTCCCCTCAATTTCTTCCTTTTTTATTTTGTTTTTTAGTTTTTTAAAAAGGAACTTTAAGTCATAATATTAATGTGTGCTATAAGAGAGATTTTGTTACATTATTGAGAAGAGCTTGGACATTCTAAATTACCATTTCATCTATCATATTTAGCCCAGATTCAGATAAGTGTATTTCTTTTGAATAAATTTGTTTTAAAATAAGTGCATTCCAGGCTGTGCATGGTGGCTCACACCTGTAATCCCAGCCCTTTGGGAGGCCAAGGTGGGTGGATCATTTGAGGTCAGGAGTTCTAGACTAGCCTGGCCAACATGGTGAAACCCCATCTCTACTAAAAATACAAAAACTAGCCGGGAGTGGTGGCATGCACCTGTAGTCCCAGCTACTCAGGAGGCTGAAGCAGAATAGCTTGAACTTGGGAGGTGGAGGTTGCAGTGAGCCGAGATCACGCCATTGCACTCCAGCCTGGGCGACAGACCAACACTCCGTCTCAAAAAATAAATGAAATAAATAAATAAATAAATAAATAAATAAATAAATAAATGCATCCTTTCCAAATTATAGAATATAATTTTTAAACAAAATGCCTTTCCTAATTCACAAGGGATTTTGTGTAGAAACCAGCAACCTCCCATTCATTTCCCAAGGACGTTTACAATCTCCGTGAATCCTTATTGATTGAACAGGAGGTGCTGGGAAATGGTTTGTTGACAATGTCAAAGACAATCAGAACTGGACAGAAGTTAGAGCATGAGAAAGCAGATTATATTAAGGAATTATTGCAGTAGGAGGAAAGAGACCTCAATATAGAACTGGGCTCAGTTCTGAAAACACCACAAACAAGTGGGGTTTATAGACAAAAGTGTGAGAGTCAATGGGTGGATTTTTACATATGGCTGGCCAGTTTTCCCAGCACCATTTATTAAATAGGGAATTCTTTACCCATTTCTTGTTTTTGTCAGGTTTGTCAAAGATCAGATAGTTGTAGATATGTGGCATTATTTCTGAGGGCTCTGTTCTGTTCCATTGGCCTATATCTCTGTTTTGGTACCTGTACCATGCTGTTTTGGTTACTGTAGCCTTGTAGTATTGTTTGAAGTCAGGTAGCGTGATGCCTCCGGCTTTGTTCTTTTGGCTTACGATTGACTTGGCAATGCAGGTTCTTTTTTGGTTCCATACGAACTTTAACGTAGCTTTTTCCAATTCTGTGAAGAAAGTCATTGGTAGCTTGATGGGGATGGCACTGAATCTATAAATTAACTTGGGCAGTATGGCCATTTTCAAGATATTGATTCTTCCTACCCATGAGCATGGAATGTTCTTCCATTTATTTGTATCCTCTTTTATTTCATTGAGCAGTGGTTTGTAGTTCTCCTTAAAGAGGTCCTTCACATCCCTTGTAAGTTGGATTCCTAGGTATTTTATTCTCTTTGAAGCAATTGTGAATGGGAGTTCACTCATGATTTGGCTCTCTGTTTGTCTGTTATTGGTGTATAAGAATGCTTCTGATTTTTGTTCATTGATTTTGTATCCTAAGACTTTGCTGAAGTTGCTTATCAGCTTAAGGAAATTTTGCACTGAGACAATGGGGTTTTCTAGATATACAATCATGTCATCTGCAAACAGGGACAATTTGACTTCCTCTTTTCCTAATTGAATACCCTTTATTTCCTTCTCCTGCCTGATTGCCCTGGCCAGAACTTCCAACATTATGTTGAATAGGAATGGTGAGAGAGGGCATCCCTGCCTTGTGCCAGTTTTCAAAGGGAATGCATCCAGTTTTTGCCCATTCAGTATGATATTGGCTGTGGTTTGTTATAGATAGCTCTTATTATTTTGAGATATGTCCCATCAATACCTAATTTATTGACAGTTTTTAGCAAGAAGTGTTGTGGAATTTTATCTGAAGGAGATAGAGACACGAAAAACCCTTCAAAAAAGTCCATGAATCCAGGAGCTGTTTTTTTGAAAAGATTAACAAAATAGATAAAATGCTAGCCAGATTAATAAAGAAGAAAAGAGAGAAGAATCAAGTAGACACAATAAAAAATGAATAAGGGGATATCACCACTGATCCCACAGAAATACAAACCACCATCAGAGAATACTATAAACACCTCTATGCAAATAAATTAGAAAATCTAGAAGAAATGGATAAATTCCTGGACATATACACCCTCCCAAGACTAAACCAGGAAGAAGTCAAATCCCTGAATAGACCAATAACAAGTTCTGAAATTGAGGCAGTAATTAATAGCCTACCAACCAAAAAAGGCCCAGGACCAGATGGATTCACAGCCAAATTCTACCAGAGGTACAACAAGGAGCTGGTACCATTCCTTCTAAAACTATTCCAAACAATAGAAAAAGAGCAACTCCTCCCCAACTCATTTTATGAGGCCAGCATCATCCTGATACCAAAACCTGGCAGGGACACAACAAAAACAAGAAAATTTCGGGCCAATATCCCTGATGAACATCAATGCAAAAATCCTCAATAACATACTGGCAAAATGAATCCAGCAGCACATCAAAAAGCTTGTCCACCATGATCAAGTTGGCTTCATCCCTGGAATGCAAGGCTGGTTCAACATATGCAAATCAATAAACACAATCCATCACAATCCATCACATAAACAGAACCAATGACAAAAACCACATGATTATCTCAATAGATGCAGAAAAGGCCTTCAATAAAATGCAACACCCCTTCATGTTAAAAGCTCTAATAAACTAGATATTGATGGAATGTACCTCAAAATAATAAGAGCTATTTATGGCAAACCCACAGCCAATATCATACTGAATGGGCAAAAACTGGAAGCATTCCCTTTGAAAACTGGCACAAAACGAGGATGCCCTCTCTCACCACTCCTATTCAACATAGTATTGGGAGTTCTGGTCAGGGCAAACAGGCAAGAGAAAGAAATAAAGGTATTCAATAGGAAGAGAGGAAGTCAGATTGTCTCTGTTTGCAGATGACATGATTGTCTATTTAGAAAACCCCATCGTTTCAGCCCCAAATCTCTTTAAGCTGATAAGCAACTTCTGCAAATTCTCAGGATACAAAATCAATGTGCAAAAATCACAAGCATTCTCATACACCAGTAACAGATAAACAGAGAGCAAAATCATGAGTGAACTCTCATTCACAACTGCTACAAAGAGAATAAAATACCTAGGAATACAACTTACAAGGGAAGTGAAGGACCTCTTCAAGGAGAACCGCAAACCATTGCTCAAGGAAATAAGAGAGGACACAAACAAATGGAAAAACATTCCATGCACATGGATAGGAAGAAGCAATATTGTGACAATGGTCATACTGCCCAAAGTAATTTATAGATTCAATGCTATCCATCAACTACCATTGACTTTCTTCACAGAATTAGAAAAAACTACTTTAAATTTCATGTGGAACCAAAAAAGAGCCCGTATAGCCAAGACAAACCTAAGCAAAAAGAACAAACCTGGAGGCATCATGCTACCTGACTTCAACAATACTACAAGGCTACAGTAAACAAAACAGCATGGCACTGGTACCAAAACAGATACATTGACCAGTGGAACAGAACAGAGGCCTCAGAAATAATGCCACACATCTACAACCATCTGATCTTTGAAAAACCTGACAAAAACAAGCAATGGGGAAAGAATTCCCTATTTAATAAATGATGTTGGGAAAACTGGCTAGCCATATTCAGAAAACTGAAACTGGACCCCTTCCTTACATCTTATGCAAAAAATTAACTCAAGACGGATTAAAGACTTGAATGTAAGACCTAAAACCATAAAACCCCTAGAAGAAAACCTAGGCAATACCATATAGGACATAGGAATGGGCAAATACTTCATGACTAAAACACCAAAAGCAATGGCAACAAAAGCCAAAATTGACAAATGGGATCTAATTAAACTAAAGAGCTTCTGCACAGCAAAAGAAGCTATCATTAGAGTGAACAGACAACCTACAGAATGGGAGAGAAGTTTTGTAATCCATCCATCTGACAAAGGGCTAATATCCAGAATCTACAACTAACCTAAGCAAATTTACAAGAAAAAATCAAACAACCCCATCAGAAAGTGGGCAAAGGGTATGAACAGACACCTCAAAAGAAGACATTTATGCAGCCAATAAACATATGAGAAAAACTTCATCATCACTGGTCATTAGAGAAATGCAAATCAAATCCACAATGTGATAGCATCTCACGCCAGTTAGAACGGTGATCATTAAAAAGTCAGGAAACAACAGATGCTAGAGAGGATGTGGAGAAACAGGAACACTT
This sequence comes from Pongo abelii, assembly GCF_028885655.2. Lineage (NCBI taxonomy): Eukaryota > Metazoa > Chordata > Mammalia > Primates > Hominidae > Pongo > Pongo abelii. Next base: position 35,533,822 of record NC_072007.2, on the reverse strand, counting down.
TCACTCGTTGGTATGAGTGTAAATTAGTTCAACCATTGTGGAAAACAGTGTGGTGATTCCTCAAGCATCTAGAACCAGAAATACCATTTGACCCAGTGATCCCATTACTAGGTATATACCCAAAGGATTATAAATCATTCTACTATAGAGACACATGCACACATATGTTTATTGCAGCACTATTTACAATAGCAAAGTCTTGGAACCAACAAAAATGCCTATCAATGATAGACTGGATAAAGGAAATGTGGCATATAGACACCATGGAATACTATGCAGCCATAAAAAAGGATGAGTTCATGTCCTTTGCAGTGACATAGGTGAAGCTGGAAACCATCATTCTGAGCAAACTAATTCAGGAATAGAAAACCAAACACTGCATGTTCTCACTCATAAGTGGGAGTTGAACAATGAGAACACGTGGACACAGGGAGGGGAACATCACACACCGGTACCTGTAGGGGGCTAGGGGACTAGGGGAGGGGATAGCATTAGTAGAAATACCTAATGTAGATGATGGGTTGATGAGTGCAGCAAACCACCATGGAACGTGTATACCTATGTAACAAACCTGCACATTCTGCACATGTATCCCAGAAATTAAAGTATATATAAAAAAAGAATATAAAGAAGAGTGCTATTATATGTTTAAAAGAGGATATTTAATTTAGCAGAAGTTGCAGAATGCAATGGGGAGTGAAATCCAGTGAAAGGGTGGAGAATTGAGACTATATCATTTGTCGAGGCTGTAGTCCAAAGTCCAACTTCCAGAAATCTGTTATCAGATCTGGAAAAGGTAGAGACTTGGAGGAATCATCAGACTCTGGAGGGAAGCAATCTGTACTCAGACACAGAGAATGTTCCCCTAAAATGTCTCCCCAGTTCTGGTAACCTGAGGATACCAGAAAATATCTTGTGCAAATGAGAACCAATCTGTTTGGCATGGGTGCAAGCACAGGAGAGGAAGGCCAAGTTTGCTACAGGTACCTGAACAGGGAAATACTGAGGGTTCCTTAAAACAACAAAACAAAACAACTCAGCCATCCTCTTCTCAGAGCACTGAGATCTACAAACTAAGGACCCCAGTGGTGTGTCAGACATGACCTCTTCAATGGCTGAGACATCCCTTGGTACAGTCTGGCTGCAGCACCAGTCAGAGTTCATCTTCCCGCTGCCCTGGTTTTGATTCTGTTTTCTAATCTTTTCGGCCTAGCTGAATCTATTATGGGTATTCATGTGTGATCAAGCTATAGCTGCTCTTTTGCTAATAGCAGACTGGCCCCGTTGATCCCTGGCAGAGTCTCTTGCTCTCGTAGCTAAAGCACTCCAAGAAATATGCACATAATCTTAAGTCAGTGGCAGTGGGCAGGGAGAAGTAGGTTTGCATTAGAGAGATCTGGAAAGTTGAACGATCAGGATTTGGTGATAAATTGGGTGTGGCCATTACAGAAGAGAGAAGAGGCAGAGCTGAGCCTGGGTCATGGTGTTTAAACTCTTGTTTAAAGCTAAAGATATTTTTTTTTGCCAGAAAAATCCAGGTAGGCACATTTTGCCTACAATATCAGGAGGCGCACAGAAGCTTTAGCCAAATGTTAGAAACCACTCTGTAGAGGAAAATCCTAGAGGTTGGATAGGATGACCTGAAAGATTCCTTCTGCTTCCTCAATATTTGAATAGTTACAGAACCCAAATATCGGTATATTTTTGGGCCTATTGGTAGCTACAAGGAAGTCAGGAAGAGGAGCTGGTGCTTTTGTGAGGCACGAGGAAATGTAGGAGGGAAATGTATTTTGTTTCAGACCTGGAGGTTGAAGTGCTGGGAGGGCATTCTTGGGTAGATGTTGAGTAGGTTACCAAAGGCATACTTTGAGAAAGTGTTTAGAGCATTAGATCTGCGCTGTTGAATATGGTAGCCATTGGGCACATGTGGCCATTGAAGACTGTGGCTAACAAAATGTGGCTAATCCTAACTGGGATATACTGTAAGTGTAATGTACAGCAAATTTCCAAGACAGTTAAAAAATGTAAAATATGTCAATTTAAGAATATTGGCTACACGTTGAAATAATATTTTGAATATATTCAGTTAAATAAAATATATGATTAAATTAAGTTCATCAGCTTCTCCTTACTTTTTAAATGTGGCTACTGGAAAATTTAAAAATGTGTAGTTTTTGTTTGCAGCTGACGTATTTCTGTTGGGTAGCACTGCTCAAGGTGGTGTTTGGAGGTATTATCAGGGACAACTTGGGAACATTTGAGCTCTCTGGGAAGAGGATATACAGAGAGAAAAGCAGAAGGTTGAAAATGTACTTGTGGAGCATGTCTACATTCATAGGTCTAGAATGAAGAGGAGGAGACTGGAAAGGAGCTACGGGATAAGGCCAGAGAAGGGGAAGTAGGTGACATCACAGGAATGTGGTGAAGAAGGGGCATTAGGAAAGAAATGGATAGTGATTAGGATTATGCAAAGTAATTTGGCCTTTGTTCTATTGCTATTGGAGAGCATATGGAGGTTTTTTTTCCCAGAAAGTAAAATGATCAAATTTAAATTTTAAGAAGATGATTTTGGCAAGAAAATAATGAACCAATTGGATTGACAGAGAAATTGAAGGTCAGGTGGATAGCTAGAAAGTCAGGGAATAATAACAACCAAAAAGCCCTTAGGCATCTAGAAAGCTGAGCAGAAAAGAATTGTTTTGACTTTGAGAAAGAACTTTTTATTTTATTTTCTTGCCTTGAAAAATGAGGTGTTTTTGAAGAGTAGGATTTTGGTAATTTAAAGCATGTGTCTCTGTTTATAGAATCCAGGAAAATGGGTTGCCATAAAAATCAGTGTCACAGATGATTAAAAATGCTTTGTGTGGGGAAAAATAGAAGGCTATAAAGAAACTAAAGACACAAAAGTTATAGGATTTCTAAGAAACAAAGGTTGTCTTTTTGTATAATTGTCTCATGTAGAGAAAACAGAAAAGAACATTATTCCCCACCCTTAAGAACATGAAAGTAGAAAAGAATGGTTTCTAAAAAGGGTTTTCCTTGAGATTCTGCCACCATAACTTGTGACCATTTAAGGTATTTCTAAGTATTTACAAATTGAACACACTATGTCCTAGAATGTTCTTTGAGCAGAAATTTTGGTACATAAAATTATTAATCTGGAGTTTGGTTTAAGGCAAAGAACAGATTGAAATATATGAAAGTACAAAATTCAGAGAATTAAGTGAAGATGAGCTGAATATTCTGAAGGTTGTATTAGTGCATTTTCATACTGCTATGAAGAAATACCTGAGACTGGGTAATTTTCTTAAAAAAAGAGGTTTAATGGACTCACAGTTCCACATGGCTGTGGAACTGTAATGCCTCACGATCATGGTGGAAAGCGAAGGAGGAGCAAAGGCACATCTTACACGGTGGCAGGCAAGAGAGCATGTGCAGGGGAACTGCCTTTTATAAAACCATCGGATCTCATGAGATGTATTCACTATCAGGAGAATAGCATGGGAAAAACCCACGCCCATGATTAAATTACCTCCCACTGGGTCCCTCCCTTGACATGTGGGGATTATGGAAGCTACAATTCAAGATAAGATTTGGATGGGGACACAGCCAAACCATATCAAAGGTGTTTGGATCCTGTTTAAATATATGTTATAAAGTCTTTGCTAGTTTAAAGGGAAAAGAAAAAAAATGATGGCAAAAGGAAGCTGATGAAAGCAGCAGCCATATGAGGAGACTAAACAAAAAGGAAATGGTCAATTAAAGACATTTGGAAAATTTACCTAGATGGAGTACTATAGGATTTGGACACTCTGCTGGATACTGAATACACAGGATTAGGATAAAATCAATGCTGTTGTAGAATAACTGTAATATGCAGCAGCTAACATTTATTAAGCATTTATTATATACTCATTTATTTATTACAACAGCCTCACAAAATAGGTATTATCTCAATGCTACAGATGGTGCAGTGAGATTAGGTAACTTGTCCAAGGTCACTCAGGTAGCCAGTGAGTCCACTATATCATGCTGTCTCCTTAAGTGTTGTTGGGAGAAACATGATTTATCAGGCAGTGTTGGCTGAATTATGTGTGGTAACACATGACTGCAAAAATTTTAGTAATCTATAATAACACAGTTTTTTTGTTTGTTTGTTTGGTTTGGTTTTGGTTTTGGTTTTCTGGTTTTTTTTTTCTTTTTAAATTTCATTGCAGGACACTTGCTCTGATTCATTTCTGGACTTCAGTGGAAGAAGCAGCCCTTATCTAGGATATTGTTAGTCTTTGGTAGAGGGAATACAAAGCAATGGAAGGGTGATGTGATGACTCTGAAAGCTTCTGTTGGATGTAGAATATAAAGTTTGCTCACCTTTTTTAATCCAAAGTAAGCCATGTGGCAAGCCTGACAGTGGGGTTGAGGAGTGAAATGTTCCCATTAGGGAGGGTCTTTAGAGGACCCATTAGAGAGAGTTTAGGTTCTTTGTCTTTTGTTTTTGTTTGTTTTTATCATGTGAATCTTTAGCTTTACAAGGAAGAGAATCAATGAATGGTTGGTCTGACTTCTTTTCACACTGAGGAGTTAATAGTATGACCCAAAAAGTTAATCCCTATACTGTCAGTGTTGTTTGGGAGTGGCAGGTGGCAGAGAGTTACGCACACAGGAGACAATGTAAGGGAGGGCGCTACCTCTCATAGTGATCAGTAAGGGTAGTGAGACAGCCAAGTGGAAAGGGGTCCACAGAGAAACTTCAGGCGGCCTGCACACTGGGAGGAGTGGGCACTGGGGTGGAGCCAGAGAAGTTTGCACCGTTTGCAGTGGGGAGGAGCCTGACCTCTCCTCTTCCGGGGTGGAAACTGGGATTCAATCTGTGAGGAGGGAAGCATGTATACCAGGACTCTCTCTCTGCTGAGAGTCCCTGTTTCCCATTTTTTCTTTTTTGCCCCATAAATTCCATTTTTCTCATCCTTTAAAGTGTCTGTGAGCCTAATATTTCACGGCTGTGTGACAAGGACCCGGCTTTTAGGTGAACTAAGGAGAAAATCCTACAACAGTAGGACTAGGCCATAGCCAAAATCCAAACACAGCAAAATCCACACAACCAAAATCTTTGCTAAGCAAGGCACCTGCGAAAAAATCCTGTCTCAACAGTAAGTCAGGCCACATCAGACAGAAGCTAAAGGCTGGCCTGAGTGAGAGCTGGTAGGAAGGAGAGACAAAGGAAGATCCAATTAGGGCTGAAGGTCAGTTCAGCTATCAAGGGTGCGGGGAAGCCAGTTTTTGAGGAGGTCACTTCAAGCCTTGAGTTCCTTTGTCTAACCCCCTGTTCTCCTGGCTGTTTCCCATTAATTTTTGGGGAATGTGCTATGAACTGATGGGCACAGACGTGTGTAAAACAGAGACGGTTATAGACAGTCCTATTTATTCAAATGTGACAGGATGATGATGGACCTAGTCATATCCACAAAACCAATTATAAGCTAAACCCATGCAGGTAGTTAGGTAGAACAAACACATTTAAAAACGAAGAGTACTTTAATTCTTGAATTAATGTTAAATTCAGCCTGAATTTATTGGATAAATGTCTCATTTCATGTAAGTAAATCTAACTAGACTGTAACTAAATCTAACTAATGACTCTAACTAAAGCTATTTCCACAGAGATGTAAATTGTTCTTGATGAATACAATAAAAGCAAGTAATAATCACTTTTTGGAACTTAGAACGAATTCACTTCAGGTTAAGGTTAAGCACTTGAGAATAAGACAATTATTTTTCCTTTCAAATACTAAAGAGTTGCAAAAACTCTGGTGATAAATTGGAACATTTGGGAAATGAAGGCAACAATAAGATTTAATTTATTGCCCAGGTATAAGAATTCTAAGTTTTGCACATTCCTTATAATCTTTTCCTATATACATGTAAAAACTGTGTAATTACATAGTTTAAAATTTCACTGTAATATAGCATGTTCCATAAACAATTTTTCAGGTTCTAGTACAGGCCTTATGATTATAATGGTTGCAAAATAGTTCACTGCATAGAGTTAACATAATTTAGTTTATTATTTTTATTATTAAACATGTAGTTTCTTTCAGTTTATTACCATTATTCATAATACTGCAGTAAATGGCCACATGGAACCTATGTGTTTTTTTTGTTTTGGATTTTTTTCATTGCAATACATGTCCTAAATCAGGATTACTGGGTCAAAGGTTATGAAATCTTAATGACTATGCAAACTGACTTAAAAATAACTACTAATTTAACAAAAACATGTGGGTATGTAATCCACTGAATTCTCACTTGCTTTAGAAATTATACTTAAAGATCATATAAATTGACTAATTAATATTGTAGAAAAAAATGATACTTTGTGTTAATTTGTGTGTCTGAATACTTGTGAGGCTAAACACTGTCCGGTAGGTTATTTTAGCCAACAGAAGGAGTCATAATTCTTTCATTTGGTAATTGGACAAATATTTTTTGAGCGCCTACAACATGCCAGGAAGTTTTTTTGTTTGTTTGTTTCAGAGCACACAGCAGTGAAGTAAACAAACTCTCTTGCCCTCATGGATTTTATATTCTATGGTAAAAAAGACAACAAACATAATAAGTATTAAAATTATGTCGTATGTTAGAATGTTATAACTGCTGTAAAAAATAAAGTAAGATAAAAATAATAAGAAGAAGGATTTAGCAATTAGCAGAAGTTGCATTTCTAAATATAGTGGCCATTGAGAAACAAATATTTGAACAAAGACTTGAAAGAGGTGGAGTAGGTCCCATGTGGGTATCAGAGGAAAGAGTATTGCAGCTAGGGACGTTAAGTTGTAGAAGACCCTAAGGGGACCATGTGTGAGGTGTTGCAGGAGAATCAGGGAGGCCAGTTTGGCTAGAGTGAAGTGAAATCTTTGATGTGATGAAGTGATGATCTTTGATGAAATCTAATAATTCTTATTTGTTTCATAGGAGAAGAAAAAGGAGAAAAAAATCTAAACCCAACAGAAGAGAAAGTTTCAAGAAAGAGGTCGTCGCCAATACCAAAATTAGCTATGATATTCAGGAAGAAAAAAATGGAAACACGATAATCACATTCAATAAAGACCAAGGCTAGATTCCATTGGCCAGAGCTCAGCCACGCGTCCACACCTGGCTAAAGAGAGACTCTGGCTGAAGAATTCCCTGAATATTTTAATATAGCTCTGGTTATAACACAGAACAACCACAAGGTGGCAGAAGAACTCCATTCTCGTAAATCTCTTAGTTGCTTCTTTATTTCATCTTCCCTATTTCATCTAATGTTCCTTGAATTTTACTATTTTGTTGGTTTGAAAATATGTGTGACTTACGTACTTTAAAGGATTTGGTTGCTAAAGTTTTAAATAGACTGGAATATAAAACATTTATAGAAAAGAATACCTACAGTATGATGAACTATTAATAATCCAATTAAATAAAATATATTTGCTTTGGATTAATACATATTTTGTTTTGATGTTTGCTAAATAAAACTAAGCATTAGGAGGTCAAATAGCCACAATGAACATTTTCATATTATTTAATAAGCCAGTTTCAAGGCATACATGCTAAATTTGTTCTTAAGGAAAAGTTGAATTTTTGCTTTCATGAAATTACAAACTCTAAGGCAATTTTATACCTGTAAATCCAATGTGTTCTGAAGTTTAAAGTGTCAAAGGCTGTTGGATTTAAACAGATCTTGTATGACTCTCTGTTTCATCTCTTTAGAGGTTGATAGTAAGCAAATTTGGCAGCAACTCTCAGCTTCTGCTGTAACATGAGGCTAGTAATGACGACTTTATAAGGTTGTTGCAAAGAGTCAGTGATGACACAAGCAACGTTCTTTATATATGCAGAATTTAAAAAATAAAAATAAAGTAAATAAAAATATTCCTTCCTCTAGTCCCAATTTTTCTAACGTTATTTGCAACTGGTGTTTTAATGCAAGACGAAAGGCTAAAATATACATGTAGCTAGCAGAATCAAAACCTAGATCAGATGTTCAGAAGCATCATGCTGCTAAAAGATTTCAGAGTCTAAAACCTGTGCTCACTGTTCTGAAACATCTTTCCACTTCCTGTTAAAAAAAAAAAAAACATGATATTCTTTGAAGCTCATTTTTTGGGCTTCATGTGTTGTAATTATACATTTGTTATATAGGGTATATGATGACTTATGCTCTATGGTGTTATTCAGTACATTGTAGAAAAAGGAGAATAAAGAATGTTGTTTGTCAGTAGGCAGCTCTGTCCTTTTTATCCTTGACTGTAATTTACTAAAGAGCTGATAAAATTACAGCACAGGCAGCAATTCACCATATTACCCTGCAGACAGCCAAGAGACTGACATTGAGATGATGAGTTTGAACTTGGGTCCATGTAAGGAACCTGATGGGGTTATATGAATTCTTTATTTCTGTTCTATGAAAAAATGAAGTTGCTTATAAGAAGGAGGCACAAAAGTGTGTACTCTGGGCAAAGCTACTGATAAAGATGCTACAGGGATGCGTGGAAACCCAATATGTAACACTGAAATGGCTTTTGATTCATTTATATGTGGTCTCAGACAAGAAACATAGATTAAGACAAGGTCTGAAAAAATGGAGCACCAGGGAAAATGATAGGAAATTTTGTATTGTTGACTAACAGTTATCTAATATGAAATACACATTCGTAATATTTTGACATATATGATTTGATTTAATACAACTGTATTTTGTAATAAATATCTTTAATTCTAAGGATTGAAAATCTTAAAAGGATCTCAATTTTATAGTTATAGCTGTTTTGTTTCAATAGGCTGATGGGCTTGGAAATTCCAGGTTTCTTAAACATGTTCGATGAACTTGAAAAGCAGGGGGAGATACTTTCAGATGGCCTTGAATGGGAGTGGCGGGACTCTAGATTTCACTGGACATCTCTTTCTTCCTTTCTTCTCTGTAGTTGGGGACCTCTTCTCAACTAGTCAGCAATTATAAGAATGAAAATTACCGGCCGGGCGTGATGGCTCACGCCTGTAATCCCAGCCCTTTGGGAGGCCGAGGCAGGGGGATCACGAGGTCAGGAGATCGAGACCATCCTGGCTAACACGGTGAAACCCTGTCTCTACTAAAAAATACAAAAAATCAGCTGGGTGTGGTGGCGGGCGCCTGTAGTCCCAGCTACTCAGGAGGCTGAGGCAGGAGAATGGCGTGAACCTGAGAGGCGTAGGTTGCAGTGACTGCACTCCAGCCTGGACGACAGAGCGAGACTCCGTCTCAAAAAAAAAAAAAAAAAAAAGAATGAAAATGAAAATTACCTTAGCAGCTATTCAGAGTAGGTCCAAAAGATAATCAAATAAATAAGATTTCAATATTCTCAAGATTTCAATATTTTCAAGGCGGAAGAGACAATGTCTTTGCATTTGCAGTTGGAAAGCCTGGAGTAATCTCCTTCCACTGTGGAAATCCCTTCTGTCTTCAAGGTCTGGAGCATATGATACCTTCATGATGGATTTCCTGACTCCTGGAGTTAAAACGTTCCTTCCCTTGTCTGCACTCATGTAGCTGTGAGATTATTAGGTGTTACATCCTCAAACAGAGCTGCTAGGCCACGTGTGCTCTTTACATACAACCTCTGACATTGGCTTATGACTATTGGGCTGGCATTTTTCTCAATTCTTAAGAAAAATCAAAACCAGTTTGGTTTTCTTTTTAAGTAGTGGTAAAATAGACATCATGTGAAATCTACTATTCTAACCATTTTTAAGTGTCCAATTCAGTGGCATTAAGTACACTCACATTATTATGTAATTATCACCACTCAACAGTTTTTTGTGTGGATTTTTCAGGGTTTTCTAAATATATAATCCTATCATCTGTGAACAGAGATAAATTTAATTCTTCATTTCCAATTTTATTTCCTTTAAACTTCTAATATTATGTTGAATAGAAGTCAGAAAAAAATGTATGATTATACTTCTGTGAAGCACCTAGAAGTCAAATTCAAAGAGCTAGAAAGTAGAATGGTTTACGAAGGGCTTCGGAGAGGGGTAACGAGAGTTATGGTTTAATGGGTACAGTTTCAGTTTGTGTTGATGAAAACATTTTGGGCATGGAATATAAGCTTTTGTCTTAGGTTCTGATTTCAGAGAAAAATGGCCAATATATGCTGCTTTTGTTTTGCTCATGGCTAGAAAACTGGGGTCTGGGAACCAAGGGATGGAACTGGTATTGGCCTTTTTCACTATCACTTCCAGCGATACACTTTGGGAGAATATTCATCTTCACAGCCTTAGGATCTTCCAGAATAAAATGTTTGGTTCTCATGGGTATAACACACCTATGGAGGACACAGTAAGAGTTCCAGTGAATGAAGCTACTCTACCCCTGGTCACTCTTGAATCCCCAAATCAGAGGATCAGCAGGCAAAAAGGGGGTGTTCTATATTGGTAGGATAATTGAGTCTGATTATTGCATGAGGACTGATGTTGCATCATGGTATCAGGTAGGAGTAGCTCTGGAATTTGGAAATTCACTGGGTTATCTTTGGATGCTTCCATGTTCATTGACAACTATAAATGAGAAATTGAGCAACCTTGGCCCAACCAAGACGAGACAAATAAAAACTAAGATTTCTCAAGGATGAAGGTCTAGGTTATCCAACCAGAAAAGCCTCGACCTGCCAAAATACTGGTCAAGGCAAACTGAAAATAGATGATGAAGAAGATTGATGGTGGATATTAGTCATGGCCTCAGGTTGATGACAGCAGCAAGGACCGGTCCATCAATCCTTTCTACTATGCCCTTGTAGACACCGGGGTTGATTGGAGATTGAAGAGGCCTCTCTAACACTTGGGACTTAAGAGAAGCCATGCTAGACTGCTGCTTTTTGTCTTACATTGAAGGGAAATATCCGCGCTTGAGTATTCTACTTGATTTTTTTAAAAAATAGCAAAGTTATCATTAAATCATTGCTTGTAATGAAATCCAGCCATTGTCAGCTATGAGAGTTGCTGGGGTAGGGCATGTTTGAGTATGTATATGTCTGTTTCCTTTGCTCTATTTCATTTCTAACCCTTGAATTGCTAATTAGGGGAGGGAATGGCCTCTTTTTAGATTGTCCTTGTTTTGACTTATCTGCCAAGGCAAAAGAATGTTAGAGGGTTTGCCACACAGTCCTGCAGGGACCCCAGCACTTTGCCAGGATTTTTGTATCAAATACTTTGTTTGGCCAAATTTAGAGAATAGTTTAAAGGGGGAAAAAGCTTGCGTGTGATATGTCTAAATATTATGTTAGAATGCTTTTTAAATAATATGCTGTGATTGGAATCTTTCTCCTTGAAGGTTGCAGAGCATGCTGAGAGAGTGCAGCTGTGTCTCTGCTCTCTGCAGTCTTGGGCAGGCATCACTGTTTGTCTCCTGATACAGAGGGCTGAATGCACTATTTCACATTGATGTCACATTTTTAAATCTAAATATGATTAACATGTTTTAGGGTGTTTATCAAATAATTCACTTTTTTTGCAGATATTAAACGCTAAGATACAAAAAAAAGAGAGAGAGAGAAGGCACGCCACAGACTGTGCAATACTAGAGGAGGACTGTATTGGACACAGTACCATCTTTTATTCCATATACTTCTGTGACAACCAGGTCTATGCAGGATTTGACTAGTTCTGTACAGATACCATCTGATGGAGTTTTCACCTGGTACCTTACCATGAACCTCTGACTTTTGTTAAAGGCTTTTCTGGAGCATCGGCATTGGATGTTCTTGGAAGCTTGCTCACCTCTCATGAGTGTGCAATCTGAGCACTGGGGGAGATAATGCCCTGTGAAGCACAAAAATCAATTGATAAATGGCTTCTTCTTTCTTTCCCCAGGCAGATAGTTTTGAGATATATTCCATAAGAGTCCTTCAAAGAGTCCAGGAGATCAAAAACCAATCACCAATTTGAAAAATCATTCTCATATTGAATTTGTCTCGTACCTTGTTCTACTTTCTTTCATTCCTGCTCTCTAGGATAATCACTTCCCAAATAAAGTGCTCCACCTAAGACTTTGTCTCAGGATCTTTTTTTAGGGATCACAGGTTAAGACACAGCAGAACCATCATATGAGCTAATTTTGATGAAAAAAAAAATCTTTGGAGGAGACTTCTGGTTCCAAAATGGCAACATAGAAGCAAACTGGCCTTACTTTTCCCCATAGAATACCAAAAACAAATACGCAATACGAAGATTATCACCAGCAATATCTCAGAACTCAAATATGAGGCTGAGATGTTCCTGGGGCCACAGAGAAGTGAAAAAACTCTAAGAAAACAGTAAGAGAATTGGCCCTTCATATTCATGACATCCATCCTCCCATCTGCCCAACACCAAGCATGTGGAAAATTTTCCCAACTCACAGTTTCTCTATTGGAAAAAGTGAGATCAAAGTGATGACAAGCTTCTCCATAATCCTGGGTTCTTTGGCAGGGTAACTGTCCCAGCCTCAACCCATAGGAAGCATTGGGAGTATCTGAAGGGAGAAATATCCTCAAAGACAGTCAGAGACAAAGAGGAGAGGCTGGACTACTATTCTTAGCCCAGGAAGCTCTGCTCTGTAACTTGGTCGAACAGATGGCAAATCAGAGTGGCTGTTCAGCAGCTTCAAATGGTAAAAGGTTTCTTCCACAGGTCACTGGGCATGAATCTTTAGGCACAGGCACCCTTCTAATACTATTAAGTATCTCCTTTGTGACCTCTCTTGTTTGGGATGGCAGCACTCTGGTTGTTTCCTAGAATCAAGGGAGACTTGGGTGTAAGACACCATCTAGTACTGAAAAACAGCAGTGACCAAGCAGAGGAAAAAGAAAATCAACAGAGAAATTACAAAGCATCTCTAAGCAAACATATCCAATAAAAACCCAAAGAACTTAGACAAAAAGACTAGAATAAATAATAAATCCTTCAATGCAAAGGCATAGACATATATTCACAAGAAACAATAGCAAATAGGGAACCATAATTTCTCCAAAGGAACAAAGCCAGGATCCAGCAACTGACTCTAACTAGATGCTGATATGTGATCACTCTGACCAAGAATTCAAAATAGCACTTTTAAGGAAACTCAGTAATCTCCAGGATAACACAGAAAAACAATTCAGAAATTTACCAGAGAGAATTAATAAAGAGATTGAACTAATAAAAACAAACAGACAGAAATCTTGGAACTGAGAAATACATTTGCTGAATCCAAAATTCCTTAGAAGCAGCAGAATGGCTTAAGCAGAGGAAAGAATCAGTGAGTTCAAAGGTAGTCTATTTGAAAATACACAGAGGAGAAAAAAGAAAAAAGATATAAAGAAATAATCACCAACAAGAAATAGAAAATTAACTTAAAAGACTAAACCTAAGAATTATTGGTGTTCAAGAGGGAGTTGAGCAAGAGCAAGGAGTGGAAAGGTTATTTAAATACACAATAACAGAAAACCTCCCAAAACTAAATAAAGAGGTAAATATCTAAGTACAGGAAGATCAGAGAACACCAAATAGGTGTCTGACCTAAATAAGACTGCCAAAAGTCCTATTATGATCAAACTTTCAAATGTCAAGGACAGAGAGAACCCTGAAAGCAGCAAGAGAAAAGAAGCAAATAACGTATAAAGGAGCTCCAATTTGCCTAACAAACCTCTCAAAGAAGATCATACACGCTGTGAGGGAGTGGAACAATATTTTTCAAATAACTTTTATTTTAGGTTTTGAGGTACATCTGAAGGTTTGTTACATAGGTAAACTCATGTCACAATGGTTTGTTGTGCAGATTATTTCATCACCCAGGTACTAAGCCCAGTGCCCAATAGTCTTCTTTTCTGCTCCTCTCCCTCCTCCCACCCTCCATCCTCGAGTAGACCCCAGTGTCTGTTATTCCTTTCTTTGTGTTCATGAGTTCTCATCATTTAGCTCCCACTTATAAGTGAGAACATGGGGTATTTGGTTTCCTGTTTCTGCATTAGTGTGCCTAGGATAATAGCCTCCAGCTCCATCAGTGTTCCCACAAAAGACATTAACTCATTCTTTTTTATGGCTGCATAGTATTCCGTGGTGTATATGTACCACATTTTCTTTATCCAAAGTGTTGTGGTTGGGAATTTAGGTTGATTCCACATCTTTGCTATTGTGAATAGTGCTGCAATGAACATTCACATGCATGTGTTTTTATGGTAGAATGATGTATATGCCCTTGGGTATAAACCCAGTAATGGAATTGCTGGGTCCAATGGTGGTTCTGCTTTTAGCTCCTTGAGGAATCACCATACTGCTTTCCACAATAGTTGAACTAATTTACACTCCCACCAATAGTGTATAAGTGTTCCTTTTTGTCCACATCCTTGACAGCATCTATAATTTTTTGACTTTTTAATAATAGCCATTCTGACCGGTGTGAGATGATATCTCATTGTGGTTTTGATTTACATTTCTTTAATGATCAGGGATATTGAGTTTTTTTTATATGCTTGTTGGCTGCATATATGTCTTCTATTGAAAAATGTCTGTTCCTGTCCTTTGCCTATTTTAATAGAGTTGTTTTTCTCTTGTAAATGTGTTTAAGTTTCTTATAGATGCTGGATATTAGACCTTTGTCAAATGTATAGTTTGCAAAAATTTTCTCCCATTCTGTAGGTTGTGTGTTTACTCTGTTGATAGTTTCTTCTGCTGTGCAGAAGCTCTTAAGTTTAATTAGGTCCCATTTGTCAATTTTTGCTTTTGTTGAAATTGCTTTTAGCACCCTTGTCATAAAATCTTTGCTCATTCCTATGTCCAGAATGGTATTGCCTAGGTTGTCTTCCAGGGTTCATATAGTTTTGGGTTTTAACTTAAGTCTTTAATTTATCTTTAGTTGATTTTTGTATATGGTACAAGGAAGGGGTCTGGTTTCAATCTTCTGTATATGGCTAGCCAATTATCCCAGAATTATTTATTGAATAAGGGGTCTTTTCCCCATTGCCTTGTTTTTGTCAGCTTTGTCAAAGATCAGATGGCCATAGGTATGTATCCATACTTCTGGGCTCTCTGTTACGTTTCACTCATCCATGTGTCTGTTTTTGTACTGGTACCATGCTGTTTTGGTTACTGCAGCCCTGTGTTATAGTTTGAATTGGGTAATGTGATGCCTCTAGCTTTGTTCTTCTTGCTTAGGATTGCCTTGGCTATTCAGGCTATTTTTTTGGTTCCATATGAATTTTAAAATAATTTTTTCTAGTTCTGTGAAGAATGTTAATAGAACAACATTTTCAAAGTGCTGAAAGAAAAACATCCTGTCACCCAAGAATACTGTATCCACAAAACTATCCTTCAAATATAAAGGAGAGATAAAGTCTTTCCCAGACAAACAAAAACTGAGAAAATGCGTCACCAGCATACCCATCTTACAAGAAATGGTAAAAGGTGTTATTCAATCTGAAAGAAAAATACACTAATGTGCAGAAGAAAACTTTTTAAAAAGTATAAAACTCACTGGTTAAACTAGTCCACAGACAAACCCAGGATAATCAAATATTGTAATTGTGGTGTGCAATTCACTCATAACTTCAGTATGAAGCCCAAAAGATAAATCTGTCAAAAACAATAACAGCTATGGCAACCTGTTAAAAGGTAGGTAACATAAAGGTAGATACATCAAGCCAACTAAACTAAAAATATGGGAGGATTGAGTTTAAAAAAATGCACAATTTTTTTTTTCATTTTTCTTTTTTTCTGTTCTTTATGATTTAAGTTGTCATCTTTTAAAAATAACTTGTTATATCTATAAGATGTTATTGGCAAGCCTCATGGTAACCATAATGCAGAAACCTATAGCAGATTCACTGAAAAAAAAAAAAAAGGCAACAAAATAAAGCATACTACCAGAGGAAAAGGAAATCACTTAACCACAAAGGAAGACATTAAGAAACATGGAAAGAGAGAGAGAAATCTCAAAACAAACAGAAAAAAAGCAAGAAATGGCAATAGTAAGTCTTAGTTTACAAAAAAAAAAAAAAACACTGAATGTAAATGGACTCAATTCCCAAATTAAAAGGCATACAGTGGCTGAATAATAAGGAAACATGGCCCATGTATATGTTGCCTACAAGAAACTCACCACACCTATGAAGACACACATAGATTGAAAGTAAAGGGATAGAAAAAGATATTTCATGTAACTGGAAACCAAAAAAGCAAGTAGTTATACTTATATTGGATAAAATAGACCACAATTAAAGACTGTAAAAAGAGACAAAGAGGGTCACTATATAATGATAAAGGTGTCAATTAAGCAAAAAGATATAACAATTATAAATGTCTATGTACCCAATATTGGAGTTCCTAAGTATGTAAAGCAAATGCTAATAAATCTAAAGGGAGTGATAGATTACAATACAATAATAGTAGAAAATTTGAACACTCCACTCTCAGTAATGGACAGAATTATCTAGACAGAAAATCAACAAGAACATATGGAGTTAAACTACACACTAGACCAAAGGGGCCTGACATTTATAAAACATTTCACCCATCTGCTGCAGAATACACATTGTTTTCATCAGCACATGAAACATTCACCAGAATATACCATATCTTAGGCCACAAAACAAGTCCCAATAAATTTAAAAAGCCAGAAATCTTATCAAGTATCTTATCTATCAAGAATTGAGCTAATCAAGAAATCAATAACAAGAAGAGCCTCAGAAAACATACAGACATATGGAAATTAAACAATATGCTTATGAATGACCAAGTCAATAAATTAAGAAGAAAATTTAAAAAATTTCTTGAAACAAACAAAAATGAAAATACAACATACCAAAACCTATGAGATATGACAAAAGCAGCACTAAAAGAAGAACTTATAGCAATAAACACTGATATCAAAAAAGTAGAAAGACTTCAAATAAACAAGCCAATAATTCATGTCAAGGAACTAGAAGAGTAAGAATAAACCAAACCCCAAATTGGTAGAAGGAAAGAAAAGATAAAGATTAGAACATAAATAAATAAAATTGAGAAAAAAATGAACAAGATCAGTGAAATGAAAAGTTGATTCTTTGGAAGGATAAACAAAATTGACATATCTTTAGCTAGACTAAGGAAAAAAAGGGAGAACACTCAGAGAATTCAAATCAGAAATGATAAAGGAGACATTATAAATGAGATGACATGAACACAAAGAATCATTAGAGGAATATTATAAACAACTATACAGCAATAAATTGTAAAACCTGGAGGAAATAAATAAATTCCTGTACACATACCTCTTACCAAGATTGAACCATGAAGAAATATAAAACTTAAACAAACCAATAATGAGTAGCAAGATTGAAGCTGTAATAAAAAGTCTCCCCTCAAGGAAAAGTCCAGGACCTGAGGGCTTCACTCCTAAAATTTACAAAATATTTAAAGAAGGACTAATATCAATTCTGCTCAAATTCTTCAAAAAAATTGAACAGGAAGAAATACTTCCAAACTCATTCTATAAGGTCAGCATTCCCCTCACACCAAAACCAGACAAAGAAAAACAAAAAAGGAAACTGCAGGCCAGTGGCACTGATGAACATAGATATAAACATCATCAACAAAATGCTAGCAGACTGAATTCAACAGCATATAAAAAGATCATTCACCATGGTCAGGTAGAACTAATTTCAGGGTGCAAGGATGGTTCAACATATGCAAATCAATAAATGTGATATATCACACTCACAGAATCAAGAATGAAACCATATGATCATCTCAATTGATGCTAAAAATGCATTCAATAAAATTCAAAATTCCTTTATGATAAAAACTCCCAACAAACTGGATATAGAAGGAACATACCTCAAAATAATAAATGCCATATATGACATTTATGGTTACCAAAGTTCAGGAAGGAAGGGTAGTGGAAATGGGGAGATGAAGAGAGTTTTTAAATGAGTACAAATATACAGTCTGATTAAAACATAAGATCTAGCATTTGATAGGTCAGTAGGGTGACTACAGATTACAATAATCTACTGTAGGTTTCAAAGTAACTAGAAGAGAATGAATGTTTCCAGCATAAAGAAAAGACAAATACTTAACATGATAGATATCCCAATTACACTATTTGATTTTTACAAATTATATGAATGTACTAAATTATCACATGTACCCCCAAAATAAAAAATATGAATGAAAATTTAAAAAATTATTGAAGAAGTGATGACATAGGTAATACCCACTCAATAAAATGAATGTGGAAATATTGAAATTGAAAGGCCATTCTGAGGATGCATGTGAATTTGCCTTCAATATCTCTTAGTGAACTCCCATGACATATTCATTTTCCTTCATTTTGGAGTTTTACAATTAGCAGTTGGCCCAGTGACTGATTGATTGATTCAATAGAATCAAGTATGGTAATTATACTGAAGATTGGAAGGTTTGTGTATATTTTAAAGGTACTAACTGAAGTCTCAGGAATGAGTGGAAATAACTTTGCCACTTAGAATTTCTCCCTGACGGGTGTCGTATTAAATAGAAAACTCAAGGATTAGTGGTGAGAAAAGGAGAAGAAAGTCACAATTTATTACTCGCTCTCAATACAGGCTCATTAGCTAAGTCAAAGAAAGGACTTCTTTTCTTCTGGATCTAATACTACAGTAGTAGCTCCTAATCTGAAGTTTTGCTTTCTGCGGTTTCAGTTACCTATGGTTAATGGATGTCCAAAAATATTAAATGGAAAATTCCAGAAATAAACAATTCCTAAGTTTTAAATTGTGTGCCACTCTGAGTAGCGTGATGAAATCTTGTGCCATCTCACTGCACCTTGCCCGGGGCTGGCATCACCCCTTTT
This sequence comes from Pongo abelii, assembly GCF_028885655.2. Taxonomy (NCBI): domain Eukaryota; kingdom Metazoa; phylum Chordata; class Mammalia; order Primates; family Hominidae; genus Pongo; species Pongo abelii. The sequence goes on along the minus strand of NC_072007.2, from coordinate 35,514,984 downwards.
TCCTGGTGATCCACGCTGAACATCCTCCCCATCTGTGAGTCACCTGGTAGCCTTCTAGGTTACCAGATCAACTGCTGGGATACTGCAGTGCTTGTGTTCAAGTAACCCTTATTTTACTTCGTAATGGTCCCAAAGCCAAGAGTAGTGAGGCTGGCATGTTGTTATAATTGATTATTAGTTATTGTTGTTAAACTCTTATTGTGCCTAATTTATAAAATAAACATTTTTGTAGATATATACGTACAGGCAAAAGCATCACATATGCAAGGTCTGTACTATCTGTGGTTTCAAGCTTCGGGGTTTGGAACGTACCCCTTGAACCTATGTGGGAACTACTGTGTTCGATTGCGTGCTCACAAGGAAAGAAAGGAAAGAGATGAACAGAAAGAGAGAGAATGAATTCTGGAAAGTCAGATTTGCCTGGGTCTGCTTAAAAGTAGGGAGAAAAAGCAGAGGGGGAAAAAGCAGAGAGCTCTCGTGAATGCTCCTTAAGGTACTTAGTATAATGTGCCTACGATCATCTCCATTTCTGACAACTAGCAACTTCTTTCTTGTGGAGGAGTTAAGAAGTGGTGGGTGAGGAGCAGAAGTGGGTGGGGAGAGAGGCTGGAAGTGAGAGGTCCCAAAATGCATCCTCCACTCTGGGCATAGGTAGTAGTGTGAGGAGAGGAGGGGGAGCGGAAAGGGGAGGGGAAGGAGGAGGAGGAGGGGGAATGGGAGGAGGAGGAGAAGGAGTGGGAGGAGGAGGAGGAGGAGGAGGAGGGGGGAGGGGGAGTAGGAAGAAGATAGGGAGGAGGAGGAGGAAGGGAGGGGGAGGAGAAGGGGGAAGAGTGGGAGGAGGAGGGGGAGGAGGAGGAGGGGCGGTGGGGGGAGGAGGAATTTCCTTTGCTACAGATGTCAGTATTAGTTGCATTTCCCATGTGTTTGAGGTTTCATCTTGATCCCACAATGCTTGAGCTCATTATACCTGGTGTGTTCAGCAGTTTCTTGAGCCTGGAAAATGTATTTAAGGTGCTTAATCAAACATTCAATAAAGGATTCTCAGCTGAGGACAGAGAAGTCTGTAATTCATTTATATAAGGACCTTTCTAGACCGCAAAAAAAAAGAAGGTAAACAAGATCCTTTGAGATTTACACAAGAATGCAGGGCATGTCATCCTTTGGGTGAACATATTTCTATTTTGGCACTTAAGTGTTGTTTGTGCGCACTAAAAGATAATAATGAATCTATTCCAGCCTTTTTACGAGGGAGGGTTGTGTGTGTGGGCATTTTAACTGTTGAATTCTTTGAACTAGAGATTATTCAAAGTTTACTTAGGCAAATGCTATTATGTACTAAGTAAAATTTCAATTGTGTGAAACAATGCCTCTGTAAAAATCAATTGCTGCAACCTAATGAACTTCAGAGCCTTCAGGTACAAAGGAATTCAACCAAGTAAGGCTAAAGCCAATATTCCCTCAATGCTGACTGCTTTGGTAGTGTCAGTTGACTGTGACAAAAGAAAGAAGGTAACAGTGAGCATCTGAAAAAGTGAATCTCCTGTGGTTACCGACCAGCGATAAATTAAGAAGGTAAGACCCACAGAATGCCTTTGAGCATAATGTGATGGGCGGGGGGTTTTGTTTAAATCAGATTATGCCGGTTGACTTTGAAAAACTGCATTTGTCTTGGATACGCCTCCCCTTCCCTTCTACCTAAGGATTCTGCTAACCCTAGAGTCACATCTGAATATGGAGAAATACGATCATTTTGGAAGAAATCTCGGATTTGGTGTTAGATAAAAGTGATTTCCAATTTCTGCTATGCAGTTTGCCAACTGTGTGACTTTGAGCAATTTACACAACCCTGTTGTGCCTCCATTTTCTCATCTCTAAAATAAGGACTGTTATAATACCTATGTCATAGCATACACTGTCAAATGATGTGTGTGAAATTGTTTATAAATACACAAGTGCCATCCACCTCTAATTCACACAGCCTCTTCTTTTCCACAGCATGCGCTGGATATCACTGATTGGAAAATTTACCTTTTCCTATGTCTGTCCATTTCTTCTGCATTATTCATTGTCCCTTTTGGAGGGAATGGTGCCATCCAACTGTGCATGGTTCTATACCTCAATAACAGCTCCACAGAAATTGAACTTAATGTATGCTGCAACACGTGTCTGAAAATAAATGGGCTGTGAGACAGGAAATGCTAGTTCTGCCTCTCTCCCAGTGAAGTCGAGATGAGACAGCTGTGCCTATAAATGAAGCCATTTGAAGAGTTAACATGGAAGACAGCTCCACGTAATTGCGAACTTCTGTGGAGCTACTCACAGACCATGCTCTAGAAATTAATAAAAGTAGTGAATAAGATGGGAAGGATGCACAAAATGAAAACCAAAGGAACAAATTAGTTTTCCTGTATGGTTCAACAGCACTAAATCCAAAGGCTGCCAGGCTCTGCTGGTCTATGGTTTAAATGGGATTTTTAAATGATTTACATCAAGGCTATGTAAGAAATCAAAGCAAAGCAGGATAAAAATAAGGAATGATGTCACTTGTGATTCTAGTGGGTAAAAATACACTGAGACAAGGAAGTAATTGGTAATTAAAATAATTAAAGAATTCATCATGTTTGCCACTAAATTGAAAGCTAACATGCCATGTTTGCCAATCTTTTCATCATTCACTTAATTTCAAAAAAGTTTCTCATCCACCCAAGTGTGTGTTTGTTCACTCATCCATCTAGACAAAAAAATTTCAGAGATCTCTCTATATACCAGGTACGATCATCAGAGCTTTTATGTGCTTTTCACTTAATTCTTATAATGATCATTCTCCACAGGTAATATTATTCCAAGATTTAAGTCAAAGAAATTGAGTTGCTTTATCACATATCAATATGATAAATTTAGTCAGAAATGAAATTGTGATTTGAATTCAGTTTTTTTCCTTTAGTATCTGATATGATACCTTTTCCACTACAATAGAACTGCCTGTTATGCACACAACTGGTATATTAAAGTAAATAAAAATTTTTGAATTAAAATATAAATGTAAGACCTTATTAGTAATTTCTTAATAGCCTCTGAAAATTGGAAACAACATATGTAGCGCTTGCACTTACCTATAGTGAGGCCAGGAGTTAGAGACCAGCCTGGGCAGTATAGTGAGACCCTATCTGAACAAAAAAAAGTTAAATAAATTAGCTGGGTATGGTGGTGCTTGCCTATAGTTCTAGCTACTTGGGAGACTGAGGCAGGAGGACCACTTAAGCCTAGGAGTAAGGCATTTCAATGAGCCGTAATCACACTACTGCGCTGTAGCCTGGGTGAGAGTGAGAACATGTCTCAAAAAGAAATGAAGATTCTCTGGACCAATCCCAGAAGTTAAGATTCAGTAAGACAGGGATGGAACTCAGAAATCTGCATTAGTGTAGCCAGAGTGAGAGAGGGTGGTAATGGCAAATTTCTTTCTTTGTACTTATGCCATGAAACCTTATTTGTTGGATTATATATATTATGGTTCATCCTGCCAGGTAGAATATAAGATCCTTATCTTATTTATTTCATTACCTCCTAGACTATGCTTTCTCATCAGAAACCTACACTGTAAGTTTTAAAAATGCGGATTTCTGAGTTTCATCCCTGTCTTACTGAATCTGAACTTCTGGGATTGGGCCAGAGAATCTTCATTTCTTTTTGAGACGTGTTCTCACTCTCACCCAGGCTACAGTGCAGTAGTGTGATTACGGCTCATTGTAATGCCTTACTCGTAGGCTTGAGTGGTCCTCCTGCCTCAGTCTCCCAAGTAGCTAGAGCTATAGGCAAGCACCACCATACCCAGCTAATTTATTTAAAATTTTTTTGTTCAGATAGGGTCTCACTGTGCTGCCCAGGCTGGTCTCTAACTCCTGGCCTCAAGTGATCCACCTGCCTCGGCCTCCCAGAGTGCTGAGAGTACAGATGTGAACCACTGCACCTGGTCTGAAATCTACATTTTTAACCAGCAGACCAGTTCATTCTGACATGCTTGGGTTTGAGAACCACTGACCAGGCGATCCTCTATACAAAGCCCACCCACAGTATTTGCTGGCAGCATGGCTGACTCTTTCAGAAGTTAATTCATCTGACAAGTCCTGACCCCCATGTCTGGGCCCAGCACTGTGCCAGGAGGCCCTTCCAGCTACACCACATCACATGAGGTCACGTTGCATCAAAACCCATCTGTCTCGTTCATATTCCATGGCGACTGTTGGCTCACCACAGTCCTACTCAGAGTTCTGAGTCAGCCTCAGAAACACTGGGAGCTCTGGGCCACCTCATAACAGAACATGAGTCAGAGCTGTGATCTCTGCTTCCCATTCCTGGGCTATGCTGCTGATGTGGTACTGGATTTCTTCCTAGTCAATCAACACAGACCTTCATTTCTACAGAGTTCTCTCGCCCCCAAGTAAATAGACCAATTTCTTTCTGGTTGATTTAGGTATTAAAATTAAAGATGTAAAAATATTTATTTACTTGGGTAATGATGAATGAGTGCCTTGCAGGTGTAATGATTAATCACGCTCCACCTGGAAACCAGTGCCAAAACGACTCTGCTAATAGAATCCATCAACTGCTTAAATAAGTGATTGCACTGAAGCTTGCTTTATTGTAAGTTCCTTAATTTTACATTCTAGTTACATGTTGTCATTTCCTAATAAAAATTGTTTGGATTCCTTCCTGAAACTTTTGGGGTGAGTCTCAAGGAGGTATTTTGCATTAGCTAAACACTGAATCATAAAACCATATTCGTTATTCTGGCAAGGCGACATATTTTATTCTATGAAATTTAGACAACTATTTAAAATTAGAATAATGAGTAATAATTGTTAAAAATATGAGAATTATAATATTGTATTAAAAGAGCTCTCAGTCACTAACTAAAAAATATTTCTTTGCTGCCTATTATACATGCGTAGGTCAACATTCGGTGTAAGTAATGGCATAACTGGAGTTAGGTGTAACGTTCAGGAATTCTTTACTACCAGTAATTGTCTAACCCAGAAAGTATTTCTGCTGCCAACTCCCATCAGGGGGGCTTTGGCAGTCAAAAAAGTACTTCAAAACTCTCTGTGTTACTGTTGCCAACATGTTCAAACTGCATTTTGTTCTTCGTGGGAGCAACAGGGTAAGAAAACCATGTCCTGGAAAATCACAGTGGTGAGAGTTGGCTCTAGATACACCTATGAAGGATGGAGAGGCAGTTGTATATGCATCTACTACCATTTTCCTTTCTAAATTTTGGTGGAAGTAGAATAAACACAATCTTTGGAGTAAAATCTGAGTTTAAATCCTGGTCCTAACTTTTATAAGGAAACTGAGACTTAAACTTTGTTTTCTCTAATTTGTACATGGAGTTTCCTGGCTGCCCTTGCCTCGGTTTTTCAACTGGCTAATCCCAGGTAAAATGGGTTTCTTATGCTTCAAGAGTCAGTTTGGATGTTATCTTAGAAGCCTACTCTCAATCCTCCAGCTAGACAGGTGATCATTTTCTCTATACTTCATATCACATATTATATTCTACTTCAATTGCCTACATACCTTGGAAAGGAGACTTTATTTTTTATAAAGGGTTACAGACTGCAGGGTAGCCATCCTGCCAGTCTGGGAAGTGTAGCCTCCAGCAGAGACTGTTAACAGGCACTGCATAGGAGGGGGGGTTGGGGCAGGAGCTTTATGCTAAACAGGTTGGCTAAACATATATATTCAACAGTTATAGGAGAAGCTATGAATATTTACAAAGAAGGTCCTGATGCATGCATATTGAATATACATGCATGTTACATGTGTCCCATTTCACGTTGGGAGTGGAGACTTAACCTTTAAATGCATTACAATTGGGTCAAAAAAGTGAAGCAAAAACACGAGGCACCCTAGCATGCAGCCTCTGTACACTGGCCAGAACCATCCTGTAGTCAGTGGCCTCTTATCAGAAGAAAGTTACTGAAATCAGCTTCTGGTTCAATGAAAGCTATAGTTACGGCTTGTGGAACAGGGAGTTAGTCTGTGTCTGGTGGTGGATGAGCTATAATTGTTTTTAATATTGCTTATCTTGAGGCCGATGCTTGTTTAGCCACTAAGGAAAAAGAAATCTGGTGGCAGTTAGAACAGAATTTATTCTTTAAGTGTCGGAGTTTGTGAGTTAACCCTTGCCTGGTGTGGCCTTAGGTCTTTATAATTTGGTATCTTATTGCCACAAAGAGTCTGTTCATCAGTTTTATGTTCTGTTTCAGTATTAATGCTAGTCAGTTTTCGTGTCTAAACCACAAAAAGGAGGGTATCATGAAGCATGTTTGAACTCCCATCCCATCATGGCTAGGAATTCAGTTTTTAATATTTCCCTGGGGTCCCATTGGCTAAGAGAGGAGTTCATTCCATCATTGGGGGCTTAGAATTTTATTGTTAGTTCTCACTTTTAAGACAGATAACTTTATGGTGCAGTATATGTCACATAAGAAGGTGTGAATAAATATTTGGAAAATTTGATCCATAAAATATGGATAATAGTAACCATTTCAAAAAATGACCATAAGAACTAGGAGATGATCACATCCGTCAAGTTTCTGCCACATAGTAGGCACTCAATAAGTTCTGGATTGAATCTTTCTCCCACTCCTAGCAATGGCAGCAGCCCAGTGGCCTGTCCTTTCCCCCCAACTCCACCAACAGTTTTGTGAGCCAACCCTGCATGGTCTTTTCTCTGCTTTACATCATTGTCATAAACCTCAGCTGACACATCAGTGTCTCTGCCACCTCAAGGGGGGCCCCCAGAACAAATATTTGTTCATTAGAGGGGTCTTGCCTTGGCTGGAAGTGTTGAGGTCCCTTGTAGCACTGCCAAAACAAAACACAAACCAAACTGAATTGCCTTCATGATACTGAGACACAGGTGAAAGATGGAGCTGGGAGCCTCTATGCACCTTTCAAAAGCTCACCTAAACTACCTGTTGCCAAGCTTCTAAAAATGGATGTGCATATGCTGTCTCTGCTGTTCCTTCTACCCTCAGTCATGCCTCTTGGGACAACTGAGTGTTGGGGTCTAGTTGACTCATGGTCTGAACCTTTCTTATTCAAGGAAGAGGAGCATGTGGCGAAGCAGGCTTGTGGTTACAGAAACCCTTGTCCCTTTATAGAGGGCAACCAGATATCATCAGCATAACAAAGGGGAGTAGTATATTCTGATATACACGGTATTTTTATAACAATGATGAATATGATATATTGCTGTCAATTTTTACAATTGGCCAGAGATAGAGGTGCTTTTTTCTTAAATCAGAAGGTACATATCCAGAACATCTCTCTCCAGAAAGCTAGAAGACATATGATAAAGGGTAGAGATAGCAGAGTCAGAAGGTGGACGGAGCCACAAGCAGAGCATTTAGGGAGAGGTGGCGTTTGGCTGGCTGGATAGAGTCTACTCTAGTTGTTATTAGTCAGTCACTGTTTAAGCATCATAAATGTGTGCAATGTTTTGCAAATTTATGTATAATATTTTGCTAAAATAATTTGGTTAAGAGAGAATTTTCCTACGTGTTTTAAAACACAACTTTCAGAGGATAAGAATACAGTAAAATTTGCATGACACATGAGTTGCATGGAATAGATTTGTGTTCAAGATTTGGAAATTGACAGAGATTTTTGTAGTATTTCATAGCTGTGTAGTCCAGACAGATAGGGCTACATGGACATGAAAACAAAATTTGAGGACTCACAGTTCAGTCTAGACTTGGGGTCCAGGGTTAACTATGGAATGGAAGATAGCCTTTGAGAGGGGATGTAGATAACAGAACCCCATGAGAGGGTAGTACAGCATATAAAACCAAGGTATGAGTTTTTTCCAAAAGAAGAGGTCTCATACCAAGACCGCTGTGATCCTCATGAGTCTGTTCTTGAGGTAGAAATTCTGGAAAGAAAAAGCCTGCTGTGACTCTGGGCTGGCATTCTTATTTTCAGAGTGCACAAGACCTCCGTTGATGATACCTGCTGAAGAAGCAGTGAGTTGTACAGTATCACAAAAGAAACTTGGATCTTCCCCGGGGTTGGCAGGAAGTGCAGACTCACCAGCTTCCATTTTACTGAATTACACATTTGTTTTTGATGTGTAGGAGTTTAGTGGCAGGGATTCCATCCATCCTGCACAATTTCAATGAGTCCTTTCATGAGAAAGAAAAGAATAGTAGAAATAACTATAAGAAAATACTTCTTATACTTCATATTCTGTCAGATTAGTCATGGTGTTCTCCTAAAAAAATATAGACCAAGAGCAGACTTTGTCTGTATAGTTTATGAAACACTTTATTTCTTTTGGTTCATAAATAATCATAAAATATGAATCTTTTGGTTCATAAAAATAAAAGTATAAGATGAAATGTAAGAAGAAATTTGTTCAATGATAATTTTCATTTCTTGATGAACATAAACTATACCTGAATTTTGTTTTCCACAAAAAGTTTATTACATGTTTTAAATTACTAAAATATATTACAGATAAATCTGAAGTGCCCTTAAGCTGCCATCCTTAATTTATTTTTTCTCCTTTTTTAAAGAAAGCTTTTATCATGAATTTAATGTTTTATTTTCTATTTTTTATTATTTAACACAAACATAGTATTCATGAGCAGTATAAAATATGATGTTGGTATGATTTAAAATTTTATACAAATTGTAGCATATCTTCACATATTCTGAAATATGCTTTCTCCACATATTATACTTTTGTATTATATCCATCTTGACATGAAATTTTTATTTTTTACTTGTTCTAAAGAAATCTGTTATATTCTATGTCACATTTTATTTATCCATTTCCTCGCTGGTCAGACATTTTCAAAAAGTATGCCACTTAATTGCACTTATTGAGTTAGCATTTATTTACAAAAGATTTTCTGTATAAATTCTTTGTATAATATGGTGATTTTAGTAAATAACTATATATTGTATACTTGAAAATTACTGAGTAGATTTTACATATTCTCATCACAAAAAATAAGTATGTGATGTAATGGATATGTTAATTAGCTTGATTTAACTATCCCACAACATATACCTATAGAAAAACACCATGTTGTACATAATATATACATATAATTTTTATTTGTTGATAAAGAAAAATGAATTTTCTGAACTAGTACTAGGTATAGGGTATCTGAATAAAATGGATTAATTTGATTAGTAAAGAACGTCTACCTATAGAAATTATGACCCGTTTTTAGAGTTTTTAAAAACAGAAAGACATGTAACCTGAAATGTTTACCAAAAATGTTTCTATTTTATTATGTTTCAAATGATTCTTAAAGATATTGTCAAATTTTATGTGTACACCTTGTATTTGAGTAGGATGGTTTTGGGGTTTGGCAGATACTAATTCTGCTATGGACAAGTATTAGTTATGGACTAATGCTTTCGTTTTCCCATGGTTCTAACTTATTAGAGCAATAGACACCAGAATGACATGGTGAAGAAGCATACTGGTATCTTTAAAAAAAAATCCCTCAGCGGGGCCCAGTGGCTCACGCCTGTAATCCCAGCACTTTCGGAGGCCAAGGTGGGCGGATCACGAGGTCAGGAGATCGAGACCATCCTGGCCAACACAGTGAAACCCCGTCTCTAATAAAAGTACAAAAAACTAGCCGGGCGTGGTGGTGGTCGCCTGTAGTCCCAGCTACTTGGGAGGCTGAGGCAGGAGAATGGCGTGAACCCAAGAGGCGGAGCTTGCAGTGAGCCGAGATCAGGCCACTGCACTCCAGCCTGGGCAACAGTACAAGACTCCGTCTCAAAAAAAAAAAAAAAATCCTTCAAATTACAAGGTATTTTGCGAACATGTTTGGGAATGTGGCTTGATCCTGAGGCTAAAAAGCCTTCTGCTACTCTCCCACTGGCTCCTCACACCTACATATCCCAAAGTGTACATCCTGTAAGTACATTTAGAGTACTAGAGATGTTGTATTTCTTTTCTAGCTCTAGTTCTGAATTTTCACTTATGGAAGCTATTAGTCATTGGGTCTGAACAGCTATGGCTTATAAAAATGAATCCACAGAACATATCCTGTAGCTAGTCAAAAACTGTGTTAGCAAATTACAGGATGTAACTAGTTATATAATTGTTTTAAGTTGAAATATAGCAGGTGTACTATTTTGTAGAGTGGACTAGATATTTTATTCAATGATCTATTTTATCACTTTGTCTTTCTTTTCTTTAAATCATAAATACACATAAAAATATGCATAAACTTGATGAATATTTAAACTGAATCAGAATGTCTAGTATCTTAATGCAAGATACAATATATAGTAATATATCCTCAAATCTGTAATTTTATAAAATTTGTTGCAATTATGAGTAGAGAGCCATTTTGAGTAATTATTTTAGTGTTGTAGAAATATTCCCATTAGGAACTTATATAAGACAAAATGTTAATATTCTTTCAGAACATAATGTATTTGCAAAGTGTGGAAGCACTTTCCATTATCCTTATACACAGGAGACCTAGGTAATAGCATTATGTAGATAATTTTACCTCAATAGAAATAATATAACCATAGACATTGATGATAAGAAAAGCTCAAGAAGTACTTTAGGCCATTAGCCTGAAAAATTGCTGCATATCTTAAACTTCTTGTGTCTGATCTAATTTGTCTGACTTTAATGGTTCCACTTTTAACAATTTCCAAAGAAAAGTTTTTGAATTTTTAATTGAGATATTTCTTATTTTACCTAAGGTAATAATCAGAAACTATATGATAGAAATTAGAAGCAATAGAATCTGTTAGGTGGCTGGCTTCAAGCTATTTGCTTTCTCTTCTAAACATTAGGTTTAGTCTCATATTATCAAGGATGTAACACCAACCAGCTGACCAAGTGGTCCTTCATGCATGCAGCCACACTTCCCTCGTCAACGTTAAAGAGATGGAGACACCTGTTTATGTGCCCAACACTCTAAGAGCCACGTCTGATTTCAATTAAAAGCAGATTTGGTTTCTATACCAATGTTTAACCGATGTTTCCATGGAAAGTCCCTAATGCTTGTTTCCTTTTTTAAAAAAATCTTTTAATTTTGAAATAATTATAGATTCACAGGGAGTTGCAGATAGTATGGACGGGTCCCACGCCCCCTTCCTGCAGTTTCCTCAATGACTACACCTTATGTAACAATAGCACATGTCAAAACCGGGAATTTGACACTGGTACAATGTTGCCATTTTATCACATATGAGTGAGATGTCCTTTTATCAGCATTGTGGATTTGTGTAAAAACCATCACAAGCAAGATAGAGGACTATCCCATCATCACAATAATCTCCTTTATGCTACCTCTTTATAGTGTTCATCCTCCTACTCCCCACAATCTCTAACCCTTGAGAACCACTAATTTGTTTTCCATATATATAACTTTTGTCATTTCTAGAATGTGTTATAAATGGAATCAATCACTCACCATACATCGTGGTTTAATGGAAAGTCCCTAGTTCCCGCTTCTCCCATTTTTATTTTTTTATTTTTTTCTTTAAAAGCAATTTATTTCTGATTACAAAATACAGGTGAGGAGCACGGGCGATGCCTGTAACCCCTTGGCTGTGCATCTTCCCAGTCTATTTCTGCTTCTAGAAATACCCTGTGTACAACAGCAAGCTTATGCTGTCCCCAAGTGCTTGCACATTCTAACAGCTGCAGAGTATATGACCAGGTGGAAAGTCCAACAGACGCCCCACTCAATCAGTCTTCTGGCTCCCTTTCGCTAATAGTAACTGGTTGCTCTTCCTATTGGTTATAGATAAATGACACCTGCACAATTCTCCGAGTGCTTTCAAGCAACTTCGGGAGGCAGTGACTAAGACCCTTTCCTTGCTCCCAGCTTCCTATGTCCCAGGCTGCCTGTGGCACCTGGACTGCTGCTGCCCCTGGGTCCCGTACATTCCAGGGCGACGATGGAGGAAGGGCAGGCCACGCATGAGGAATTAACAGTCTTTATTGGGCTCAGACCAGGAGTCCGTGGGTCTTGAGGACCTCTGTGTATTTGCCCGTTTTCTTCTCCACGTTCTTCTCAGCCTGTTTCCGTAGCCTCATGAGCTGTTTCTTCTTCCGGTAGTGGATCTTGGCTTTCTCTTTCCTCTTCTCCTCCAGGGTGGCTGTCACTGCCTGGTACTTCCAGCCAACCTCGTGAGCCAGTCGCCCCAGATAGGCAAACTTTCTTGTAGGTTTCAGACGCACAACCTTGAGGGCAGCAGGAACCACCATCCGCTTTTTCTTGTCGTAGGGCGGTGGGATGCCGTCAAACACCTTGAGGCGGTCCAGAGCAGCCTGGCCTCGCTTGGTCTTGTGGGGCAGCATACCTCGCACGGTCCGCCAGAAGATGCGGCTGGGGGGCCCGGAAGTGGTGGGGGCCTGGAAGTGGTAGGGGCCTCGGGAACGGTTGGTGTTCATCCGCTTGTGGAGGAAAGCCAGGTACTTCAATTTGTTTCCGTAGAAATTGCCAGAAATGTTGATGCCTTCGCAGCGTATGACCACCACCTTCCGGCCCAGCAGCACCTATTTAGCCACGATGGCCGCCAGGCGGCCCAGGAGATGGCCTCGACCATCAAGCACCAGGACCTGCACGTCCGCCATCTTCGGCAGCCGCTTGGGAAAAAGCGCGTGTTCCATTTTTAAAGCTATGTCTCACGTCTTCTCCATTTCACCCCAGGTACAGCTATTTTTAGCTCTGGCATTTTATAATATTAGCCAAAGAATCAAGTTCAAAAAAGTAAAATGACCTAGTCACTTTGCTAATTGATAGAAAAATTTTTTTGTGGACAAAAAACCCATTAACCTATTATAAATACATATATTATTGCTGTATTTCATTTCTATGGAGAGTTGGGCTATGTCTTCTTTCCAAGAACATGCCTCACTCATGACTGTATCTTCATACCTAACAGTGTTTGACATCTATCAGGTATTTAATAAATTTAGGGGGGAGGAAAAACGAATAAAGACCTTTTTACTTCTATTCAGGGCAAAGTTGATGGCTTATGAGATTCTGCATCTGTGCAAGAGGACATCTTGTGTTAACTGGCCATTGAGAAGAAAAGCAGATGATGGAAATGCTAGTAATGACTATCACCTGTTTACTTTGTGGTCCCTTCCTCCTCATTCTGCAGGTGCAGCTGCAGCCCAGCTGGAGACACAGACTTTCCCATTTGTAGCTGAGAAGTCCCTATTTGGTGGATCATGGGCTCCTTCCACTGGTTTTGGTGAGAACTCAGATACTTTTTTTTTTCAAAAAAATGTGTTTTATTCACATTATTATGGTAAAAATTCACTTCCATCAGCCTTGAATTAGCACACAAAAGCCTCTTAACATAATCTTAGGGCCCTAGGTACTAGGTTGGCTTCAGGGAAGAAAGGAACCTGACTGCTCTATAAATAAAACACAAAACAACAGACTCAGTTTGGATGAAATGAGAAAGGACTGTGGATTCCATCTCTAGATCAAGTCTTCAAAAGTCATTCCCCCATAAGCAAACAACTGGCGAACAGACAAGCTAAGAGAATATACTTGTTGCCTGGTTTTCATTTCATCTTCATAACAAAGTTTTATGAACTGTTCAAGTTGTCTCTGACCTAGCTCCCTTCTGCTGCAGCTGGAGACAGCAGAGAGCAGAATTATTTGGAAGCCTTCATGGGCTGCAGCAGTGATGAAGGGCATTCTCATACTACGGTGACCTAAGCTATCACAGTCCCTGGCACAATGATCATGGGTACAACTAGTCCAATCTTAGCTATAGGTATCTTTTTCCAGGCAGTCTGTGGACAACACCCTCTTCCAGTTCGGTCACCTCCCCTTCTGAGGCTCTCAAGGTTCCTCTAATGTCCTCTGACTACCCAACACAGATTCCACCTCCGCTCAACCCTCTTGCTATACCTATCCATTTTTCTTTCTTTATGATGATTATTTTTTATTACACTTTAAGTTCTGGGATACATGTGCAGAACGTGCAGGTTTGTTACATAGGTATACATGTGCCATGGTGGTTTGCTGCACCCATCAACTCGTCATCTGGGTTTTAAGCCCCACATGCATTAGGTATTTGTCCTAATGCTCTCCCTCTCCTTGACTCCCCCACCCCCTGACAGGCCCCGGTGTGTGATGCTCCCCTCCCTGTGTCCATGTGTTCTCATTGGAGAACTCAGACACTCTTCTGGGGCATCTATGAGGGGTGCTATCCACCTCTATGGGGCATGAAGTTTCTCCTTTAGCCAATGACCTCAGGAGGTCTTGGTGCTCAACTTTTCTCACTGGTCATTTAGGTTAGTTCATCTTGGTTGCCAAATATGAGCTATTGCCTTAGCTTAATAAGCTTTATGGGAGTATTTTTAAGATTATATAATAAAAGTATACTCTATATGGTAGAAATAAGAGACTCTTAGACTAGGTGTTTTGTTTTCTGCTCTCTGATAATCTTTCACTAGATCTTCTGGATATCTTCCCAGGTCCAAATCACAGTCAGTTTCTGGGAAGGCAGCCAGCAAAAGCTGACCAAAGGCCATCAAAACAGAGAAATATTTATTAAGAAAATGACTAATTGTAAAATTAGTTTTCTCAAGTCCCTCCCCTCAGCACTAATGACTATCCCCACCCATTGTATCGACATATTTGTCGGCCTCAAAATATGGGAGGATGGGAATATGTGGTAGGAACGTGGTTAGATTGTGGGATTTTTACTCACTTTTTAGGTTATGGAGCATCACTAAAAGCTTTGCATTGGTGAAGTGCTACCTGAGTAGTGCTTTAGGGAAGGTTAATGCATTGAGGAGCAACATGGAGGAGAGGAAGAGTACAGGTGGGCGGGCAAGTGGGTCACCTGGGCTCAAGCTAGCCAGTGAATGGAAATGTGTATGGGTCACAACACAAGTGAAATCCATTTGTCAAATGCCTTTAAAAATCTTACTGTGTTCACACATTAAATATTCATAACGACTATGTGAGTTAGGGTAGGTTTTGAAGTTGAGAAAACAAAGGATGAGAGAGCAGGTGACTTGGTCTTGGCTACACTAGTGAGAAAGTAGAACAGGGCTAAATAGAGTACAGTGGGTCACTAATCATTGTTGATTTGTTCTATTTCTCTTATTAAAGCCTGACCAGTGAGCTGACCAGTGAAGGGTCACCATGTTGGCCAAGGAAGAGTGAAACAAGGTGCCTTGGGTAGGGGCTGAATCCTATAGAATTAGGATATTCCTGAAAGGTACAAAAGAGGCCTTTTGTTAAGGGATATCTTTTGACCCAACAGGTGTAAAGACCCTTTCAGGTATTCAGGTAAAATAGATAGTATTTCTGAAGTTATCATTAGGAACTTTACCCGATTTTATAGTGAGCCAGGTAAAAATGCATGATCCTTAATACTGTATAAATTGGCCAATGGCTCTATGGATGCATGAGTAAGGTATGTTTTGAAAGCGTTGCTGGCATCTACACAGACTTGTCAATTAAAAATCTACCCAGAGTAGGCCAAGCATAAAAAACCTCATTTCAATTTATGCCCTATTTCTGTTAATAACAGTAGCTACTGAGACCCTCTTATAAAAGGCTACAATGTTAATTTAGCAAAATGATTCCAATTGACCCATATGAGACATTTTTCCATCTGTTATGTGAATGCTGGCAACATAATAGATGTCTTAATTTAATGAGCATATTATACTAATTGAAATAAAGACCTAGGGGTGTAGAGGAGCGGAGTAACATTTGCTAGTTACCACCAAAGTATTAAATTCCTGATACAGATGATCACTTTTACTATTATAGTATTAAAGGCAAGATATTAATTTGAAAGAAAAAATAACACTTTCTGAGAGATGAATGACAACTAAATGGAATTGATTTAAAAATAATTTTATAATTATTAAAAAACAAAAAAACTTAAAAAATCGAATGCCACTGAAACAAAAATAAAAACAAAAAGTTAAATAAATTTAAGTAAGTATATTAATTTTAGAATAATATAGACCTGGAAGCCTGAAACTCAATAAATATCATAAACAATGTTAAAATAAAAATCTATATCTTAGAATTATCCATTTGGTAGAAATGAGAAACTTTGGATATCATCTGGCTCTATCCTGTCTTGACAAATATGCATTTAAAAAGTATTTCTGAGTACCTACTGTGTGCCAGGAACTCTGCTAATAACTGAGAATGCAGTAATATGAAAGCAGTAATTTCCCCTGCCTTCATAGACCTTATAGTTTATCAAACCTTAATAAAATTATCATATAATCATAAATAGAAAGTAATAAAATATAAATATAAAATTTCAAGTATTGAAAGCCAAGCAGATAATGAAAGGAACTGAACTGCAAAAAGACTAATTTTATAACTGGTCATTTTCATAATAAATATTTCTCTAATTTAGGTCAGAGAAGTACTCCCAGAAGGAGCAATATTTAGATAGAGATCAGAAGGCTGAGAAGGATCAACTAATTAACATAGGAGGAGAATATTGAGAACATTCCGGGTAAAGAGCACCAGATCTGTGGCAAGAAGGAGCTTGGCAGGCTTAGGGACCTGAAAGAAAGCCACTCTCCTGGAACCTAAGGAATGAGGAAGTACAATTTGCATGTGAATTTGCGTGATGGGAGGGACCAGAAAACATGGAACCTCATGGAAGACACTGTCTGGAAGGTATTTGATGGTATTTTGCTACCCCAAAATACCATTCCAGAAAACATTTTGCTACCCCAAAATACCATTCCAGAAAACATGGAACCTCATAGAAGACACTGTCTGGAAGGTATTTGAAGGTATTATGCTACCCCAAAATACCATCAAGTTTATCAGAATGGAAACATTGGTGAGCTTGGAGCTATTTGGTTGAGTGGTGGGAATGGAAGTCATACTGGAGTGGGTGGGGAGTGAGAGGTAGGTGAGAAAATGAAATCAGTGGGTGAAGGCAAATTTTTAAAGAGATTTGCATTTGAAGAGTGAAAAAGAGACAGGAAAGTAGTTGGGGAATGAGAGCTTGAGTTTAACTTTCTTTTTAGGATGAGAGAAATGTGAGCCTGTTTAGAAGTCAGTAGGAGAGGTTAAATATACAAAAGGAGGAAGATATAGATAATAGCACAAATTAATGAGAGGATGAGAAAATAACAGGATCCAAGGCACAGGTGGATGGAATAGTTTTTTGATAGTCTCCTATGTTTAACATAGGTATGAGAAGAGAAAGCAAAGGAGACCAACTGGAGCTAGACTTTTGCTAAATGGGTGCAAAGACAAAGGGAGAAAAGGTTTCACGGCTCAGAAAATAAAGTACTAAATTTATGGCTCATGGATTCTATAGAAGTGATGAATGGGGAGGTCTGATGGGCTAAGAGATGTTAGAGGTGTTGATAGACCAGACTTTTACCTTATCAGCTGGTATCTTTATTTTCTTGTAGCTTCAGCTGGCCTCAAACAAATGGACCATTTTCACTGGCTTTTAAACATACACACATCTCTTCCATATTAAAGAGTTCTCATAAATATATTAGAAGTTAGTCTAGAAATGATATAGTTTTGTGATAAAAAATCGGGAGCCTTGATTTAGGGATTTTGGAGGCAGAGCAGTTATGGGTTGGTAGAGTATGGCCATAGTTGCAGATGACTTAAGTGGAAGATAGAGAACATCTTTAGAAGAGGGAAAATGTCTTTAGAGACAAAGATATTAAGGGGTTTGGGTAAAAATAAAACTCCTTGATGGGCCAGTGCCACTAAGGATAAGGACCTAAACTCTGTGTGAATGGAATGCCTGACAGCATAAAATCAGTGGTGAGAATCAACCAGGAGAGAGACGGTGGGCGTGGCTGCATAGCAGGAGCTGCAAAGGGACATGTTTTATTTACTTACTTTTAAAGAAAATCTTTTCAGTTTCAGAGTTTACCTAATTAGAAGATATGGGTGTGTGAAATAAATGCCATAAGAAGGAAAAGAAAGATGGGGTGAAAAGACATCAAGAAGCATATAGAGGAATCTACACCTAACAAGTTCTATGCAGAAAGAGACATTATCTCTTCCCTTCCCACTTCATTGAACAGCCGAGCATCTCTTGTAGCCAAAGGATGAAACCAGTTTTTCACAAAGATTTGTCTTGTTGCTTGAAAACAGAGTAGATTAAGAATGCTTGATCATAGCTGTACACCATGGAACCCTTTTGAAATATGTAGGCTTCATTAAGTACTCAAGCCCTAGTTGAGGGGCCCAGCCACTTAGGTGAACTTTGAAGATCCCTTTGCCCTCCTCTGCTGTCTTCTCTTGAACTTTCAGAAGAGTAGTGTCTTTCTTAAACCTCTATCCCCTGGTCCTTCTCAGTCATCCAGCTGAATTTTGGGGAAGAAGACACAAGCAGAAGATGTGAACTTTGGCTCTTATTTCATCCTCACACCAAAAGCTTCACAATCTTGTATAACAGATTCATTGTGAACCCTTGACGACTGTATTTGTCCCTTGATACAGATTTGATATTTTGTACTGGGTAAGGATAAGGTGATGGTAGAGATCTAAATGAGTGTGGAGAAACTTGAACTCCCGTAGGGAGGCAGAGGGTCGCCAGGAAAAATTTTGGCATTTGCCAGCCAATCACATGTATGGTTTTTATTTTGAGAAACTAAGATTTTCAAAAGCTATTACTATTTATTCCTTAAAATAAGATGCAGAATTATTTGGCTTAGAGTTCCTTTGGATGAATTACGAAGTAGATGAATGATATTTAGTTAATTCTAGCTTCAGCAGCAGAGCTCTGGGGACACACATAGCCCCCTTTTACTCCCCTCTCGGCGGTATAATCTCCCACACATATTATAAGTGGACACATTGAGATTGATAAGCCACATTTAATGTGCAAGTTCCACCTCTCTCCTTCAGATAACATTTGTAGTTTATTTTGGTTTTATGATGATAATTTAATGTTTATCTGTTGCAGCAAGAATTCAAGGGTGATTGCCATTTTATAATGTAAGTAGGCTGTTTCATGTACTATTGTTTTATGTTTATCCTATTTCAAACAATTTTATTTTTGTTCTTTTTTCATAGAAATCCATTTTTTTCCATCTATGGGATAAAAATCTCTTGATAGCATCCTAATAGCCCAAATTAGCATCTTTTGCATTGGAATTTTAGCCTAAAACTCTGATTATAAACAAAATAAAACAAACACTCTGCCAATTATTAAGCATTTCTGTGTTTCAGAGATTCTATGAAATATTGCCATACATTAAAATTTTTAATCTTTACAACAGCTATGTGAAGTAGGTGTTATTCATAATTTACATCTCAGAAAAGTAAGTCTTTGAGTGGCTACATTGCTCAAAACATCTTGGCTGATAAATGTCAGAAACAGGATAACACCCCAAGACATAGTGAAGACTCAATTTCATTTTTTAACCACCCTTCTAAATTTCTGGGGGAAGTGGGGTACCATTTTAACTCTTTAATTGCTAGATTTTCATTCAAATGTTATTTGTTCACTGAATTTACCTAACTTCACTACATTCACAGCCTATTTAAGATTTTTTTTTAAACAATTTCAACTTTTATTTTAGGGGGTATATGTACAGGTTTGTTACATGGGTATATTACATGATGCTGAGGTTTGGGGGATGGATCCCATCACCCAGATAGTGAGCATCATACCCAATAGGCAGTTTTTCAACCTGCCCTCCACCCTTTCCTCTCTACTAGTCTGCAGTGTCTATTGTTCTTATCTTTATGTCCATGTGTATTCAATGTTTAGCTCCTACTTATATGTGAGAACATGTATTTGGTTTTCTGTTTCTGCATTAATTCTCTTAGGATTATGGCCTGCAGCTGCATCTATGTGTCTGCAAAGACATGAATTCATTCTTTTTAATGGCTGCATAGTATTTTATGGTGTGTACGTACCACATTTTCTTTATCAAATCCATCACTGATGGGTGCCTAGGTTGATCCCATGTCTTCATTTTGAATACAGCAGCAATGAACATGCAAATGTATGTGTCTTTTTGGTAGAACAATTTATTTTACTTTGGATATATACCCAGTCATGGGATTGCTGGGTCAAATGGTAGCTGTTTTAAGTTCTTTGAGAAATCTCCAAACTGCTTTCCACAGTGGCTGAACTAATTTACATTCCCACCAATAGGTATAAGCATTCTCTTTTCTCTGCAGCCTCACCAGCATCTGTTGTTTTTGATCTTTTAGTAATAGCCATTCTGACTGGTGTGAGATGGTGTCTCAGTGCGAATCTCAAAGAATTGCATTTCTTTGGTGATATTGAGCATTTTTTATACATTTGTTGGCCATGTGTATGTCTTTTTTTTGAGAAGTGTCTGTTGATGTTCTTTGCTTTGCCCATTTTTTAATGGGATTATTTGCTTGTTTGCTTGTTGATTTAAGTTCCTTATATATCCTGGATATCAGAACTTCATTGAATGCACAGTTTGCAAACATTTTCTCCTATTCTGTAGGTTGTCTGTTTATTGATAATTTCTTTTGCTGTGCAGAAGCTCTTTAGTTTCATTAGGTCCCTCTTGTTAATTTTTGCTTTTGTTGCTATTGTTTTTGTGGACTTAGCGAAACATTTTTGTGCCAAGGATGATGTTGAAAAGAGTATTTTCTAGGTTTTCTTCCAGATTTTTATAATTTGAGGTTTTACGTTTAAATCTTTAATCCATCTTGAGTTAATTTTTGTATATGGTGTAAGAGAGAGGTCCAGTTTCAGTCTTCTGCATATGGATAGCTAGTTATACCAGCACTGTTTATTGAATAAGGAGTCATTTCCCCATTGCTTGTTTTTGTTGACTTTGTCAAAGATCAGATGGTTGTGGATATGCAGCTTTATTTCTGGATTCTCTATTCTGTTCTGCTGGTCTGTGTGTATTTTTTGTACCATGCTGTTTTGGTTACTGTAGCCTTAGAGTATAATTTGTAGTCAAGTAATGTGATGCCTTCAACTTTATTGTTTTTGCTAAAGATTGCTTTGGCTATTCAGGTTCTTTTTTGATTCTGTATGAATTTTTGGTTTGTTTTTGAATTGAATTCTGTGAAAATTGACTTTGGGAGCTTGATAGGAATATTGTTGTATCTGTAAGTTGCTTTGGACAATATGGGCATTCTAACAGGATTGACTTTTCCAATTCACGAGCATGGGATATTTTTCCATTTATTTGTGTTATCTCTGATTCTTTTCAGCAGTTTTTTGTAGTTCTCCTTGTAGGGATCTTTCACCACCTTGGTTACCTGTATTCCTAGATGTTTCTTTTTTTGTGTGGCTGTTGTAAATGGGATTGTGTTTTTGATTTGACTCTGTTTAAACATTATTGGTGTATAGAAATGCTACTAATTTTTGTACATTGATTTTGTATCCTTAAACCTTACTGAAGTCATCTATCAGTTCTAGGAGCCTTTTGGCAGAGTCTTTGGGGTTTTCTAGGTATAGAATTATATCATCAGTGAAGAAAGATAGTTTGATTTCTTCTTTTCCTATTTGGATGCCTTTTATTTCTTTCTCTTGCCTGATTGCTCTGGCTAGGACATCTTATTTTTGTTCTTTTGATGTCATGTCTTTTTGATTTGTGTGTGCATGCGTGTGTGAAGGATGTGGAGGAGGGGTCAGAATGTATAGTCAATGTGCTCCTACACCCATGCTTTTTGTATTTCTGGTTGAACAGATCTGCAGTGGTGTGATTACTATAGAAAATTCATCTTGATGCTTTTTACCCATGGACCAAATATCTCTAGTTTTGCTTTATCAGTCAAAAATAAAGCTTTATCATGGGCTTTTCAGGGAGATATTTCTGAGATTTGGTCCTTCACCTGCAACCTGCTAGTTTTCTGACACTAACATGATGACTTACTCTTTCTGAATCTCATCTTTCTTCTTCATAAAATGGTAAAGATTCTACCTTCATCCTACATTTTTTGAGAGCGTTACGTGAGATATGTATCTGGGACATGTACACAATGTCCAACACATATTGGTTGCTCAGTGGATGTTTGTTCTTTTCCCTATACTGGAATAATACAATTAAAAAGCTTCAACAAATTGCTTGTCACTTTTATGATACACTAGAAAGAGGAAATACCTATAGTTTTTTATAAAAGTTATAATAGGAGGAGGAATTTCTTTGTGTTAATCCAATCATTCTATTCACACTTGTTCTTAAAACTTCATGATTTATTTCAGCAGGAATTTTTTTTAGTATCCTTTATTGTGATTTCATACTGTTGGATCTTCAATGCTGCTAACATTTATTCAGGGAATAAAGCTAAGTATTTCTTCAGTAACATCAAAAAGGAAGCATTTTGGGAGGCAGTTTTATTTTTAAAAGTATATTTTTTTTTGCAAGAAAAAGGGCATATATATGTGCATCTGTGTTTATACACTCCATACCATTTAAACAGACCTCAGGGATAATAATGTTTCTAAAAGCTCTTTTGAAAATGGCACACATACTTGGTTATTTTAGGGAGTTTTTTTTTTTTTTTTGAGGAAGAAGGGGGCTAGTTTCCTCTCTCCTAATAAAAGTTAAAATAAGCTGTTTAGAATTTTATTAAAATATCACATGATATTGTCTAAGAAATTTGGGATTTCAGAGTCATTGTGACATGGTGGATTGAATGATTAAATTCTAGCTATTTTTAAATAACATAAATTAAGGATTTTTTGGGGATAAAGAAAAGATCAGATGTTTTCTTTGTATTTCAAGACTTCAATAAGCACACATTTTTATTCAGTTTCTTCCCCTTCTCTAAGCTTACATATTCCTTCAAGATAAAATTGCCCTGTTGTCAGGTTTTATCCCCTAGTATTCTTATGTAAACCTTAGGTATTCCTTGATAAGGTTGGCTATTTTTCGGGAAACCCACTGAATTCAGGGTGAGTAGTCATGAACTTTGAGGATGAATATAAAAGCAGGCTTACCATGAATTTCTGTTTTGTTTTTACTATTCCATGCAACACATGGAAATTAATCACTGTTTTCTCTTTTCCATGACAATACCTTATCTAAATTTATACTAAAATATTCTAGAGTGCTTCTGAGACAGTTAAGATATTTTTAGCTAGCTAGAGTTCAAAGAAAGCAATGACAAAGCCTCTAAATGTAATAGTATGTAGAAGATTGATAGAAATGGTTCACACTAGATATTGTTGACCATATTATTTCATATAATCTTTTCAACACCACTGCCAGGATCAGGATTATTATCACTGCATCGATAAAAATGAGAAAGTCAGTACTATGTGACCAAGAAAGCTGTCACATCACTGTGTTCTCCACTGCTGTTGAGCTCACCTACAACCTTAAGAAACTAAACAGCACATAAAAAGCTTGCTTCCGGTCAGAACATTGCATAAAACACGTTCAAAGGTCTATAGAGTGGTGCCAAGGAGCTACATTCCAAGAAAATATCAGTTAGGGTAAAATTATTGGTTGTTTTTTTTTTCCTGTTCTTGGCTCTCGTTTCCTCCCCCAGGTTATGTAAATAGATCTTGGACTATGGTTTTGTTCACTATAGGCTTGCACCATATATTTATCATCTATAATTAAACTTGTAAAGCAATTTTATTATAAGTTCCTGCAACCTAACAGGAGGCCAGTGGGTCAACATGGGCAGCACTGGAGAGCTTGTTAGAAAGGCAGAATTTCAAGCCCCACCCTAGACATTTTTGTTTGTTTGTTTTTGTTTTAGATGGAGTTGCCCAGGCTGGAGTGCAGTGGCGCGATCTTGGCTCACTGCAACCTCTGCCTCCCGGGTTCAAGTGATTCTCCTGCTTCAGCCTCCAGAGTAGCTGGGACTATAGGCACCCGCCACCACGCCTGGCTGATTTTTATATTTTTAGTAGAGACAGGGTTTCACCATATTGGCCAGGCTGGTCTCCAACTCCTGACCTTGTGATCGGCCTCCCTCAGCCTCCCAAAGCGCTGGGATTACAGACGTGAGCCACCACGCCCGGCCAGAAAGTGCATTTTAAGGAGATCCCTGGGTACTTGGAATGCACTATTTTCAGCCAGTATCTCAAAGTAAGGATGGACACACCCAGGGTGGTGCAAAGTAGTCCATTTTGGTACACTTCAAATTTTATTTAAGAAAGGAATTCCATTTATGGATATTTACAATACTGACTGACTCTGGCGCCCTCCTGTGGTTCTCTATGAGGTAGTCAGGATACTCGAGATGTCCTGAGAGGTCCTCAGCCGTCTGTGAGGTCCACAGCCCCACAGCTGTGGCTTCCACTTGTTCATTTGCTTTCTGTGTAGTGTAATAAAGTGCAATTTCTTTGGGCCTCTTTAAGTAGAAATATCCAGTTTTGCCTTAATAAATCCTCTGCATATGGACAAACTTTAAAACATTCTCCCACACATTAGAAAAAAAGTCACACTAAATGCGGGTAGAGATGATCAAGGACATTTTTAGGGCTGTTAATTCCAGTCCAAGTAGAAGCTCTTGGTAAGCCAATTATGTCATTAGACAAAACCCAGACCACACAATGATCTAATCAGATCTTATAATAAGTCAATAAATTAGGACTCATCATGATTATTGAAATATGGATTTACATTCATTGCCATTAGCAGTGAATGAACCATCCCCTAAGTGCGTATTTGCATATTTTACATATTATAGCTTTGTGAAGTATCCTTCTCAATTTCGACAGACATTAAAATCAGTGTAAAAATAAACTGAACTTAGAACTGCATCTATGAATAACTGGGTCTCAAAGTATTAGAGCAACCAAAACGAATCACATAGTTCTCACTAAGATAATATTGAATCAATATGAATTATTTTCTCATATGATAAAATTAATAAGTATTTTCAACAATTTTTAGTTGAAAACAGATTTCTATGCCGTTAATAAATAAAATTAATTTAAAATACAGTTTTTTCGTTATCAAAAATTCCAAGGTTTGTTTCACCATGTATATATTAATTCAACAATGACAGCATGTAAATATGAATTATATATGTATTTCTGTATACCCCCATACACATATACAAACATATATGCTTAGAAACTTTGCAGATAGAGGTGGAATATATATATATATTTATATGTATATTTATATATATATTTATATGTATATATATTTATATGTATATTTATATATATTTATATATTTACATATATTTATAAAAGAAATTCCTCCTCTTTAAACTCTGGAATAAAATCAAATATATTTTTTCTCCTCAAAGAACCTACAAAATAGTGAATCAAGGCAAGTAACAAAATACTTGTTTTTCAGTAGTAACCCTGGGAAACAGCATAAATGGAGACATTCATAATGAGACAAATTACTCTTGAAAAGATTTTGTTAAATTTAAAAAATAATTTAAATACTGAGTTAATAGATCATATAATTTTCCTTGTTTTTAGAATTTTAAAAATTGAGCTCAAAGAATTAGTATTCTTTTTTTCTGTTTTTATTTATTTATTTTTTATACTTTAAGTTCTGGGATACATGTGCAGAACATGCAGGTTTGTTACATAGGTATACACGTGCCATGGTGGTTTGCTGCACCCATCAACCCATCATCTACGTTAGGTATTTCTTCTAATGCTATCCCTCCCCTAGACCCCCACCTCCCGACAGGCCCCGGTATGTGATGTTCCCCTCCCTGTGTCAACGTGTTCTCATTGTTCAACTCCCACTTAGAAGTGAGAACATGCGGTGTTTGGTTTTCTGTTCCTGTGTTAGTTTGCTGAGAATGATGATTTCCAGCTTTATCCATGTGCCTGCAAAGAACATGAACTCATCCTTTTTTATGGCTGCATAGTATTCCATGGTGTATATGTGCCACATTTGCTTTAGCCAATTTACCATTGATGGGCATTTGGGTTGGTTCCAAGACTTTGCTGTTGTGAATAATGCTGCAATAAACATACATGTGCATGTGTCTTTATAGTAGAATGATTTATAATCCTTTGGGTATATATCCAGTAATGGGATTGCTGGGTCAAATGATATTTCTGGTTCTAGATCTTTGAGGAATTGCCACACTGTCTTCCACAATGGTTAAACTAATTTACACTCCCACCAACAGTGTAAAAGCATTCCTATTTCTCCACATCCTCTCCAGCATCTGTTGTTTCCTGACTTCTTAATGATCGCCATTCTAACTGGTGTGAGATGGTATCTCATTGTGGTTTTGATTTGCATTTTTCTAATGACCAGTCATGATGAGCTTTTTTCATGTTTGTTGGCCACATAAATGCCTTCTTTTGAGAAGTGTCTGTTTATATCCTTTGCCCACTTTTGGATGGAGTTGTTTTTTTTCTTGTATATTTGTTGAAGTTCCTTTTAGATTCTGGATATTAGCCCTTTGTCAGGTGGATAGATTGCAAAAATTCTCTCCCATTCTGTAGGTTGCCTGTTCACTCTGATGATAGCTTCTTATGCTTTGCAGAAGCTCTTTACTTTAATTAGATCCCATATGTCAATTTTGGCTTTTGTTGCCATTGCTTTTGGTGTTTTAGTCATGAAGTCTTTGCCCATGCCTGTGTCTTGAATGGTATTGCCTAGGTTTTCTTCTAGGGTTTTTATGGTTTTAGGTCTTATGTTTAAGTCTTTAATCCATCTCGAGTTAGTTTTTGTATAAGGTGTATGGAAGGGGTCCAGTTTCAGTTTTCTGCGTATGACTAGCCAGTTTTCCCAACATCATTTATTAAATAGGGAATCCTTTCCCCATTGCTTCTTTTTGTCAGATTTGTCAAAGATCAGATGGTTGTAGATTTGCAGTGTTATTTCTGAGGCCTCTGTTCTGTTCCATTGGTTTATATATCTGTTTTGGTACTAGTACCATGCTGTTTTGGTTACTGTAGCCTTGTAGTATAGTTTGTAGTCGGGTAGCATGATGCCTCCAGCTTTGGTCTTTTTGCTTAGAATTGTCTTGGCCATATGGCCTCTTTTTTGGCTCCATATGAAATTTAAAGTAGATTTTTCTAATTCTGTGAAGAAAGTCAATGGTAGCTTGATAGGGATAGCATTGAATCTATAAGTTACTTTGGGGTAAAAAATGTTAAGGGCAGCCAGAGAGAAAGGTCTGGTTATCCACAAAGGGAAGCCCATCAAACTAACAGTGGATCTCTCTGCAGAAACCCTACAAGCCAGAAGAGAGTGGGGGCCAATATTCAACATTCTTAAAGAAAAGAATTCTCAACCCAGTATTTCATATCCAGCCAAATGAAGCTTCAGAAGCAAAGGAAAGATAAAATCCTGTACAGACAAGAAATGCTGAGAGATTCTGTTACCACCAGGCCTGCCTTACAAGAGCATTTGAAAAAAACACTTACTATGGAAAGGAAAAACCGGTACCAGCCACTGCAAAAACATACCAAATTGTAAAGACCATTGACACTATGAAGAAACTGCATCAACTAATCGTCAAAATAACCAGCTAGCATCATAATGACAGGATCAAATTGACACATAACAATATTAACCTTAAATGTAAATGGGCTAAATGCCCCAATTAGAAGACACAGACAGGCAAATTGGATAAAGAGTCAAGACCCACTGGTGTGCTCTATTCAGGAGACCCATCTCACATGCAAAGACACATATAGGCTCAAAATAAAGGGATGGAGGGCCTCTTCAAGGAGAACTACAAGAATTAGTATTCTAAAAATGTCTTATATATATAGCCCTACAATATGTCAAAGTATTTTCTCTATTTTATCTCATTTTAAGTCTGATTATCATAGAAATCCTATGAGTAGTTAGGGAGAAATCTGGTCATGGTTTAAAGAAAAATTGGAATATAAGCAAAGCAAATGGAAAGCAAAGAAAAGCAGGGGTTGCAAGCCTAGTCTCTAATAAAACAGACTTTAAATCAACAAAGATAAAAAAAGACAAAGAAGGACATTACATAATGGTAAAAGGATCAATGCCAACAAGAAGAGCTAACTATCCTAAATATATATGCACCCAATACAGGAGCACCCAGATTCATAAAGCAAGTTCTTAGAGACCTACAAAGACACTTAGACTCCCACACAATAATAGTGGGAGACTTTAATACCCCACTATCAATATTAGACAGATCAATGAGACAAAATTAACAAGGATATTCAGGGCTTGAACTCAGCTCTGGACCAAGTGGACCTAATAGACATCTACAGAACTCTCCACCCTAAATCAACAGAATATACATTCTTCTCAGCAACATATTACACTTATTCTAAAATTGACCACATAATTGGAAGTAAAACACTCCTCAGCAAATGCAAAAGAACAGCAGTCAAAATAAACAGTCTGTCAGACCACAGTGCGATTAAATTAAACTCAGGATTAAGAAACTCACTCAAAACCACACAACTACATGGAAACTGAATAACCTGCTCCTGAATGATTACTGGGTAAATAACAAAATTAAGGCAGAAATAAATAAGTTCTTTGAAACTAATGAGAATAAAAACACAATGTACCAGAATCTCTGGAACACAGCTAAAGCAGGTGCGTAGAGGAAAATTTATGGCACTAAATGCCCACAGGAGAAAGTGGGAAAGATCTAAAATTGATACCCTAGCATCACAATTAAAAGAACTAGAGAAGCAAGAGCAAACTAATCCAAAAGCTAGCAGAAGACAAGAAATAACTAAGATCAGAGCAGAACTGAAGAAGATAGAGACACGAAAAACCCTTCAAAAAACCCATGAATCCAGGGGCTGTTTTTTGAAAAGATTAACAAAATAGATAAAATGCTAGCCAGATTAATAAAGAAGAAAAGAGAGAAGAATCAAATAGACACAATAAAAAATGATAAAGGGGCTATCACCACTGATCCCACAGAAATACAAACTACCATCAGAGAATACTATAAACACCTCTATGTAAATAAACTTGAAAATCTAGAAAAAATGGATAAATTCCTGGACACATACACCCTCCAAAGACTAAACCAGGAGGAAGTTGAATCCCTGGAATAGACCAATAACAAATTCTGAAATTGAGGCAGCAATTAACAGCCTGTCAACCAAAAAAGGCCCAGGACAGACAGATTCACAGCTGAAATCTACCAAAGGTACAGAAAGGAGCTGGTACCATTCCTTCTGAAACAATTCCAAACAATAGAAAAAGAGGGACTCCTCCCTAACTCATTTTATGAGACTAGTATCATCCTGATACCAAACCTGGCAGAGACACAACAAAAGTAGAAAATTTCAGGCCAATATCTTTGATGAACATTGATGCAAAAATCCTTAAGCTGATAAGCAACTTCAGCAAAGTCGCAGGATACAAAATCAATGTGCAAAAATCACAAACATTTCCATACACCAATAATGGACAAACAGGGAGCCAAATCATGAAGGAACTCCCATTCACAATTGCTACAAAGACAATAAAATAACTAGGAATACAATTTACAAGGGATGTGAAGGACCTCTTCAAGGAGAACTATAAAAATTAGTATTCTAAAAATGTCATATATATAGCTCTACA
Source organism: Pongo abelii (assembly GCF_028885655.2). Taxonomy (NCBI): domain Eukaryota; kingdom Metazoa; phylum Chordata; class Mammalia; order Primates; family Hominidae; genus Pongo; species Pongo abelii. The sequence continues at coordinate 35,485,520 of NC_072007.2, read as the reverse complement.
ACATGTCAAAGTGTTTTCTCTATTTTGTCTCATTTTAGGTCTGATTATCACAGAAATCCTATGAGTAGTTAGGGAGAAATCTGGTCAGTGCTTAAAGAAGAAAAATTGATATATGAGAAGGTTACTTACTAAGTCTCATATGTTTAATAAAAGGACGTACATTCAAGTCTTAAGAAAACCATTTTCTCCTTTCTATTTTCCATTAAGTTTCTGAATTGTTTAAATTACATTGATGTCATATTTGGGTGATGGTCACAAAATTAGTATCCTGAAATTTGTTGCAACTTGTGTTTTCAAAGTAATGTTTTTGTGATAAGACATCAAAATGATCGATTGTAATTATTTTTACACTTGTGTGATTTTATATCGTAATTAGTCTAACTTCCTTTTAATGTCTTAAAATATTTCCCCAACAGTTACATTTGTTAGAATGGCTATGTCAACATACATTTTTGGGTCTGTATTTTCCTACTGGACTGCTGACGTCCTCAGCTCTCCAGGATATAACTTCCAAGTTTCAGAAACTTCTCCCTTCATGAGTCATAGAATTGTTAGGCTGGGAAAATCTTGGAGAGAATATCTGATTCTAGTTCCTCCCTTTCCTCCACAGTCTATGGAGCAAAGCAAATTCTTCAAAATGATGAATATTGTACATACTCTTCTTATTTCTGAAATTTGCTGGGCACCAACAGCCCTTCTCTTCTTTCTGGCCACTCAGCAAGGCTGTATTTTCCAGCCTCCCTTGCAGTTAGTGTGTGATTTGACTGAGTTCTTCATGGAATGAGAGTGGAAGGACTGTGCCTCCAGGCTGAGGCCATTATCTCAGTAGGTGTGGCCTCCATATCTTTTTCCTTCTACCACTTAACTCGCAACATGGCGGAACAGCTGACATGATGCGGGCAATGAAAATTCCCTAGATGATGGCAGGATCCGAGATGGAGGAATTCCGGTGCTCAGGATCCCTGCAGAGGAGAGCTGCCTGCCAGCCGGGAACACCTGCCTAGACTATTACAGAGCAAGAAATATAGACACCACGTCGGTTTATTTGTTATAGCCATTGAGCCTATATTAACAGTGTGTTTTAGTACATTATATTTAATGCAGTATGCTTAAGGCCATATGTTTTAATTTGAATTATTTTAAGTAGGTTCTTTCAAATTTCACAATCTATGATTGCGTGTCACTGTTGACCTTGCTTCGTGACTTTTTTTAGTTTCTGGGCTGTGACTTCTGGTTCATACACTGGTGGGCAAACCCATATTTAAATCTTATTTCCCATCACAGTTGATAGGAAAGCCTCTCTCTCACAGCTTTTGTCTGCCTGCTTATGGTTTTCTGCTAGGCTTGCTTAATGTACTGATTTGCACAGTAGGATAAGCTAGAGAACATATTTTAAATCTGAAAGTGTATATTCTGCTGAACATAGCAAACATTGTGAAAAAACACTAAAATGTGCAAAATCTGTCAATTCTCCACCCCCCTGCATTGTAAAGGCTCTCATTCAAAACTCAAAAATGGCAGAATACAGATTGTGTTCACGAAAAGTTGTCTTCCTGTGTACTACACATAATACATTGGATGCTTCTGCCTGAAGAAATTATATGCTGAACATTAGCCGTTTTAGAAAATAGTCATACACTTGATCACATTCGTAACTATTTTATACTCTGCTTTGCGAGTCCCTGGTGATTATGGAGCCTTGAGAGCAATTATAATAGTTCAGAAACTATCCAAGAGTGGTTGACTTTGTGACATCTACTGGACTGCTGACTTCTTCAGCTCTCCGGGATATAATTCATAGCCCATTTCCAAGGTTCAGAACCTTCTCCGCTCATGAATCATAGACTTGTTAGGCTGGGAAAATCCTGGAGAGACTATCTGATTTTAATTCCTGCGTTTACATAGACCACAGACAATGGAGCAAAGCAAATTCTTATAAAATCCCTTGATGAATCATTTCCACACCTAAAACTATCCTTACACAAATTACTTGAGGATGGAGATAACAGACTAACAGAAAAATAATGAGTGACAGTTAAAAAGTTAGCCCTAAATCAAATGTTCCAAACACAAGGAAGTAGTGGATAGAAGTCACTTACCTGGAATAGGAACACATATAATATTAAAAAGCCTTATATTTGACCCTTAAAGTGGTCTGTGTACTAGAATAATTTGAAGCTTAAAGAGATTCTGTAGCTTGCTTTGAAAGAACAAAGTAGCGATTCCTGGAGCTGTAATTCAGGTTTTCATTATTCTGCACCACTGCCATTTCCTCCTTGCCATGGGTGCCCCCTATAGCCTTCTCCACGTGAGATGATTTTATCCTTTATCTCTTCTTCTTAACTGAAGAAACCAGAGCATGGCAGTGGCAATTCCTATTAGGGGTACATCTCTAGTTTGGAATTGTAGCAATTTTGCAAAACCAATGATCTTGAGCCCAATTATGTATTAAGTGGGGGAAGGGTGTCAACTACAGGAAAGATAAGGAGAGAAATGCAGAATCTAGCAAATTAGCTTTATTTATTTATTTTTATTTAATGGGTGTATTAGTCCATTTTCATACAGTTCCATGTGGCTGGGGAGGCCTCACACTCGTGGCGGAAGGCTCGAGGTACATCTTACATGGCAGCAGGCAAAAGGAAAAAATGAGAGAACTTGTGCAGGGAAACTCCCCCTTATAAAAAATACAGATCTTGTGAAGTTTATTCACTATCATGAGAATAGCACGGGAAAGACTCGCCCCCATGATTCAATTACCTCCCATAAGGTCCCTCCTATGACACGTGGGAATTGTGGGAGCTACAATTCAAGATGAGATTCGGGTTGAGGACACAGCCAAACCATATCAACAGGCAAACATGGATTTGCCAAAATGTATATGATGGAATCTAATCCCCAAAGTGTTGCTATTATGAAGTGAGGCTTTGGGAGGTGACTAGGTCATAGTGGAGACCTCATGGATAGAATTAGTGTTCCTATGAAAGAGGCATAAAGGAACCCTATTGCCTCTTCTGCCATGTGACTACACAGTAACAAGGTGTCATCTGTGAGGCAGAGAATAAGTGCTCACCAGACACGAAATCTTGCCTTGGTCTTGAACTGCCTAGCATTCAGAACTGAGAGCAACACATTTCTGTTGTTTGCAAGTTACTCGGTCTGAGCATTGTTACAGCAGCCCAAATGCACTAGGATGTCATCTAATAAGTGTGCTTTAGAGAAAGCGATTTGAAAAATCATTTCTAAAATTATACTTCTGATGTTGAAAAGTGTGGTTCTGCATACATTGAAAATCAAAATCAAAAGTGGCATCATGTTTAGCATTCAGGCAAACACATGTCTTAATTTTGATGAGTAGAATTCTTGAAAAATGAGAAAGCTGTGAAAATCCTTTATATGGCTGCCCCCTTCAATGTGTAAATTAATTATATTAAGCTTTCTACTTTTATTCTTGTTTTTTAAAGGCTGACTTCAGTTGTGTTTATCCCCATTTAATTCTATGAGATAGTCTTACTACAATAAATTGAATTATTTTCTGTGTTTTGCCATCTATGGAGAGAATGCTCTGATGTGTATATTTCTAGGGGACTTGGGAACTTGCGGTTTTGATGGCAATCCCAGATTATATAACCAGGAAATTATTCAATATTGAAAATGTGAAGCCTAAGCAAATTTTAAATCATTGCTTAGGACATGCCATCTACAAATGTGCTTTCCCCACTGGGGCACCAGACTGAAGAAAGCAATGTTGCTTAGATCATCATAGTAAGAGCTCTTAACTCCTAAAAAGTGTTCTTTGAAATTCAGACTTTTAAAGGGCAACAAAGGAGTTTGGATCAGGTAATATGTGTTCAGGAACAATCAAAAGAAACTCATTTCAAAGTGGCCTAAAGGTTGAGAAAGTTTATTGGCTCATGTAACTGAAAGTCTAGAACTTTAGCAATCCAGTGACTCTGGCCTCCTTTTCTTGCTCTTTTCTGGCTCTTTTCTTGGCTGCCATTACTGAAGAGGATTTTGCAGTTTTGGTAAATTGCATTATGGTATTCACAAGAAAGTAGTGAGCACTTTTTTCCCCACTATTCTAAGCAAGAGTTCTTCAACTTTCTCTGGATTAGACCATTTAGGAATATTAACTGTGGCTGGGAGAATGAAGGGAATTGTTTAGATTAAATGAAAAAAGAGTCTAGGAGCGGGAGGTGGTCAGCTTCTGAACCACAGGTGCTCTGCAGGAATAAGGGAAGGAATGCTTATTCCTTTGGGATATGGGATAACTATGGGAGATTTGTTGAGACCAAACCAACACTATGGAATGAAATATATTCAGTGTATTAGAATGTATACTTAATAAAGAGTAAGGTAAGGGCTTACAAATAACTACAGGAGTAACTGTAGTGTGATTGTTGGGTGAACCTACCAATCTTTCCTGCCTAAAGTATTTATTTCTGAAGAGTTTACTTGTGGATTTCTAGAAATACATTCTATACTTCCCGTATTCTGATATATTGCTTAATATTTTTTGCTACTTTTATAATGATTTAGATATAACCATTTTTATATTATTATAATGAAACAAAATAAAATGTACTAGAGCCCATATTTAAAAATAGTCACAGATTGAAATTTCTATTTAATGTAAGAGATTGTATGTTCTTTCTTTACTTCCTCCCCCTCTTCCTGGCTTCCACTTTCATTCTTTTTTCTTTCCCTTCTATTCTCATTCTTTCTTTTCTGTTGAATGCCATATATTTAGAGATTTTACATGTTGCTGCTGTTGTATGACTAAATTAACAATTCTTTAGGAAATAATTCTGATAACTACAGATTATACTGCTTTCCAAAAAGACATCTATTTTAATCGCATCAAAATTTGCTCTAGTATCTCATTTTAAAAAATAATGCATGTGAAGGATATTTTCTAAGTTCTTGCATATAATAATGTGTTTATTGCTTCTAAACATGAATAATATCTTCTCCAGAAGTAGATTTCAATCAATAGTCATCTGTACTTTGTAGATGTTGAGTAGTTTGCTTTTTATATATTTAAAAAGGAGAATTTTAGTATTTATGTGGTGTTCTTTTTCTTTTGTATGTTACCTGGTTTTCTGCCTGGTTGCTTTTAGGTGTTTGTTTTTGTTTGTTTGTTTGTTTTAAATTCTTGTAGTTATCGAGACCTGTTTTGTCTTTTATTTCTCATCATTTTTACCTGGTATTCAGATGGTCTTTTTCTGATTTAAATTCTTAGCTCTTTTTAGCTCAGTGAACTTGTCTTCAATTTTGTTGTCTTTGCTACTTCTCCTCAATCTTCTGCAGAGAGCTTTTCTTCATCAAATTATTGCTTTTGGAATTCTTATTATGAACATAGGAGAACTTCTGTATCAATCATCCTTCTTCCTATGATCTTTTCACTTACCATATTAATCCTTTTACTGTTCTAAGTTCTGCAAATATTTCTTGGGGTATGCTAGGGCATATTTCTATTTGCTGTAGCAACCAATCGGCTGCTCACTGCCGCCATTAATTAATATTTGGAAACATAATTTCAATCTGGATGCAATTTCTCATTATCCCAGACTGTTCTGTTTTACATATGTCCTACTCTTTCAAATTTCATAAATTCAGAATAAATTTATGACTTTTTCACCATAAAAATGAGAAGTTTTAAAAGTTTTCTTCTGTTTATTTCAGTAAGGCTACTTCAAAGGTGGCAACTGGCTCTGATAACTTAGATAGGTCTACATGCTTAGAAACATTTTTATTTCCTCTGCATCCTTGCTACTCAGGTTTCAGTTTATGGACCAATAACATTGGTGTCAGCTGGGAGCTTGTTAGAAATGCAGAATCTTGGGCCTCGCTTCAGACCTGAACCAGAATCTGCATTATAACAAGATCCTCAGGTAAACACATCACGTCTGAAATTTTAATGTGAATACGAATCTCCCGAGAATCTTGTTCAGCAATTTTCAGATTCTAACACACACCCAGATTAGGCTGATGTTATTGGACCCTGTACCACAGTTTTGAGTAGCAAGACTGTAGAGCAGCCCTGTGTTCTAATGTACACTTATAATATTTGTAATAGATCTCAGGTATCCTTTAATTAAATAATATGATTCTTGTTTTAACCAGTGTAAATATTTGTTAGTATTGTAAAATATAATTATTCAGCAGATATTTATCGATTGAAAACATAATAAGAGTAAAGGAGTCTGTGATCAAAGGCAAGGCTGGTGGGCATCCAAGTTGGAGAGAAAATGCATCCAAGAGAGGGCGGTGGGCGGCGTCTGAAGGGGCCCTGATCCAGCAGGCAGTTAGACCTAGGCCCAAAGAGAAGCTGCCTTTTTCATTTTCAGTGTCCATACCTGGAATGAAGAGTTGATTTTCTTGTTGCTTTTTTTAAATACTCAGTCACTGAGTTAGAGTGGGCAATTTTAAATTGCCATTTAAAAGCATTGCCAATGTCACATTTCTTCTTTATCTTCTTCTTTTGATTAGTCGCTCCTTAATTTGCAGTCTCAGGGGCAGCACTGTCTCCATAAGCTTATTTAGCTTTATCAAAGGGAATAGTGGAAGATTTGAATACTAGACCTTAAGCCCATTAAAGCACAGTAGTTAAATCCATAAGAAGATGAGATCTGTGAATATTAAGGATACCCGGGAGCTGAATGGGAGCTTACTTTAAAAGTGTCATTGCTTTTGTACTTTGAGGATTTGTTGTGAGATTGTTTTTTTCACTTTCTATTTAGAAAGTGGGTCATTAAGAATTGTCATTTGCTAAAAAGTTAACCCCAAGTGCTATAAGTGCCTTGAAAGAAAATAAAGTAGATTTTTAAAAGTTAAAGAATGTGAGTACTTTAGAAAGTATTTATAGAATGAAAAGGATTTACATTTGGTACATTCTAGAAGAGACATGGTATAAGTTTACCTGCTGCAAACAATGCAGTATGCTACTGCTTTTGCTCAGAAAAACACCCTTGTCAAATTTCCTTTGTGTAAATGAAGACTCTCTCTGCAGCACTGGAATTGATTTAACCTTCCAGGTAAGATGAATTTTACAATAGGTCAAATCTGATATTAATATTATAGCCTTCTCCATTCTTCTTATCTATAATAGTCTTCTTTATACTTGATATAAATACCAGGTTAAATAAAACTGTGGCAAGTGTGATGCTTCATTAAAAAAATCTTTTTTACAGAATCCCAATATAACTGTAAACAGGTTGTTGTTTTGTTTAGCCTGAGAATATTAACCTAGTACCTGATAGTTAGAGGTTATTAATGCTCTTCTGTGAAACAATCATATATTTTCAATAAATTGTCATGTTCTTTTGTTTAGAATTATTTCTAGCACTTACTAGATAGACATTCCATAAGTATCTGTTGAATAAATCAATGCATAAAAAATGAGCAAATCGTAAGACTGAGCATGGAAATTAACCAGTTACTAGCCTAAAGAGGGAATTTTTATAAATAGGGAAATTCAGGGTATATTCAAACAGATTCTGGTAAAAATGGGAAGAATGTATTTTTTGTTCTCATAACTTTAAACCACATGCATTACAGTAGAATGAAAACAATATGATTTATCAGTAGGTTTGTGCTTAACAATTCTTGAGCCTTGGGGTGGATAATGTAAGTTAAATCTTTTCTCTTCCCCCAACACTCTGAAACCAGCTGCACCCCTTCCCCTGGAAGATCTCTTCTGATGTTTGACATTGCACATATGCTTCCAATGACCTTGCTCATTGGCTTCACTGAATTCACTGTCAAATAAAAATTTCTATTTTTATTTTACAAATAGAAATATTCTTCCTTTAAGGTAAGTGGGAAGAATGACAAGGCTTCAATTTGTAAAAAATTTGTTACGTAGTTCAATTTTACTATGTAATTTTCAACTTTATAGTTTTCACTCTATGAACTTCAGAAGTAAGTAATCTAATTTGGTGAGCCTAATTGAAGTTTCCCTACATACAGTAAGTTCAGAGAAACACTCTCACGCTTCCATTGTATTCAGTTGATGATTTTGCTATAATGACCAGGAAAATAATTAAAATTTAATAACCAAAACTCATGTGGAGTGAAGAGTGAGAGTTGAGGTAAGTCTTGATATTGATTGTTTCTACTGAGCAAAATCACCAAATTCCTGCATAAACCTCTATAGCAGTTCACCCAGGTTAGCATAAAATTTATAATCTTGGAGGCAGAAATTGCTAGAAGCTTGGAGAAAAATATACACATATAATCTAGGTTTATACAAAACCTGACTTTGATTAAATATCTTCCTGTTTATATCTTACAATGAAGAAACCAGAAATTACATCTAAGCAGTCTTGGGAGAAATATGATATATTTATCAGATGAATAGCATATACTCGTGTGATGTTCTGTCTTACAAATTTTAATATATCTTTATTTTAGGAGGAAAAATAATAATGCTTTATTGCAAGCAACACTTTAGGTGCAGTAGGTTCAAGCATTCTAGTTGTTCCCTTTGTGAATATCTTATAGTTTTCCAGTTAATTGATAACTTTTTTTGTGTTTATACAGTTTATCAAGGAGATACTTATGAGACCAAAACTAATTTTATGCCTTTGCATTTCCTTTACCATTTCACATTTTTTAAAATGTGGAATTACACATTTTCTTACTTAACCAGAGTGTGTTAGTTAATCTCACTCATATATTCATGATATGCCGTTCTGCATTTTCATGGGGGAAGGATGAGGCAGTGCCAAGCATTCCATTTGATCATTCACTTTTTGCTGAAAGCTATAAATCCACATGTTGACCACTGCCTAAGGGAGCAAAAGAGAGGGTTCTGATACCCCAATGCAATATTCAGATGCATTGATGATGGTAATTTTTCTAGATGGGAAAATCATAAGGAGTATGAGCATATACAAAGTATTTACTGTGTACATCGTGAGTCATTTTACATATATTGTGCCCTTTAGAATTAAACTCCAAAATCTTACCCCATTCTACACATCAGTCGGGGTACTAGTAAGAAAGAGATGGCACATTTGTTCTGGATCAGTTGAGGAAACTTTAGTACAGGGACTAAACCCTGTAGGCAGAAGTTAGGAAAAACAATTGGTACTGTACCCACGGTACAAAACCCTGGGGCTAGCAAAGGTGGTAGGCCATTCCCACTCTAAGGCTGTGGCTTTCATAGAAGAGTAGAGCTAAACATTAGTGACTTAAGCTAAACATTAGAGTAAACATCTTCACTTTATTTTAGGCTTCTGAGCTCCTGCTTGTAACCTATTGCTGTAGTTTGGATATGTGTCCCCACCCAAATCTCATGTTGAATTGTAATTCCCAGTATTGGAGGTGGGGCTTGGTTGGATCATGGGGGAGGATTTCTCCTTAATGGTTTAGCACCATCCCCTTGATGCTTTCCTCATGATAGTAATTGAGTTCTCATGAGATCTAGTTGTTTAAAAGTGTGTTGCATTGGCTGGGCGCAGTTGCTTATGCCTGTAATCCTAGCACTTTGGGAGGCCAAGGCAGGCAGGTCACTTGAGGCCAGGATTTCAAGATTAGACTGGCCAAACATAGTGAAAGCTTGTATCTGCTAAAAATATAAAAATTAGTCAGGTGTGGTGGCGGGCACCTATAATCCCAGCTACTCAGGAGGCTGAGGCAGGAGAATCACTTGAACCCAGGAGTCAGAGGTTGCAGTGAGCAGAGATCCCGCTGCTACACTCCAGCCTGGGTGACAGAGAGAGACTCCATCTCAATTAAAAAAAAAAAAAATTGTGTGGCGCCTCTCCTCTTGCTCGCTCCTGCTTTCACCATGTGATGTGCCTATTCTCCCTGTTTGCCTTCTGCCGTGATTGGAAGCTTCCTGAAGCCTCCTCAGAAGGAGTTGCCGCTATACTTCCTGTACAGCCTGTAGAATTGTAAGCCAATTAAACCTCTTTTCTTTGTAAATTACCCAGTCTCAGGTATTTCTTTATAGCAATGCAAGAATAGCCTAGTATACCTATACTGGCTGAACCCAAGTGGAAAGGATCCTTTCATTGGAGTGGGAGTCAGCCTCCTGGTCACAAAGTAGGAAGGAGAAGCATGGAGAGAGGGAAATAGAGGACATCCACATAGTCCCTAAGCTTTTCAAGCACAGTCTACCTCCGGCCCAGTCTCTACTGCCCAGGTTGAGGGGTTGGGCCATCTCACCCACTATTTATTCCATCGCTTATTTTGCTCTGGCCTTTTGTATTTTTCTAAAAGTCAAGTTCCTACAACCCCTGGGACCTTTGTACCTTATGATCCACCTGCCTAAAATGCTCTCTTCTAGGGTCTAGGCTTGGCTGGCTTCCACAAACCATTTGTCAGGTATCAAGTGTCACTTCCTTTTAGATGTCATCTCTGACCATGCCATCTACAACGCCTTCCTTACTCAGTTACTTTTTTACACATCATTCCTTTTATTTTACTCATAGCACATATCTTATCATGAAAATTATCTTGTTTCCTTCTTTGTTAATTAGAATCTAAGTTTACAGGTCAAGGACTTGCGTTCATTTTGATCACAGTATTTCAAGTGCTTAGAGCAACTTTTGGCATATCGAAGCAATTCACGAATTTTTAAATTGTCTTATGGATAATTAAATCTGTATGTGGGGACAAGAGTGATTCAGTTTAAGATGAGAATCCATCATGTGACTCCTAACTAACCCCAAGTTCAGGAATGCCTCCAAAATGTCTAGTTAAGGTATTACTCTTTATGTAGAAATACCTGTTCACTGTAAGTTTTGGCTTTCCTCCAAAACAAACTTTGATGTTGTATACATCGTAGGCTGTGATGCCCACAGCAGTTACTCACACATTCCTTCCAAACAACATATACTCTTTCCTTGAGATATAAGCCCTGGGTCTGAGGTCTTTCAGTACAGAAATCTACCTGTCTTGCAGCCACCCAAGACCACTTCTGTCTGTAAGTTTCCCTAATAAATCAGCATTTACTAACAAACTAGATTTGTTTGCTTCATTCTTTGGTTTCTTGGCTCCTTATACATCTGGGGGTCACTTTGCTTATACGACCCTTACATGTAACATCATATAATAATGTTTTTGATTCTACAGATGAGTACATGAGGGATAGATGTGTCTGAGACTATACAGCTAATAAGTGATTGGACTAAAATAGAAGCATCGACATCCTGAGCTGTAAGGTAAGAGACCTGAACCACTAAGTGATACTGCCTCTTAAAAAGGAAGCAGAAAAGACATTGTCTTTGTTCATGGCCTGTCAGAATCAATGAAGCTTTAAAGGATGACTAACTTGTAAACTAGGAGACTAGTTTAGCAATATAGAAGAATCTGAGTCAATGATAGCAGCAGAGTAGAGAGGGGAATGTAGGATCCTTAACTCCAGGTTATGTGACTCTATATCATGGTAGTTTCAGAATATGCCTTTGGATTGTAAACATTTTTCAATCTACCATATTTTATACAGAAAGCAACTTCTGCTCTGCATTGCTTTTCATGATAGTTGGGCAAAAACAGAAACAGCTTGTTTGCCAAAATGTTAGCTGTTTTGACTTTTAAAAAATGTAAATTCAGCCCTTGTTGAAAAGAAAAGGTACAATTTATATCCTCTCTCAATTTTATATTTCAATTAAGCTCCTTTCTCCCCTTCTTCTCTTGCTTTTTGAATCAGATCCAGTTGGAATTTGGACGGTAATGTCACCTCTAATTGAAAATGAACATTTTTTGCATTTACATAACAATTTCCACTATTCTTCCCTGGCTTTTGTTACACAAAATGAAAACAAAAGCTGATGAAGATGTTGGTATGAGAGGTGGAAGTGGGAGGCAGCAGGAATGAGAAAAGAAGAGGCAGAAAGCAAAATATGTTTTAAGCATTTACCATGGTATTGTTTCCACAATTTTTTTTTCTTTTGGGAGCAGCCCTTCTGCTGGATGCCCGTTCTTTCTATACAGCATGCATTTTCCATTCACATCCGCTGGCTCATTTTTGTATAAAAAGCTATGTGCAGAGTGGGAGATAGACACTACCTTAATTAATGGAATTTCTCATCTTGACATTTCCTCCTACAATTTATAAATTTGTTTTTGGTTGGCAGTAGGAGATAAAGCATTTGTCCCTATAATTATTCCGTTTTATTTATTTTTGCCTGCTAAGCTTTCAAGCCTATTCAGCTTACTGAGGTTGTATTTTTGTGTGAACTCTTATATTTCAAAGTTAAGCTATAGGTCAATAGATGTTTTGATACTCAATGGTTGATGTAAAGACACAAAGTTTTCCAAAATCCTGTCCTAAAAATTCATTCTGTTGAGGATTCTAAACATCTGCCTGGAGAACCACACTTTTCACCCAGTGATTGACATTTTTGTAATGAACATGATCCTAGTTCAAGATTTCGGCATTTCTTTACTTGTTTCTTAGTGTCATTAAATGTAAAATAGTTGAGATAATATGCTTATTGTTTTCAAACATCACAGTGATGTAGAAAATAATATTTGGCCAAAATATGGGACAGCTTGAAATAAACCCGTTAAGTTTTCAGATGCAAATAAATAAAACTTCATCTCTGAAAGGAATATGCAGAGAAGATCCTTTTTATGCCACTGAAGCATCACTTATTATAATTTTTTTTTTTTTGAGACAGAGTCTTGCTCTGTCGCCCAGGCTGGAGTGCAGTGGCGCGATCTTGGTTCACTGCAAGCTCTGCCTCCTCGGTTCATGCCATTCTCTCACCTCAGCCTCTCGAGTAGCTGGGACTACAGGCACCTGCCATCATGCTTGGCTAATTTTTTGTTTTTGTATTTTTAGTAGAGATGGGGTTTCACCACGTTAGCCAGGATAGTCTCGATCTCCTGACCTCATGATCCACCTGCCTCAGCCTCCCAAAGTGCTGGGATTACAAGCGTGAGCCACCGCGCCCAGCCATCATAACTATAATTTTTTAAAGGTTGCAATGACTTTAAATTTTTCTGGTCATATAGTAAATATAGCTCTTTGTAGTCCTGTTTTAGTGAAGTGAAATCTGACATGAAGCAAATTATTGTCACTCGTGACTTGAGGCATAGGCTAATGCTAGCTACCTTGGATTGAGATGACCATATGTTTTGTAAAACTCCAAGTTGGAATGAAAATTCAATAAGGAAATAATGAATTTAGAAGTTTAAGAAAAGCTTCACTGCTTACATGTCATCTCAAGAAATGAGAATCAAAGGAGATTTGGGAAAATGAGTTACCATGAAGAGCTTTACAAATTTAAAGCATTGTTGTTACCATGCTGACGGAATCATTCATTGCTGGATTGTGTGACTAGAGTCAGTCTATTGAGTTTGCAGAGATAGCAATTGAGATTTGTGATAGTTTGTTATTGGTGTAACTGGTTGGATGCATTTTTGAGGTTGTGCTTGCCACATACCCTTTGTTTCTTCTGCACTTGAAATAGTCCATGTGGCTAATAGGATAGAACATTCTGTGCCTCCCTCGTGATTCAGTGGGGTCCAAAGATAGGACTTCAGTTGGCTACTAGCTCATGACTTTCCTGGCAGGTATTGTTCACAAGCCTGAATTGAGTGCTGTTGTTCAAAAGGGAAAGTGCACAGTTCAAATCAAGAATCATCTGTACTTCCTAGTGGGTTTTAAAGTTCATCTGCTAAAGGTGTTTGAGGCTATGTAGAGGCTGCTGGCCCATTTGAAGTGTTGAAACATCCATAGTTCAACATTGGCATATGACATGCAGTACACTATACTGTTTAATTGAACTTATTTGATTTGTAAATACATATTCATTTTTTAATATCAGGTAGTAAGTTTACGAATAAAGACAATGAATCAGTGGCAAAAATTAAAGAAAGTATAACATAGAAGACATTATCATGGGAGCAGTAGGAGCAGACAAATTTAGCAGAAGTTGTATCAGCCTACTTTTTGATTATTGGAGTCTGAGTCTAAGGAAGAGTTGGTAGTGTTGAGTAGATAGGTCACACTTTCTTTCTTTTTTGAAGCCCCTCAGAATGACAGCTACTTGCAAGGCTGAGGCAAGTGAATCACTTGAGCCCAGAAGTTTGAGGCATTTATTATACTTTGTGGGAAAAAAATACTCTCCCCTTTCTGATGCAACCTGCTTGTCTTCAGTTCTTCACACAACAGAATACCAGGGGGGACACTGTGATCTTTTGCCCTGTCCCTCTGACCTTGTTTGCTTATTTGTTTTTGTTTTCACTCTCTTCAACTTCTTTAAAATTTTATTTATTTATTTTTGTACTGTTACTCTTTTTTTCTACTCAGGGTTTTCGTTTGGCCAGAAGGTCTTGTCAATCCATGCCTAGTCTTTCATGGTTCTTATTCCTCTGAATGTAATTCACAAGAGGCAGTGCTCTACTTTAGATTCTAATCCCTCTAGCTCATTCTTTGGATGGCCTTAAACAAGACGAAGTGGCTGTGTGCTGAAGAACTGAGTGGATCAACTATCCCAAGAGTTGGTTGGTATGTTTTGGCCAACATACCAACTTAGAGTGGAAATCTAAGAACTGTAACTGAAATTTTTAAGTTGGAATATTTTTAGCTATGTAACCTATGACCTTTCTTACAGTTTTTCTTTCTTTTTTCTTTGTTTCTGTCTCCATTATTGTTGTATTTCTTTTTCTCAGTCATCTCCTTGACACACTGACTTTTTCTTGAAGACTTTTAACCTCAGTTTCCTACCTAGTAATACTGATATTCATATATTAGCCTTTGACTATCATTATCATAATAATGATAATTAATAATAATGATAATAATGACTAACATTTATTCAACATTTAGTATGTGGCAAACATTCTTTTTAGAATTTTACTTACAATCTCATTTAGCTCTCAGACAACACTTTAAATTAGGTACCCTCATTATCCTCGTTTTGCAAGTTAAGAAACTAAGCACAGAGAGGTTAATGTACTTGTTTCAAATATAGCTGGTAAGTGACAGAGAAGATTCCAAGATTTGTATAAATTCAGAGCCTATATTCTTCACTGTGACATTGCTTTGCCTGGCCTACTAATGGAGTATTTATAACCATATTCTGATCACTGTCCTAAGATTACAGAGAAAGAGGTAAAAAGTATGAACTACTTACTTCTCTTTGTATTTTATTATCTTTTTATATGCCGAATTGAAAAATATGTCTGATAGAGATGAGCTAACAAAATGGGAGATAAGAATCCCCACACATGGCTTCAGCCTCACCAGGGTGGGATTGGGAAGAGGCTAGGCAGGACCACAAGCCAGGGAAATAGTTGGGCAGCCATGGCTGTGGGAGTGAATTGATTTTGCTTCTGGGACCCACAATCTGGCAGTCTCTCCAAGTCTTCAGAGCAGCACACAGCCCGATGTGTGATCTGCTGCCTGTTCAGAACTCTTTACTTTTTCAGAGAGAAAGTGAGACTGAAATCATTCTTGCTTGAAGTCACATTTGTAACCCACCTGAATAAAATGATGATTCAGATATAGGTTTAATCTGATAAATTCCAATGGGAAAAGTCACCCAGATTGAGTATATGATTCATTGAGAGCTCTTAAATTTCCCAGATGTTATTTCTCAACAATGATCATAGCATTATATAATGAAGAAGATAAACTTCTCCATGGCCGGGATATCATGATGTTATGGTTATGGGAAAGTTAAATGTATAATCACTTTGGCATGTGATTTATTTGGCATATTTCTACAAGTTGTCTTTCAACTCTACATTAATTATAGTCAAATATATTTTTTGGGGGAAGATACAGCAGATGCGATTTTTTTTAGTCTTTGATTTCTGTCTTGAGAGCCCACAGCTTTGATGCATTCTTGAAACAACTCTAATAAAGCAATGTGTTTTATTCCCTGTGTAATAAAATAAAGCCAGCAGGATGTCTTACTTTCAGAAATGTTTGATAAAGTATCCCCCTCACTGAGCTGAGAGAAAAAGCAATGGAGTTTTTTTTCATTTTATGAGCTCTAGGATGCAAAGTTCCTAAGTATAATTCATTGTTCTTTATGTGACCTTCTCACAACAAGTTTTCTCTCTTCTAGTTCTTTTGAATAATTCTCACAGTTCTTGGTGAGCTGCTAATCAGTTTAGCCTGTGAAATCTAGGATGGAACAAAGTACATTACTGGTGCAGGGAGATGAGTCTTTTATTTTTAAGTAATTCAGCATGGCTATTTGACATCCTTTCTCATTTAATGAGAACTAAGATTTAATAAAATTCTCAGTAAATGGTAACTTTTCTTTGCCTTCTTAAATTAACATATTAATAATTAACATAAATTAATATTAATATATACTACACACTGAAATAAAATATAAATCCCTTTCAGTTTACAAGTGTAGGTTTTACTCTTAGGCTTTTTATTAACACATGTAAGCCACTATTAGAGTTAGCTTAGTCTTGACTTGGCAAGCACCCATTGCAATATTTGGGTAATACCTAGCGGGATGTTTTAATAGCTAATCATGAGTAAATGACAGCAGAAGCATTTTATCTTCACTTATGTAGTTTCTGTAATTACCTACAGCATTTGAAGCTGTGTTCATGTTCATCTACATTTCACAGTTTGCTTTCATTATTATAATTGATTTTGGAATAATTGCTATGGATTTAGATGGTAGTACAAATCAAATCGTAAACAGTTTTGAAATTATTTAAAAAGACAAATCTATGTGGCGTTTTGCATAGACACCAAACTCTGCCATTATAAGTGAAGCTGAACCTTCATCTTCAACACAACCATTTCCCTGAAAGCTGATACATGACGTGTTTGATGTTGAAATATGAGTTTGTTTTTTTTTTTTTTTTTAAGACGGAGTCTCGCTCTGTTGCCTGGGCTGCAGTGCAGCGGCGCGGCAGCTCACTGCAACCTCCGCCCCCGGGTTCAAGTGATTCTCCTGGTTCAGCCTCCTGAGTAGATGGGATTACAGGCGCCCACCACTATGCCCAAATAATTTTTTGTATTTTTAATAGAGACGGGGTTTCACCATATTGGCCAGGCTGGTCTTGAACTCCTAACTTCATGATTCACTACCTCGGCCTCCCAAAGTGCTAGGATTACAGGCGTGAGCCACCGTGCCCAGCCAGGAGTATTTTTAAAGTAATTTTAAGAAAAACGTATGTTACATTTTTACATATCATAGGAAGCTCTCTTACACTGTTATTATTTTAATGATACCTGATTTTCAGATCTCCGTTTCCTTCATTTTTGGCTTTATGGTGGGAGTTCACCAGTTATGATGAGAAAATGCTCTTTGTCCTTGGTAAGCATTGTTTCAGTATGAACACTCATGCTTTATGAAATGGACATGCAAATTAAATCAATCAAACATCATGATTGAGAAAATAAACAATAAAATGAATTTGTTGAACAAGTTTATTTGAAATGAGAAACAAGTACTTGTATAGTTCATCTTTTTCATATGGCTTAAAGGTAATTTTAAGAGGCTTCTTGACACACATAAGAATTAATCATATTTGTTTAAGCTTTTTTTCTTTGAAAGTTTAAGTTGAACATTTCTCTTTCATGAATGCATTACAATAAGAAAACACTAGAAAAGAAAAATGTTAACAAAACTTATCTTATTCAAGAAGACTTTTTGAATTAGTATCAAAGGAAATAATTGTACCTAAACTTTTGTATTCTAACTTTTGTACTCTAACTTTTGTACTCTAAGTCTAAATAATTGTACCTAACTCTAACTCTAAATAATTATACCTAAACTCTTGTACTCTAACTTTTGTCAGTTTTGGAAAACATAATGAAAAATATCAAAGATTTTGGATAAGTTATTTTAAAACTGGATAGTACTTGATTGAAAGTCTACTCAAAGAAAAAATCCACTTTAAACTTCAGTTCTGTCAGGAGGCAGGTGGTCTTAACTTGTGTCACCTTTTTACACCCTCTTCCTGGCTATAGATGATTTCTTTTATTTAATGCCTAAAAAAACAAGCAGCTTAAACGAAATTTAAATCAGACAGTATCAACAAGAACCTCTCTGACCTCTCTGGAGAGAACTCTGTTATGACCAAAATCAATATTCTTTGTCAACCTGGAGAAGGAAATGAAAAACATTTGGGTGCAATTGAGGGGAAACTGTACGAATTTCAAAAAGAAACAAATTGAAAACTCTACTCAAGCATATGTATTTTCAGGCAAAGACTCCTGAACCATATGGGGTTCAGCTTTGGTGTAAAGATTTGAGCTTTTCAGATTTAATCTAAATAGCTTTGCAGGATAAACCTCCAGTGGTTTCAACAGTGTTAAAAGGCTCCTTGTGATCAACTCAAGTTTGATTTATTTGCACTTTTCAAACAAAAATTCATTTATTTACTGAGATGCAAAGCAAATTTGGCTTCTATTTTTGATAATGACACAGTGACCACGATAACAGTTTGATTTTAATATCTTGCTTAACTCTGTGAGATACAGGCTATCATTATCTTCATTTTCAGAAGAGAAAGTGAAGAATCATGGGAGATTAAGTGATACACCCAAGCTGTGTAACTAAGAAGGGCCAGAGATGGGATTTTACTTAAGTACACCTGACCTCAGAGCTCACATTCCAAACTGCTCTCTGTAACATGTGGAATGACAGTTATGGTATCGTCTATGCTTCATTTGTTAGAATGGACAATTTCTAATTCTTGAAAATGCTTTGGATGCTTTTGAAATACTAGAGTAGAAATATATAATCTATTGATATACTTAGAAATAAACAATTACAAATTAATATGATCACCATTAAGACTTGATTCTGATATATCATCCTTTATCTTAAAAATGGAAATTTAGCCACAAATATTCTGGTCAATATGCTTGAGAGTGTTAGTCGTATCTTCGGTATCTTTGCTGCTTTCTAGCTGATCTATCAATTGCTAAAAGAGAAATTTAACAAATCTCCAACTCTGACTGTGGATTTGTCTATGTCTCCCTTTAATTTGTTAAATTTCACTTTCGTATGTTCCTGCTATATTAAAAACATACACTTTTTAATCATGTCTTTTTAATGAATTGATCCTTTTACTGCTATGAAATAGCTTCTTTATCACTAGTAATAACTTTTGACTTGAAATCTCTGTTATGTGGCATTAATACAGCTACTTTATTTTTATTTATCTGCTTTGTTTTTCCTTCTATTTTTTCCTGCCTTTTTTATTATTTAGAAATGTCAGAAATCCATTTTGATTTTTCTGTTGACCTTCCAGCTTTATGTCTTCTGTCATTTTTTAAGTGGTGGAAATAGAGATTACAATATATATCCTTAACCATCTACTTACAGTTAATGCTACTTTACATAATGTGGAAACCTTGAAATCATATAGGTCCATATTAGACTCCCTCCCCAGTTTTTATTCTGTAGTTGTTATATATATATGTATTGCATTTTAACATGTTATAAATCATTTAAGAAAGTGTTATAATGTTTGGTTTAAGCAATTATATGTGTCATAAAGAAATTAAGAGAAATAAAGCAAAACAAACTTTTTTCATTAACCCAGATACCATTTCCCATGTTCTATATTCCTTTCTCAGCATTTGAGTTTCCATATGGTTTCATTTCCTTTCATTCTGAACCTTCCTTTGTCGTTTCTTGTGTTAACAGATCTGCTGTTATCACTAACAATGCCATAAACTTATACATCACCTCCAAAGTTTCCATCTGCCCACTTTGTTTTCTTTTTCCCCTTTTGTAGTAAGGTTACATAAAATCTATCCTCTTAGCACATTTTAAGAATATAATACAATACCGTTTGTTAATCATAGACCCTGTGTTTTATGGTAGATCTCCAGAACTTATTTCTTTTGCGGGAATGAAACTTTGTACCTTTGGATCAACACTGCCTCATTTCCTCCTTCCCCGAGCCCCTGGCAACCACAATTCTACTCTCTGCTTCTCTGTGTTAGACTATTTTAGATTCCATGTATAAATGAGATCATGCGGTATTTGTCTTTCTATGTCTGGTTTATTTCACTTAGCATAATACCCTCCAGGCCTATCCATGTTGTTACAAATGGCAGGATTTCATTCTTTTTTAAGGCCTTTATTTTTGAACTATATTTTTGTTGGATGTAGAATTCTAGTTGACAGGCTTTTTTTCTATGAACACTTTGAGGACTTCATTCTATTTGCTTTTGGCTTCCACAATTCCATAACATTGAATTACTCTCCTTCTCTGTAATGTGTTTTTCCTTTTCTGCTTTCTCATTGCTTTTCTCATTCCATTTTCAAAATTACTTCTACCCAACTGATTAACTATAATACGTCTCAGTATGGCTTTATTTGTGTTTAATGTACTTGGGGCTCATTAAATATCTTGAATATGTAAATTTGTTTTACTTTAAATTTGAGAAATTTTTGGCCATTATTTCTTTACATATTTTTTCATATTCCTTATTCCTTCTCCTTTTTTCTTCTAGAATTCCTGTTAGACATATGTTTGAGCATTTGATATTATCCCATAGGTCATTAAGAAAGTGTCCATCATTTTTCATCCTGTTTTCTCTTTTTCACATTGTGTAATTTCTATTGACCTGTCTGTAAGTTTAATTATTCTTTCTTCTGTCATCCCCATTTGAATACTATGTCCCTGCAGTAAAATTTTTATTTCAGATATTGTATATTTTGTTTATGGAATTTCTTTTGGTCTTTTTTATTGTTTTTATTTTTCTGCTACAATTTTCTATCCTTCATTTATTGCAAACGTATTTTACTTCATTAAGGGAATTATAACAGCTACTTTAAAATTCTTGTCCACTAGTTCTAACATATGAGTCATTTTGAGATTGAAAACATTAGATTTTGTTTTGAGAATGGGTTCCATTTTCTTAGTTCTTCATAATTCTGAAAGATTATATACTGGACATTTTGAGTGTAAGAACAGAAACACTGGATTCTGTTACGTTTCTCGGATGAGTGTCCTTCCCATTGCTTCTGAAGATATTACATTGATTGGATTTGAACTGCAGACACTTGAGTGGCAGCCCTGGTCTCAGATAAGATCTTCTGTCTGTAGCTGAGCTGCTTTGAGTCTGTTTTGCACATTTTGGGTCACGAGTTGCCAGAGACTGACATGGTAGACAAATGTGAGGATTCTCTTTCTGACTCTGTACCTTCTAAGATTCTTCCACTCCTCCCAGCAGCTGTGCTTTCCTTAGATTCAGTGTTCTGCTTCTCCACATTAGAACATACTGTTTTTTTCCATAGTTTCCTCTGTTGTCCTGTGTTCCACAGGGACTGCATCTGGCTCCAGGCCAAAAGCTGCAGAAGGTTTAATCACATTGTATGTCTTCCTTTCTCTGAGTGTTACTTCTCACCAGAATCTACCTGCTCTATCCTGATAGTTTTCTTCTGGAAGTCAGCCGACTAGAATTTCACTCAGTACTCAAAGAGAAAGACCAATCAGATATATTCTTGACAAAAATTTTGATGAAGAAAATTCCTTGATTGTCAGTTTTAGGAAGGAGACTCTTTTTTTATTATTTATTTATGGAGATAGAGCCTCGCTCTGTCACCCAGGCTAGAGTGCAGTGGGGCCATCTTGGCTCACTGCAAGCTCCACCCTCCAGGTTCAAGTGATTCTCCTGCCTCAGCCTCCTGAGTAGCTGGGGTTACAGGTGTGTGCCACCAGGCCTGGCTAATTTTTGTATTTTCAGTAGAGATGGGGTTTCACCATGTTGGCCAGGTTGATCTCGAACTCCTGAGCTCAAGTTATCCACCTGCCTCGGCCTCCCGAAATGCTGGGATTACAGGTGTGAGCCACTGTGTTGGCCAGGAAGGAGCTTCTTGATAAGTCATTGACATTTATTTTATTTTGTACTAAAGAAATATTTAGTACTGGCCAGGTCCGGTGGCTCAGTACTTTGGGAGGCTGATGTGGGCAGATAACCTGAGGTCAGGAGTTCAAGACCAGCCTGGCCAACATGGTGAAACCCCGTCTCTACTAAAAATACAAATGTTAGCCAGGCGTGGTGGCAGGCACCTGTAATCCCACCTACTTGGGAGGCCGGGGCAGGAGAATTGCTTGAACCTGGGAGGGGGAGCCTGCAGTAAGCCGAGATTGTGCTGCTGCACTCCAGCCTGGGTGACAGAGTGAGATTTCATCTCAAAAAAGAAAGAAAGAAAAGAAACATTTAGTACCGTGAAAGTGTTGGAGTCTGCATTAAATGATAAGCTAATATAATTTTATTGGAGTTAGGAACAGAACAACAGCCTATATTTACTACTATACTTATGCTAGTTCACTGTTTTGAAGTGATACAAATTGAGGTAGCATCTGTAAAATATATTATCTCACTCTGTCGCCCAGGCTGGAGGGCAGTGGTGTGATCTCCACTTATTGCAATCTTCACCTCCCGGGTTCAAGTGATTCTCCTGCCTCAGCCTCTCGAGCAGTGGGACCACAGGCACCTGCCACCACACCCGGTTAATTTTTGTGTTGGCCAGGCTGGTCTTGAACTCCTGGCCTCAAATGATCTGCCAGTCTTGGCCCCCCAAAGTGCTGGGATTACAGGCATGTGCTACCACACCCAGGTTGCACAGGGCACAGGTTTTTTTAAAATTTAAATTTGTCTATGTTATTACGTGATGATTCAATTTTCCCAATTAACTACTGTGAAACTTTTTTTTAAATAATATGACGTGACATAATGTGACATTAATGTAGACTTTTACAATTGTAAATATGAACACAAAGTGCAACATTAAAAGGGAGCAGTAGAAGTTTTTAAAAAAGATATCCATTCCGGATCATCTAGAAGATGTTTGTATTGTATGTATGTATGTATTGTATTGTATGTTTTATGTATTCTAGATTTTTATTTAAAAGAAAACACAATTTCAAAATGGTGTGACCTCAAAGTACCTTGAGATTACAAATCTGTCAGTCCTACTGGTCTCATGTTTCAAGTTTGGAAATTTCAGATATATTGCTTTTGATTAATTAAACACCATTTGCATAGTATAGAAAGGGAAAAATGGGAGAAGAAAATGCATTAGGAGACTAAAGAGTAAAAAATATTTGAAAGGTTGAGGAGATAAATGGAAAAGAGAAGGGGAAAAGATAGTCTTCAAGGATTAGAAAAGGGAAAGAAACAAGAGAAAAGAAACAAAAAATGACAAAAAGTCTTTGCTATAGGAAAAGAAAAGAGGAGGACAAAGAAGTTAATAGAGAGTGCAGAGGAAACAAAGTGAAACAGGGATAGCTTGACAGATGTGGGTAATGGAAGGGGAGGGGAAAGAACAATTCTTATAACAACACTTGCTCCTCGTTTCTGTTTTCACAAACATAAGAAATGGTGAGTGACTAAGAATTATTTTCCCCAGTAATTTTTTATGCCCTTTTTTGATTTTCTGCTTATCCTTTCTTCTCCTTTCTTCTCTTTTACCATCCAAGATAACTTCTCTGACCTTGTTCTCCAGTTTGCATTATTTCTCAGAGAAAGTGGTGGTGAAATGTGGGTAAGCCCTAGAAACACGGCCCAGTCTCAAGGCTGTGGTGGATCCCAACTACATTGCCCTTTTTGTAGATTTCTCTTTCTGCTCTGAAGAGTGTAGCAGGAAAGTGAGTCAGTATTTACTGCTTAGCAAGCACTTAAATGTCATAACATGGTCTTTGGAAAGCATCTCTAGAAACCTGTGATTCAATTTGTTCCTGTAAGTGTCTTTCTCCCAATAGTGAATCATTTTTCCAGTAGAGAGAAGCTGGTTAGTTGAGCAGAGACACATTGGAAAAGTTTATGGAGAAGAGATGCCTGAGTTGATCAATGCTAATGGAAAGACCTGTATTTTTAAAATCTAAATACACAAGGGGAAGGAATATATGTCTTGGGTACTTGCCTAAGAATATAAAGTAAATTGTTTTAGTTGTGCAATTAATGCTCTAAAAAACTTCTCACAATTCCTTTGCTGATAGAAAATTCCACATTGCTCTAAAGCAGAAGGTTTCAAATTTCTGATCTCAGCACACCGTTACCATCTTAAAAATTAGGCCAGCACGGTAGCTCATGTCTGTAATCCTAGCACTTTGGGAGGCCGAGGCAGGCCTCCACTTAGGTCAGGAGTTCGAGACCAGCCTGGCCAGCATGGTGAAAACCCATCTCTACTAAAAATATATAAAAAAAAATTAGCTGTGCTTGGTTGTGCATGCCTGTAGTCCCACCTACCTGGGAGGCTGAGGCAGGAGAATGGCTTGAACCCGGGAGACAGAGGTTGCAGTGAGCCGAGATTGAGCCACTGCACTCCAGCCTGGGTGACAGAGCAAGACTCCGTCTCAAAAAAAAAAAATTATTGTGTTCTGAAACAAGCTTTCTTGCTGTGATATGGGTTATATCTGTAGGTACTTAACAAATGAGAAGTTAAAACTGATGAATTAAAATATTTATTAATAATTTAAGATAATAATAAACCCATCACATATTAATAAAAATGAAATATTTTTATTTAAAATAATTATTCAAAATTAATATAATTTTTGCAAAAAGGATGTCTGTTTCACATTTTTGTCAATCTCTTTAATGTTTGGCTAATTAGAAGGTAGTAGAATAATTATAATCACATCTGTTTCTGCAATCAGTAACTTGCAATACGTTTTGGTTGAAGTATATGAAAAATCTAGCCTTACACAGATGAGTTTTAGAAAAGGGAGAATTATTTTATTAGTCTTCTCAGATAATTGTTGATGTTTTCTTGATACACCATCAAAACATAATGTCTTTAGTTTTTTAAAGGTTAGTTGTAACAGAATCTGAAATCAAGTCAATAAACTTTGTATACTCCTGGCTTAAAATGTATTGGTCTCTATTGCCCTTTGAATGTGTCCTATACCCCTACGTGATTTTGTAAGATTATGCATTGATTATTGGAAAATATTGGTTCCTGAGTTATGCAGAGCTTCCGAATTTTGCTGTATCTTATTATACAATGTAAAAATCATATTTATTCATGTATAATAAATCTCATCAAAAAAGTAAGTATTGTGAAATAGCCAAGCTCATTGCCATATGGATATAAGTTTTCCACAATTCTGATTTTTGCTTAAAAGTAGAATTTCATCATTGGTAACAAATACTGTAAGTTGTTTTCCTTGAACTGACAGTCTCGCCTTGTTCATGTTCAAGAAAATGTCACCAAATCTCCAGTTACTAATAAATGTAGCTTGTCATTGTTCTTTTAAGCAAAAATGGTATTTGATTCAAAAGGCAGCTGGTTTAGCTTGCACCCTAACAACTGCAACCTGCTTTTCTTGGTGACACCATCACACTTTAGTATGAATAGGAATGCTTTCTGTGTACTTCTCAGTTATTACACAAAATTTCTCAAAGGACCTCAACTCAAGGTTGAGACAATATTTTCTACTACATCATCAACAATGTTGTTAAGTAAAACTGGCTTTTAAAATTTCTATGAACTTAACTAATATATTTTCAATGACATATACAATGAATGTTATTACACTTATTGCTACTTCCTGGATTCACAGTAAGACAACAGCAGTTTTACCCCCCATTGCTTTTGCACCATTAGTGCAAATGTTCACACAGTAAAAAAGGCAAATGATATGTTAGTATTATTGTGAAAATAGTTTTAACTTCATGGACCCTCTGAAGGGATCTCAGGGAACCCCAGGGCGCCATAGAACACAGCTTAAAGACTGCTATTCTAAACCATTTAAGCAACTATCTATATAAAGTTTAAGTTTTGTTTTGTTTGCTTATGAGGCAGAGAGAAACTAGATGTTTCATAGAATTCTGAGACTTCTGTGTACACACAGGAAGAGGAAGAAGAGTAAGGGTGTCTTTGATGATTAATTTCCCAACAATGACATCTATATCCAGGGAAATGGGATCATAAACACTTGGATAATAATGTCAGACATCAAATCATTATAGTAGCACAGCCTTATTTGACTTACATTTTTGTAAAATTATTCACATTAATAAGAACTGGAAACTGAAATACTCTAGGAAACAAAATATTGGGTGAAAATATGTATGAAGAAAATACAAATAATAGTGGGAGAAACACAGTTTGAGTTTTTCCACATTCAAGCTGCTTTGTCAGCTTGGCTCCCGCAGTAAAAATGACATGGAGAAGAATCCCCAGTTGACCTGTGATGAACGTGTCCCAGGTGTGATTATATGGCATGGAGTCCCAAACAACCTGTAACAAATATCTGCATGAGGAAGAAATAAATCTTTGTTATATTAATCCCCTCAAAAAAAAAGAAGAAGAAAGAAAATGCAAGTAAATAATTTAAAAAGATATCAGCTATAAAAAGCATTTCCTCAAAAATGTAAATAATTTTTCTGTCATTTCCTCATGCATCCTGAAATGTATGATGAGAGTTTTCTGATAATCAGAGAATCATGGAACCCGAAGGTGGGAAGTAGCTATCAAGGTTGTCTTGTCCAAACAATGCTAAGTTGCTTGAGTCCCAGTATGTCACCCCTTCCAAATGGTATTTCTTATTTATGTTCATTACTTTCTGCTGTGATCACTTCACTACCAGTTTATTTTCACAGTGAATGCATTGCTAATACTGCCATCACTATCTTGTTCTAATGCTCATCTTATATATGGAAATATCTTGAACTATGATTATCTTGGATGGGGGTGCTAAATCAGATTTTAGAAAGTCATTTATAAGAAGCTGTTTTTCTTGAACTCTCTTTAAGTGTCTTCATTGCCTCAACAAGTTTGGAGTTTGGAATGAGGCATTCCTGGCTGGCCCAGAAAAACTGACTTTGATTTAAATTGCTTTAATAATAACAGTTCTTGCACAAAAGAGAGCATGTAATATTGTTCTTCCACTTAAGTCACAGGAAATTTCACAGTCAGCATTGATGGTATTTTCTGAGACCAGCTTTAAATTCATGACATTTTGGCAAGTGGAACAATATGATATTCACTGTTCTAGAAATATATACTAAGATGGATGTCAACAAACCACCAATATTCCCTCAAGTTGAAACCCTTTTTGACACTTTGTGTGAGACTGTCATTGTTATTTTCATCTTTCAGTCAAAGCTTTCACCCTCACTGAAAGAAGTTATGAGTTTTCCAAGTTAAAAAAAACAAAAAACCCAAACCTCATAAAATATTTGCAGGTAATGTGCAGCAATAGCAGTCTGAATTTTGATAAATAAATTATATTTTTCTTTAAAAATGAATTATTCTCACAGGAAACAACATTGACAAAAGAAATGTCTCCCCATCTTGTGGGTCCAGGAAATCATAACATACCACCACAAGAAGAATTTAGAAATATTATAGTGAATTAAATATAAGTCTCTTCCAAACAGTCTGAAATAGGAACAGCACTTTCTCCAAAATAATCATGCTCTGAACTGTTTATTATTAGAAAATGTGAATTAAAATTAAAGCAATACATATAATAAAACCTATTCTGATATATTAAAGATGGCATTATATGCAACTTGTTTCTAGGTTTATTTAATAGCAATTATCTTTTTCTTCTGTCTTTCTCATGTCCCCACATCCATCTATTACGAAGACATCAGGCCGGGGGTGGTGGCTCATGCCTGTAATCCCAGCACTTTGGGAGGCTGAGGCAGGTGGATCACCTGAGGTCAGGAGTTCGAGACCAGCCTGGCCAACATGATGAAACCTTGTCTCTACTAAAAATACAAAAATTAGCCAGGCATGGTGGCGGGCGCCTGTAATCCCAGCTACTCGGGAGGCTGAGGCAGGAGAATCGCTTGAACCCAGGAGGCAAAAGTTGCAGTGAGCCGAGATCGTGCCATTGCACTCCAGCCTGGGAGAAAAGAATGAAACTCCGTCTCAAAAAAAAAAAAAGACATCAAATGCCAAGTCTGAGATTCTGTATGTCTTATTGGGATAAAGAATGAGTTAGTGAAGTAAATAACCATGCCATCTTGCTGCTTGCTGCTTCTACCCTGGGAGCTTATCTGGTTCTAGATTATCTCTGTGATTTCCTATTCAAATTAGGATGGGTCATAGGAGTGAAATTACCTACAGATGTGGCCTAGAGGAGCCTCATAGCATTTTTATATTTCAAGAAATGTGTGGGAACTGGGTTCTGGATTTAGCCTTCTTCCTCGGCACAGAGCCACCTCTGGATGAGACCACAGAACAAATTCAGGTTTTCTAGAAGACTTTGGACTAGGGTTGCCAGGTAAAATACAGGACCCCTAGTTAAATTTGTATTATGGATAAATAGGGAACACTTTTTTTCCTGTAGAAAGTATATCCTAAATATTTCAGGGGACTTACTTGTCCTAGACATTATTTGCTGTTTATCTGCAATTCAAATTTCACTGTGTATCCCCCTTCCTCACCTCACCCCTTGAATCTGGCTAGGCCATTCTGGGCTGAAGGTGTCTTCGTGCTAAACTGGATCTTGGTACTGGAATAGACTACCTGAGAAGGGTCATACGATTTAACTAACAAGTGTAGACACTGCCTTAGTGTTATGTAGGGACATGGGAAAAACGCTACATTGGTGATACCCGAGGCTGGCTGTGGCCCACTGGCGTTAAGCTTGAGATTAGCTGAAAATTAAATTTGAGTTTTATGCTGGAAACCACCTGAAACTTCACCCAACTTTAATTGTTTATAATTAAAAAACAGATTATATATAATACCAAATACTTATTTGAAATGCAGGAATTACCTTATACTATACAACAGCTTTGGCTAAAGAGTTTGAGACATTTGTGAATATGCTGGGGCTTGGTGGGAAGAACATGATGCGTAAAGTGAGAATAAGTTTTTGAAATTTAACAGGCAAGCATCTTAGTATTCCTGAGTCTTGTATTTCACATCTGTAAAGTGAGGATAGTTTAACTCTAACTTATAGAATGATGTTGAGAATTAAATTAACAGTATAGTTGAGAAGCTTGTTTGGTGCCTTCTTCTTCCTTATGAATGGAAATTTTGATGTTAGGTATCAAAGTCTTGTTGATTCAAGTTAGCCACACAGAAATTTGGACTGTTAAGGGTCTACCCTCTTCTGTCTTTTTCCTGCAACTCCTCAGACAGACTGACTCAAAGTTATCTTTTACCTTAAACACCATTTAGTATTGTTAAAGTCTGACTGCTTTGTTGGAGTGGGCTGGTTGGTGTTATCACGGCTCAGGAATTGTGTAGAAGTTGATGGTTTGGAAAAATGATTTTTTTACAATCAAGAATGTCAATGAAGCCATTTAATGATGCAAAATAACTGACAGTCATTTTTATTTAATGTGAAAGGGTTATCCTACTTATAAAAATGCTTTGTGTGTCACTGACCCCATAATTCAGCATTTCTAAGATTAGGACATACTTATTATTTTATATGAATTTTATCTTCTCATGAATATGTGATGGAAGGAGACTGTGTGTAGTTGCTGTAGGGTAGTGGTTTGTGTTAATAGGATTTATTATTATTCATATATAGTAATGTTAATGGATCAGTAGACAACTGCCATTGAAAATATAGTTTGTTATACTTGCAGATTCCCAGACTAGGGAGCACACTCTGCCATGAAGGACCACACAAGGAGGTACCAGGGTGGGCACAGGTGATATAAGTCTTTATTATGGTTTCTGTGGGAAGGAATGGGTGAGGCAGAACAATCAGGTCTATGATTGTTTAGGTTGAATATTTTCAGTGGGGCTCTGGGTCATAGGAGTTTGCCCTAGTTGTCTGGTACCTGGCCGTGGAGTGGTTTGGTTTTCATTTACAAATTGTGCTCGCTTTTCAAAGATGAGTTGTTTACCATCTCCAGGAATTGGCTAATCCTGGAAGGAAGGAGGAGTCCTTGTAGGGTCAGCAAGGCAAGCAGATATCAAAGCATCAGAAAATAAAAGAAATGGTTAATTGATGAAGAGAGTGTGGACATTGAAATCATAGCTAAATATCTTGGTTTTGCTAGATTTTTGAAAATGCTTTTTAAAAGAGACCTTATTTTTAGAGACAAATACTGAAATATTTATAAATGTCTGTGATTTGCTCAGAAATAATCTGGAGTGGAGTGAGGAGTGGGCATGGAAAATGCTTTTATATTCCCTTGTGTTCTAAAAATAATCTAAGATGATGGTCTGCCATCAATGGTTCACAACCTTCTGATAATTACATAAGTTTTATGAGTCTCATTTTTCCCACTCCTCAGATGAGAATAATAGTATTTCTCTCACAGATAACGTATGACAGGAGACTAAAATGTGAAAAAATTGATATTACTAATGGGTGGTCTTTGGCAATGTGTTGTGTCTTGATGTCTGATGTGTCTGTGTCTAGTTATAAACTGATGCAAGTCGTAAACAAGGAACTGGTTCAACAAGCATCCAACTCAGAAACAGTACTCCAGTCTGGGTCGTTGATAATGTCACCATGTATTTTCACTTTTATTTTCTTTCTTTGTGGTGATGATTTCTTTCTTTTTAATTAAACGTTCAACCAGTTCAGTTATAATACAAGTAGTAATTTCAAACTCTTTGCACTCTTTTAAAGTTTATGGATAGGCATTTTTGATGAATCACTTTTTTTCTATGAGGAGCTACAGATACTAATGTGTGATAGTATTACTGAGATAGCGAGTCACATAGGAAAAATATTTCCTGAAAAGGAAGTATCATAATAGGAAAATACCCATGTGGGAAGAAAAACAGAAACCAATGTAAATGTAAAACATTTTCTGAGGATCAGCAGGGGGCACTAAGATTCCACAGGAAAAACATCCCTGTAACCTTCATAAACGATTTTTCTTTTGCTTTAACTCCAACTTGATAACACCATAAACTCTATGCTTTTTTATCTTTATTATAGCTGATAGTGTATCTTTTCTTTTTAACCCTCAAAATGTAGGTGCACTTAACACATCTTTTTATCTACCAATTTAAAAAACTTCTGATTCCCTTATCTGCATTCTGGTTTGCTTCTCATTCAGCATTCACATCCAGTGCTATTTTCCTCCCTTTGACAAACATAGAGTAATTAGAATTTTTCACAGACAAGTGATTACCTAATAAATGACCTTCTGCAGGCAGCTCTATTAAAATGGAGCAAAAACGATGTTTACTACAAGCGGTGGCCAAGAAGTAAGGTGCAGGGACACGACAAGCTCTGCATAACCAAAAGCTTCTTCAGCTGTAAGAATAATGAAGGCATTTACTGAACTAGCAGATCTGTACTAAAAATAATTATAAGCCAGACAGAACGCTAAACCATAAACACAAATTATGATTGGCTATTGCAACAGTTCATTAATTCCATGGAAGTCCAAGGGTAAAGTAAGGTAATAATGCTGATGTTCACATGGGACATCAGCAAGTAAGAAAAAAAAATCAAAATATATAAACTAGGAGAGGATGAAAAGAATACTGATCGATTTTCATATGTCTTTCCTGATTCTAGTACATTTAAAGGGTGAGAAAAAGTATGAACTCTCGGTGGAATATCTTTGAAGATATTTTTGTGAAGATGTAATTTTTTATAAAACAAATTGCTGCAGGGATCTTGAATAGAATATTGGATATAGCCATGTATTTTTGCCTGTACTCTTATTTATATTTATAAACTACTTTTATAAAAATATAACTTAAAAATGTAGGCTTTGCTTTAGGTTATACAGACCATGGCTTTAGGCAATTTGTAGATTCCTGGTAAACAACTTTAGATCACAAAACTTTAGACCTGTGAGGGGCTTTGTCAGTAATCTCAGCCAATCCTGTAACTTTTTACAAGCAAAAACTGTAGGTATAGAAAGATCACTCAGAAAGCTTATAACCTGAGCTAGTCAACAGGTAGCTGAACAAAGTTATAGGTTTCCTGACTGTAGTCCAGTCTTCACCATGCTTTCTTTCTTTTTTTTCTCTTACATATTTTATTTATTTTAAAAATGGACAAATAAAAATACTTTTGTACAGAATGATGTTCTGAAATATGTATACACTGTGGAATGGCTAAATTGAGCTAATAACATATGTATTACCTCACATATGTTTTTTGTTGAGAACACTTAAAATCCACTCTTTGTGATTTTCAAGAATACAGTATATTATTAACTATAGTCACCATGTTGTTCAATAGATCTTGAACTTATTCTTCTTACCTAACTGACATTTTGTATCTTTTGGCCAATATGATCCCCTAGCCTCTGCTTCTATGAGTTCAACTTTTTTAGATTCTACGTAAGTGAGATCATGCCATATTTGTCTTTCTGTGCCTGGCTTATTTCACTTAACATAATATCCTTTAGGTTTATCCATGTTATTGCAAATGACAGGATTTCCTTTTTTTAAAAACAACTAAAGAGGATTTCATTATGTATATATACCATATATTCTTTATCTATTTATTGGACGCTTATGTTGATTCTGTATTTGGGCTATTGTGAACAGCACTGAAATAAACATGGGAGTGCAGATATCTCTTTGGCATACTAACTTCACTTCTTTTGGATATACTTTCAGTAGCAGGGTTGCTGAATCATATGGTGGTTCTATTTTTAAGTTTTTGAGAAGCTTTGTATTGTTTTCTGTAATAGCTCTATTTATTTACATTCTCACCAACAGTGTGCAATGATTTCTATTTCTCCACATCTTTGTCAACACTTGTCTTTTATCTTTTTGATAATAGCCATTCTAAGAAGGTTGACGTGATATTTCACTGTGATTTTGATTTGCATTTCTCTGATAAATAGTGATGTTGAACACTTTTTCATCTATCTGTTGGCCATTTGCATGCTCTCTTTTGAAAAATGTCTATTCAGGTTCTTTGCCCATTTTAAAATCAGATTGTTTTCTCGCTATTGAGTTGTTTGAGTTCCTTATATACATTGGATGTAATTATCAGATGCACAGTTTGCAGTTATTTTCTCCCATTCCATAGGTTGTCTCTTCTCTCTGTTGTTTATTTCCTTAGCTGTATAAGTTTTTAGTTTGATATTATCCCATTTGTCTATTTTCTGTTTGTCTATTTTCACTTTTGTTGCCTGTGCTTTTGGGGTCATATTAAAAAAATATCATCACTCAGACCAAAGTCATGGAGCTTTTCCTCTACAGTTTCTTCTAGTAGTTTTATAGTTTCCTGTTTTAAGTCTTTAATCCATTTTGAGTAGATTTTTAAAAATACATTGAGTTGATTTTTGCATAAGGATGTAATTTCATTCTTCTGCGTATAGATAACCAGTTGTCCCAGCACCAATTACTGAAGAGAAGCTATTCTTTACTTATTGTGTGTTCTTGGTAACTTTGTCAAAAATCAGTTGACTATAAATGTATATTTTAGTCAACTGGACATATTTCCAGGCTCTCCATTCTGTTTTATTAACAGGTGTTTCTGTTTTTATACCAGTACCCTATTGTTTTATAAATATGGCTTTGTAGTATATTTTGAAATCAGGCAGTATGATGCATTAAAGTTCGTTCTTTTTGCTTAAGATTGCTTTGGCTATTCTGGGTCATTTCTGGTTACGTATGAATTTTAGGAGATTTTTTTATACTTCTGTGAAAAATGTCATTGGAATTTTGATAGGAATTGCATTAAATCTGTTGATCGTTTTGAGTAGTATGAACATTTAACAATATTATTCCAATCTGTAAATATGCAATATCTTTCCATTTATTTGCATCTTCTTCAATTTCTTTCATTAACAGTTTTTAGTTTTATAGTTTATTAGTTTATAATTTAATAGTTTCATAGTTTTCCTTGCAGAGGACTTTCACCTCTTTAGTTAAATTTATTCCTGAGTATTTTATTTTTTATTTCTTCTTATCTATTGTAAATGAGTTTGTTTTCTTGTTTTTGGATAGTTCATTGTCAATGTATAGAAACACTACTGATTTTTGTAAGTTGATTTTGTATCCTGCAACTTTATTGAATGCATATTTTAGTTCTCACAGTTATCTGGTGCAATCTTTAGGGCTTTCCACATATAAGATTATGGTCATTTGTGAACAGGGGCAATTTAACTTCTCCCTTTCCAATTTGGATGCCCTTTATTTCTGTCACTTGTCTAATTGCTCTGGCTAGGACTTCCAGTACTATGTTGAATAGAAATGATAAGTGGGCATTCTTGCCTTGTTCCCAATCTTAAAGAAAAAACGTTTAGCTTTTCACCATTGAGTATGATGTTAGCTGGTGAGCTTGCCAAATACGGCCTTTAACATTTCATTTGTGGTTATCATGAAACTTACATAAAACATAGTTATAACAGGCTGTTTTAAGCTGATAATCTTAACATCTGAATGTTGATTGTATAAAATAATATTACATTTTTACTCAATCTCCCTGCATTAAATGTTTTGATTCAAAATTTACCTCTTTTTGCATTGTGTATTCCTTAACAAATTATTGTAGTTATTTTTATTTTAAATAGTTTTGTCTTTTGACCTTCACAATAAAGACATGCAATTTATACCCTACCATCACAGTATTTGAATATTCTTAATTTGACCATGTACTTATTTTTAGTAGTGATTTTTATACTTTAATATATTTTCATGTTTCTAAGTGTCCTTTCCTTTCAGCCTGAAGAAATCTCTTTAGTATTTCTTGTAAGACAGGTCTGGTGGTGATGAACTCTTTGTTTTTGTTCATTTGGGAAAGTGTGTGTCACTGCATTTCTCAAGAACAGCTTTGCCAGGTGCCTTACAGTTGGTGTTGGTTGGCGCTTTTCTTCCTTCAGCTATATATATAATATATATATTATGTATCACTGGCCTTATTTTATATATATATATTATATTATATATATATATATATGTCACTGGCCTTATTGGAACTCCTTATATGTCATTTGCTTTTTTTATCTTACTGTATTCAGGTTCCTCTCCTTGTCTTTGATATTTGACAGTTTGATTATAATATATGTTTGTGTATTCCTGTTTGGAATTAATCTGATAGAAGACTTTTGACTTTTCTATAGTTGGATATGTATATGTTTCCCATATTTGGAAAGTTTATGCTATTATTGCTTTAAATAAGCTTTCTATTTATCTCTCCTTTGTCTTCTTCACAAACTTCTATCTCTCAAATATTTCCGCTTTTGATGCTGTTTCATAAATCCAAAAAGTTTTCTTCATTCCTTTTTTTCTTTTTTTGACTATATTTTAAATATACTGTCTTCTAGTTTACAGTTTATTTCTCCTGCTTGACCAATTCTGCTATTGATGATCTCTATTGTAATTTTCATTTCACTCATTGTATTTTTCACCTCCAGAATTTGTTTGATTTTTAAAATAATTTTAATTTCTTTTGAAAGTTCCTCACTTTGGTCATTTATTTTATTGCTAAGTTTATTAAGTTATTTCTCTGTATTTTCTTAAAGGTCACTGAAATTCTTTAAAACATTATTTTAAGTTCTTTATTAGGCATTATTTATATCTCCATTTCTTTGGGGATCAGCTACTAGAAGATTATGATGTTATTTTGGCAGTGTTATTTTGTTGTTGTTTTTGTTGTGTTTTTTATGTTTCTTATTGTCTTATGTTGAAGTCTGTACATTTGAAGAAGTAGAGACTTATTTCAATCTTTGCAGACTGGCTTTGTTTGGGGAAGCCCTTCACAAGGCAGATTATAGGCAGGCTTGAGTCTGCTAGTCCTTGGGCAGGCTGGACTGATACCTGGGTTAGCAGATAGGCAGGCCTGCCACCTGTGTTCATTGGGGTGGATCTGGAGTTTGGTTTCACTAGGTTGGACTTGTTGACCGGGTTCCCAGGGCTGGTGGTGGAGTCTGTATCCATGGGGGCTGGCCTGAAACCTGGGTCTACATTGCTTGAACTGGCACTAGGGTAGTCCTTGAGCCTGAGTCTACAAGGGCCAGCCAGACACTGAGATGAGCATGGCACCTGGGTTCACTAGGACAGGTTTAGAGGCTAAGTCCATGGGAACTGTCCCAGTGCTAGGTGGCCGGGAACCTGAGTCCACAGGAGTAGTTTTGGGTCCTGAATCCATGGGGGCTATTCTGGAGCCTAGGTCTGCAGAGGTGATTCTGGAGCCTCATTTCATGGGGGCCAACTTGGCACTGTGGTCTACAGGGATGAGCCTGGACCCTGGGTCCTCTGCAGCCATAGTGCATGGGGACTAGCCTCAAGCCTGGATCCACTGGGGCCAGCCAGGAGGTTAGATGTGTGGGCTCTTGCCTAGAGGCTAAGTCCATGAGGGCTATCTTAGGTCCTGGGGCTGGACATGCTGCCTTTCTGCTTGAAGTAAAGCTTATTTATTCACAGATATATCTGTATCTCGATATATCTGTATCTCGATATATCTGTATGTATATGTGTATGTATATATACCTATATATAAATATATAATATGTCTATATATTTATATATGGGTAATTGTTTTTTACAATTTGATAATGACATGATCCCTAATGAAAACAGATCAGAGTAGACTCCATGTGTATTTGGGCAATGTTCTTGGAGAGAGGGTGTTTTAGATTAATTCACAAGAATGATGCTTTAGTCCATTTGGACTGCTATAGAAAAATACCATAAACTGGATAACTCATGAACAACAGAAATTTATTTCTCACAGTTTTGTAGTCTGGGAAGTCCAAAATCAAGGTGCTTGCAGGTTCAGTGTCTGGAATGGCCCATCTCCTGATTCTTACATGGCGTCTTCTTAGTGTGTTCTCACATGGTAGAAGGGGCAAATAAGCTTCACTGGGTCTCTTTCATAAGGGAACTAATTTAATTCATGAGGGCTCTATTCTCATGATATATGTCATGGTATCTCATGAATACCTCATGATATCTCATGAATATCTCATGATATTCACCTCCAAAGGCCCCACATCTTAATACAGTCACCTTGGGAATTAGGGTTTCAACATATGAATTTTGGGGGCACAAAAACTTTCGAATCATAGCAAATGGGTTTTTAGACTCATTAGGAAGTGACCCAAAGGAGTGAACACACCACTTAATTGGCTTAATTGGCTTATTTGTTGGTAAATTATGGCTGCGCAGCAGAGAAATCATTGGAAAAATGGGTCAGATATCTTGCAAGGGAGAACTGCTTTTCAGTAAGACTGGAATTGCTGCCTATTAGAATGGAACAGTCAGAGATGTTCCTGAGAACGAAACAGTCAGAGATGAACACTTCAGCTCCACACTTAAAGCATAATGCATTCCCAACAGCAGTTTTGAGTTGTGTGCCTTGTTTGCATTTGGCTGACTGTGCTGATTCAGTCTATCCCCATCCCTTTCTCTTCAATATAATTAAATCAATTTTTTTTGCGCTGAGTCTGTGATGACTCGGTGTGGCTGTGTTAGCAGCCAGTGGAAATGCTTTGTTCACTACATTTCATGCTGGTTCTCTTTCTATTAACAAAAATGAAATTTTCAGGTCTCATTACAAGATTACACTTGTGATAGAATTAAAGATTGTTGATCCTTTTTAGCCAGTTTTCCTCTTGGGGGCTGCCACCCTGAAAACTAGTTCTAAACCACAATTTCTCCAGAAATGCATTTTTTCCTCTGCCCACCAAGAAAAGGCATCACAGTGTATCACTGAACTTGGCAAAGAAGGTAAACAATGTACAAATAAATTCTTTGAAATAAATAAAAGAATCTTATGAATAAAGTATATAACCACCTCAAAATACATATGAACTACATGACATTAACTGGGACTCTAGGGATGTGAATGTTTGAGATTTCTGTGAAATGGTAAAAGATGCCTTTCAACTTTGTAAAACAATGATTTGTTTTTTTCCTTTTGAGTACTGAAGATGCAAGCATACTTTCTTTTAAGTGGTGTAGGGATTCGTTTTCTTCTCCCATGTAACGAAACAATCCTCCAGAAAAACTAAAGCATTGCTTATTTATTTATTTTGACCACATATGTTGAGTTGTCAGTACACTTTTTTCATGGCTTATCAAAGGTTTCAGGAGTCTATGACTAACAGATATCCTAACAAATGCAAATATACAAACTGTTTATTTATCAGACAGGTTTGATTGAAGCAGTATTTTTGTTGGACATATTCTTTGTGGTATATTAAAGAATGTAGTTGAATCAAATAAAATGCTTGAAGAGTTCATGCATACAAACATGTTTGGAGAAGTGATATTACTTAATGGAACTTTTTAAATGTATTTGATAATTTTGAAGAAGAATGTTAACTTCAAAATTCTATTTTTAGCAAGTGAGTTATTTTTCTTAAAAAGCATAAATTATAGTTCTAAGACTCCCTGTTAGGTGGAAGAGCTCTGGGCTAAGTTTTCCTGGCTTTGCCCTGTCCCCTTCATTTCTCATTTCTGTGAGAGTGTAAAGTAATGCATTAAATAAATAAAAATATGATTAACATTTGCCATGTGTATTGACTTTCATATAATACAACATGTTTGTTCTCATAATGAGTCTGTAAGGCAGGTGAGAAGTAAGGCTGGAGTGGCCGAACAATTAGGTCAAAGTCACATGGTATTAAATTTTGCAGAAGTGAAATTCGAATTTAGTTTTGTGTCATGTCAAAATCCATGCTGTATTTTCCTCTCTACATTAAATTTCCATTCATGTTCAATTCCATGAGCCAATGAATCCTTTAAAAACTAGAAGGATTTTTTAAAAAAGAAATTGCTTTTATTTAAAAATGTCTGTGTGTGGTTATTCTAAAAACTTCCCATCATTTCCCAAAGAATCAAAGTATGATTTTTTTTTTCAAGTCTACATTTTTTTTCAAGTCTACTTTACAAATTACAGGTAAGACATCTTAAATTGCCAACGTTTGACCATATTTTACCAAAAAAAAATGGCAATTTCATGTAGTTCAATCTGATAGAAGTATAGACAAGCAAACATAAAGGGAACAGAATTCTCATTTCAAAGCTGGTAGCATAGAGAAGCTTTACTTTGGTCTTGTTGACACTGAAGACACACATAATAAACTGGGATTATGACAATCTCTCTCTTTTGTCTTGCTCCTTGACTTTGGATTCTAACCTGGCTTTCTCTGCTGGTTGTAAGTTGTAAGTAAGTTGGTCAACAAACTTCATTTGGCTTCATCGGGGTATGGACATTGAAAAGAAGTGTAGAACAAATATTTTTGGAATAATGGTGGAGGAGCGTGATTGAGTAATTACAGAAGTTTCTAGTTCAGTTCTTATTTATCATGCACTTTGCAGTGTGACATTGCAGCTTCTTTTCTCAAGAGGTGAAGCCTATTTTCCTTCTTGGATTTAGGCTAGCCTTGTAACTTGCTTTGTTTAAAAGAAGGTGGCAGAATTGCACTGGTCCAATTCTAGGTCTAGGCCTCAGGCAGCCTTTCAAGCTTCTGTTCCCTCTGTTCCTAGCTGCTATGAGAGAGAGCCCACAGCAGCCTTCTGGATGCCAAGAGTCATGAGGCCCTGTCGCTCCTGTTGCCTCAATCATTCACCTGACATAAGAGTGAAGATATATTAGAACAGCCAGGCCCCAGCTGACCTGCACAAACATAAGCAGAACCACCCAGCCGACCTACAGATTCTTAAACAACAGTGGCTATTATTTTAAACCACTTATTGCTGAGATTGTTTGTTACACAGCAGTAGTTAATTGATAACCAGGATTAAGAAGCAGAATTGCTTAGCATTGCATAAGGTAGCAGAAAAGAGTGGAGCCAGCCTCTGGGAAGTGTAATGGGAAAGTAGAGAGAAGAGACAAAATTTATGACTGGAAACTAAGGAGCAGGTGAACTGGAGATAGAGCTCAGCTAATTACTGTGTGTGTGCATTGTTAATTCTGAAGACTAAGATAGTCAAAAATAAGTATGCATATTTAAAATGACAAAAAGTAACATCTAAGATTCAGTAAAAATTGCCAAAGAATATTAGTATTGGACAAAAATGTTTGGCTTTCTCCTTAATTGAAAAAAAAAGCACTCCTTGCCTATTACGGGAATTTAAGTGGCCTGGCCTTAAGTTTCCTGCTATTTCCTGCCATCAGTTGTTTGAAATGGCTGAATAAAATAAGTCATTTTGTTTTGGCATATGAGCATTATGTTACTACTCTTTTTAGCTGAAATGAGCAGTGGAAAATAGCATTTCTGTGAAGTTGGTCTTTAAAATATGCATGACTGTTCCAAACAGCAAGCTAATTTTCAAGTTCATCAGATGTGTATTTATATGGTGAATGTATCTGTCACATAAACATTTTGTCAATCACCGCCTTCCTTCTGTTCTGACACAGTATGCTGGAGCACTGTCTAAAATGTGATGAATGTTGTACTTGCTCCAAGTGAGAATTAATTATGGCAATGACAAGAGTGCTACAAAAGCTGCCCGTACTCTAGGACAATGTTGCATTAACAGAAGCAATCATTGAAGCTTCAAATTTAGAAAAATGAGTTAGCAATTAATTTAGCAAACCCTTTGTTTGGCTCTTAAATTAGTTTATCCTTTGAACGAAAATTTGCCTAAATCAACTCCCAACATAAATACTGTTCTTGAACTTAAGGCCTGAAACTGATCATAATGGGAGAAATGATCATGAGTCCAATGACAAAACCAGTTATTCTGCTCCTTGTCTGTATTTTTCTTTGAGACTTATTTTTCTTAAAAAAAATCGTAATGACATTGAGATAGGTTAAGAACATGGGGATAGTTCAAAAAGGATTTGAAATGGATTTAGCCTTTAGATTTGATCCACACAATTTGAACAGAAATAATGATAAACTAAAATATTTGATACATTTGCAGCATGATATTTTAAAACACTTAATATGTCTAGATCTTTACATTTTCTTCTATCTTTTGCTCTTAAGGACTTATATGCTCCTGCAGGATGTTATTGTAAAGAGGATAACAGTTTGTGAATACAACTATGTGTAGACAGAATAGAACAAGTCGGCCAAAGATGAAAAACACCCAAACTTGGCAATTTAAAAATGAATTTAAAATGACTATGGAATGTTAAAATTGCATCCCCAGAGGTCTCACTATAAAGTGGCTACTTGAGTGTTGCACAAACACACTTGAGAATAGCTGTCATTCATCAGACTCTTTATAGATAGCACTGAATTGTTTTATATAATAGTGGTAATACATAGCATGTAAAAAGCCCTTATGTGTTAAGCATTTTGCTGACATTTGTCTCACAAAGTTCTCCAATTTTTTTTCAAGTCTACATAACAAATTATAGGTGAGCCATCTTAAATTGCCAACATTTGACCATATTTTACCCAAAAATGGCAATTTCCTGTAGTTCAATCTAATAGAAATGTAGACAAGCAAACATAAAAGTGAACAGATTTCTCTACAACTCCCCAACAAAAACTAATTAATGCTTTAATAATACCAGAGTCCTAAAGGATGCTAGGTCTACTACTAGGTTAAAAGGAAGAGAAGAAAGACTGAGCATGGTGGCTCTCACCTGTAATACTAGCACTTTGGGAGGCCAAGATGGGAGGTTTGCTTGATCCTGGGAGTTCGAGACCAGCATGGGCAACCTAGTGAGACCCTGTCTCTACCGAAAAAAAAATTAGCTGGCTGTGGTGGTGCATGCCTGTAGTCTCTGCTACTCAGGAGGCTGAGATGAGGGGATCCCTTGAGCCCAGGAGGTCGAGGCTGCAGTGAGCCAAGATCATGCCACTGCATGCCAGCCCGAGTGACAGAATGAGACCCTGTCTTAACAAAAAAAAAAAAAAAAGGAAGAAAAGCAAATCAAAATTTAAAAGATAACAAGCCCGACTCAGTAAAAATGTGAAATGGAAAGAGTATATATAGCTTTCTGACCCTGTGAAAGAAAGAATGGCTACAGAATTAGCAGGCAAACAGATGGTCAGATGTAGACACAAATGATAAAATACACTCC
The DNA here is from genome assembly GCF_028885655.2 of Pongo abelii. NCBI lineage: Eukaryota > Metazoa > Chordata > Mammalia > Primates > Hominidae > Pongo > Pongo abelii. The sequence goes on along the minus strand of NC_072007.2, from coordinate 35,443,766 downwards.
AGTATAAATCAATACACAAATCTACAAATAAGATACTGTGATGGGAAATATGGAGGCAGAGAAACCCAGCATAATGCCCTCTAAAAAGCATTTACAAATAACCTACCAATCTGTCTCATTGCCCTATACACCATGATCATCACCAAGGCTTGTGTTGTTCTATTTAAGAGAAATATATATTTTATTATTACTTCATTGAATTATATGAAGCATCTGAGAGCTATTATTTTATCCATTTGGAAATAACACACCATATGTACATATTACCGTTTTTTTTTAATAAAGAGTAAAATTAAGTATAAGGATGACAATAAGGTATTTCCCAAACTTGAAATTATGTCTACTCTGTGTGAAATTAAGAAAAGTAGCAGCTATTGTGAAGACCTTAGAACATCTCCTAGGACTGAAACCACCATTTTCTGGGAAGAAAATGGGATGTAACTGTTGCTTATTTTTCCTAAACAAAGTAAATCAAGTTTTTTGTGTTCTTTCCAAAAACAGGCTGTATTACTACAACAGGGAAAGAGAACATATACTGTCTACTGACTGTCTTTAATAGGAACTCTGTTTGGAGATTACATCTGTTTGCTTCTATTTTTATATAAAATTGAGTGAAATCTGCCCTTCCTGGTCCATAGAGCCCTAAGGTACATGAGTCATCAAGACCAAAACTTATGCTTTATTCAGAGGATTAAGATCAGCCGCAGATAAAATCCTCTGTTGCTTGCCCACCCCCATCCTCAAAGCCAGCTCTGCAGCTTAGGCCTGGCACCTTCTCTGACCAAATCTGCTACCTTCAGATGACATCCAGGCATTGGCCTGGCACTGCATTTGGCAAATTATGTAAAAGTTGAGTTGCATGTTTGCCTTTTTGTGTCTCTAAAATTTTGTCTCATTCTGAAAATAGAAGTATAAGTATGATATGGTCTGGACAGATAAAATAGCTCAAGTTTGACAAATGCGCAGTACATGAATTAACTTTTGTATCGCTATCAAACACTTGAGGAGTATGCAAAATTTTGTATGCATTTACTATATTTGTTTTTCTGGGAAAATGATCTGTAATGTTATTATATCTTTAAGGGTATCTGAGATATAAAATCAATTAAGAACTACTGATACAATACAAAAATTCAACCATCTACAGAAAAATTCCAAAATAATTACTAATAAAAAGATATAGTATTTCAAGGTACAGCAAGAATGCATTTAGTCAGAGAAGATCTATAAAAATTAAACCTCAACCAAACCAACAAATTAAAAATACCCCAAATTTAATACATTGCATTATTCTCTATTTGAAAGAAAATTGAGGACTGATTTTGAAAGTAAAATACAATAATAACTTTTCAGTAGGCCTCTAATATTTGAGTCAGAAAGAAGGCTCTGACTCAGAAACCCAAGAATCTGCCTATAAAAAGTTACATTTGGTGGTCAATGCCTGAGGAAATCAACATAAAGATCACACAGCTCATTCTAATTTCTCTGTGTCCATACTCATCAAACAATCTTTTGATAACAATTTGTCTTTCAGGGTAGATATTTATGCACACAGGTAAACAATATACTACATAGTGGATATGAGAATTTGCTTTCCTTAGTAGTTGAAATTCTCAATGCAAATGATCAAGTTGGCATCTGGCTTACATATCCTTCCATGAATTTGGTTAGTATCAGTCCTATTTCGAAGGTGATATTTTTCTGTTTCAGCCCACTCTGCTTGAAGCACAAATTCCTCAAAGACACAGTAAGTCCAGAATACCATATGGAACAAATAAAATGTTCAGGGTCTAATACTTAGTATTAAAAATGCTAACCTAAAAATTTTTCTGCTTTGGAAAGAATGATGCAGTCATGGAAAAATTATTCATCAAGAAAATCTTGTCAATAGCTTTTTTAAAGTTTAGAATATGCATACAATTCACAATTCTCAGTCAGCTCCTCATATTTTAAAGGGTCCTCAGAAGTCGAAGGTGTTTTAATGGATTAATGCATGGATTAAAATCTGGAAACTGTTCTTCTTGCACACTAAATTTTCTTGTAATTCAGCAACAAACATTTAAGGTGATTTGTCAGAGTTATCTTAAGCTTTACAAGGCCCTGAAGATGTAGAAAATGCCGGCTCATTCGGGTGCCCCGATATTCCAGGAAGTGCTCTTTATCTGAAGAAAAATTTTCTAGGAAATTAGATGTTAATGAAGAATGTGGTTCTACACAGGACAGTGTGTGAAGTTAACAAGGACAGATTAGCCTCAGGGTAGAGCAAATCTGACCTGGGAGCAGGAAGCCAATCACTGCGACATCTGCATGACAGCAGGGGACTCCAGACAACATCATATAGGCCTTAGCATTTACATATTGTTCATGGTCAATATACCATTTTAAAGATACTTTCTTAGATTTGAAAGGGAGGTTAATAACATAACGAGGTTCAAGTAAGATTAAAAAATAGACCCAGGAGGCGGAGGTTGCAGGGAGCCAAGACTGTGCCATTGCACTCCAGCCTAGGGAACAGAGCAAGACTCTGTCTCAAAATAAAAAACAAAAAAAGATTAAAAAACAGAGTAGTATTTCGTAATTACAAAAAAATAAAATTTATTATCGTACTTGTGTGTATGTTTTTACAACATGGTCTGATTCTTGATACATATCATCAGTCACTTACCGTAATATGAAAGGAGTAAGAGCATCTAAGAGGAATGCCAACTTGATACCACTACAGTTAAAGTGAATCATAAAAGTGTTGACATTTTTTAAACAGGGAGATTTATGGCAAATTTGATTCGCTTGTTCAGTATTTTAATACTTATACGTTAGTTTCTTAATACCTGTCTCATAATACATCTGAGACAAAGCTACTTGGGGGCGATTATTTTGTTTATGTGAACTCTGTCTAAGAAAAGAAACTGGTTATCTAAAACCTTGACTTGAGAACAGACTTATGTAAAGTTTTTGGAGGTAAATGATCTATCAGTTCCAATTGCAAGAAGCAATAAGGAGAACATTTTTTGCACTTCGTATATATTAATGGTGTGGTGCGGCTATAGTGAAGTGGGAGAATGAATGTTTTTTATGGTCATGACCTGGTGCTTTCCTGATTGCCTGCTTCATTTTGAAATTGTGTTCTGTTTCATACTTTAGAGTCAGTGTTGCCGAGGGCATCGTGAGTGGTAAGGGAATGATTATTTCCTGTTTCAAAAATGAACATATGAGAAGTATTGGGGAAATGGACAGGAAATTAGCATCTTCTGGAATAAAGTGAAAAACAAAATGAATGATTGATATATAATTAGAGAGCAGAGATGATTCACTAATCATTCATTTATTTACTCAGGTAGTGCATAAATATGAACTTGACACCGGTACCTTTATTATTAATACATACATTAGTCCAGGTCATTCACTCAACTACTTCACAAATACATATTGAGTTTTTACTGTGTGATGTGATTGCATAATTTGTATTGTAAACCTCTAGAGAATATCCTCATACTGCAACACCTGTAACATCAGCACATATGGTTTTGTGTTTTAAGAAGATAACAATGATAATGATTATAATGATAGAAAATAGTGAAAAAATCCTCTTAAAGTATAATGTTGAAGAATGACACAGAAAAGAGAGTGAAAAATAAAGCTCTATATTATTTTTCAGGAGAAGGAATGATTACCACTGAGGTAAGATCATGCAGAAGTATAGAAATACTTTGTGTTATCTTTAAAAACTTGCTAGTATAATCTTAAAAGCTGCAAAATAATCCATTATATGTCTGTGCCACAATTTACTTAGTCATTTCCTTATTGATCACAATATAACATATATCTTGGGGTATAAATATTTGCCAGTTTCACCTTTAACTCAGCATACATTCTCAGAAGTGGAACTTTGGCTCAAAGGGCATGGTTAATTTTATGGCTCTTTAGATATAACATCTCACTGATTTCTAGATATTTGCACCTCTTGGTACTCAAACCAGCAGTGTATGGTGAAAATTAATATAGACTTGAGTGACTAAGAAGGAAAAAGAAAAGTCACACCTAGTATATACCTACTGCCCCAGACACAATGCTTTCACACATGTTACATTATTTAAATATCACAGCTGCTTTGTGGAACATTTTGTGGTTGAAGTTAAGACTCGAAAAATAGCTTGAATGGTGCATACATTTGGAAAAGGTGAAAAGAATGAGAAAGTACCTTCCAGATGGCAGAAACTCCTGGAACAAGAAGTTGTGAACAAATATAGTCTTGTGGTCTTTGAGGTGACCTCAAAATAGCATCCCTACTTTTTCTGTGTGTTCTGACCCAACTGAAAAGTAAGACAGCAGTAAAGCACAGAGGAACAAAATGTCCCTTGTGTGGTCAAGGGTTTTCTAAAACTAAAATCCCCAAATGAGTCAGCAAAGATAAGTGTTCCCACTCCATCCCAGTCCACTCCACTACCACTTCACATAGGGGCAGGGCCCTTTGAAATTTAAGGTATGGGATAAAAGAGGAAAAAGTATGTGCTCTGCAGGTAGCAGAAAGGAGCTGGACTGTGGCTCGCTGATTACTCCTTCTAATCTCAGCAATCAATACATTATTCCTCATTGTAAGGAAAAGGAATGAGCAAAAGGGTGAGGAAAGGCTGGGATTCTTGTAGCTAGAAGAGTTCCCTTCATGTGGAAGGCAAAATCAGGAGTGGGGAAAAAGTAGTTGCCATTCTACCACTGGGGAACTTGAGGAATTATGCAAAGACTGGTCTGGCTAATGTTCATGTCAGGAATGACTAGAGGGTTGAGTTGTGGACCATTTTAAGCGCCACAGTAAGGGATCAGCTTCTGTCTTTGGGTGCCTCTGGTGATTACTGAACAGTAGAGATACAACATAGTTTTCCATCTCTTTTGTATTATAATTGTCTCTTTAAAATTCTCAGCTTGTTGAATTCCATGCTAATGGAGTGTTTTATTTTATTTTACTTTACTTTTTTTAAGGTCGGGGGTACATGTACAAGATGTGCAGGTTTGTTACACAGGTAAACATGTGCCATGGTGGTTTGCTGCACCTATCAACTCATCACCTGGGTATTAAGCCCAGCATGCATTTCACTCTTTTCTCTAATGCTTTTTTTCCTGCTCCCCTTATAGGCCCCAGGGTGTGTTGTTCCCCTCCTTGTGTCCATATGTTCTCATTGTTCAGCTCCCACTTATAAGTGAGAACACGTGGTGTTTGGCTTTCTGTTCCTGTGTTAGTTTGCTGAGGATAGTGGCTTCTAGCTTCATCCATGTCCTTGCAAAGGACATGATCTTGGTCCTTTTTATGGCTGCATAGTATTCCGTTGTGTATACGTACCATATTTTCTTTATCTAGTCTATCACTGATGGGCATTTGGATTGATTCCATGTCTTTGCTATTGTGAGTAGTGCTGCAATGAACATATGCGTGCATGTGTCTTTATAATGGAATGATTTATATTCCTTTGGATATATACCCAATAATAGGATTGCTGGGTCAAGTGGTATTTCCAGTTCTAAATCGTTGAGGAATCACCACATTGTCTTCCACAACGGTTGAACTAATTTACATTCCCACTAACAGTGTAAAAGCTTTCCTATTTCTCCTCAACCTTGCCAGCATCTGTCCTTTCTTGACAGAGTGAGACTCAATCTCAAAAACAAACAAACAAAAAGCAAAAAATAATGGAGTGTTTTAAGTAAACATTCTAGTTTATGCAAGGTCTTAAGTAAACATTCTAGTTTGTCTTGGACTGGGTCCTGCCTCAGGTGGCATTCTGTCTTCCGCTATGATCTGCTTCTGTGGGCCAAAATCAACAAAACAACAATTGGCAATAAAAGAATTCCACTATAGAGGTTATTCTAAAGATATGGTTCAGAATTATGAATAGTTAGTGGCCACAGACAAGGAAAAATTACAAATTTAATCATTAGCGTGAGGTAGCAGGGTGCTTCTTGCAACAAACCATTACTCATTTGGTCATTACTGATCTTCCCCTCCGAAAAGAGATAATTCTAAAGAGAATTCAGTTTGCCTGTCATGTACAGTTCACAGATCACAAGTTACAGATGATGCCTTCTGGGAAGAGCATCTGAGTAGGAGAACGATGTTGGCTCCAGAAATCAAAAGGAAATGATGAATTTTCTTTGACTTTTTAGTTAAAGTATAAAGCTGCCCTCAGCAGCAAATGGCTTCACATAGGTGCCCCTTAAAGGGTCAGATATAGATTCTGTTCCAATTTATGTCTGTAATAGCTGTAAAATGTTAAGACATAGTCTTTATTGCCATGGACAATCACCTGTGCTTTATGGCTTTGTTACAACCTAAACATCACCCCCAAGCCCTGGACTCTTCGCATTCTGTGAAGCAGGTCCACTGTGCACTGGCTAACAACTTGTTCGAGTCCAGTGAGACAAAATGTTCTTGTATGCAACAAGCTGCATGGAGCGGGTTTATTACTTACAGATGGGCAGCAAGGGATAACAGAAACCAAGGACTCATTGAGAGTCAGTCGCTCAAGGCTCAGGAAAGCTGCCTGGGATGGATGGAGTCTTGAGTGCATATGCCCTGCTTGCATTGCGCATGAGGAAGCCTGAAAAGCTGCCTCTGCAGGATTATACACTTCAGGGTCATGTGACTTGCTGTGATAAAGCATCGAAGGACATCCTGTTCAAGGGTGGGAGACTGGAACAGAGCCCAGGATGTTCTGGCCAGTTTCCTTCTACCTCAAGATGTTGCATTCCTTGCACGTTCTATGGTTATTCTTGAGAACTGCAAGTGAGAAAATGGGGAGAACTGGGTCTGTCCAAGGCTACCTGAAGAACTGTCTTACAAGTTCCTGTAGATAATCAGGACAATGCATTCATTAGCCATATGTTTTACAACATTATTGTTGAGTATGTTTGAGAATAATATTTTCCCCAGTACATTAAAGAATGTTGCTCTGAATCCTTGGGATTTATGAATGTGAACCATGAAAGCCCAGGGGCTCCTGCATGGAGTTAGTCTTCCTGCTATTCGTTTGGGTGGATGCAAATGGTTCAATGGAGCTCAGTCTTGAGTTTTTCTCAGTATGGCCAGCTGGAAGGAGAAGTGGCTATGAGTGCTTATAGCTGCCTCACTGTGCTCAAATGAAGCTCCCTGTCTTCTCCCCAGGCAGATGCTCTTCAGTAGAGGATATGTCTGTCTACATCTGGCATTTTCACAGTGTCATTTACATTCTCCTCACAGTAGAAATTTTCATCTGCTGTCTTCCCAGTATTTTCCAGAGCCACTCTTGGGATTCAGTCCATATTTCCAGAAATCCCTCAGTGACAACTGCTCTTTATCCCAGAATATAAAGTGATGTGTGGTTTGTAAATATAACGTTCACAATTTGCTACAAAATGCAGCATTTTCCTACTCCTCCTCATTTTCATCCTCCTCCTCTTTCTTCTGGTGAAAGAAGTAACAAAAATAACCACACTTCTTTTCATCTTGGCACATTCTTAAAGATTATTTTCCCAGCCTTGCTAAGGAAATGGCAGACTTTGGATGCACTGTTTTAATATGAGAAAGGGAGGATATTACTGATGATGTAAACCCCGGCTCTTAAAATATTTTTTAAAGCATTTTGTCAACCAGGTTGCTTAAAGGATTTTTTTCTATATTTGTGAAAAAACAGGTATATAGTTACAGAAACTATGACTGCCTGAGAAAGAAGCCCAACATGTACTCTTATTTTTGTTTAGGACAGTTAAACTCCAAAATGTTTTTAGTTGTATTTCACTTAATGGCGGGGAGACAATGCCGGCACTTGATTTTATATCCATCACATGAGAAAATCTGAAGGCAATTAAGCACTGAATTTTCCCATTGTACTGCAGTTACAGGAACACCTGTGTTACCTAGCTGTGCACTGAGCCCCGTGAAATGCAATGTTCCAGAGCTGTCAAAATGTCTTATTTCTTGCCTTTAATTCAGGGACCTAATTGTGGTCAATCTAGCTATTATGTTGCGCTATGCTTCATTTATAAGCATACAGCAGAAAGGCTAATAATTTTGGATTTAACTCAAAGGGGTCTTGTAAACATCCACCTAGCTCTATGTACCTTTCTTTAAATATGACTTATGGTATATTTGCTAAAGAAAAATGGGGTCTTTTGTAATATAAAAATAATCCTTAAATCATGAGGATGCTTGAGCAGAGCATGTTAATCTGGACTCAAATCCATGGTCTTTGATATATCTCAGCTCTGAGGTCTCAGTTATGTAGTTTGAGCTCTGTCCAAATACAAGGATGGAATGTGAACTTTGTTTGCTGGCTGCCATGATATAGTTGCAATATCTGACATTGTTTTTTTGAATCCCAAATCAGATCATGTGACCTAGAAAGACTATTGTCTGTTAGATGAAATTATTTATATGGCCAATTTAGAAAGGTAGCTATTTTTAGATTAGATATTCAATATACAGATATTAGTTCAGATATTTTAAAATTACCTATTTAATAAATTAGTTTTACTGAAATGAATAAAATGCCTAAGAATCAACACTCTCCTGGGAAACCTCCTAAGAAATAGGATGTTGTAATGTATTAGTCTGTTCTCATGCCACTAATAAAGACATACCTGAGACTCGGTAATTTATAAAGGAAAGAGGTCTAATTGACTCACAGTTCAGCATGGTTGGGAAGGCCTCAGGAAACTTATAATCATGGTGGAAGGGGAGGCAAACACGCCCTTCCTCACATGGTGGCAGCAAGGAGAAGTGCCGAGCAAAAGGGGGAAAAGCCTCTTATAAAACCATCAGATCTCATGAGAACTCTTTGACTATCAGGAGAACAGCATGAGGGTAACCACCCCCATGATTCTGTTACCTCCCACTGGGTCTCTCTTATGACATGTGGGGATTATGGGAACTATAATTCAAGATGAGATTTGTGTGGGGACACAGCCAAACCATATCATTTTATTTCCACATTTAATAGCTCTCTTGAAGAGGGTTAAGAAGAAAATGACATCAATTGGTAAATTAGCAATAAAGCCAGATGCCATAAAGATAAATATTTATGGACAAGAACAATTTATTCCTACAATATAAGGGTGAGATAACAAAAATTTCCAATATATTTAAATGTGAAGGTAAAGGAGAAAACTAATTTTATCCTATAAATAGGGGCTGCAAGAGTATTTCAGGAAACTTAACAGAATAGAAGCAAGGAGACTGTTACTAACAATACTGTAAATAAATTAAATAGGAATAAAACAAAACCCAGCAAGGGAAATTGTATGGGAGTTAGCTAAAGACAGAAATAGTAGTAGTATTATCAATTTTTGTATTACCAATTTTATTCAACTTAGTTTTAAACACTTTCTCATCATTGAACACTCATTTATTGATTGACTACTATCTGCCATTTAATGTTCTTGGTGATAAGAATATGATGGTGACCAAGATGGGAAATTTGTGTTTTCAGAGAAACTGTATTCTAATAAAGAGAGAGATGATAATAAGATAATAATGAGTGCCTTATGGAAGTGATGAGGGCCATGATGAAAAGTAACACAGAATGATAATGTGGGGAATGCACTTTAGAAAGCATGACCAGAAAGGCCTCCTCTTTGATGTGACAATTAAGTATATAGACCCAACCAAAGTGAGGGAGTGAGCCATGAATATAATTGGGGGAAGTATTTTCAAGAAAAAGAGATGGTGAACACAGAGGCCCAGAACTAGGAGTGAACTTTATTTGTCTAGAAATAGCAACAAAGCCAGTGTAGTCTTCACTGTGAGCAAGAGAGGTAGGGAATGAGCTTAATGAGGTACAGGATGGGAGAAAGGTACATGTGGACCATTACGGGCCGTAAGAAGACTTTGTATTTTATTTTATGTTTAATGGGAAGGGCAGTCTGGGGACATAATATGATTTTATTTGTATTTTTAAAAGATCACACTGGCTGCTATAGAAAGGGAAGAGTAGAAGCAAGGAGATCAATTGGGGGTTATTGTGGAAAAGTAGAGATGGTTGTGGTAAGAGTGGTCAGACTTTGTGTGCCTTGCGTATTTATCTATCTATCTACACAACACAGACATATATATGTGATTGGGAAGAGGGTCAAATCTGGAATCCTGTTTTGGACAGCTTATAGTTAGTTATCAATTAGGTATCCACGCTTAAATGCAGAGCAGGCAATTGTACATATGATTCTGCATCTCAGAGGCAAATTTGGGATTGAAGATATAAATGTAGGTATTTAAAGCCAAGGACTACATGAGACCATCTGGAAAATGAGAGTGTGTAGGAAAGAGGAGAGAGAGGGATATAGACTGAGCTCTGGGATACACCAATATTTAGAGGACAGGGAGAAGACAAAGGGCTAGCAAAGAAGACTGAGAAGGAAAAGGCAGGCAAGTAGAAGGAAAGAGTGCTGAGAGTGGCGTGTCTGACACAAAGCGGAGACAATAGGCCAAGAGGAGGGAGCATTCAACTGCATACGATGCTGCTGAGGGTCAAGAAAGGTGAGGATTAAGAAGTATTTAAAGTAAACCAGGGAGGTTTGGATATTCTTGATGAGAGGGGTTTCATGCAGCAGTAGGGATGAAATCCTGATTAGAGTAGTTTTAAGAGAGAATGGGGGCCGGGCATGGTGGTTCACATCTGTATCCTAGCACTTTAGGAGGCTGAGGTGGGCAGAGATCGAGACCATCCTGGCCAACATGGTGAAACCCCATCTCTACTAAAAATACAAAAACAAAACAAAACAAAACAGAAAACAAACATTAGCTGGGCTTGGTGGCACACGCCTGTAGTCCCAGCTACTCGGGAGGCTGAGGCAGGAGAATAGCTTGAACCTGAGAGGCAAAGGTTGCAAGGTTGCGGTGAGCCAAGATCGTGCCACCGCACTCCAGCCTGGCAACAGAGCGAGACTCTGTCTCAAAAAAAGAAAAAAAAAAGGTAATGGGAAGAAAAGTGGACACAGTAATGTTTGGGGATAGCTGGAAGAGCTTTGGTGGATATTTTATAAATGTTCAGATTTTTATAAATATTCGATATTTGGTAGATATTTTATAACTATCTTATGAAATATTGATATTTTCTTATTAAAATATGAATCAAAGTTATCACTTAAAAATTAGAAAGGTGAGATGTTGGAGAATAGATATGTCTGTATGCAATAATCGTCTGAAAGACTAGGGAGAGACGAACTGAAGAAATGAAATGGGATTGCCAGGCAGTATTGAAAATCCATGTCATATGTTTAAAGAAATTGCGTAGATTTTTTCATTTATGTTTAGTTACCAATGGATCAGATAAGCTACCAAATTCATTAAGTGAAAATCAAAGCAACATTAAATATTAGGAAAAAGAAACAAATTTACTTTAAAAACATGTATATATTCCTAGAAAATTAAAAAAATTAAAACTATTAAAATTAGTGAATGAGGTTACAATACTGCTGTCTATGTGATAAATACATAAAAATATTAGTCCTTTCTTTATACCAGTAATAAGCTTTAAAATATGAAAAGGAAATTAAGTTACATTTGAAGAACCAACAAGAACTATGAAATCCCCAGGAAAATGTTAAAGTTCCTAACATAAGGAAACCTCTAAAATTCTCAGAAAGGACAAAAAACGTGACCTGAATTAGACCATGTATCTTAGATGGGAAGACTTGCGTGATCAAGATAGCAATATTTTAAAATCCAAATACACATTTAATGAAATTTAAATTAATATTCTAATTTGTCAAATTCCACTTAATAAATGGTTCCACGATTTTCAGTAAGCACCCCCAGGTATCTTTGAATATAAGTAATAGAAGCTATTTTTGACCATAAATTCCCATGATCTATATCTATACATCTATATCTATATTTGTATCTATATCATCTACCTATATTGATATAGATATGTATGTATAGATAATATAAATATACATATTTCTTTTTATGTAAATGTAGAAAAACATCTAGGAAGATAAAAAATTATAGATTAATTATTCCTGGCAACAGAGGACTGAAATAAACATTTTGTATTTGTATATTTCCAAATAGGTTAGAGTTCATTATTTTGTGATGTTCTGTTTTTAATAAATTAAAATTGTTCTATGAACAATGTTTTAAAAAGAAAACAAATTTCATGAAGGATTAAATAAAAGGGGAGGAGCTGAGGGATTTCTTGTCCAGCAATCTTCTGCTTAGGTTGTCCTTGTCATGAAAAATATTTCTCTATCTTTTGGCTATTTTGTACTTTACTTATGGGGGTAATTACCTTTCCATTCCTAGTAGGAGAACCAGCAGAAGAACAAGACCTGAAAAGGGGATCAGGAAGGCAAGTTTTGATCTTTCATGTTTGTTTCCAGGATGAGCTGGTTATACAGCAACACAACATGTCATTTTTTCTATATTTGAGTTTATCCAAAGGGGCAAGATAGACAAATGCCCTTTATCACTGCTGGTGTGGGGCCAATGAACAGTAAATATTTATAAATTTTCCATTCTCTTACTGTTTGTTAAATCTTGAATTTAATTCTTATCATTTAAGGAAGGAGGCATATTTATTTATTTATTCAAATTTTAAAATGTAGAAAATGAGGTATTTCAAAGATACAAAATTGTGTATTATAAATGTTTATCTGCCTACTCATATGATTACTTATTTTAATGGCAAGTGATGATGATGGAGTAGAGAAGTAACTTTTCATTCGGAAAGCAATGTATTTAAATAAAAAGCAAGTAATTTAAATATTTTAAAATATTAGGTAAATTATAGTATAAATGTTATGTAGCTTCACATAAATGGAGAAAATGGTACAAAAATTACCCTCACACATTGCTCTCACATTGCCTATGCATACCCCTTGTGAGGGCACATTGTTCTGTAACTGTGCTTATGTGTTTGTCACTTCAGCTATCTGAAGGGCAGAGACTGAGTCTTCTTTATTTATTTATTTATTTTTTTAACCTGGAACAGAGTTTGCAAATAGTGAGATTTTTAAGACTTAATTAATTAATGTTTAATATTTTGATGACTGTAAGTACAGTCATTGGAATAAAAATGTTTATTCTGTTCACTGACATAGATCTTAGGGAAATTTGATGCTTAGAAGATTAATAATAGCAACGCGTATATTGAATTTTAACATATTTCAACCCTTTTGTGTATGGTTTGCCAATGTTCTAGAAATGCTGTGGATTGTTAGAAAAGTTAGTCTATAAGTTTAATAAATTATTTTACAAAATCACCGTTATATTAGAAAGATAATTTCTCACCCTTCTTATATTTTTTAAACGTATTTCTATTCTTAGGTTTAGCTCCAAATTCACTTAAAAATGTCTCAGTTAAAACAAAGCCGACTGGGGCCCTGTACTTACATGATGCACTGTTTCTGTTGCCCTCTCATCAGGGGGAGCTAATGTCCTATTAGAAATATAAGTTAAATTAAGGCATCAATATTCTCCAGTTTTTTTTTTATGAAGCTATGTTGCAGTTATAACACTGAATCAGAAATTTTGTAATTTGGAGAAACTGATTCATATCGAGATTGAAGATATGTTATTGGCTTTATTTGCACCATTTATTGATTGACAAGTTGAACTCTCTAAATGAATAAATTGGAAAATTGAGTAAATTGAAGTACTTTGTGAGAACATTATGTGTTTACCTTAAATTTCCTAATACCATGGAAAATTTCAGCTGCATGTTCTTTGCAAAGATGAATTTTGAAAGTAGCACCTAAACATCATGTTATTATGCTGATTATGGGATTAAAGTCTCTTATGCTGTAATGAAAGAAACACTCAAATATCTTTTAACTGTAGGACATGATTCAGCCAGAAATAAAGTTAAATCCATGGAACAGAGAGATGATAGAAATTATACAAAATACTTATATAACTAAATAAAGTATTAATAAAATGTTCTAAGTCCAACTAAAAAGACGCTTACTGTGTCAGTGGACTTACTTTATGTTGGATCAGTCTTCCCTATTAAGCTTGTCATTTTCTTTTTTTTCTTAAAATGTGTTCATTTATGCCTCTTTCCATTTGCTAGTATACAGTAAGAGACAAGATGAGTCTAGAGTCATTCTTAAAAACATGTGTTGGGTTAAAACAAATAGTTAGTAGGTCTGTAAAGTGGTTATTTGAGTTAAAAAAAAAAAAAGACTAACTCACTGTCATTTAAATCTTCAGGGGGGTCCCCACGGCGCTCTGGATGAGCATCAAGCATCACAAGGAGCCCTGTCCCCATTCTGCCCACCTCTTTTTCCTCTCTCTACCAACCCCCTTCCACTGGGGCTTCAGCTGATTAGTATTTTCTTTTTACCCAAATACTTCCCACTCTCTATTGCCAAAAGCATTTGTACCTATTTTTCCTTCATGGAGTGCTTCTGTCCTATTTTTACCTGGTCAATTCCTTTTTAACATAGAAGACACTTCCTCTAGGAGTCTCCTCTCATTGGTATAGTCCTAGTTAGAGTGCCCTGCACTGGACACTCCTAGATACACTGTGTTTCTACAGCTGCAGCACTCACTGCTTAAAGGAATACTGATTGTTTCTTTACTCCTCTGACTTTCTCTCGTGACTTCATGTTCTTAGACAGGAAGAATAATGCCATTTGTTTTTCTACTGATCCCCAGTAGCAAGCACACTCAATGTCTAGCATTTAGAAGGCTCTCAGTAAATATGTATTGAATGAATGAATGAATGAATGAATGCATTTAACTCATTATAACAACTTCTGAAACGGTTTTAATCATAGTTACAAGTGCATTAGTTTACTTGACAATGTACTTAATACTTGCTATAATTATGCATAGTAGTAAAGGGTTTAGAGACAGTTGTGTATCTCTTTTGTAGACTTTAGTTTTTATTTAATGGCTCACTGATACTGTTTTTTGAAGTAGAAAGAAAGAAAAAATCTCAAACACTACCATTTGCCTCATATTAGTAGTCAATATTAAATTAGTAAAATGAGGCCATACCTCATCACAATTCACACACTTTTGTAGTTTGACATGTAGAGTCTAGTTACCTGAATATATCTAACAGATCTCATTCCCAAAAGCTTTCCCTCACACAGGTAATCCCCTAGCTTGGCTCCCCAAGCACTTTGATAGAGCAAAGCTTTAATACAGTTACTTTTCAAACTTATAATGGATGAGATGAATTCTATTTTTAAAATAAGGCTTTTATTACAATTTTTATTGTACGAATTTCTCTTTATAATAAAGAGAAGGGACATTTTTATGGAGATTTTTTAAAGAGGGAAGGGAACTGAGAGGCCTACGATCACTCTGCGGCATAGTAGGAAACGGTGTGAAAGACCACTTGGGTACCCATAATCTAATTTTATATTTAATGGTGTTGTTTTGACATGACCTTCCTCATATTAATTTCTTACTTCTAACATAAAAAATTAATTTCCCAAATACTTTGATTTTTATGGAAAACAAACTTAGACTGAAAAGTCCTAGTGCTTACTTGCCCTTATCTTTTGGGCAAAACAGGAGCAAAAAGTGTAAGCCCCATTTAAAAAATTAACTAGTTTGAATAATTTCTTTGTCTTTACTGATGGAAACCTCTCCCCTGGAAGCAGCATTAACTTAGACCCCAGGGCCTCTGTTCATTTAAATCTGCTCCACATTGCATAGCATTATTGCCCTCAACATATACTGATTACCTCACCTCTCTCAGCATTCCTGTCCATTTATATCTCCTCTACACTACATCCTTGGCTTATACTGGGACTGTCTTGCCTCCTAAATGTACTCTGTCTTGATGGAACACACAACACATTGGCAGAAAATTTTGGTTGCATATGGGGAGGTCAGTTTGAATTCCTGCATCTCTTGCAAGTTTCCTTTAAAACTTGTCATCTTCATCTTGCATGGTGATACATTATGGTGGAACATGATTAATAGGAATAAGTAGTATAAATTAATTGAGCTTTTCATAGGTACTATTTTTTCAGTATACAACAAAAATGTATTATAAAACTATAATAATTATGGGACTTTAATTTTGTTGATCTTAATTTTGTATTCTCCTATTAAATCATAGGCTCATTGTTCCTATTGAAAAAGATTATTCTATTTTAATGATCAAGAAAGCAATGGATAGTGCCAGAAAACCAGTCATTGCAACTTTATTTCCAATGGACGGCAATGACTACCTATTAAGAATTGGAATATTCTCAGTTGAAATAAAACCTTATACTGGCAAGCATGAAGTGTTTAAAATGGTTTGTACTGAGTGTTTAGTATATTAAGTCCTTGTTATTAGATAATTGCTATTTTGATAAAATATATATATATTTTTAAAGGACCCAGGATACTAATTTTCTACACTGATGTATTAAACAGAGGAGCATTTCTTGAGCTGTGCTTCAGGGAACACTAGTGTCCTGAGAACTACTAAAAGCTGACTTGGGAAAAAAGTGCTCCTTGGCCAAATTAGATTGTTAAATGTTGCAAGCTAATTCACTGCCTTAACAATTTACAATATGCAATAGCATTTTCGAGGCCCCAAGAGCAACTGAATTAAAGAAATCTGTTTAACAGTGTTTAACCTATTATTTCCTAAACTTATTTTAGAAAATTTTAATATTCTTAATAGTCAAATATTATATAAAGTCAGAAAACCACACAAAACAAATACACAGCTTAATGAACTGTAAGACGTACATCCTTGTAACCATCATCCAGGTCAAGAGGTTAAACATCCCCAGCCATTTCACATACTTTCCATGGGCCCTCCAGCACGGTGAAACCTCACCACTGCCACTCCCAACAAAAGTAACCACTATTTGGGCTTCTTGGTAATTTATTGCTTACATTTATTTTCCACACAAATGCCACTGTAATTTAGGTTTTTTTTAATATGTATATCTAAGCATTTTAAAACCTAGTTTATTTTCTCTCTCACAATTTCTCTTTCTCCATCTGTCCCCATATGTATATGTTTGCTGATTTCTTCTTCCTATTGTAGTGTTACATGTACCTCTGTCCTCTGGTTTTTCTACTTATTGAACTAGAAGTTTAATGAGATTCAGGCTTAGTTATTTGGCAAGCTGGCTTCATAGATGGCAACATTTTCTTCCATCAGGAGAAACTTAATGATTGATTGCCTTCCTTTTCGTGACGCTAGCAGTCACTGATAGACTCAATGACTGGATCCATTAATTCATCAGGGTTACAAGATGATGACTGGATTCTCTAAGTTATCCTTGATTTATTAGTTGGAATACTTGTGTAAAGAAAAAATTCACTTCATTAACTCTCTGGTTATCCAACGTTGTGTAGTTACAATAGGAAAGGCAAAGTTAATGCCAGATTCCTTTCCCCTCACTACTTTTCAAAACAAAGGGTTGTTTTCTTAGCAAGTGTTTTTCCACAAGTGACCTTTTTAACATATTTTGTGTGTTTTGACTCACTGAAGGTGGGTTCACCGAAACCTCCACCTCCCAAATTCAAGCAATTCTAATGCCTCAGCCTCGCAAGTAACCGGGCTTACAGGCACGCACCACCATGCCTGGCTAATTTTGTATCTTTAGTAGAGGCAGGGTTTCACCATGTTGGGCAGGCTGACCTCAACTCCTGACCTCAAGTGATCCGCCCGCCTTGGCCTCCCAAAGTGCTGAGATTACAGGCGTGAGCCACTGTGCCCGGCCTCCCTGTGGCTTCTTAATAAAACCTTAATAATCTTTGCAATTTCCTTGCTATCTGGTATGACAAAATGTTTCAAGTTTATCTTTTACAGTGTTGGTGTCTTTATTGGGAATAGTATTTTAAGAACACAATGTGAAAATTAGGGATGCTTGTTGCTACTGAATCAATCATTATTTCTGAGTATTTTCAGTTTGTAAATATGAAATAGTTTATGAATTCATATAGATACCTCCAATTCTTTATTCAGGGATCATTTACTTGATTTAAAGTTTTTAGTATTTGTGCTGTTTTCTTGCTTGCTCTTTTCCCCCTTTTGGTGAATCCTGCTATATGGTTAATCTTTTTTGTCTTGACTTTGTCTCTTTCTATTAAAACCTTTCATCTCTTCATTTCTTTTTGATTTTAAATGTTTTTCTCCATTTAATCTTTCATTTTTCTTAAAATATTATGTTTTGTGCTTATTCTTACGTTATTGTTTTTATTTCAGAATTTTTTTTTGTTAAAAGAAAACTTAAGACAAATTAAATTTGATGGAGTTTAACTGAGGAAAAAAAAGGAGAAATGATTCGCGAATCAGGCAGCCTCCTGAATCACAGCAGATTCGGAGACTCCAGGGGTGCCTGTGGTCAGAACAAATTTACAGACCAAAAAAATCAACCTAAGTTAGGTTTTCAATCTTGTCTGCCTGTTAAGCTACATTATGACTCATCCACAAGGACTCAAATACAGAAGTACAAAGTCCTTCTTAAACCATATTTAGTTCGCTTTAACACTTTTATTTATATTTTTTCCCCCAGAGATTTATCACCTCACCTCTGCATTTCTCTATTCTGATGTATGTTATTCCTACACCTCTTGACTCATTTCTTAAGGTCTCTGATGTCTTTGCCTCATTTAAAAATTCCTATTCTGTTTATCTCTTTTGAAGGCTTATCTTTCTGGTGTGCTTTCAATACGTATAGAGACATAATTCTCTGTTTTATTATAATAACTTAATATATAATTTTATCTTTATCCTTTTCTATTGCACAATTTTACGTGGAACGAATTTTCTGTATTTTTAGAATGGCACTGTGGGCAGGGCGCAGTGGCTCACGCCTGTAATCCTGGCACTTTGGGAGGCTGAGGTGGGCGGTTCACGAGGTCAGGAGATCGAGACCATCCTGGCCAACATGGTGAAACCCTGTCTCTACTAAAATACAAAAAATTAGTTGGGCATAGTGGTGCATGCCTGAAGTCCCAGCTACTTGGGAGGCCGAGGCAGAGGAATCGCTTGAACCTGGGAGATGGAGGTTGTAATGAGCGGAGATCGCACCACTGCACTCCAGCCTGGTGACTGAGCAAGACACCGTCTCAAAAAAAAAAAAAAGAAAAAAGAAAAAAAGAATGGGATTGTGGTTCAGCAGAGCTTTTAACTTTACTGCACTGAGGCTCCCCCCTTCTGATGTTCCTATAAACTCTTTAAAAAACAGACATGGGACTTCATGAGAACTCCTGAATCTATCTCTTCCTTCAGTTTCATCTGGACATTCTTTGTTCTTTGTGTCTACTGTTTCTATTCTCAATTTGTCATTCATTCCTTGGATTGACTCTCAGCTGGAGCTTTGTCTTGGGCAGGAACTTTAGGGTGCTAGTTTTGAGAGTCTATCAGCCCCAGATCACTTCTGTCCCTTCAGATTTCATTTTGGACTTCTTGTTCCCATCCAGCACAAGTACTTTGTAAGCTGAACAGCACTAAACAAATATAATGAACTTATTTATCATTATTATTGTCTTTCTTATCTTCCATCTAAATTATTAGGTATTGGAGAACAGGAGATAAAATTGGCTTAAGTTTTGCACATTGACTGTGATCAAGACAGCTTTCACTTTCCTCTCCCCACAGCTTGATTAAACCTTAGACAGGTTTCTTCCTAGCTCTAGGCCTCACCATTCACTTTAGAAAACTTGTAATTAAATTTTTTCTATTTCCCTTTGAGATGTAAATCTCTTAAAAAGTCTTTGCCAGTTTTGCAATCCAGGACTGTCTTTCTAAAGCTCCTGGGAACCATCCCTTTGAAATGTAATAACCATGGAAGAGAGAATCCCATCTCCCCTTCTCTTTGCAAAGGTAGGAGCTTAACTTCTATGGGCATCTTATTTCAAGTTGTAAAATTACCTCCTGTCATAAAGACAGGAGAAAGTTTCTTTTCCATTGGGTAAAGCCAATTAGCAAACAGAGAAAGTCTAACATCCCCCTACCCTAGCTCTTTTTTAAATTTAACTTTTATTTTAGGTTCAGGGGTACATGTGCAAGTTTGTTATACATGTAAACTTGTGTCATGGGGGTTTGATGTATAGATTATTCTGTCACCTAGGTACTAAGCGTAGTACCCAATAGTTATTTTTTCTTTCTGATCCTTTCCCTCCTCCCACCCTCCATCCTCAAGTAGGTCCCAGTGTCTGTTGCTCCTCTTTTTGTGTCCATGTGTTCTCATCATTTAGCTCCCACTTATAAGTGAGGACATGTAGTATTTGGTTTTCTGTTTCTGCATTAGATTTCTTAGGATAATGGCCTCTAGCTCCATCCATGTCCCTGCAAAGGACATGATCTCATTCTTTTTTATGGCTTCATAGTATTCCATGCTGAATATTACCATAGTTTCTTTTCCAGTCTGCCATTGATGGGCATTTAGGTTGTTTCCATGTCCTTACTATAGTGAATAGTGCCATAGTAAACATACAAGTGCCTGTTGTCTTTATGATAGAACAGTTTGTATTTCTTTGGGTACAAACCTAGTAATGAGATTGCTGGGTTGAATGGTAGTTCTGTTTTTAACTTCTTGAGGAATCACCACACTGCTTTCTACAATGGTTGAACTAATTTACACTCCCACCAACAGTGTAAATGTATTCCTGTTTCTCCACAACCTCACCAGCATCTGTTTCTTGACTTTTTAATAATAGCCATTCTGACTAATGTGAAATGGTATCTCATTGTGATTTTGATTTGCATTTCTCTAGTGATTAGTGATGGTGAACATATTTCCATATGCCTATTGGCAGCATGTATGTCTTCTTTTGAAAAGGATCTGTTCATGTCCTTTCTGGCCCTTTGTTTTAGCAGAGCTGAGTATTAGGAGTTGGTCTGTGTTCTTTCCCTTGTTGCTGGAAATGGTGTTGGAATAACAATTTCTGTTTGCTCATCTTGACGGGTGCAATTTTTCTTTAACAATAGTATTTTGTAATTATAATGAACAACACTAATGCAGTCTGCAGCGTTGAAAATTTGCATCTTGATAAACCTAGTTGAATGTATTTCTGAAACTTGAATTTTAGAGTCTGAATGTTTACTGTCAGTGATATTGTGGAATAATAGATTTGGATATGGAAAACAGACTTAGATCAAATGATATATTAGCCCATAGGTTGAAGTAAGAAGTATATTTGATATTAGGCTTGAAAAAAATGAAAAGCTCTTAATTCAAACTCATGGGTATAAAAACACAATGACGAGGAAACAACTTCATTACTACCTGCAGGAAGGTATTTGACCCGCTTTCTTGAGATAGTAACTGTATATTGCTTTCACGTAACACCATTCATTTGGGAATTCCATAGCCCTCTTAGTTAGCAAGCATTATTACTGCCATCTGGCAGGTGAGGAAAGAGAACACTTAAACCATCCAGGAACACATAATTAATGGTGGTCTTGTTCCATTTTCCATCATTTCTAAACTGACTCAATGACAAAGTTCATTTTGAAAACTATGTTTCAATGCAGTATTTTGGAGAAAATAATTAGAAACATTAAGAAAATAATTTTTTGGTCAAAGGTGTAGAAAAAATCAATGGTAAGGACTTCAAATATATGTATGAAAAAAATTGCCTACCCTGGTGTATTAGAAGTCAATTTTCTAGCTTATCATTCATACCCAACAAAGCATTGTCTACCTTAGTGTATTAGAAGTCAATTTTCTAGCTTATCATTCCCTCTCATTTTAAAACTGCTTTTCTTGATTGTTGTTTTCTTCTTTCTGCCTCATAGCACCTCTCTTTTAAGCTGATTACTTAATGGATGTTTATCCTCGTGTACACAACTTGAGAATGTTTGTATTGTTGAATGGTGCTTCTGTAGTCTTGCTTTTAATTGAGCTACAGATGTTACACTTGTGGAAGTAATAATAATCTCATTAGATTCCATGAATGTCTTTATAATGTAAAAACCTAAGAATTGAGGATATAAAGCTTTTTATAGAAAATAAGATATTATTTGTAAAAACAGATTTTCAGGCATTTTACAATAACTATAAACATTTTGTTACAGCCAGTGTTGCTCAGAATTTAAATTAGAATTTTCTTTACAACTTTATTTGCTTTCAAATTCTAGGAAGATTCATTATTACTAATCCAGGTTTGTTTTGCTTCAGAATGTGAGTCCTTTACCTTTTAGGTCATACTTAGAATTACTTGAAAAAGAAATTTAAAAATTCTGAAAAAATGCAGGTATTGGTTACACTACACACACACACACACACACACTCACACACATATAAATTCAGTCTATCTATATATATTTACAAATAATACAAATAACTAAACATATTTAATGTGTCCTACTCAATGAGTTTGGACATATGCAAATATCCCTGATACCTTCACGACAATAAAAAAATAGGCATATTCAACACCTCCCAAAATTTCCATGTATCCCTTTGGTGTGTGTATGTGCGCATGTGGGTGTTAAGAACACTTAACGTAAGATCTATCCTCTTAACAAAATTTTAAAGTATCTTTTTATATTTAAGAACATTTGTTAGCCATATACTATATTTTGTATGTCTTCAACTTGTATGGTAGTTTTTTTTCCTCTACTTTTATAGTAGAGGAAACTTTCATTAGATTTTTCCAAAGTAATTTTGTAGAATGCTTTCTGAAAAAAGAAGCCTAGCATTTTATCAAAAACCATTGTATACCACTGCAAATAATTCTGGTCCCAACTTTTTTTCCAGAAGCTGCTGCAGCGACTGGTTTTGAGCATGCTCTGAAAGGCTGAGGACAGGTATAACCAGGCAGCACCCCTTCCTCAAGCCAGGTCCACATGCCTCTCACCGTATCCTCTGGGCTCCCTTGATAATGCAGAGTGGAAGAGAACACACTCTATGCTCACATACACAAATGCTGGAAATGTGGGGACGACAATACCTGTGAGGCTACCCCAGGCATGGAGGGAATTGATAAGTGCTTGCCCCTTGCTTGCCAAGTTGTAGATTTCTTAGTCTCATTTCATAAGCCATCTGAGAAGATCCTAGATAAATCTAGCGCTAGTTACTCATAACAACACATTTGTAATACAAATCTTATCATTATTTTTTTGCTTATCTCTTTTTTCTACTCTTCTGGTTCCTCATACCTGCTCCCTGAGATCATTTCCCAAATACACAATCTCTGCTTTTGGGAACGACACAGGCTAAGATGTCCACATAAATACTTCAGCAAGTACTATATCTTCCTCAATTAATTCACAAAGTGCTTTAAATAAATCATATTGGAGGCTCTGAGAAGCTCTGCAGTAAATAGACCTCTTTAGCTTTGTGAATCCCAGAATTTCTTGAAGTTAGTTGACCACAGACCCTTACTTTGCCATATAACACCTATTCATATCTTAGCACTTTGGGAAACATTGACCTAAAGACCTAAAGATGACCTAGGTTTAAAGCAGAGTTACCATTAGACAAGCCCTAGTTCTGCTGGTATTTCAGCTTATTATCAATCACATCAAAATATGGGAAAGGCTTACCCTGTTTCCCATCCTCTGCTGTGAACAATCTGCTTACATAGCCCAGACATTCATCTTCAAGGCTGTAATTCAAAAGGCTGATTATTCTGATTTCAGCTGTTATTGCCTGCCTCTTATAACTCAGTAAAGATGGTAATTTTTTAGATTAAATAAAAATTAATCAGTAAGATGAATGCTTAGGTGATTATGCTGTGTAAGGCATTGTGGAGAATTATTTAAAAGAGTAAGACCATTTCTGCCCACAAGAAGCTTAAAATTTTCTACTGAATATATACTCAGCAGTGAAATTGCTGGATGATAAAAATTGTTCTACTTTTAACTTTTTGAAATCAGTATCTCAAATAGATATCTGCACTGCTGTGTTCACTGCAGCATTATTCGCAATACCCAAGACATGGAAACAACCTAAGTGTCCATTGATGAGTGAATGAATAAAGAAAATGTGATGCATTACACAATAGAATATTGTTCCACCTCAAGAAAGACAGAAATCCTGCAATTTCTGGCAACATGGTTGACCCTGGAGGACATCATGCTAAGTGAAATAAACCAGGCACAAAAAGACAAATATCGCATCATCTAGCTTTTATTTAGAATCTAAAAAAGTCAAACTCATAGAAGCAGAGGGTAGAATGTTGGTTGCCAGGAACTTGGCGGATGATGGTGGGAGAAATGATGAGATGTTGACCAAAGGGAACAGAGTTTCAGATATGCAGGATAAATACATTATGGAGATCTAATGTATAACATAATGACTACAGTTAATAATACTGTATTATAGACTTGAAATTTACTAAAAGAATAGATCTTAAGTGTTCTCATCACACACACACACAACAGATAACTACATGAGGTGATGATGGATACGTTAATTAGCTTGATTATGGTAATCATTTCAAAATGTATACATATATCAAAACAGCACATTGTACATGTGAAATATATACAAGTTGTATTTATCAGTCATACCTCAATAAAGCAAGAAACCCTAAAAATTAATTAAAATAAATTTAAAAAGAGCTTAAAGTTGTAAAATAAAAAATAATGTAAGAGTCATAGCAACCATTTTTACTATTTATACATATTTTTCTCCATTGAATATGAAATATTCATATGTTAATCTCATTCCTCTACCTCCAGGGACATGGGGAGATTGCACTCGCATACTTCTTAATACTGGCTGTGCCTGGGTAACTTCCTTTGACCAATGACCATGAGAGGGAATGACATATGACACTCATGGGGGAAAGCATTTGGTTTTTGAAGCTCAACTTCCCAGCCAGCTATTTCTTATAAATTGTGGCAGCAACAGTTTATAAGGAGAAAACATCAGAATGAAGCAGCCAGGGGTAGAGTCTACATGTGGAGGACAGATGCTCTGGAGATTCACCTAGAACCACTGCAGAATTTGGCTGGATGAGATGCTGCATTAAAATATTCTTTGGTACTGCAGCTTAACCTAGCCCCTGCTAACTAATGTGATAGAGAATTATAGAAAGAAGTAGCTAGTTAGTACCTGTCAAGAACTGGGAAGGCCCTGAGATTTTACCTTACATTCAAGCTAACGATTTAGTCAACTACAGCTTAATGGATATGGACATGAGAGACAAGACTCCTGAGTCAGGCAAAGGACTCTTCATTCACAGGAATGGCAATGGCCAAAGTATCGGCAATTGCACCAGCTACCTGAACCCCAATTCCCATAGGGTAGCACAATGAGCAGCAGTTGAAATCTGCACATGTCATGGGGTGTGTTATGGGAGAGGGATCTGGGTCTCCTTACCTAGGAATGCTGACAGTAGAGCTCCAGTCTGAGCCCTAAGAACCAGTTGAGCTGACAGTGTAAATTTCCATCTGAGTTAGAAGGCAGAAGAAGACTCATGTCCCAGCTTGAAGACAGTCAGGTCGATAGAGCAAATTTTCTCCTTCTCTGGCTTTTTGTTCTATTTTGGTTTTCAAAAGATGGGTTGAGGCACAATCATGGTGGGGAGGGCAATGTGTTTTAAATATTTAGTCTCCTGATTCATTCATATGCTGTATGCTAATCTCATCCCAAAATACCTTCACAGACACACCCAGAACAGAATTTAAGTGAATGTCTAGGAAACTTACGGCCCAAGTTGACATATAAAATTAGCCATTGTACTTTCTATGGACTCTTCCCAGAATCTTATTTCTGTGAACTCCCACAACAACTGGAGCATATCTCCTTTTAACTTTGTGTACAGCTAATGTATTCGTGGGTAGGTATGAATATGACTTCCCTTATGTCTTGATGGTAAATACAGTTGATCCTTGAGCAACATGAATATGAACTGCGTAGACCCACTTATATGTAGATTTTTTTCAGTAAATACATAGATTGTATTTTTTTTAGATTAACAAAGATTTGAAAAAACTTGCAAACTGCATAGCATAGAAATATCACCAAATTAAGAAAAATACATGTCATGAATGCATAAAATAGATGTAGGTACTAGTCTATTTTATCACTTACTACCATAAGATATACACAAACCTATTATAAAAAGTTAAAATTTATCAAAACATATGCACACAAATACTTAGGGAACATACATGGTGTTTTTCGTAATGGAGAACATGTAAATAAATATAAAGATGCCATATTAAATCATAACTTCATACAATTTTCTGTAGTGCCTTCTGTACTAGTATAATAATTTGATAGCCACCTTTTGTTGCTATTGTGGTGAGCTCAGTGTTGCAAATATCCAAGGCGAGGCTAATCATCTCCAAGTGAGCAGTTTGCCTCTCCAGTAAATTGCCTATTATAGAAAAAAGGGATTTCTGGAAGCTGTCGTATATTTCCCGTTGTGTTTAGTGCAATATCATAAACGCTGAAAAATGCCATGGGACTCATATGAAGTGCTCCCCCAAACAGAAAAAAGTCATGACATTACAAGAAAAAGTTGAATTATTTTATACGTACTTTAGTTTGAGATCTGCAGCTGTGGTTGTCTACTATTTCAGACAGATGATTGATCTTACAAAAAGACGGTGTAAATTTACGGTATTGATAAACACAGTACAGCACTGTAAACGTATCTTTTCTTTCTTATGATTTTCTTAATAACAGTTTCTTATCTGTAGCTTACTTTATTGTGAGAATACAGTGTATAATACATATTACATATAAAACATATGTTAATTTGGTGGCAAGGCTTCCTTCCAGTCAACAGTAGGCTATTAAGTTTTTGAGAAGTCAAAAATTTTACATGCATTTTCAACTGTGTTGGATGGTTGATTCTCCTAACCCCCATGTTGTTCAAGGATTGAATATACTTAATAATGGTTATCACTATCTCTAGGCTTAAATGTAATATAAAATTCCAGGCTCTCTCTGCCCCTCTGCTCAGAATGCTGTGAAAGTTTAGCTACAGTAAAAACAGACCCTTTTTGAATAGTAGCTTAGGTGTGGGTACACACATACACAGTTTCTAGACCCATTGTTCAGAGACTGGAGTTTTACTACAGGGAGGAGACATACTACTTTGTCTCTAGCCTATGCATAAACATTTGCTACTTTCAGATCCACACAGTTTTTTTTAAATTAAATTTTTTGGTATCTTTAGCTCTGTTTTAATCAGTGTGAAATAACAGATAGAAAATGGTTAACTAAACTAAAGGAAAAAGAATATACGATTATTTACTGTGAAATTTTAAAAAATGTCAGCTGTCTTATTCTTACATGAGATGCTGTTTTAATGCAGGAGTACAGTTAAAATAACTTTTAGGTAGCAAAGAATAAACCTTTTGTGAAAAAGTTGTCTAAAATTTTTTGTTAAATGTGGGCTACTGAAGTAAAAAACATTGAATCTTTGAATCACATTGACCAAAGGGTAGTTTTATGTATGAGAAGTTTCTAAATTAGGTTTCTGGACTTTTGGGAGGCAACTCAAACTTTTGGGCATCATCGATGTCCTATAAGCATATTTTTCATCTATTTAGGTTTTGAGTTTTGATAAATAAGCATAAGCAAGTATGATCAGTTTTAAGGAACCATATAGGAACTGACTATCATCAAACAGATTAAATAAAAGTTCTGTGGTACAACAGCCGTCTACCTGAGCCTGTTTTGCCATTTTTGTAATGAAGATGATTTTTAACTCTCTTTGACTCTATGATATGTTTAGCAACTTGCTTTTTGCAAATATTTAAGCTCTCATAAGCATAATTAGACAATAGATAATGTAGTTTTACTCTGAGTTTCTCTCTTCTCACTTCTCCAAAATTTGGAAAAATCTTACATGATTTTGTTTCTTTTTATATTGCATGTAATCTTTTATTAGAAAGTAAGGAATTTTGAGTTCTGTTAATAAAATTAGATTGAGCACCAACAAAAGTCTTTTAAATAGAAATAAAATTGAAAATAGCTCTGAAAATGAGGGAGACTGGTAATTCTAGGTTCTTTTTTGATGTATTCACATACAGAGAAACGTTGAGGAATATCACCAGTTTTACAGCATTGTAAATACACACTCCTTTTCAAATATAAATTGGGAATATAATGAAAATACCTTTTTTGATTGCCTTCTCTTTTGAAGGCTTACATTACTGATCGCATCCGCTGGAATAAATGTTGAATTGCTGACCTTTGAAGTAAAAAATATCTGATAAAATAAGACAACAAAGGATTCAATATTTATCTTACCGATTAAATTAACATGCAGTTTCCCCATTGATTTATAGGTACTTTATTATGTTTTTATAAGATTATTGGGAAAAATAAAAAGTTGAGATTTCAAAGCACATTTACAAAATCATTTCCTATGCTGGTTTTATAAAATAAGAGACTTTCATATATACTAGCATTTATATGTGAATACATCATTGCTGTAGGGATTTTTTTTTTAAAAAATTTGTTTAAGGAAAATATTTTAAAGGTTTTTCTTGAAATTTTGAATTTTAGTTTTTTAAGAACCTTCAGAGTTTTTAAGAACTCAGATATCTGGATAGCTAGAATGTACATTTTGATGACTTGTTTTACTGGCTCTCAATTAGATTTGATTTTTAATCTTAGATACATTAATTGACAAGCCTTTTGAGAACTGGAATTCAAATAATTTTGTGTTAGCAAAAATGATGAAAAGCAAATATAGTGTTCATATTTCCATAATATTTATATTCTTATTTGGTATGAACTAAAGTGTCCTTTTTCTACAAAATATCCTCCTTTGAATATGAGGCAACATGTTTAAAGTTAGTGCAGCCACCTGTCTTAAAGTAGAAAACTAAATGATTCACTGCACAATATTTTATTCTTGACATGGGACTGTTATAGTTCAATTCACTATAACCCCAGGGGGGCAGGCACAGTACAGTGTGAATTGCAAGCTTCCTACCTCTAAAGCCAGAAATATTCAGCTGCTGCACTGCAGGTGGCATAAAAATTGTACTTTCAGATAACACATCTGCCAGAGATGAATAAGAAGTTAGATCCTGAAGACTTATAATTATCTGATACCTTTATGTGCCCACTCATTATGATCCATTCACAGCAGGTGAGAGGCAGCATAGCAGACTGTATTGCACCTGCATTTTTTTTTCAGGAGCATGCTCAAACATGGTCCTTGACTCAAAAATTTATTCATGTGGTCTCTTGTATTAGCTCATTCAGTCAAATACTTGCTGACCTCCTTTAAAACTTTTTTTTAAAAATTCACACATGTGAAGGTTTCTATTTTTAGTTCTTTTGCTGTAACATTTTAAATGTTCAAATTGGAAAATGTAAAATATAATATTGCCTGTATTTTTTCTCTAGTTTGGATAAGAGCATTGTCACATCTGAATATAAATCTTGTTCTTGTCTTTATCAAATTCATAACCAGTAATTATACCTGTAGTCATGATTAGAGAAATTTACTGATCATTTTCTATGTGGCAGGCACTGCTTACAGTTTCATATACATTGTCTCACTTAAATGTCATAGCTACTCTATGCCTAAAGTTCTATATTTTACAAAAGAGAAAATTAAGGTGCAGAAAGTTTAAAAACAGTATTAAAAAAGCATTTGGCCAAAGTTGTAAAGCCAGTAAGGGGTGGAGCTGAAATCTGAACTCAAGTTTTTTTCCCAGCTTTATTGAAGTATGATTGACAAACAAAAATTATATGTATTTAAGGGTATAAAATGTGATGTTTTGATATACATACTAATTTGTGAAATGATTACCACAATCAAGCTAATTAATATATTCATAATCTCACAGTTACCATTTTATTTTTTGTGGTGAGATCACTTGAGATCTATTCTCTTAGTAAATTTCAAGTATATAATACACTATTACTAACTATAGACACCATGCTTTACATTAGGTCTCTAGTACTTATCTATCTCATCTATCTTCGTGCACTTTGATCAATATCTCCCCTTTTCTTCCTTCTGTCCTGTAACCTCCTTTCTACTCTCTATTACTATAAATTTGACTTGCAAATTATTGCAAATGGTAGGATTTACTTTTTTCTAAAGACTTAATAATATTTCATTATACATAAGACATGTATATGTGCAACATTTCATTATTCATTTATATGTTGACAAATTTTTATGTAGTTTCCATATCATGGCTATTATGAATAATACTGCAAAAGAATATTGGAGTTCATACATTTCTTTGAGATAATGATTTTATTTTCTTTGGCAGTGAACCCAGAAGTGAGACTGCAGGATCATGTGGTATTTCTATTTTTAAATTTTGGATGTATGTTCATACTTAAAAAAAATGGTTATACTAACTTATATCCCCAACAACAGTGTACAAGGTCTACCTTTTCTCCATGCCATTGCCAATACTTGTTATCTTTTGACTTTTTGACAATAGCCTCCCTAACAGTGTGAAGTGACACCTTATTGTGGTTTTGATTTGTATTTCTCTGATGATTAGTGATGTTAATCACATTTTCATACACTTGTGGGCCATTTTTTAAATGTCTTCTTTGTAAAAATGTCTATTCAGGCCCTTTATCTGTTTTTTAATAGGGTTATTTACCTTTTTGTTATTGAGTCATGTCAGTTTCTCATATATTGAATTTTAAGCCCTTGTCAGATATGTGGCTTACAAATATTTTCTACCAAGTTTATGTCAAAGCTCATGCTTTTAAACTCTCTTTTATTTATTTATTAAGAGATCCTTAGTTGAAATCATATTTATAAAAAACCTAGAAGGTGAAAGTAGGAAAGAATGAGAGAACATTTATTTACAAGTGTGACTTCAGGCACATTGGTAAAAGGAACATTGATTGATAATAGGAAGAAAGAAAGCAAACACTTATTGACACCTTTTGATGTATTGGTGAAGGAGCTTCAGCTCTGGAGGTACTGATTCAGTACTTTCCATACTGAAGTAACATAACATATATTATAGAGTTATTGGAGAACAATATTTGATTGTATTTAGCAAAAATACAGATGTAAAAGCATAATGTAAAACAAAATAGGAATATGAAATTACAGTATTTTTGGTCAAAGAGTTTGTTTAAAAAGATGAAAAACACTGTAAATGTCCTATGTTTTGTATGTAATCCTTGTTAAAATTATTGCTAGGTTCATCTATTTTTTCTGTAGGAATTTAGAAGCAAATTCAACCTAAAATGTATACATTATCTTTTTTCATCATGATTGCATCAAAAATAAAGAATATATTTTTTTTTCACAAACAGGTAAAACTATTGCAGTTTCTCGCAAGAAATAAGAAAAAGTAGAAAGAATCACTTTCTACTTTTGGAAAGTAGATTGGAAAAAGCAATGCCATGATGTTATGGTACTGACAATACTAATGTAGTGACAGAATGAATGACATCTAGGGTTCTGTTGACAGGTGCAGTTATCTCAAATTGCCAGGCTAACAAACTGAATTACTACCTGGACTGCAAACATGTTACTTAAGCCCTAAAAACCACACAGTAATTATGAATTGTTATGTATTAGAAAAGGGAACCCTTACAATTTGTTATAATGTGGGTAATCTTGCGCGCACACACACACACACACACACACACACCCCACTTCATAATATAGATGTGGGTTCACTTTTATGTTAAAAATTAGAAGAGGGAATTTACATTCAGCAAAACAACTGTAAATTTTGTTTAAAGAAAAAAATCCAATTTTTGTGATACTTCCATGTTTTGGGTCTAAATACATGATATTGGTATCATGGGTCAAAATATTACACCATGTAGGGATCAGTGTTTGCTCAAGGAAGGGAGCAAGTAATGGGAAGAGGAAACGATTATAGAGAAGCAAGAGAAAATTTGAGGGGATAAAGGATATACTCATGTTTGCAATGATGGTTTCATGGGTGTTTGCATATGCCCAGTCTTCTCAAATTTTACATTTTAAGTATCTATAGTTTATTGTCAATTATGCCTCAATAAAACTTTTTAAAGTTTCTTTTTAATTTAATTTTTATGCCAATAGGTTTTTGAGGAACAGGTGGTGTTAGGTTACATGAATAAGTCCTATAGTGGTGGTTGCTGAGATTTTGGCGCACCCATCACTCAAGCAGTGTACACTATACCCAGTGTGTAGTCTTTTATTCCTCACCCTCATTCCACCCATTCCCCCAAGTCCCCAGAGTCCATCATATCATTCTAATCCTGTTGCATCCTCATAGCTTATCTCCCACTTACGAGTAAGAACATACGATGTTTGGTTTTCCATTCCTGAGTTCCTTCACTTAGAATAATGGTCTCCAATTCCAACCGTTGCTGCAAATGCCATTTTTTTAAATTCCTTTTTATGGCTGAGTAGGATTCCATGGTATGTATATATACCACATTTTCTTTATCCACTCATTGATTGATGAGCATTTGGGCTGGTTCCATATTTTTGCAATTACAAATTATGCTGCTATAAACATGTATGTGCAAGTATCTTTTTCGTATAATGACTTCTTTTTTTCTGGGTAGATACTCAGAAGTGGGACTTCTGGATCAAATGGTAGATCCAATTTTAGCTCTTTAAGGAATCTCCACACTATTTTTTATAGTGGTTTTACTAGTTTACATTCCCGCCAACAGTGTAGAAGTGTTTCCTTTTCACCATGTCCATGCCAACATCTATTATTTTTTGATTTATTGATTATGGCCATTTTTGCTGGAAGGAGGTGGTATGGCATTGTGGTTTTGATTTGCATTTTCCTGATAATTAGTGATATTGAGCATTTTTTTTGTATGTTTGTTGTCCATTTGTGTATCTTCTTTTAAGAATTGTCTGTTCATGTCCTTAGCCCACTTTTTGATGGGATTGTTTGTTTTTTCTTGCTAATTTGTTTGAGTTCCTTGTAGATTCTGGATATTAGTCTTTTGTCAGATGTATAGATTATGAAGATTTCCTCCTGCTCAGAGGGTTGTCTGTTTACCCTGCTGATTATTTCTTTTGCTGTGCAGAAACATTTTAGTTTAATTAAGTCCCATCTATTTATCTTTGTTTTTGTTGCATTTGCTTTTGGGTTCTTGGTCATGAAGTTTTTGCCTAAGCCAATATCCAGAAGGGTTTTTCTAATGTTATTGTCTAGGATTTTTATGTTTTTGGGTCTTAGATTTAAGGCCTTGATCCATCTTGAGTAATTTTTTGTACAGGGTGAGAGATGAGGATCCAGTTTCATACTTCTGCTTGTGGCTTGTCAATTATCCCAGCACCATTTGTTGAATTCGGTGTCCTTTCTCCACTTCATGTTTTTTTTTTTTTTCTTTTTCAAAGATCAGTTGACTGTAAGTAATTGGCTTTCTTTCTGGCTTCTCTATTCTGTTCCATTGGTCCATATACCTATTTTTATACCAGAATCATGCTGTTTTGGTAACTATGGCCTTATAGTATAGTTTGAAGTGGGGTAATGTATTGCCTCCAGATTTGTTCTTTTGCTTAGTCTTGGTTTGGCTAAGTGGGCTTTTTTTTGGTTGCATATGAATTTTAAGGTTCTTTTTTTCTTGTTCTGTGAAAAATGATGGTGATATATTGATGAGAATTGCATTTAATTTGTAGATTGCTTTTGGCAGTATGGTTATTTTCACAATATTGATTCTAGCCATTCACGAGCATGGGATGTATTTGCATTCATTTGTGTTATCATGATTTCTTTCAGCAGTGTTTTGTAGTTTTCCTAAGGTTTTTTTTTTTTTTTCTTTTTTTGCAGCTACCGTAAAAGGGGTTGAGTTCTTGATTTGATTCTCAGCTTGGTTGCTGTTGGTGTATAGCAGAGCTACTTATTTATGTACATTAATTTTGCATCCTGAAATTTTGCTGAATTCAATTTACCAGTTCTAGACGTTTTTTGAAGGAGTCTAGGGTTTTCTACATATACAATCATATCATCAGCAAACAGCGACAGTTTGACTTTCTCATTACCAATTTGAATGCCCTTTGTTTCTTTCTCTTGTCTGATTGCTTTGGCTAGGACTTCCAGTAGTATATTGAATAGAAACGATGAAAGTGGGCATCCTTGTCTTGTTCCAGTTCTCAGGAGCAATGCTTTCAACTTTTCCCAGTTCAGTATAATGTTGGCTGTTGATTTGTCATAGATGGCTTTTATTACCTTAAAGTATGTCCCCTCTGTGCCAGTTTTGCTGAGGGTCTTAATCATAAAGGGATGCTGGATTTTGTAAAATGCTTTTTCTGTGTCTATTGAGATAATCATGTGATTTTTGTTTTTGATTCTGTTTATGTGGTGTATCACATTTATTGACTCGCATATTTAAAACCATCCCTGCATCCCTGGTATGAAACCCACTTCATCATGGTGGATTATCTTTTTTAATATGCTGTTGGATTCTGTTAGCTAGTATTTTGTTGAGGATTTTGGCCATCTATGTTCATCAAGGATATAAGCCTGTAGTTTTCTTTTTTTGTTATGTCCTTCCCTGGTTTTGGTATTAGGGTGATACTGGCTTCATAAAATAATTTAGGGAGGATTCCCTCTTTCTCTGTCTTGTGGAATAGTGTCAATAAGATTGGTACCAATTCTTCTTTGAATGTCTGGTAGAATTCAGCTGTGAATCCCACTGGTGCTGAATTTTTTTTTGTTGTTGGTATCTTTTTAATTGTCATTTTAATCACACTGCTTGTTATTGGTCTGTTCAAAGTTTCTGTTTCTTCCTGGTTTAACCTAGGAGGGTTGTATATTTCCAGGAATTTTTCCATCTCCTCTAGGTTTTCTAGTTTATGCATGCAAAGGTGTTCACAGTAGCCTTGAATGATCTTTTGTATTTCTGTGTTGTTGGTTGTAATATCTCCCGTTTCATTTCTAAGTGAGCTTGTGTGGATCTTCTCTCTTCTTTTCTTGGTTAATCTCACTAATGATGTATCAATTTTATTTATCTTTTCAAAGAAACATTTTTATGTTTCATTTATCTTTTGTGTTTTTTTGTTTCAATTTCATTGAGTTCTGATCTGATTTTGATATTTATTTTCTTCTGCTGAGTTTGGGTTTGGTTTGTTTCTGTTTCTCTAGTTCCTTGAGGCATGACTTTAGATTGGCTATTTGTGCTCTTTCAGACTTTTTGATATAGGCATTTAATGCTATGAACTTTCCTCTTAGCATTGCTTTTGCTGTATCCCAAAGGTTTTGATAAGTTGTGTCACTATTATTTATTATTCAGTTCAAAGAATTTTTAAATTTCCAACATGATTTCATTGTTGACCCAATGATCGTTCAGGAGCAGGTTGTTTAATTTCTACATATTTTCATGGTTTTGAGGGTTTCTTATGGAGTTAATTTCCTATTTTGCTCCACTGTGGTCTGAGAGAGAACTTGCTATAATTTTGATTTTCTTAAATTTGTTGAGACTTGTTTTGTGGCCTATCATATGTTCTGTCTTGGAGAATGTTCCATTTGCTGATGAATATAATGTATATTCTGCAGTTGTTTGGTAGAATGTTCTATAAATATCTGTTAAGTACATTTGTTCTAGGCTCTAGTTTAAGTCCACTTTTTTTTTGTTGACTTTCTGTCTTGATGGCCCGTCTAGTGCTGACAGTGGAGTTTGAAGTCCCCTACTATTATTGTGTTGCTACCTATATCATTTCTTAGGTCTAGTTGTAATTGTTTTAAAATTTGGGAGCTCCAGTGTTAGGTGCATAAGTATTTAGGATTGTGATGTTTTCCTGTTGGAGAAGACCTTTTGTCATTATATAATGTCCCTCTTTGTCATTTTTAACTGCTGTTACTTTAATGTTTGTTTTGTCTGATATAAGGATAGCTACTCCTGCTTGATTTTGGTATCCATTTGCATGTAATATCTTTTCCCCCACCTTTACCTTAAGTTTATGTGAGTCCTTATGTGTCAATTTAGACTCTTGAAGACAGCAAATACTTGGTGGGTGAGTTCTTATCCATTCTGTTATTCTGTGTCTTTTAATTGGAGCATTTAGGCCATTTACATTCAATGTTAGTATTGAGATGTGACGTACTATTCTATTCATCATGCTATTTATTGCCTGAATACCTTATTTTTATTGTGCTATTGTTTTATGAACATAGATTGCATATAAGTTATATGCAGTTTTAAAACTTTTTCTGCCAACCATATACAAAACGGTACTAAATATAGTATAGTCCTGTTTCTCTTTCCCCTGACCATGTATTCAGCACCTGACGTTAATGAGCCATTCATGGCCACTCTTATTTCATCTATTATTCCCCTCCCTGACTGGATTATTTTGCAGTGAATCTCAGATATTCTGAAAGGATCAGGTGTTTTTTTTTTCTTTTTTTGTAAACCTAAAAAAAAATTCTAATTTTTACAGATATAAGGGCTACCTGGTGTTCAGTTTATTTTGTTAAATGGGAATACAATTTAAAAACTATGCTTATGTTTTAAAGACAAGCAATATGTTGTTTGACAATAGCATTATTAAGTATACTGTGACCTATTTTTAAAAACCAGAATATAGTAAACAACTTTGAAAACAATTTACAGATAAAATACTGGTTTAGAAATCAGCATATCTTTTATTATTATTATTATTATTATTATTATACTTTAAGTTTTAGGGTACATGTGCACAATGTGCAGGTTAGTTACATATGTATACATGTGCCATGCTGCTGTGCTCCACCCATTAACTCATCATTTAGCATTAGGTATATCTCCTAATGCTATCCCTCCCCCCTTCCCCCATCCCACAACAGTCCCCAGAGTGTGATGTTCCCCTTCCTGTGTCCATGTGTTCTCATTGTTCAATTCCCACCTATGAGTGAGAACATGCAGTGTTTGGTTTTTTGTCCTTGCGATAGTTTACTGAGAATGATGATTTCCAATTTCATCCATGTCCCTACAAAGGACATGAACTCATCATTTTTTTTGGCTGCATAGTATTCCATGGTGTATATGTGCCACATTTTCTTAATCCAGTCTATCATTGTTGGACATTTGGGTTGGTTCCAAGTCTTTGCTATTGTGAATAGTGCCGCAATAAACATACGTGTGCATGTGTCTTTATAGCAGCATGATTTATAGTCCTTTGGGTATACACCCAGTAATGGGATGGCTGGGTCAAATGGTATTTCTAGTTCTAGATCCCTGAGGAATCGCCACACTGACTTCCACAGTGGTTGAACTAGTTTACAGTCCCACCAACAGTGTAAAAGTGTTCCTATTTCTCCACATCCTCTCCAGAACCTGTTGTTTCCTGACTTTTTAATGATTGCCATTCTAACTGGTGTGAGATGGTATCTCATTGTGGTTTTGATTGCATTTCTCTGATGGCCAGTGATGATGAGCATTTTTTCATGTGTCTTTTGGCTGCATAAATGTCTTCTTTTGAGAAGTGTCTGTTCATATCCTTTGCCCATTTTTTGATGGGGTTGTTTGTTTTCTTCTTGTAAATTTGAGTTCATTGTAGATTCTGGATATTAGCCCTTTGTCAGATGAGTAGGTTGTGAAAATTTTCTCCCATTTTGTAGGTTGCCTGTTCACTCTGATGGTAGTTTCTTTTGCTGTGCAGAAGCTCTTTAGTTTAATTAGATCCCATTTGTCAATTTTGGCTTTTGTTGCCATTGCTTTTGGTGTTTTAGACATGAAGTCCTTGCCCATGCTTATGTCCTGAATGGTAATGCCTAGGTTTTCTTCTAGGGTTTTTATGGTTTTAGGTCTAACGTTTAAGTCTTTAATCCATCTTGAATTAATTTTTATATAAGGTGTAAGGAAGGGATCCAGTTTCAGCTTTCTACATATGGCTAGCCAGTTTTCCCGGAACCATTTATTAAATAGGGAATCCTTTCCCCATTGCTTGTTTTTCTCAGGTTTGTCAAAGATCAGATAGTTGTAGATATGCAGCATTATTTCTGAGGGCTCTGTTCTGTTCCATTGATCTATATCTCTGTTTTGGTACCAGTACCATGCTGTTTTGGTTACTGTAGCCTTGTAGTATAGTTTGAAGTCGGGTAGCATGATGCCTCCAGCTTTGCAAAGCCGGGCAGAGACATAACCCAAAAAGAGAATTTTAGACCAATATCCTTGATGAATATTGATGCAAAAATCCTCAATAAAATATACTGGCAAACCGAATCCAGCAGCACATCAAAAAGCTTATCCACCATGATCAAGTGGGCTTCATCCCTGGGATGCAAGGCTGGTTCAATATATGCAAATCAATAAATA
The DNA here is from genome assembly GCF_028885655.2 of Pongo abelii. Taxonomy (NCBI): domain Eukaryota; kingdom Metazoa; phylum Chordata; class Mammalia; order Primates; family Hominidae; genus Pongo; species Pongo abelii. The sequence continues at coordinate 35,405,717 of NC_072007.2, read as the reverse complement.
TAATCCAGCATATAAACAGAACCAAAGACAAAAACCACATGATTATCTCAATAGATGCAGAAAAGGCCTTTGACAAAATTCAACAACCCTTCATGCTAAAAACTCTCAATAAATTAGGTATTGATGGGACGTATCTCAAAATAATAAGAGCTATCTATGACAAACCCACAGCCGGTATCATACTGAATGGGCAAAAACTGGAAGCATTCCCTTTGAAAACTGGCACAAGACAGGGATGCCCTCTCTCACCACTCCTATTCAACATAGTGTTGGAAGTTCTGGCCAGAGCAATTAGGCAGGAGGAGGAAATAAAGGTATTCAATTAGGAAAAGAGGAAGTCGAATTGTCCCTGTTTGCAGATGACATGATTGTATATCTAGAAAACCCCATTGACTCAGCCCAAAATCTCCTTAAGCTGATAAGCAACTTCAGCAAAGTCTCAGGATACAAAATCAATGTACAAAAATCACAAGCATTCTTATACACCAATAACAGACAGACAGAGAGCCAAATCATGAGTGAACTCCCATTCACAATTGCTTCAAAGAGAATAAAATACTTAGGAATCCAACTTACAAGGGATGTGAAGGACCTCTTCAAGGAGAACTGCAAACCACTGCTCAATGAAATAAAAGAGGATACAAACAAATGGAAGAACATTCCATGCTCTTGGGTAGGAAGAATCAATATCATGAAAATGGCCATACTGCCCAAGGTAATTTATAGATTCAATGCCATCCCCATCAAGCTACTAATGACTTTCTTCACAGAATTGGAAAAAACTACTTTAAAGTTCATATGGAACCAAAAAAGAGCCCGCATCGCCAAGTCAATCCTAAGCATATCATTTTTTGAAATGATTCCCTGGTGGCAATTTAAAGACTTTATTATGAAATATTTACTTTCACATAATATGGTGTTATATAAATATATTTGAGCTGTTATAGTTTAAAAGCTATAAATATTAAATTGTATCAGAAATATACAGAAACCAATTCAAATGTGATTATCTTTTTGTTTTTAAATATAATACTTTTTTTCTTAAAAGCTCATAGCTGTTTAGAAGATTGAATGATTTGATCCTTTTCAGTTTTCCATGATCATATTTTCTTGGTTATAAATTGTATTTGGAAATCACTATTTTGGCAATAACTAGATTTATTTTTGGAATTCAATAAAATGAATGTAAAATTAGTTATATAAGGAGATTTTAGAATTCAAAAATGCATAAAACTTTGGAGTTAAATATTTGGCCAGGATAAACTATGGCATTTGTGTTTTAGACTATTACATATTATCACAGAAAGACAATGTATGTTGTCCAAATTGAAATTATTCCACATAGTTGGGATTTAATCAAGCAAATAATTACCTTAGAGGGCACTGAGATTTACTTTGCTTTGATATGATGAAGAGTGAGAACATTATAAACTAGTTTATTTAAAGGACATATTTCAAGAAATATTAAATCGTCTTTCCTAAATACAGAATATTAAAGGAGATTTTCAAAAGCAAAAGTTTCATATTTGAATTAGCATTTATATTCATTTTCTTTATAACCCATTTCTCATTTTTGAGGAAAAAAGATTTCCATACATATTTCCAGTTCTAAGTTTCTTGTGAGTTGTAAAATACCTATTTTTTAAAAAATCCCAAATAATGCCTTAGTATAGAAATATATTCTAAATTTACCCTAAACCCTTGATATTTTTTTACATGTAATTTTGATGATAAAGCATTCAATACATTTTCATTTTGGTGGTAGAGAAAATCAAAATGATGATTTTTGAAATTAGAGTGTTTATGAATGCCCTAATGAATACAATTATTTAAAAAATTTAGCTACATTATTTTTGAATCAGTTCTTAAGAGTTTGTGTTTATCAAAAACAGAAAATATAATAGAGTAACGTTAGTTTTTTTGTCTTTGGATTAGCTTTTTCAGATAATATGTGGATCACTACAGTAAACTATTACCAAAATCCTACTTATTGTTAAAAATGATGCTTTTATAAATTAGATCTGCTAGATAAAACCATCTGACTTGATTAAATAAATACTTGCAAGATCTGCAAATGAGAAATTGCCTAATTAAAAATTATTGATACTGATCAATGGAATTGAGGGGAGAATTAGAGATTCATTTTGTGATCTCATTATTTAGATAGGTTAAGATAAGAAATGAAAGGTTAAATTTCCAGTACCATTTATGTAAATCTGCCTTATAGATAATTAAAATAAATAATTCTTTATTGTGTTTGTATTACTTCAAATGATAGCAGTAACTATTATGAGGTCCCAAGATGAAGATGACAGGGTACCGTCATCAGAACGTATGTTATTCCAACTTACTGCTCACTATCTAGTAACTTGTACTAAGCAAAAGCAAGTTGCCTAAAATCAACAATCTTTATGTATTAGTTTGTTTTCATGCTGCTGATAAAAACATACCAGAGCCTGGGCAATTTACAAAAGAAAGAGGTTTAATTGGACTTACGGTTCCACATGACTGGGGAGGCCTCACAATCATGGCAGAAGGCAAGGAGGAGCAAGTCACATCTTACGTGGATGGCAGCAGGCAAAAAGAGAGAGCTTTTGTAGGGCAATTCCTGTTTCTTAAAACCATCAGATCTCATAAGATCCATTTACTACCATGAGAACAGCGTGGGAAAGACCCGCCCTCATAATTCAGTCATCTCCCACTGGGTCCCTACCATAATATGTGGGAACTATGGGAGCTACAAGATGATATTTGGTTGGGGACACAGAGCCAAACCATATCACTTTGTTACATGAACGGGGTCTGGATCCAGGCCCCAAGAGAGGGTTCTTGGATTTCACGCAAGAAAATTCAGGGCAAGTCTGCAGTACAAAGCAAAAGCAAGTTTATTAAGAAAGTAAAGTGATGAAAGGACAGCTACTCCATAGACAGAGTAGGGCGTGCCTAAAAGTAAGAGGAGGAATGCATTCACTGTATGTAACAATGCTTGTATATATGGGGAGGTGCATTTTGCTATAAGGGTTTGTGATAAAGGATTAATTTTCTTAAATACTATATTTTTAAAGAATTGATATTATCTTTAAAGAAAAATTAGGAATGCCTTTGTTCTCCAGGTATCGAGATATCTGGACACTCCCAAGATGGGTCTGTTTAATAAATATTACTAGTTTTTCCTTTAGCAGTAAACATCTAGAGGCTAGGAATGCCTACTTTTCTGGGAATACAGCCCAGCAGGTCTCAGCCTCATTTTCCTAGCCCTCACTCAAAATGGAGTCACTTTGGTTCAAATGCCTCCGATAACTTTACTCTTGTCCTTTTGTAGACAGGTTAGTGTTTAGGTTTCTTTACCTAAAAAACTGTTGATCTGCTTTATTTGGGGTTTATTTGGTTACTGTTTTCTATATTTTACAGAGGATTTAAAATCTCCATGGTACATTGTGACCGTCCTGTTCTACACCCTTATGCAATTTGATATAGGAGGGTCATGGGGATTAAATTGGGTCAGTGGATGGTTGCTCAAAAGGACCAGAGGAGAAAATTTCAGAGGATGTGGACAGGCATGTTGTAAGGAACACTATGTGTCCAGAAGTCAAGAAATCAATATCTCTTGTGATGTCTTAGGGATGAGCTCAGAACAAGATGAACAGAAAAGGATCTGAAACTGGCCAGGCAGTGAGACAGATTGGTATTACAGAGAGCCCTGAGCAAAATCAAAGGTCCAAAATTGTGCTGAATGAATGTAGAAGGCCTCATGCTCATTTCAGATGCATATTTTTTCCACAATATTTCTTTTCTATTGAGTAGAAATAACTCATTTTCTAAGTGGTCAGCTGCCTCTTAAGATAGCAAACTTCAAAGGCTAACCTTTGAAGATTCACCATCATCTATCCTTTTTCTGCCCCATTTGTTCTTTACTTGCTTGCATTTTTCAGACCATGGCTCCAAATTCCAACTTTATAAACCATTTCTGAGCCCCATTACTTTGGGGAATACCAGAGCCTGGCTCCAGAGCTGCATCAGAACTGCTGTGTCCTTGCTTTTATTCTGTGGTTTTTGCCACCTCCAGCTGCTGTGAGTCTTACGGAATCTCATCTCCAGTCATCCTGCCACTCATGATCTTCCATGTCCATGGAGATATGGACAGAAGTCAGGTGGAGACACTAGAGTGGCAAATAAGTGGCCAGGCAAGGTGGCTCACACCTGTAATCCCAGCACTTTGGGAGGCAGAGGTGGGCGGATCACCTGAGGTCAGGAGTTCGAGACCAGCCTGGCCAACATGGTGAAACCCCGTCTCTACTAAAGATACAAAATTAGCTGGGTGTGGTCACATGCACCTGTATTCCCAGCTACTTGGGAGGCTGAGGCAGGAGAATCTCTTGAACCTGAGAGGTGGAGGTTGCAGTGTGCTGAGATTGTGCCACTGCACTCCAGCATGAGCAACCAAAACTCCGTCTTGAGAAAATAAACAAAAGTGGCAAATAAGCAACATGGAGAAATGGACTGTGTTTGAATTTTCCCATAAGAGATTGTCAATCGAGAAAAATGACAAGTATCAATCATTTTAGGAAGTTTATTTGCCAAAGTTAAGGACGTGAGCCTGACTGGGAGGCAGATCTATGCCTTTCTCTAAAGATAATTTTAAGGGCTCCAAATTTAAAGGAGAAAGGGGAGAATATTGAGAAGTACACACTTTTCATGAAAGGGGGAGTAGCAAAAAATGGTCATTCATGCCTTTGTCTGGCTCGTGAATTTGCATTTTTACTTAAGATGACATAGACAAATAGGGCATAGGAAAAATGCAGAGAATCTGCATTTTTATATAAGATAACATAGACAAAATAGGGCAGGGAAATAACTAGATGTGCAGTTGTGTCTGGTGGGCAGGGTGGTGACTGCACCTGTAAAGCTAAGCTATCAATTTACATTGCCGTGGTGAAATCTTAACAGAAACACCTTAGGGTAAAGATCTTAGAGCTAACTAGGAATTTCCTTGTGAGCAAAATATGGAGTAGGCATGTACCTTTTCATCTTGTAGCCATCTTATTTAGGAACCCAAAGAGGGAGGCAGGTTTGCGTGACTCAGTTACCAGCTTAAATTTTTCCTTTGGCTTAATGAGTTTGGGTCCCAAGATTTAATTTCCTTTCACAAGATTCTGCTAAGTTTTAAGATATTTAGATTTTAAAATTATATATGCTATATTTGGATAAAATGATATATGTTGTATGTATGTGTGTATAAACACATACACACGAACACATGTTTACAAAAAGAATGTAAGTAGTCTATATTCCCATTGCCCAAAGGTAATCACTACGCACATTCTGGTAAAGATTCCATTAGGTAGGATTTGTTGTGTACATATACAGATAGATCAGTGGTTCTTAGCTAGGTCAATTCCCCCCAACCCCATCCCAGGAAATATTTGGCAATGTCTGAAGAAAATTTGGTTGTCATAACCTGGGGATGTTACTGGCATCTAGTGGGTAGCGACCAGGGGTACTGCTAAACATGTTGCGATGCAAAGGACAGCCCTCTCCACCCACTCTGTGAGAAAAACATCTGGTCCAAAACATCAGTAGTGCCAAGGTTAAGAAACACTGATATAAATAGACGGGTATATCTATATTATCAGTATGCATGAAAGGATTCATAGAACTGTGTACATGTTCTTGCAGACATACCTTTTATTTATTTATTTTTATTGAGAAAAAAGCACAAATCATAAAAAAGCATGAATCTTAAAGGTTCAATTGGATTACCTTTGACAATGATATACATCCACATAACTACCACTCCAATAAATATATTTTTATCACAAAATGATAAAAAATTGCTCTTTGAGTCAATTTTCTCTATCTACAGAAGTACCATTTTCTGACTTCCATTATCATAAATTGATTATTCTTGTAGGTCATATGAATGTAATCATGTGGTATGAATATATAGGTGTGTGTGTATGCGTGTGTGTGTATGTTTTCTTCCAGCAAATGCCTTTTGAAAGTATTTCATTAAATGTTACTGAAATATATCTATGTCCTTGTGTGAATTAATAATTCATTTCTTTTTTATCATTGAGTGGTATTCTGTTATATGAATATAACAATGTATTTATTCTCTTGTTATGCACATAAAGAGAGTGTAGCACAAAGCCTCCAAACAAGCAGAAAGTACAATTCAAAGGAAAATATTAACAATTATTATGATAAACTGTTTTAACGTAAAATAATATAATTTTGACTACATTATTAGTACAAATACTGATTATATATGACAATATCTGTGTAAAACAGATGCAATTGTGCTAATATCCTAGGCATGGTAAAAATAAAACACCTCCTTTGACATAGAAAACTTTGTTTTTTTGAAAGGAAGTAGTGGGTGATAGTAACAAATAAGGAAATTAGATATTAGTGAAATATTCTTCTTATCTACATGTGCATATTGCAAAAATTTATTTGAAAGCATTTGAATATCATTCCTCCTGATGGAGTATTAAAAGCCAAGTAAGATTAAACAGAGATACACAGAAATAAAAAAAATTCGATTAAATTAGACAGCAACTTTTGCGTAGGGATTGTTATCTTACTACTCATTGAGCTTGTGTCTGCTGAGCTATCCCTTAAACCAGAATTGGTTCAGTGATATGAACAGGAACAATCTTAGATCATTTCCTTTGAAAAGTATTTATTTACAACTAGCCAAGCCTAGAAGTGGCCCATGCTTTCAGTGTAACTTCTGGGGTAAATATGTGATCTAAAATAGAGTAACATGCATTAACAAAGATGCTGTTGGTGCTACGGCACTACAGTAAGATGGTTTCAAGTATAGACTCTTCAATCTGACCACCTGGGGTTGAATTTCAACTTCACCATCTATTAGCTCTGGGATCTTGGGCATTCTACTTTACCTTTCAGTGGCTCAATTTCCTCAAGGGAGTAGTAGAAATTCAACAGAGGTTTGTTAGTTTTAAGTGAGAAAATGCTTGTGAAGTACCTAAAATAATGCATGACACGTAGAAAACACTCATGAATATAATTAAAATTCAATAGATGTTTGATGGAAAATGATGTTCAGTTTTTAAAAGGAGCTGAACATGATTCAAGTGAGGAATAAGATTTAGGTCAGCATCAGTATATATTTACTGAACTATCATTAATTTTCCCTAGCCCACAGATTTCTTAAGTGCCAGATGACAGTTAATTAAGAGTTAAATTAGATTAGTCTGGCCCAAATCCTTGCTTCTGAGCAATGCGCTGCACAGAAACTGGCTTCCCGGGCTCCTGTACTATTTGTATACCTTACAACCCCAGGTCTACTGTTCCCAGCCTGACCAAAAGACTGAAAATGGAAACTCCCTATTCAATCAGCCTAGACATTTCACATATACAGATTTGAGTGCAGTTTTGAATGATATTTTGTAAGAACAACATACAGACGCTTGAATTTTTTCTCCTTCTCTTTTCTGCCCCTACTTTTCCCTTTTTGGTTTTGGCTTACTTCTGTTATGTTTGCTGTGCAGTTTATAGCAATTTATTTTCTTCTCTGTCCTCCCTTGTTGACTGTGAACTCTTAAGGACAGAATCAGCCTCTTGGACATCTCTGTATTAGTGGCTCCTAGCACAATAAATTGAAGATAGTTTTGAATGCAAAAAATACAAATTCCAAGAGTGATGTGAAACTTGAACTGTGGGCCAGCTTGAATTACAGCCTTGGAAACAGGGATGTGATCAATCTTTTATCTTTTATTTTTTATCCATCTCTCTGTTCATTTGTCTGTCCACCCATCTGTCCATCCATCCACATCAATTTCTCATCATCATCATCATCATCATCATCATTTTCTCTCTCCATCCGTCCATTCTCTAAGTATCTATCTATCATCTATATATGTATGTTTGTATCTATCATCTATCTGTCATCTATATATGTATGTTTGTATCTATCATCTATCTATCTGTCTATCCATCTATCTATCTATCTATCTGTCTATCTATCTATCACCTGTATGTCCATTTTCTGCCTCTTTATCTTATTGGTCTTATTGATGCATCAGCTGAAGGCCTTGACTTGTTCTAATATTAGAGGCACTCTAGTTAAATATAGTCTGTGGAACAAGATGATAAGGATTTGAGTCTAGGCTCTCTCTCTTCCTAACTGAAGAGAAGGTTACCTAACTTCTTTGTTTCTCAGTCTCCTTATCAGCAAAATGAGGAAATAATAGTACCTAACTATATGTTTATTATGAAGATTAAATGAGATAATACATTTTTACCTTTAGGAAGAATGCTTAATAAATGTTAATTATTATTATTTGTTACTTTTTAGAGTCAATCTTCAGCTACCCAGATGGTTCTAGGGCAACTGAATTTATATTTCTGATTATACTTTATCAAAATATTCATTGAAAATCTGTTATACAATAAATGTTTATTTATTCCTACATTTAAGATAGAAAATCTCTCATCTTTAAGACCTACCATGTATCCTGTTAATTCCTGCTACCATATTAAAAAATAGAACACTAATTTAGAAATAAATATAGAAGTTTCTAAATTTAGGTATTTAAAACTTCAATTGAGTAAATAAAAAGTATTCGAGATTTTTTTTTAAAAAATTGGTCAGAAAGGAACATTCACCATTTTTACTTGCCATGCTTTAAAGAGAGTTTGAGAGAGCAGTGGACAAAGGGAGCCTGAGAGAATGAACACCCACCCTGGGCTGATCTTAGCACATGGCTTCACTCCACTCCACACCTTACAGCAGAAGGATATTGGCATGATGAGGGCACATGTTCTGCACCTGGGCTCAATGTGGAGACTCTGAAAGGAGGAAATGAACACACTTTTTTGTAAACTGGCCCTGTCGTTACCTAGAAGAAAGGATAGAATGTGAAAATTGATTCCATGTTATGTACACTTTTCCAAAAATGGGTAGGAGTGGGGTGTCTGAGGAAGTAAACAAAGAAATCTGTAGAATGATGCAGACTTTCTGTGGATAAATAAAAATATTTTATGCCCACTTTGAGCATAATGGATTACTTGATGAATTTGCTTCAGAGACACAGGGATGATATGGTATTGGACCACATCAATGAATGAGAAATTCTATGAAGGGGGCACCTGGAAAACAGAAAAAAAAATACAGGAAGTAGAGCTTGTGAGTTGTTGGACAGTTGCATTTGTTCATGCTCTGTTGCCTGCTGGTATGACATGTAGAATCTTTCTGAGTTCTGTTTTTCATAACCCAGAACAAACTCATTTCTTCTTAGATTTTAATAATGCTTAATAAATTATTATTACTTCTATCACAAATAAACAAAAAATTATGTTTAACAGTAACATGTACATTTCCCCCCTGTTTATATTTAACAGACAACTTTATGTTTCTGTTTAACAGACAGCTCAAGTCACATATACATTTTTTTTCCCCTATTAGGCAGAATGACCTTTCCTGAGTAAGATGGTTACATTAAATTTTTTTCCTTTGGAAATTTGCATAAACTATTGAAAATTTTCAAAACAAAATCTATGTTCTCCTTCTTCACTTTTGTTATAATCTTTGTTATGGAGGTAAAGCATGCCTAAAAAGCATTGCCCAGTCTGAACTCTTCTCTTTCCTATATTTTCCCTTTTTGAGTAACTGTCCAGTACCTGCAGGTCAGGAAGAAGTTGATAAATAAAGGACGGGATGGTAGTTATTTGCATGAAAGCTTAGAACATTTTTTATGAATGAGATCAGTTGGATCTGATGTTGTTCCTTTATATCGGAGAATGAATGAGAGAAGAGAGAGCCCATTCTTTACCCATAGGTCTACTCTTATTTAAAAAAAAAGGAAAGGAAAGATTGTGAAATCATTGTGAAAATTCTTGTGAAAGAAACTATAGGTTGGTGATTGTCAAGGAAGGGTGACGAGGTCAGACAAGGGGTGCAGATGGCATTTCCTGTCCTCTGTCATCACCTGTCCTTTGAATTATGAACTGATTACAAATTTTGGTCTGTTAAGATTACTACTGTGTTCTTTTGCTTTTCTATCTGTAAGGTGTTTCTGGACTTATTTTTTTTTTTTTTTTGAGACAGAGTCTTGCTCTGTCACCCAGGCTGGAGTGCAGTGGCGCTATCTCGGCTCGCTGCAAACTCTGCCTCCTGGCTTCACCCCATTCTCCTGCCTCAGCCTCCCGAGTAGCTGGGACTACAGGCGCCCGCCACCGTGCCTGGCTAATTTTTTGTATTTTTAGCAGAGACAGGGTTTCACCATGTTAGCCAGGATGGTCTCGATCTCCTGACCTCGTGATCTGCCTGCCTCGGCCTCCCAAAGTGCTGGGATTACAGGCGTGAACCACCACGCCCAGCCTGGACTTCTTGACAGTTTGAGATCGTTCTACTACTCCCTTGCCCTACCCTGGACTTCAGGACCCTCTGTGACGTTATCTGATGTCCTTTCCGATTTCATGCTACACTCAGGGACAGGGGAAACCCGTTGATTTTGCAGCTCCTGCTGAGGCACCGGGAATTATTTGATGCTACTCACTCTGTCTGCCTTGATACATCCCACAGGCATTTGCCCTCTGGGGTTTCATTGCTTCCTGGAAATTCTACCCAGGAAAAAGGGAAAATCGAGAAAAATACTGCTATGGTCTGAGTGTTTTTATCTCCCCCAAATTCATTTGTTGAAACCTAATCACCAATGTGATGATATTAGGAGAGGGGTCTCTGGGAGGTTTCCAGTAGAGAATGAAGAAAAAATTTCTTTCACTAGAGAATGAAGACAAAACCCTCCTAGATGGGATTCATGTCCTTATAAAAGAGGCACCGGAGAGATGCCTTGTCCCTTTCACCATGTGAGGACACAGTGAGAAGGCACCAGGAAATGGTGGCATTTATGGCGTTTAGTTGCCATACAGTCTACGACAGGTAGTTTTGTTTCTTTTCTTTTCTTTATTTTTCTTTTTTGTTGTTGTTGTTGAGACGGAGTCTCACTCTGTCATCCAGGCTGGAATGCAGTGGCACAATCTCAGCTCAATGGAACCTCCACCTCCCAGGTTCAAGTGACTCTCCTGCCTCAGCCTCTCTAGTAGCTGGGATTACAGGCACGCGCCACCATGCCTGGCTAATTTTTTTGTAGTTTTAGTAGAAATGGGGCTTCACCCTGTTGGATAGGCTCCTGACCTCAGGTGATCAGCTTGCCTCAGCCTCTCAAAGTGCTGATATTACAGGTGTGAGCCACCGTGCCCAGCCTTATGACAGGTAGTTTCTGTCAGACACCTTAAGCCCTTTCTGCCTCCCCTCTTCCCAAGCTCACATTAAAAGATCAGGTGGGCAAGTGTCCTTACTCAGGGACCCACAGCATCTACTCAGCTTTTATTTCTCCTCTAAATTTCTTCTGCTCCTATCCTGGAAATGTTGATCACATCTTTCGAATTCAAAATCTCTCCCTCACATTCTCATATATTTTCCCACTTGTATGTATTTTCCTACACAGGATCCCCTTTGATTTATTCCAGAAGAGGGACTTTGTACATTTTAAAGCAAGGGCAGGCATGTTTCTTTCTCTTGCTATGTCATGCTTTCCCTGAGACAAAAGCAGCCTGGACAAGGAGGAAGGGATGTGGGATAAAAGCCATTTTAGGGGGAAAAACAACACCACCAAAAACATGTTGGTTAATATTCTGGAAATTTTATACTATCCCTAACACAGAGTGTATATTTGAACCTGCTTGCTTCTCTGCCAGTAGACTGTAAGGGAGGGAAAACTAAGTAATCGATGTTAGTGGACTGGGCCTTACTGTGAATAGGGGACAGTGAGTTGTACATTCTTGCATAAGGCTACAATTCTGAAAAACTTAGCATTGATTTTCACCTTCTTCCTTAAATCCCCACACTTTTTAGTCACGGAACAAGAATTCTTATTTAAAAATTTTAAAAAATACTGATTTCTTAGCTTTTCAACCAGAAGACGTGATTTCAAAGGAAAGGGTAAACTGTTTAACACAGATCAATTTAATGAAAATGATTTAATCAGTCAAAAATATTTACCAATCATTAACAATATGCCATATAAAGTGTAAAAGTTCATTGGATGTTTGACACTGCCTGGGAATTGCTTTAATAGATTAGTGTTTTTTTAAAATTTTTTAAATCGATTTTAGATTTAAAAAGGAAACATGTTCATTCTCATAAACCTGCACATTCATTGTGTATGTTTTGCCTCTGGCTCCTATAAATTGGATCTAAGTGTTCCCCCTCATTGTTTAGCTGAAGTTCACACACATTTTTAGATTCCAGAGAGCAAAAACTGAGTCCTGCTTTTTACATATAATAATTCACAATAAGTATTCAGTAGTGTTGATGTTTTATGATGGAGATTGCAGCACAAATCTTCCATACACTGAATGTTGAACAGCCATTACCATTATCTTGTCAAATTTTCTAAGGTATTTGGCACTAGTTTTGACAAACGGTCATGATGAAGCTGATTCAAATGGATGACAGACAGCTGTAATGCGGTTCTACCAATTGATTTTTTGTCAGGGAATGATTCAAAAAGGCCAAGGAAAGCGCTAATCCGATTTGACAGTGGGAGATCCATTTGCGCTGCAACCTGTAGGTGATTGTTAATGGGCTGGAAATCCTCAGCTGAGGTTAACTTTGTTGGAGCAAATCAGATAATTACCATTGTCAACTCCCTACATAGCAAAAAAGGCATCTGCAAAGCCTGGCCCATATGATTGTGTTTAAAATTAAATGATTAAATACAAATAAAGATAAACTTTATATTGGCTTGCTCATCATGTAAAGTGGATTAGCCACATCATTAGGGTTCATCTAAATAAGCTGTATGTATAGTGCCTGTGTATGTGTATGTATAGAAGCTTAGCAAATTTTGAGTGGTTGAGGAAAACAAAAGACAAAATAAAACACGAAGAAATATCTTCATATAAAATAGCTTCTGAATTATCTTTGTTTTCAGAGAAGACATGTTTGTAAATTTTTTCTCTTTTTTCTTTTAATTGCTGAAGAGATAATGGCATAAAGGAAATGACATCTAGCTCAATCAGAAAAATCTGTGTTCGAGTCCTACCTCCTGAATTTACATGGTTCATTTAATACAGTGTTTTTCAACTTTTTTCATTGTTGCTCTTCTAAGAATTAGTCTTTTTAGATGTTTTTCCTAATTAGCTAAATATCATTAAAATTTTAATCGTACTGTATACCTGCTTATGGACTGTAAGACATTCATAGTTGTATATTGTGTATGTTGTATTTTTTGTTTTTGTTTGTTTGTTTTTGTTTTTTTTGAGATGGAGTCTTGCTCTGTCACCCAGGCTGGAGTGCAGTGGTGAGATCTTGGCTCACTGCAACCTCCTCCTCCTGGGTTCAAGCAATTCTCCTGCCTCAGCCTCCCAAGTAGCTGGGATTACAGGTGCCTGCCACCACGCCCGGCTAATTTTTTGTGTTTTTATAGAGACACGGTTTCACTGTGTTAGCCAGAATGGTCTCGATATCCTGATTTCATGATCCGCCCGCCCATCCTGGCCTCCCAAAGCATTGGGATTACAGGTGTGAGCCACAACACCCGGCTGTATGTAAGTTTTTAAAGACCTTCTCCCCAAGAATCAATTCTTGTCCCCCTGGAAGCAATACCACTCCATTAAAAATGCCAAATTTAATGCTTTATTCAATAATGTAAGACTCATTTACTAAGCACTTGCTATCTCAGGTATTGTAATGTATTGAGGATATGAAAAAGAATATTGCATAGCTCCTGCCTAAGAGAAGCTTCCAACCAGTAAAGAAGTTTCCACCATGGAAGAGGAATTGTGAGACTGTGAAAGCTCAAGAAAAATATGTACATGCAAATGATGGGAGATATGAACTCTGCAGGGCGTCAGTTTGGGCTGTTATAACAAAATACTATAAATTGTGTAGCTTATAACAACAGAAATATATTTCTCAGGGTTTTGGAAGCTGGAAGTTCAAGATCAGAATGCCAGCATGGTCCTATGCTGGTGAGGGCCCTCTTCCCAGTTGTAGATGGCTGACTTCTCATTGTATCCTCACATGGAGGAGAGTAGAAAGAGGCAAGCTCTCTTAGGACGCTCATAAGGGCACTAATCCCATTCATGAAAGGTTCATCCTCTTTAGCTCATCTAATCCTAATCACTTTCCGAAGGCCCTACCTCCTAATACCACCATATTGCAGGTTAGGGTTTCAACATATGAATTTTAGGGTGCCATGAATGTTCCATTTATAGCAATGGGAGTCAGGAGATGAATTAGGAGGAAGATAGAGTAAAACTGGATTTTGAAGCATGAGGAAGAGTTTGTTGGATAAAGATGGGGCTTAAGGTGTTCTAAGGGAAAAATGTGTGAATTGTGTATGCATGAGATCACAGTTTTTGAGTCTTATTTTCACCTGTAAATAAAATTAATATCTGCATTACAAGGCTATAAAACGTTTAGAGAAATACTACGTGTGAATGACCTTTAGAGACTATAGAGCACTAGATATGTATGAGGATTTAATATTTCTAATCCTCTCCTGATTAAACAATTTGTTATATAAAATACTCATTTAACCAGGTGTTCTGTTTATAGCAAGTTTCCCTTGGACTGAAAATTAGATATAAAATCCTTTTGGTTTGATCACTTATTTAAAAATACAAATCTTAATAAATTAGGAAGGAAATGTATGTGTTTTACTATCTAAGCAAAATGCATGGATCATTATTTATGTATTTCTGTGTGTTTATTATTTTTTGCTGCTGCATAGCAAACTACCTCCAAATATTTCAGCTTAAAACAGCATCTTCTGGGTCACATTTTCTGTGGGTCAGAGATCTAGCTGTGGCTTAGCTTAGTAACTCCAAGTCACTTGCTCACTCTTAGCTCAGGCCACCCTTAATTTCCTGACATGTGGGTCTCTCCATAGAGCAGCTCACTAAGTGGAAGGTGGCTTCCTTAAGAGTGGGCCAGTAGGAGAGTGAGAAATAGAACCCAAGATGGAAGCCCCATACTTTTTGTAACCTAATATTAGAAGTGACAGCCCTTTACCTTTGTCAAAACTGATTCTTTGGAGGGTCACTGGGTCCACCCACATTACACAGGGAAAGGCATGAATATCAGGAAGCAAGGATTACTGGAGACCTTCTGTGAGGCTGCCTACTACATGATGTGTTAGCTCATTTCTTAATCTAGTCAAGAAGCCTATTGAAAAGAAGTAATATTTTTAATATCTTATAGTATCATTCAGTTCTAAAGTACGACTGGTGAGTCCTACTTGAGGATAGCTCATAATAGATAACTTGGTAATGAAGGCATCATTTCCAATCCTGCAAAGCTGTGATTGGGTAGAAATCTTTTCCTGCATAATTTCTCAAGAGGGTCTTAGAAGACTGAGCCTATTAATGCATTTTTGACCTCTCCAACCAGATGTTTGAGACCATCAATCAGAATGTAGGAGACATGAGTCAGAGGTTACAACAAGATTAACTAAAAGACAATTGAGTGAAGCCCCCTTCTTTTCTTTGAGGAAGTCAATTTATATTCAGTCACTGTGACTATAGTAAGTGTTGGTCCAGATACAAGGAATACATCAGAACTAAAAAGAAAAAAAATCCTACCTTTGTGCTCTCTGTTCCAAGTGAAGGAAAGGGCATGGGAGCAGAGATGTCAGAACCTAGAGTTGTATAGCAAACTAACAAGCAGAGAGGGTTGCTGGAAAGAACTAGGTTGTGGTACACATTATATATATATTTTTTTCTTTTATTATTATTATTATTATTATTATTATTATTATTATTATACTTTAGGTTTTATGGTACATGTGCCCAATGTGCAGGTAAGTTACATATGTAGACATGTGCCATGCTGGTGCGCTGCACCCACCAACTCGTCATCTAGCATTAGGTATATCTCCCAATGCTATCCCTCCCCCCTCCCCCCAACCCACAACAGTCCCCGAAGTGTGATGTTCCCCTTCCTGTGTCCATGTGTTCTCATTGTTCAATTCCCACCTATGAGTGAGAACATGCGGTGTTTGGTTTTTTGTTCTTGCGATAGTTTACTGAGAATGATGATTTCCAATTTCATCCATGTCCCTACAAAGGACATGAACTCATCATTTTTTATGGCTGCATAGTATTCCATGGTGTATATGTGCCACATTTTCTTAATCCAGTCTATCATTGTTGGACATTTGGGTTGGTTCCAAGTCTTTGCTATTGTGAATAATGCGGCAATAAACATACGTGTGCATGTGTCTTTATAGCAGCATGATTTATAGTCCTTTGGGTATATACCCAGTAATGGGATGGCTGGGTCGAATGGAATTTCTAGTTCTAGATCCCTGAGGAATCGCCACACTGACTTCCACAAGGGTTGAACTAGTTTACAGTCCCACCAACAGTGTAAAAGTGTTCCTATTTCTCCACATCCTCTCCAGCACCTGTTGTTTCCTGACTTTTTAATGATTGCCATTCTAACTGGTGTGAGATGGTATCTCATTGTGGTTTTGATTTGCATTTCTCTGATGGCCAGTGATGGTGAGCATTTTTTCATGTGTTTTTTGGCTGCATAAATGTCTTCTTTTGAGAAGTGTCTGTTCATGTCCTTCGCCCACTTTTTGATGGGGTTGTTTGTTTTTTTCTTGTAAATTTGTTGGAGTTCATTGTAGATTCTGGATATTAGCCCTTTGTCAGATGAGTAGGTTGTGAAAATTTTCTCCCATTTTGTAGGTTGCCTGTTCACTCTGATGGTAGTTTCCTTTGCTGTGCAGAAGCTGTTTAGTTTAATTAGATCCCATTTGTCAATTTTGGCTTTTGTTGCCATTGCTTTTGGTGTTTTAGACATGAAGTCCTTGCCCATGCCTATGTCCTGAATGGTATTGCCTAGGTTTTCTTCTAGGGTTTTTATGGTTTTAGGTCTAACATTTAAGTCTTTAATCCATCTTGAATTGATTTTTGTATAAGGTGTAAGGAAGGGATCCAGTTTCAGCTTTCTACATATGGCTAGCCAGTTTTCCCAGCACCATTTATTAAATAGGGAATCCTTTCCCCATTTCTTGTTTTTCTCAGGTTTGTCAAAGATCAGATGGTTGTAGATATGTGGCATTATTTCTGACAGCTCTGTTCTGTTCCATTGATCTATATCTCTGTTTTGGTACCAGTACCATGCTGTTTTGGTTACTGTAGCCTTGTAGTATAGTTTGAAGTCAGGTAGCGTGATGCCTCCAGCTTTGTTCTTTTGGCTTAGGACTGACTTGGCGATGCGGGCTCTTTTTTGGTTCCATATGAACTTTAAAGTAGTTTTTTCCAATTCTGTGAAGAAAGTCATTGGTAGCTTGATGGGGATGGCATTGAATCTGTAAATTACCTTGGGAAGGATGGCCATTTTCATGATATTGATTCTTCCTACCCATGAGCATGGAATGTTCTTCCATTTGTTTGTATCCTCTTTTATTTCCTTGAGCAGTGGTTTGTAGTTCTCCTTGAAGAGGTCTTTCACATCCCTTGTAAGTTGGATTCCTAGGTATTTTATTCTCTTTGAAGCATTTGTGAATGGGAGTTCACTCATGATTTGGCTCTCTGTTTGTCTGTTATTGATGTATAAGAATGCTTGTGATTTTTGCACATTGATTTTGTATCCTGAGACTTTGCTGAAGTTGCTTATCACCTTAAGGAGATTTTGGGCTGAGACAATGGGGTTTTCTAAATATACTATCATGTCATCTGCAAACAGGGACAATTTGACTTCCTCTTTTCCTAATTGAATACCCTTGATTTCCTTCTCCTGCCTAATTGCCCTGGCCAGAACTTCCAACACTATGTTGAATAGAAGTGGCGAGAGAGGGCATCCCTGTCTTGTGCCAGTTTTCAAAGGGAATGCTTCCAGTTTTTGCCCATTCAGTATGATATTGGCTGTGGGTTTGTCATAAATAGCTCTTATTATTTTAAGATACGTCCCATCAATTCCTAATTTATTGAGAGTTTTTAGCATGAAGGGTTGTTGAATTTTGTCAAAGGCCTTTTCTGCATCTATTGAGATAATCATGTGGTTTTTGTCTTTGGTTCTGTTTATATGCTGGATTACATTTATTGATTTGCATATATTGAACCAGCCTTGCATCCCAGGGATGAAGCCCACTTGATCATGGTGGATAAGCTTTTTGATGTGCTGCTGGATTCTGTTTGCCAGTATTTTATTGAGGATTTTTGCATCAATGTTCATCAAGGATATTGGTCTAAAATTCTCTTTTTTTGTTGTGTCTCTGCCAGGCTTTGGTATCAGGATGATGCTGGCCTCATAAAATGAGTTAGGGAGGATTCCCTCTTTTTCTATTGATTGGAATAGTTTCAGAAGGAATGGTACCAGCTCCTCCTTGTACCTCTGGTAGAATTCGGCTGTGAACCCATCTGGTCCTGGCCTTTTTTTGGTTGGTAAGCTATTGATTATTGCCACAATTTCAGCTCCTGTTATTGGTCTGTTCAGAGATTCAACTTCTTCCTGGTTTAGTCTTGGGAGGGTGTATGTGTTGAGGAATTTATCCATTTCTTCTAGATTTTCTAGTTTATTTGCGTAGAGGTGTTTGTAATATTCTCTGATGGTAGTTTGTATTTCTGTGGGATCGGTGGTGATATCCCCTTTATCATTTTTTATTGCATCTATTTGATTCTTCTCTCTTTTTTTCTTTATTAATCTTGCTAGCGGTCTATCAATTTTGTTGATCCTTTCAAAAAACCAGCTCCTGGATTCATTTATTTTTTGAAGGGTTTTTTGTGTCTCTATTTCCTTCAGTTCTACTCTGATTTTAGTTATTTCTTGCCTTCTGCTAGCTTTTGAATGTGTTTGCTCTTGCTTTTCTAGTTCTTTTAATTGTGATGTTAGGGTGTCAATTTTGGATCTTTCCTGCTTTCTCTTGTGGGCATTTAGTGCTATAAATTTCCCTCTACACACTGCTTTGAATGCATCCCAGAGATTCTGGTATGTTGTGTCTTGGTTCTCGTTGGTTTCAAAGAACATCTTTATTTCTGCCTTCATTTCGTTATGTACCCAGTAGTCATTCAGGAGCAGGTTGTTCAGTTTCCACGTAGTTGAGCGGTTTTGAGTGAGATTCTTAATCCTGAGTTCTAGCTTGATTGCACTGTGATCTGAGAGACAGTTTGTTACAATTTCTGTTCTTTTACATTTATTGAGGAGAGCTTTACTTCCAAGGATATGGTCAATTTTGGAATAGGTGTGGTGTGGTGCTGAAAAAAATGTATATTCTGTTGATTTGGGGTGGAGAGTTCTGTAGATGTCTATTAGGTCCGCTTGGTGCAGAGCTGAGTTCAATTCCTGGGTATCCTTGTTGACTTTCTGTCTCGTTGATCTGTCTAATGTTGACAGTGGGGTGTTAAAGTCTCCCATAATTAATGTGTGGGAGTCTAAGTCTCTTTGTAGGTCACTCAGGACTTGCTTTATGAATCTGGGTGCTCCTGTATTGGGTGCATATATATTTAGGATAGTTAGCTCTTCTTGTTGAATTAATCCCTTTACCATTATGTAATGGCCTTCTTTGTCTCTTTTGATCTTTGTTGGTTTAAAGTCTGTTTTATCAGAGACTAGGATTGCAACCCCTGCCTTTTTTTGTTTTCCATTTGCTTGGTAGATCTTCCTCCATCCTTTTATTTTGAGCCTATGTGTGTCTCTGCACGTGAGATGGGTTTCCTGAATACAGCACACTGATGGGTCTTGAGTCTTTATCCAATTTGCCAGTCTGTGTCTTTTAATTGGAGCATTTAGTCCATTTACATTTAAAGTTAATATTATTATGTGTGAATTTGATCCTGTCATTATGATGTTAGCTGGATATTTTGCTCGTTAGTTGATGCAGTCTCTTCCTAGTCTCAATGGTCTTTACATTTCGGTATGATTTTGCAGTGGCTGGTACCGGTTGTGCCTTTCCATGTTTAGCGCTTCCTTCAAGAGCTCTTTTAGGGCAGGCCTGGTGGTGACAAAATCTCTCAGCATTTGCTTGTCTGTAAAGTATTTTATTTCTCCTTCACTTATGAAGCTTAGTTTGGCAGGATATGAAATTCTGGGTTGAAAATTCTTTTCTTTAAGAATGTTGAATATTGGCCCCCACTCTCTTCTGGCTTGTAGGGTTTCTGCCGAGAGATCCGCTGTTAGTCTGATGGGCTTCCCTTTGATGGTAACCCGACCTTTCTCTCTGGCTGCCCTTAACATTTTTTCCTTCATTTCAACTTTGGTGAATCTGACAATGATGTGTCTTGGAGTTGCTCTTCTCGAGGAGTATCTTTGTGGCGTTCTCTGTATTTCCTGAATCTGAATGTTGGCCTGCCTTGCTAGATTGGGGAAGTTCTCCTGGATAATATCCTGCAGAGTGTTTTCCAACTTGTTTCCATTCTCCCCATCACTTTCAGGTACACCAATCAGACGTAGATTTGGTCTTTTCACATAGTCCCACATTTCTTGGAGGCTTTGCTCGTTTCTTTTTATTCTTTTTTCTCTAAACTTCCCTTCTCGCTTCATTTCATTCATTTCATCTTCCAGGGCTGATACCCTTTCTTCCATTTGATCGCATCGGCTCCTGAGGCTTCTGCATTCTTCACGTAGTTCTCGAGCCTTGGTTTTCAGCTCCATCAGCTCCTTTAAGCACTTCTCTGTATTGGTTATTCTAGTTATACATTCTTCTAAATTTTTTTCAAAGTTTTCAACTTCTTTGCCTTTGGTTTGAATATCCTCCCGTAGCTCGGAGTAATTTGATCGTCTGAAGCCTTCTTCTCTCAGCTCGTCAAAGTCATTCTCCGTCCAGCTTTGTTCCGTTGCTGGTGAGGAACTGCGTTCCTTTGGAGGAGGAGAGGTACTCTGGTTTTTAGAGTTTCCAGTTTTTCTGCTCTGTTTTTTCCCCATCTTTGTGGTTTTATCTACTTTTGGTCTTTGATGATGGTGATGTACAGATGGGTTTTTGGTGTGGATGTCCTTTCTGTTAGTTTTCCTTCTAACAGACAGAACCCTCAGCTGCAGGTCTGTTGGAGTACCTGGCCGGCCGTGTGAGGTGTCAGTCTGCCCCTGCTGGGGGGTGCCTCCCAGTTAGGCTGCTCGGGGGTCAGGGGTCAGGGACCCACTTGAGGAGGCAGTCAGCCCGTTCTCAGATCTCCAGCTGCGTGCTGGGAGAACCACTGCTCTCCTCAAAGCTGTCAGACAGGGAGATTTAAGTCTGCAGAGGTTACTGCTGTCTTTTTGTTTGTCTGTGCCCTGCCCCCAGAGGTGGAGCCTACAGAGGCAGGCAGGCCTCCTTGAGCTGTGGTGGGCTCCACCCAGTTCAAGCTTCCAGGCTGCTTTGTTTACCTAAGCGAGCCTGGGCAATGGCGGGCGCCCCTCCCCCAGCCTCGCTGCCGACTTGCTGTTTGATCTCAGACTGCTGTGCTAGCAATCAGCCAGACTCCGTGGGCGTAGGACCCTCTGAGCCAGGTGCGGGCTATACTCTCCTGGGGCACCGTTTCCTAAGCCTGTCGGAAAAGCACAGTATTCGGGTGGGAGTGGCCCGATTTTCCAGGTGCCGTCTGTCACCCCTGGAAGGGGAACTCCCTGACCCCTTGCGCTTCCCAAGTGAGGCAATGCCTCGCCCCTGCTTCGGCTGGCGCACGGTGCGCTCACCCACTGACCTGCGCCCACTGTCTGGCACTCCCTAGTGAGATGAACACGGTACCTCAGATGGAAATGCAGAAATCACCCGTCTTCTGCGTCGCTCGCGCTGGGAGCTGTAGACCGGAGCTGTTCCTATTCGGCCATCTTGGCTCCTCCCCCCCACATTATATTGTTAAAATGAGATTCTTAGTGTCTCAGTGCCTCTAGAACTCAAAGACAAGAACAATACAGTAAATGCAGAGCACTTTTCATAAAGCGAGACCAGAATACTTGGCTGGAATATGGTAAGAAATGGGAAAACTGTTTCTGCTAGTGTTAGGGTTATAAGTCATTAGCATTACAAGATGTCTTTAGTAATAGAATTATTTGTAGTTATTGAAATGCCCTTTGACCCCTGCCTACTGTGGCCTCTCTGTGGGTAAGGAGAAGAGATATTTAACATAGCCCAAGGAGAGGTGAAGAAGAAGAAAATCGCTAGGAAAGTCAGGGAGTTTGTCTCACCCAGGTTTGGACAGTCTGAGGGCTGCAATGGAAGGTGAGTCCAGATCTGCCAGAGACAGAGAAAAGAGAGAGACAGGATGCTTTCTATTAGAGATGAGTTCAGCTGATGGTGAAACAAACATCTGTCTTTTCGGTGTCCACACAGAGGGATTCTCCAAGCGGATTGCATGAAAGAGAAGGTAGCAAACTGAAGCAGAAAGAAGCCGGTGGAGGGAGCAGTAGATCTCTCAAATTGCTCCTAGTGGGGGAATTTTTCCCAGAGGGAGAATCTGAAAAATTCACCCAGCACTTCAGAAAGAAAGATTCAAAGCTGGGTGCCTGCCTTACCCAGAAGACACCCTCACACATCACGACAGCATTTGTTTCCCCAAATAAAATCCAGTCTCTTTTGATCCTCTCACTTCTTGGCCTGACCCTGCATGGGTTAGAACCTAAGCTGATGAATGGAGGAGGAAGTTGAGAAGAAAAGCAAAGTAGGGAAGGAGAGGATGCTCGCCTGCATCTGCTCCAACACAATCTTTCAAACCAGAGAAAACCTCAGGATGAAGGAAGGGAGAAGCTTTTGCTCTAAATTAAATGAAGATGTTCAGTGATGGTGATTACTTGGAGGAGTAAGTGACTGGGTGCTCTTTGAGCGCACATTGTAAGCATGCTTATTATTGTATGAAGGACCAGATTGTATTCGTTCGTTCTCACACGGCTATAAAGAACTACCTGAGCCTGGGTAATTTAGGAAGAAAAGAGGTTCAGTTGACTCACTTAATTGTTCTGCAGTCTGAACAGAAAGCATGACTGGGAGACCTCAGGAAACTTATAATCCTGGCAGAAGGCATAGGGTAAGCACCGACCTCCTTCACGTGGTGGCAGGAGTGAGAGAAAGTGATGGGGAAGTGCCACACACTTTAGACCATCAGATCTCATGAGAACTCACTTGCTGTCATGAGAACAGCATGGGGGAATTCTGCCCCCATGATTCAGTCACCTCCCACCAGGCCCCTCCTCCAAAATGCCATGAGATTTGGGCAGGGACACAAATCCAAACCATATTATAGATGAAGCACATCATATGTAGACAGAGAAGTGATAAGGAAAGTGTAACAAGAGGGAGGGAGATCTAGGTGAAGGCTTCAGCTCCAGGGTCCCGCTGGCTTGCAATTGATCTCTTTTACTCACTCTTCCTTGCACGTTCCTGGAGAAATGACTAAATCTCTCAGGGACTAAGTTTCTTTATATATAAAATAGGAATAATAATAATAGCCTTACCTCATAGGGCTGGGATATGAATTAAACTTGAGACTGGTGATAAGGTGCCAGGCCCAGAAGCGGGCTTAATAAATTTTTGATGTTGTTCTTGTTGTTGTTGCCATGCTGCTGTTAAATAACCTAAGTGTCTAAAACTGTGGTACAATGAAGGTTTCAAAACACAGCAGCTAACATCTACTGTAAGCTCAATATTAGCAAATCGATGTTTTGAATCAGTAGTTTCTGTACTGACTTTTGCTTACTCTAGAACATCACAACGTTTGCTTTTTCTAAAAAACTACATAAACCTGTTACTTTGCTGAAAAATATGCTGTCTAAATATAGAAACCTTAACAAGAAAAAATTCATGTTGCATGTTTCACAAGTCAAAAACGTGGCATAATAATATATATAAAAGTAAAAATAAATCACTTCTTGCGGGGTCAAATAATTCTAGCACACAAAAGCTGCATCTATGATAGAATTTGGATGACTATTACAAAACATACATTTGTTGACAAATCATAGAGAATCTTAGCTTCTGGGAAACATGTATTGATCATGCAACTTCTTGTTTAAAAGATGTCACCACAAAAAGAAAGGCAATGAAAAATAATTTAAAAATCCTTATTCTTAAAATTTTAACAACACTACATTTCTGTTTCTTACAATATCCTACCTCCTGTATTCATATTTTAGAAACTCCAAGTTACACCAGAATATATTTTTAGTCAGTGCTATATAATAAATATCTTCATGTTTCAAAAGTGTCTTTATAATCATCATTTAAAATTATAAAAACATTAAAACCAATGTATAAAAGTAGAACAGAGAAAAGCCTGTTAATTTCACCATCCTAAAACAACTGGTATAATCACTTGTTATTTTTTCTTTCATCAAATCTAGTCTTTTCTGTCATGTATATGTTGGTATTTTAAAACCTGTAGTTATTTTCCATAGAATACAATATAGTGTGCTTCCATTTCCACTTGCTGTAATGCAAATTGTTGTCTGTAAAATAAGTATACCAATTTATTTCTCAGAAGTGTAGTGGTTTTATCTTATCTTCACTGGCATTGACTTTTAGGCTCAGAGTTTTGACTGTTCTGAATTACGTTACATTATATTGCTCTCATTTCCATTTTTATGATTATTAGTGACACAGTACATCACAAAAATTTGTTTTAGCCTATATTTCCTACTTTGTATCAATGTTATTTTCCATCTATATATGGGGAGTTTAGATATTTCTTGTTGAGTTTTGTGAATATTTTAGGGAATAAAATTTTGGACTACTGGTAATTTTAAAAATATAAGTATTTCTTCTATAGTTAATTTTTTGGTTATTTCAAGAATAACAATTTTCTGAAATATTTATAATAGAAACATTTTTGAACTTATATGTTATAGATATGAAACATATAAGTTACATATATAAATTTATAAATATAGCCTATAGTAGATGTTAGCTGCTGTAATTTATATGTTTACATATATATTTATATATAAAAATATTATATACATATATAATGCTCTTCAATTACTGTCATTTCCCAAAAATGAAGACTCATTAAATTATCTTCTGTAATGGTGCCAATGATTTTCTATAATAATGCTTAATTTATAATTTTTATTATTTTAAAGTGTGCTATTTTAAATTACAGATTTATAAAAATCATTTGTGATAATTTCTCTAGATGAATCTTGCATAGGACATGGTGGCACAGTAATTGCTGAGCTAGACAGTTTCTATCTAGGTTTAAAATTCTTATGACATTTCAAGTCCATTTTTAACTTAAAGAGAATGAGAAATTGCAAGGACTTCAGATTCACAATGTGCCTGAGGCGGAGATTGTACTGAATTCAGCTGGTACTATTATTCATGGGAGACAAAGTTAAAAATTGAGGTTGTATTCTTTAAATAGTATATTAAGTGTGTCTTGAGAAAAAGTTCACTTAGTTGGGGGAGAAGTTTTCCTATTTTAAGTTTTCTGCTAAAGTCATTATAAAATGCAGATAATTTAAATTAAAATTACATTATTTTGTCTTCAGGTTTGAGGGAAAACTTTGTATCTGTTTTATTTTTGACATGCGATTATGAGTGTAGATAGTAAAATCCAGTCTGTAAATTCCCATAATTTTAATTTAAGGAGAATTATATATTTATTACACACAGACACACAGACACACACACACACACACACACACACACACACACACACACAGACATTAAAGCAAACTAAATATGGCCGGAGAAGGACTCCGTACTTCTTTATTTGAGTCCTTGTGGATGAACTCTAACCTAGATTAATAGTCCAACAAAATTGAAAACCTACCTTAATAGTATGCACCTGTAACAATGGCTGAATATTGGCCAATCCTAGATGCCATACTTCAACCACTCATAGATTGCTGAATGTTCAAACTGCGTTCAAATAAGGCAAATGACAAGCTGTAACCAAACTCACTGTTTCTGTACCTCACTTCCGATTCCTCTATGTCACTTTACCTTTTTTTGTTTATAAATTTGTTCTGACCACGAGGCATCCCTGGAGTCTCTGTGAATCTGCTGTGATTCTGGGGGCTGCCTGATTCATGAATCATTCATTGCTCAATTAAACTCCTTTAAATTGAACTCGGCTGAAGTTTTTCTTTTATTAGATAGATAGATAGATAGATAGATAGATAGATAGATAGATAGACAGACAGAGTCTTGCTCTTGTGCTGAAGCCCAGGCTGGAGTACAGTGGCATGATCACGGCTCAGTGCAGCCTCGAACTCGAACTCTTGGGCTCAAGCGATTCTCCCACCTCAGTCTCCCAAGTAGTTGAGACTACATGAGACTGCAGGCATGTGCCACCACTCCTGGCTAATTATTTTTTAATTTTTGTAGAGATGGGGTCCTGCTTTGTTGCCCAGGGTGGTCTTGAATTCCTGTCTTCAAGCTATGCTCCCATTTTAACCTGCTGAAGTGCTAGTATTACAGGCATGAGCCACCACGCCCAGTTGAATTATCAATATTTTAAAACAAATGAATTTCTTAAATGTGGATTTAAATTACAACACAATCAACCAAGTAGAACAATTATAATATTTTATTACAAACCCAAAGTCTTGGAACATGTGGATCATCATGAAAATGACATTTTGTAAGTCAAGGGTTGGTTAAGTATATAAGGAATTGTTTTCAGGTGATTGGAACATGACAATACATTTATTCAAATGCACTCCCAGTTTCCTTTAGTAAACATAAGGCAGAAACACAGCATATTTTAGAGGTGATTGGTTGACTTCTTTCTTATGGTGATGAGTTTACTGTTACAGACCTTGCAGTTTTAGACTTGTGAGCTCTGTACCATCTGTGCCCACGTGATCACAATATGTTTCACCACACATTGCTCTGTACAGCAGAACTCTGAAGTGCACAACCTACAAAAATACAATTCAGTTTCAGGTCTACTCTTAATCCTTATCTTATTTATTAAGCTCAGTGTACTATTTATCAGTGAATTCCCAGCCCTCCCCATGGGCTTCTTACTGATATATTTTTTCCTTCCTAAGAAGCCTAGTTTAATTGAACACAGTTGGCCCAAAGGTATGAGATGTTGAATCCCATCAGCAATCTTTCTTTACCATGTAATCCACATACAGCATGATTTAAGCCACTTCATAAGTTTTGTCTATTTAAGTACATTATCCCCAAGAGATTTTATTTCCCTCTAAGAGGGAAGCTGCTCCTTTGCCCCTCAGTTGCATGTGTAGATAAGATGTGATTTAGCTTCCTGAGGTAATATTACCTTTCTTTTGGAGAGACAGCTTACACAATCGATTCACTGTATAACTGAAACTGTGAATTCAATTATGGCATTACTCATAAAAAGAGATATGTTACAGAAGTAAAAGCATTCAGTTACAACTTTACTTGCATCTTCAAAAAAATATTTTCATTATGATTTTAAAATAACATTAATTTACATAGTTGTCGCCATTTATTGAGTTTGTATCAAACAATGTGCAAGGCAGTGGAAATAAAAAAACAATGGTTGGATACCTGTCCTAAGGAAACTCAGAATCTTATTGATTGTTGTCCCTTCAACGTTTATTTTATCTCCTGGACTCATTTTTTTTAATTCATTCACTCATTAACACACATTTTTTGAGCACTAGCTCAAACCGTTGTTTGAACTCACAGTTCGGCCTGGCTCGGGGGGCCTCAGGAAGCTTACAGTCATGTCAGAAGGGGAAGCAAACATGTCCTTCTTCACATAGCAGCAGCAAGGAGAAGTGCAGAGGAGAAGAGGAAAAGCCCCTTAAAAAAACAATCCGATCTTGTGAGAACTCACTCACTATCACAAGAACAGCAGGTAGGTAATTGCCCTCATGATTCAGTGGTCCCTCTCACTACACGTGGGGATTATGGGAACTACAATTCAAGATAAGATTTGGGTGGGGACACAGCCAAACCATATCACCACCAAAACAAGTCAGACTTGCATTGTGGTATGAAGGCTTTTCCTACAAACTCCTGCATCCTCACTCCTTTGTCTTTCATAGGCAATACCCTCTATCAGTTTGTTGTGTTTCTGACTCTGTATTGGTGCCTGCTTCTGGAAAACCTGAACTGATACAGATGGTGATAGGTACAATTAAAAAAAAAATCGGCAGCATGGAAGCGGGGACGTGGTTTACATGTGAGAAAGGGAAAAGTTAGCAATTTTAAAGCATGATAAGAGAGGTCTCCCTGAGAAGTTGGCTTTTGAACAAAGCCTTAAAGGAAAAAGGAATGTTCTATGTGGATATAGAGGCAGAGGGAACTGCCAGTGAAATGGCCCTTAGATGAGAATACTGTCCTGCAAAGGTATGACAGATTCACATGCAGGTTGTGGATGATGGAGAAAAACAGAAAGTTTTTCACTTATTATTGAAGAAAGTTTGGTGGAAGAAGAATAATTTTTTGAGTCCCTACAATGACGTGAAAGCCACAGATCTCAAATCTGGAGTCAGGGACAATGTTTCCATCCACCAATCATGATTGTAGGAAAGAAACAAGCCAGGGAAAATTACTCTGCATAAATTTTTAAAAGATGAACAATTGTCCTAAGATGAGTCAAAGTTGGTATAAAATTCTCTAGTGATTCTCAAGCACTTCCAAATGCTAAAAAATATGATGCAATAGTTGTAAAAAAATTAGAATTAAACTTATTATTAAAATTGCACATATATACATTTCGTATAAAAATACTCTAAATTTTTGTTCATATTTTGTAGTATTAATTTTGATTTCTTTAGGAATAATGTTTTGAAGATTTTCTATTTTATCTCATTATTTAAAAAATAATAAAAATGCAAAACCAAACCATTAGATTACTTTGTGGCTGAGGATTAATATACTCTGTTGCAAAATATTCTCAAATCCCTGGGAAATCAGTTAAAATGCCCTCTTGAGAAGGAGCTAAGAAATAAAAGCATCATGTTTTCTTCTAGTTTTAGATTGAAAATCAAATGATATGGAGGAAATACACAGGGAGAAAATGGAGAGGCTAATAAGATAAATCATGTGAAATAATTCCCAGAGGTTAGGTTTGCCATCTGTCTATAGAGTAGTCGAAAAAGATTGGGTTGGGCTGGCTCTATGAAGCATGAGGAGACGATGCTGAGGTTACACACACACACACCCATACACACCAGGCAGAGTGGATGGTGCACATATTTGAATAAGGTGTGTGTGTAATGAAGAATTGGTTATGATATCATTAACTCTCCAAAAGCTAAAATAAAATCCAAAACTAGTGCTGATGGAGAAAGTCTGATAAATCTTAAGCCCTGAACTAATTAAGATGAACTGAAGTGCAAATATCCTTAGCAAACTTTTCAATTCTGAAACGTTTTCCTTAAAGTAGGAGCTTGTCAAAATAGGTTCCAGACGTTGAACAACGCGTTTCCTTCCCCAACATCTCGTTGAATCAGAAAATATTAATTTTACCCTCTGGATGTCTGATCCCAGTCAATGCATTGTCCTGTAACTCATGATTTTTTAGGGTCTCTAGCAATAAAACACAGCAAGAGCAATGGATTCATACCAGATGGAGGCATTGCCAAACCTTCAAGGCTTTATTTGTGTCTACATTAAGTGAGGAAGGCAGAGAAACAGATGCCAGAAACAATCAAACAGTTGTCAGGGCAGGAAAATAAAAACGCTGAAGGAAAGCTGTGTCTTGTGAAAGACACAGTTAAAATATTAAAACATCTGATCACAAAATGCTATGCCCAGAGGCATTAATCTTTGGTTTCTTAAAGAAAAGAAAAATGATAGAAGGAATACAGTTCCCAGAGGTAACTTAATTCCCTATGAAACATTGGAATATACAGAAGGTAGAAAAAATAAGGAATTTTTTTTATTTAGGAAGGAATAATAGTAATTACAGATGTTGACTGAGCAATTATTGAAAATAATATTGCACATATTCAGTAATTATTATATTAGGATAATGATGAAAATTTTGGTGACTAGTTTTTTAACTTGTGGAAAATTAATAATTAGTATTATGGTCATTTATTAGTGCTTTTCACCAAAAATTTCTCCTTTTGGCATCCCTCAAAGTTGGGTTTTGCTGTATGACTTATTTTGATCACTAACATGGGTGTTGAAATGTTGGTGTCACTTGCAGGTAGAAGATTTAATATCTAGTGCATAATTCTACACAGACCTTTTTTTCCAGTCTTGACAATTGTGGAAGCACTGAAGTGCATTGTGGGATCCTGAATCAGGGTGATGTACAATAGAACAAGGTGTTCACGTCCTTTGTAGGGACATGGATGAAATTGGAAATCATCATTCTCAGTAAACTATCGCAAGAACAAAAAACCAAACACCGCATATTCTCACTCATAGGTGGGAATTGAACAATGAGAACACACGGACACAGGAAGGGGAACATCACACTCTGGGGACTGTTGTGGGGTGGGGGGAGGGGGGAGGGATAGCATTGGGAGATATACCTAATGCTAGATGACGAGTTGGTGGGTGCAGCGCACCAGCATGGCACATGTATACATATGTAACTTACCTGCACATTGCGCACATGTACCATAAAACCTAAAGTATAATAATAATAATAATAATAATAATAATAATAAAAGAAAAAAAAAAAAGAACAAGGTGTAGCAAAAGTCTTATTGTTCTAAGCCATTGATTTTGCGGTTACTTGTTTCCAAGCATAACCTAACCTCTCCCTTTGGATATCAATATTTGGTGATAAATTCCAGGCATTCCTGGGATATCAACTGATTTCTCTATTCATGGGCTTTTAGAAAATAGTTATCATTTATGTACATTCTACAAAAAGGGCTTTGGCCAATTTGAATACCTACAATTAGCAGATCCCTTGAAAAAGATTATGTCATTTTTTTTTTTTTTTTGAGATGGAGTCTCGCCACTCTGTCACCCAGGCTGGAGTGCAGTGGTGCGATCTTGGCTCACTGCAACTTCCGCCTCCTGGGTTCAAGTGATTCTCATGCCTTAGCCTCCTGAGTAGGTGGGATTACAGGTGCCTGCCACCGTTGGCTAATTTTTGCATTTTTTGTAAAGACAAGTTTTCACCATGTTGACCAGGTTGGTCTCGAACTCCTGACTTCAGGTGATCCACCTGCCTCAGCCTCCCAAAGTGCTGGGATTACAGGTGTGAGCCACCGCACCCAGCCTAAAGATTATGTTATCTAATAAAGATTTGAGAATGTGATTTTTTTTTCCAGCAACCTTAGCATGTAGCTATGATATTCTTTTGGGTCAAATAATTCTCTGGAAACCTGTGCGTCACATGCACTAACTGAGATTAAAAAAGCAGTTATACTAAGAAGTGGTTGAATTTAGATGTGTGAACTAACTCTTGAGCCCATACTGTGAGAAAATCTGAGATCTGGGTCAAGAAAATTGATCCAAAGACAGGAGACGAATCTAACAGGCAGACAGCGAAGGGACAGAGAGGATATGTATAATGCAAGTCACATTTTTCAAAATTAGTGAAAGATGAGAAGCTACAGGTCTAAAAAGACTAGATGCCCCTAAAAAAATCAAAACAAAACAAAAGAAACAACAACGACAATAAAAACAACCTCATACACTTAGACACATCACTGTCAACCAGCTAAAAACCAAAGATTAAGGGAAAAGAAACATCTTAAAGACAGCCTGAAGTGGGATGGTTGAAGCATTGCATAGAAAGGAACAAAGGTAAGAAACACATCAGGCTTATCCAAAATTATACAAGACAGAAGACAATTGAAAGGGCATCTTAAATATGCTGCAACAAACAATAAGGACTATCAACCCAGGCTTCTATACCTAGTGAAAATATCTTTCAAAATCAAAGGCATAATAAGCACTTTTTCAAACCAACAAAGGCTGAGAGAATTTCTTGCCTGAGACCCGCAGTACAGCGTCTATTAAAATAAATTCTTCAGGCAGAAGGAGTATGAGATCTAATGGAAAAGATGAAAGCCATTTTTTTTCACTGTTAAACTCTTTAAAAATCATTGACTTTCAAAGACAAAAATAATTGACTTTCAAAGCACTGTGAGTTATAACAAATGTAGAAGTAAAATGTATGAAGACATAGTTCAAAGGATGGGAAGAAAGAAATTGAAGTATACATGAATAGTGTAAAAATATTTGATGGTAGAATATGCTAACATTTTGTTTATTATAAACCCTAGAGCAATCATTAAAAATTTTAAAAAGTGATGTGGCTAACAAGCCAACAGTTGAGATGAAAAATAATAAAAAATAATAATTAGTACAAAGGAAGGTAGAAACAGAGGAATAATGAGAACCAACAACAGGTGGAGCAAATAGAAAACAAAAATCAACATGCTCAACTATATCAATAATTACATTAAATATAAATTATTTAAATACCTTAACAAAAGGCAGGTCTATCAATTTAGATAAAAAAGACACAACAATGTGGTATCTATAAGAAACCCACTTTATGTATAAATACATCAATGTAAAGCAAAATTATGTGAAAGCATATAGCATTTTAAAGAAAGATGGAAGGATTATATTAATATCAGCAAAGTCAGCTTCAAAACAAAGACTATTACCATATGAAAAAGTTTTTCTATATAATAACAAAAGAAGACATTACAACTCTATTTGTCATCTTAACCATTTTTAAGTGTACAATTTCAGAGTAATTATATTTACAACACTGTGAAACAGATTTCCAGAACCTTTTCATTTTACAGAACTGAAACTATACCCATTAAGATAACAACTCCCCTTTGCCCCTTTCCCCAGCTCATGGTAACCACTGTTCTACATTCTATATTTATAAATTTGACAACATTAAATAATTAAGTAGAATCATATAGTATTTATTGTCCTTTAAAGAAGAAACTGGCTTATTTTACTTACTATAATGCCCTAAAGTTCCATTCATGTTGTAGCATAGTATAAGATTTCCTTTCTCTTTAAAGCTGTACAGTATTTTATTCTATGTACATAATATATTTTGTTTATTCATTGCTTCATGAGCCTTTGGGTTACTTTCATCTCTTGGCTATTGTGAACAGTGCTGCTATAAACAGTGTGCAAATGTATCTTCAACAGCCTGCTTTCAATTCTTTTGAATATGTACCCAGAGGTGGGATTGTGGATCATATGGTAGTTCTATTTTTAATTTTTTGAGGACCTCCATATCATTTTTTATAGTGGTTGCACCATTTTGAATTTCTGCCAAAATTATATAAAGGTCTCAATTTCTCTACACGCTCATCAACACTTGTTATTTTCTGTTGTTCATGACAGAAGCCATTCTAATGAATGTGAAGTGATGTTGCACTGTGGCTTTGATTTGCATTTCTCTGATGATTAGTGACTTTGGACATCTTTTCATATGCTTTCTGGCCATTTGTATAGCATCTTTGAAGAAATGTCTCTTCATGCCCTTGAGCCATTTTTTGATTGGGTTAGATTTTTTGTTGTTGAGATATAGGAGTTCTGTATTTATTCTGTATATGAATACCCTATCGGATATCTGTGATTTGCACATATTTTCTAATTTTCCCCCATTTTATAGATTGCCTTTTCACTCTGTTGACTGTTCTTTAATGACCAAAAGTTATAAACTATGATGGATTTCCATCTGTCTACTTTTTGCTTTTATTGACTCTGCTTTTGGTGTCACATCACAAAATGTTGCCAAATTAGCATGAAACTTTTCCTCTGTTTTCTCCTAGGAGTTTTATAGTTTTAGATCTTTCATTTAGATCGTTAATCCATTTTGAATTAATTTTGTCTATGGTGTAATATAAGGGTCCAGATTTATTCTTTTGCACATGGATGTTTAGTTTTCTTTGCTCTACTTGTTGAACAAATTGTCCTATTCCCATTGAGTGGTACCAGCACTTTGTCAAATGTCATTTGATGATATACATAAGGGTTTATTTCTGGACTCTCAATACTATTCCACTGGTCTATATATCTGCCTTTATGCAAATCCCACATTGTTCTGATTATTGTGGCCTTGTAATTTTGTTTGTAAATATGTAATTTGTAAATATTCTTGAAATATGGAAGTTTGAGTCCTCCAATTTTGTTCTTTTTTTTTTTTTCAAAATTGTTTGGCCCTCAGGGTACCTAGAGATTCTATATGAATTTTAGGATAAATTTTTACATTTCTGCAGAAAAATGCCATTACAACTTTGATAGGGATTTCATTGAATCTGAAGATCACTTTGGGTGGACATATAAAAAACATATCACTTATTTGTGTCTCCTTTATTTTCTTTTGGCAATATTTGT
The DNA here is from genome assembly GCF_028885655.2 of Pongo abelii. NCBI lineage: Eukaryota > Metazoa > Chordata > Mammalia > Primates > Hominidae > Pongo > Pongo abelii. Next base: position 35,371,521 of record NC_072007.2, on the reverse strand, counting down.
GGTTTTCAGTATACAGGAATTCCAAGCCCTTGGTTAAATTTGTTCCTAAGTATTTATTTTCTTCCTGATGCTATTGTAAATTAAATTGTTTTCTTAATCTCCTTTTCAGATTGTTCATTGTTAGTGTATGAGACACACAGACACACAACTGAGCTTTCTGTGTTGATTTTGTATCAGTCAACTTCCCTGAATGTACTTATTAATTTTAACACCCTTTTTCTTGGTATGTGAAATATTTAGGATTTTCTAATTCTAAGGTTATATCATCTGTAAAAAGAGATTATTTTACTTCCTTTCCACTTTGGATGCCTTTTATTTCTTTTTCTTGCCTATTGCTCTGATTAGAACTTCCAATACTATGTATAATAGAAGGGGTAACAATGCAGATTATTGTTTTGTTCCTGATCTTTTATAAAGAACTTTTAGATTTTCATCAGTAAGCATATGATATGTTAAAGTTATTTCCTTCTGTTCCTAGTTTATTGAGTGTTTTTATCACAAAAGGTGTTGAACTGTGTCAGATTTTTTTCTGTATCAATTGATATAATTATGTGGTTTTTGTCTCTCATTCTGTTAATGTGGTGTATTACGTTGATTGAATTTTATGTGTTGAATCATGCTTGCATTCAAAGAATAAATGCATCTTGATTACAGCGTATAATCATTTAAATATGCTGTTGAATTGTTTGATAGTATTTTGCTGAGGATTCTTGCATCAAAATTCATCAGGGATATTGGTCTATAGTTTTTTAAATAGTGTCCTTGTCTGGTTTTGGTATAAGGATAATGCTGACCTCATGAATGAGATTGAAAGAGTTTCCTCCTATTTAACATTTGTTTTAAAAGTTTGAGGAAGATTGGTCTTAATTATCCTTTTAATGGTTGGTGAGAATTCTCCAGTAAAGCCATTTGGTCCTAAGCTTTTCTTTGTTGGGAGGTTTCTGATTACTAGTTTATTCTCCTTACTAATTATTGGTCTGTTGATATTTTCTATTTCTTTATGATTTAGTCTTGATTTATAATAAGGGTCATGTATTCATGATTCAGTAGGTTATGCATTTTTTAGAATTTATCAAGGTTACTCAATTTGTTGTCATACAATTTGTTTGTAGTAGTCCCTTATGATCCTTTTTTATTTCTGTGGCATCAGTTATAATACCCCCTTTCACCACTGATTTGTGTTATTTGAGTCTTGTATTTTTCTTAATCTAGCTAAGAAATTGCCAGTTCTGTTGATCTTTTCAAAGAACCAACTTTTAGTTCTGCTATTTTTTAAATTGTTTTTGTTTTCTTCTTAATCTCTGACTTAATCTTTATTCTTTTCTTTCTGTGTTAGCTTTTGGTATAGTTTGTTCTTTTTTCTCTACCTTCTTGACTTGTAAAGTTGTTCATTTGAGTATTTTTGTTTTCCTTCTTCTTTTTTTTAAGGTATGCATTTATAACTATAAACACTTATCTTACCATCACTTTTGCTGCATCCCATGCATTTTCATATGCTGTATTTTTGTTTTTATTTGTTTCACGGTGTTTTCTTTTTTCTTCTTCTTCTTCTTTGGCCCTTTGCTTAAGTGCGTATGGTTTAATTTCCACATATGTGTGGATTTTCTATTTTCTTTTTGCTATTGATTTCTAGGTTCTTTCCATTGTCATCAGAAACAATACTTTGTATAATATCAGACTTTTAAACATTGTTGAGACTTGTTTGTTGCATAACATGTAGTTTATCCCAGAGAATGTCAAATGTGTACTTGAAAAGAATGTATGTTGTGCTTCTGCTTTGGTTGGATGGATTATTCTGAGTATATTTATTAGGTCCAATTGGTCTATAGTGTTGCTCAAATTCTCTACATTTTTATTTACATTCTATCTTGTTATTTTATATATTATTGTAAGTGGGAGTATTAAAGTCTTCTACTTTTTTAGCTATTTATTTCTTTCTTCAATTCTGTCTGTTTGCTGCATATATTTAGGAGCTCTTATTTTTATGTATAGATATTTATAATTGTTGTGTCTGCCTGGTGAATTTACTTTTTTAACTGTATAACGCCCTTCTTTTACTCTTGTAACAGTTTTTGACTTAAATTTTATTTTGTCTGATAGTAATACAGCCACCCTCCTCTATTTTGGTCACTGTTTGCATGGAAGTTTTTTTTCTCCCTTCACCGTCAGCTCTGTGTCCTTAATTGTAAAGTTAGTTCTTGCAAACCAATCTATGATTTGATTAGGGAGTTTAATCCATTTATATTTGATGTAATTACTGATATGGCAGGACTTACTATTTTCATATTTTTTTATGTCGTATAACTTTTTATTCCTCCTTTTCACTCTTTCTGCCTTTCTTTTGCTTTCATTGACTTTTTTACAAGGACATGCTTTGATTCCCTTCCTATTTTCTTTTTAATATATTCTATGGAATATAGTTACCATTGCAATTACATAAAGCATCTTAATGTTATAACAGTTCAGTTTAAACTGATGGTAATTTCAATTGCATACAAAAGCTTACTCCTATACAGCTCTACCTCCCCCATTTTATGTTATTGTCATCACAAATTTTTTTATATATTGCATATTCATTAGATAGATTTATAGTTAGTTTTAGATGTTTTCATCGTTTAAATTCTTATTTATAAAAATTAAAAGTGAATTTGTGCACCAATATTATATTAATACAGGTTACCATATTTGTCGATGTATTATTTTTACTGAAGAACTTATTTATAAGTGGTTTTGTGTTACTGTCTAGCATATTTTTTTTCACCTGAAGGTCTCGCTTTAGCATTTTGCAGAGCAGGTCTGGTAGTAATGAACTCCCTCAGCTTTTGTTTATTTGGGAAAGTGTACATTTCTCCTTCATTTTTCTAGGAAAGTTTTTCTGGATACCATATTCTTGGTTGGCAGGGTGTTTCTTCTTTCAGCACTTGGAATATGTCACCCTACTTCCCTCTGACCTGCAAAGTTTCTGTTAAGAAATCCTGTGACGATCTTAAGTTATATCTCTTATGTGTGATGAGTCACTTTTCCTTGGCAGATTTCACAATTCTTTGTCTTTGATTTTGACAGTTTGATGATAATATGTCTTAGTGTGAGTCTCTTTAGATTTATTATGAGCTAGAGTCTTTTGAGCTTCTTGAATTTGTATATCAATTTCTTTGAAATTGAGAATTCTCTAGCTATTATTTTTTCAAATATGCTTTCTTTTCATTTTTCTCCCTTTTTCTTCTGATACATCTATAATGTATATATTGATTTCCTTGGTACTGACTTGTAAGTCTCTTAGACTGTCTTCAATTTTTTCATTCTTTTTTGTTGTTGTTGTTGTTCCTCTGACTTGATGATCTGTCTTCAAGTTCATTGATTTTTTTCTTCTGCCTGATCTGGTCTGCTATTAAACATTTTCAGTGAATTACTCACTTTACTTACTGTATTTTTAAGCTCCAAAATTTCTGTTTATTTATCTTTATCACTTCTATCTCTGTTGATATCCCCATTTTGTTCATGCATCATTTACCTGATTCATTTAGTTGTCTGTGTTTTCTTATATCTCACTGGGCATTTTTATGATAGTTATTTTATAATTTTTGTCAGGCAACTCATAGATCTGTTTTTCTTTAGGACTGATTTCTGTAGTTTTTTTTTTCTTTGATTGTGTCATATTTTCTTGCTTCTGTGCATGTCTTGTCATTTTTGTTGTTGCTGAGACTTGACATTAAAAAAAAAAATCATCTCACCCAGTCTTTACAGACTGGCTTTGTTCACAGGGACACTTTCATTGAGCAGTATATCTAGAGATCTAGAACCTATCAAACATCTTAGGAGTATCTTCTTTGGGCTTGTGTGTATACTTTTAGTCATCACAAATTTCCTAATCAGCTTGTTCCTGCTTTTTCTCTTTTGTTTTACCTGGCATCTTCCTGTGGAATTACATCTCTAACATGCTGCCATCATTGTGCCTGTTTTCATAGACTTCCAAAAAGATCTACAGCCTCATCATCGTTCTGAGTCAGGTGAGACAGATACCAGTTCTTTGGGGAGCCCCAGACTAGTCAGAACAATGGTCCACTCTTTTATTTCTGTTCAAAGGGGGAATCCTGGTGTGGAAGGTTTCCTTTAGATAGCAGTGTGTTAGGTTGAAGAAAGGTAGGGCATATATGGTTTTGCGAAATGCTGCACATTTTCCTGCCTCTTTCACTGGAATCCCTTCTTGGTTATATATTGAACTGGGTCTAACAACTTCTTAATTGGTCTCTCTAGAGTTTTTGCAAAGTTGTTATTCTCTGTATTTATTTGCTAAGTTGGTATCCCTGTGAGAAAATGAGGGCCTGGAGCTTCCTAGTTCACTATCTTGCTGAGGTTACTGTGCTCTACAACTCTAAAATTTTAAGATCTCAATAATAAAGCTTCAAAATAAATAAAGTAACGTTTATAGAACTGAAAGGAGCTCTTGTTATAGACTGAATTTGTCTCCCAAAATTTTATATTTTGAAGCATTAACTCTCAGTGTGGCTGTGCTTGGAAATGAGGCCTCTATGGAAATAAGTAAGGTTGAGGTCAGAAGAACAGGATCCTGATCTGATGATTCGTTTCCTTTTAAGAAGAGACACAGAGAGCTTTCTCTTTCATTCTCTCTGCACACATGCACTGAGGAAAAGCAGTGTGAGGACACAGTGAAAAAGTGACTGTCTTTAATCCGAGATAGAAGACTTCATCAGAAACCAACCATGCTGGCACCTTGATCCCGGACTTCTAGTCATCCGAACTTTGAGAAAATATGTTTCTGTTGTTTAATTCACTCAGTCTATGGTATTTTGTTATGGCAGACTGACCAGACTGATACAGAACAAGAAAAATTTATCACTAGGTAGTTGGCAGCTTCAAAACTCTTTTATCAATGATTAATAGGACAAATAGATAAAAATATTAGAAAGAATATAGAAGACTTGAACAACACTATCATCCAACTTCATACAATTGATATTTATAGAACAATCTTTGCAACGATTACTACACTCACATGATTTTCAGTTCACATGAAACATTAGTCAAGTTGACAATGTATTGAATCTTAATTTTCAAAATTACAATAACTTGAAAGCATACAAAATATATTAGTTTTTTTATTGCTGTGTAACAGGTTACCACAAGCTTAGCACCTTAAAATTCTACATAATTCCACACAAATTCTACACAAATGCTTCAAAAGAATAGAAGAGGCAGAAATACTTGTTTTTTTTTTTAACTCTTATTTTAAGCTTAGGGGTATATGGGCAGGACGTGCAGATTTGTTACATAGGTAAACATGTTTCATGGGAGTTTGTTGTACAGATTATTTCATCCCTCAGGTATTAAGGCTAGTATCCATTAATTATTTTTTTCCTGATCCTCTTCCTCCTCCCACCCTCCACCATCCAGTAGGCCCCAGTGTGCCTTATTCCCCTCTATATGTCCATGTGTTTTCATCATTTAGCTCTTACTTAGAGAACATGCAGTATTTGGTTTCCTGTTCCTGATTAGTTTGCTAAGGATAATGGCCTCCAGCTACATCCATGTCCCTGCAAAGGACATAATCTCATTCCTTTTTATGGATGCATAGTATTTCATCGTGTATATGTGCCACATTTTCTTTATCCAGTCTATCATTGATGGGCACTTAGGTGGATTTCATGTCTTTGCTATTGTGACCAGTGCTGCAGTGAATATATGCCTGCAAGTAGCTTTATAATAGAACAATTTATATTCCTTTGGGTATATGCTCATTAATGGAATTGATGGGTTGAATGATGTTTGAGACAGGAACACTTTTAAAACTCTTTTTCTGAGACTGGTATCACTCTGACTTTTTTAAAAAACAGAGATATAAGAAATAAAAATGATAGTCATCATCCTTCATAAATGTAGATAAAAATTTCTTAAGAAATTTAAACATATTGAATCTAGAAATATATTTTAAAATATGCATCATAGCCAAATGGGGCTTATGCCAGGAATGTAAGATAGTTTCCTCATCAAAATCAATGCCTTTGATATACCATATCAGCAGTCTTAAAAAGAAAAGAAAACATGTTCATCCCTATAGATGCAGAAAAAGTATTATATAAAACTCAACATTCATTCATGATAAAATCTCTCAGCCTACAAGGAATAGAAAGAAACGTCCTCATCCTGATGAAAGGTCTACAAAGTCCTATATGATCTGGGCTCTTTTATCTTCCCAGCTTCATCTCTCTGTACTCTCTCACTTGCTCACCTGCCAGCATGTCCCCACCTTATAGACTTTGCATTAGTTGTTTCCTCTGCCTAGAATGCTTTTCCATCAGATAGCTACATGGCTCATTTCATCTCCTCTTTTCTTGTCCAATTGTCCTGTTATTGGGGAACATTACCATAGTAATTCCTTTTTAAAATCCTAACCCCTCCCTTGGATTTGTTTTTGTACTTAAAAAAAGGCACACTTACCTCCTTTTAACATATTATGTAATTTACTTATGATTATGATGATTATTTTTGGTGTATTTTACTCTGTATTTTTTAACTACTGTATTCCTAGTGTAGGGCAGATTTCAGCATATTGCAGGCACTTTATAGATACTTATTAAATTAATAAATAAAGAAATCATGAATTTTAGAAGTTGTGGAATAGAGTACAGTAATAATAGCTGCTTGGACTTTAACAACTTCAGTCCTCTGGAGAATATAGTTGTGAAAGAGTGTTTCTTTTTTCTTAACAAAAATATAAAGTTGTAGATTCCACAGGTCTTTAGTTTTCAGATCCTGTGATAGAGTTGGTAAGAGTCTAATTCTTGTTTTTGAGAGGACATGAAATGAGAATAGGAGTTCAGCAGAGATAAGAGATGAATGCTGTAGTCACACAGTAGTAACTGGGCTCCATTTCTTATTCTTTTTCCTTCTGTGTTATTGAACTTTGCCAAGGAATAGAAAATTTTGAAATGGCTCATTCCTTTTCTTCAAAGAATTGTGGTTCTCATTCTTTTATCTTGGAAATCCCTGTGGGAAATATAAAATTTATAGACACCAAAAATGCTCTATTCTGCACTGTAGTGACTGAACTAGTCTCTGGTTTAAGATCTGTTTTTTTCTTATGCTTTTCTCTTGATGAAGACATCAATATCTAAGTTTTGTGGAATAACTTGGAGCATTGTGTGTGTTTCATCTATAAGCTTTTGTGAATGGTACTTCTGGAGACATCATCTTGTGCCTACAGCTGAGAGAGATGGTTTTCACAATGATGTCAGATATTGTATGAAGAGCAGCTAGTGAAATAATTCAGAAATAAGTAGGTCAACTTCCATTAGCTTACCTTTTCCCCATGAATTCTATTTATGTTTTCTATTTTTCTTGGAGACAGCATTTGAAATCATAGACCTAATGTATAAATTTAGTACTCTCATGCTTTAGAAAATGTGTTACAATGAACAAAATATTATTTTAAAAAATGCTGACTGAGTAGAAATCCTTAAAATATAAATTAATTTTACTGAATGTATACTTGGCATTATAATAATATTATCTGCTTATGTTGTTTCATTTGAATGATAAGGATGAGTTCTTTTTTTTTTTTTTTTTCTAAACCAGTCAGAAAAAATCTTGTGTTTGAGTTTGTTTGTGTATTGCTTTTAAAAGGTTATTTCATTACACGATGTTGGCTTAAGAAGAATTTATTACTTTCATATTTAAAAATAGGAGGCCATGGGTTAGATTTTTCAAATTACTATCTAAGGTTATACAAATATGAACAGACTAGAATAGTTATTTTTAGTAAGGGCAAGTGAAGAGACAAACCTGTAACTGAATTCAATATAGTCAAAAGGGTTTAGTTCATACTTGACTGAGAGGTACTCTTTTCACTAGATATCATTTCTGAAAGTGAATTAGGCCAAGATGAGGTGCATTTCTTTTATATTTTGAAAGGATAAAACTTAAATAAGTGAAAGTTGGAGTCCCATAGTATTTCATTTTTTTTCCCCACTAGAGAGGAAGGGTGTTTTATGAAATGGTGATTTACTTTGTAAGAAGTAAACTAAACTTATGCAGAATTTCAGGAGAGGACAACTGAGAGTTCACTTTTTTCCTGATTGATCAATAGAATATGTTAACCCATATGACGTTTATTTAACATCTTCTATGGGTTGAGCACTGGCTCAGGTACTTAGAAAGCAAAAATGAATAAAATGAAAATCCACCTGTCATGGAGCACAATTTCAATTATAAAATATTATATATATTTTCAGATGGTATATTTCTTATGCAATTTGGTTTGTACTGAAGATAACTGATTTTTTCATACATTTCTGATTATAGACATAATTTATGAACTTCTCATAATTTTCTTTATAATAATTCCAAAGTGATTTTAGTGCAAATCACTATTAACACTATTGTTTTGCCTTTCTTATTATATGAATATAGCTATATCGATAGGTTGCTTATCATTTTACATATGAGTGTACATTTTAAATAATGGTTTCAATGATTATATGATATTACAGAAATAATCTTCTATTGCTGAGCATTCATGATGCTTTTGATTTTCTGCTGTTAGGAAGAAGAGATCTTTGGGTGAAACTGATTGTATTTTTAGGGTAAATTCCTATGAGTGGTGTTATGTGGTAGTATTGAGGGTACTTTAAAAACTTTGGTAATATTTCCAAGTTGACCTCAAGAAGTGTTGAATGCTTTGAAAGAACAACCTATTTTATTGTTTTTAACTATTTAAATTGACAAATGAAAAATTGCATATATCTGTGGTATACAACATGATGTTTTGATACATGTATACATGGTAAAATGATTAAGTTGGTCTAATTAACATATCCATCACCTCATATCTTTTTTATTGATGAAAATATTTAAATTCTACTCTCTTAGCCATTTCCAAGTATACGATATACTGTTATTAACTGCAGTCAGCAGGATATACAATAGATCTCTTGAACTTATTCCTCCTGTCTAAATGAAACTTTGTACTGTCTAACCAATGTCTCCCATTTCATTACTCATGCCACTCTCCCCTAGCTTCTGATAACCACCATGCTATTCTCTGCTTCTATGAGATCTATTTTTGAATGATTCCACATATAAAAGAGATCATGTAGTATTTGTCTTTCTGCCTCTGGCTTATTTTATGAAGCATAATGTCCTCCAAGTCCATGCATTTTACTGAAAATGGCATAATTTCCTTCTTTTCTTAAGGCTGAATAATGTTTCATTATGTATATGAATATGTCTTAGCCTAGACATATTGATATATGTGTATACCACATTTTAAAATTCATTCATCTGTTGATAGACACTTAGATTGATCCATGTTCTGACTATTGTGAATAATGCTACAATAAACATGGGAGCACAGGTATCTCTTCCAGATACTGATTTCAATTCATTTGAATGTATACTCAGAAAGGAAATTGCTGGATCATATGATAGTTCTATTTTTAATTTTTTGGAGAACCTCTATACTGCTTTTTATAATGGTTATACTAATTTACATTCCTACCAAGAGTATTGAGAGGTTTCTTTTTCTCCAGTCCTCTCTAGCACTTGTTATCTTGTCTATTTGATAAAAGCCATTCTTAGAGGTGCGAGGTAGTATTTCATTGTAGTTTTATTTTGCACTTCCCTGATGGTGATGCTGAACATCTTTATATATGCCTGTTGGTCTTCTGTATGTCTTCTACTGAGATATGTCTATTACCCATTTTTTATCAGGTTGTTTTATTGATGATAAATTGAGTTCTCTATATAGTTTGGATATTAGCCTCATATTAGATATATCATTTATAAATTTTTTTCTCATTCCATAGGTTGTCTCTCACTTTGTAGATTGTTTTCTTTGCTGTGTTGAAGTTTTTTAGTTTGATGTAATTTCATTTGTCTATTTTTCCTTTTGTTGCCTGTGCTTTTGGGTCATATTAAAAAATCTTAGCCAAGACTATTGTCAAGAAGTTTTTCCCTTATGTTTTCTTCTAGTGGTTTTACAGTTTCAGGTCTTATGTTTAAGTCTTTATAACCTATTTTCAGTTGATTTTTTATACGGGGTGAGATAAGAATCTAGTGTTATTTCTTCTGCATGTAGATACCTAGTTTTTCCAACATCATTTATTGAAGAGACCATCCTTCAATCTCAACAACCTTTTTTAAAAGCTATTCCGTTCTTTCTTTGATTAATGACCATTTCCATTTTCCCTTTTACCCTGATATTTGTTATTGTGCTAGATATTGTTTAGTGCTCACTCTATGCAAAAAACAACATTGTATCAAACATTCTTCACTTACCTTTTTCCTTTAGGTAAAGGACTTGTGTCGGTAGATAAGTAAAATTGTAGACTACAAATTGTTGGAATGACAAATCCTCTGCATGTTTTCAAATTTAGCTTCTCCGTTTCTCTCATTATTGCATTTTCAGAATAAGTTTTTATAGGGTAGTATTTAAACTGTGTTCCTGAAAAACAGAAATGTTTGTTTAGCACAACTGTCTGAGGACAGCCTATACACCACTTTCTATCCATGTTTTGGCACTCTACATATTATTTTTCAGCAGAGAGAAACATAAGATCTAAAAGAAAAAGTAACCCTGAGCTACTTCAGCTCAATTAACAAACATTTTTGTTGTTGTTCGGTATATATCTGACTCTGTAAGAGATACAGGTCAATAACACTGTGAGATGAGCCCTGTTCACCAAGGAGCTTTGCACTCAGTGATGAAATTTTTTCTCATATCTAGGAGAAAATTCCCAATACTTGGGGTTATGTTCTAAGTGATGCCCTGTGCTACTCTTCCTGTGATGATGAATATATGTTTTTCTTACATAACATTTCTGGTAGCATTAAATTCAGAAAAGTAAGGAAAAGATAAATGTTCATAATTTCTAGATATGAATCAACTAAAAGTTGATTAATTTTTTTTTTTTTTGACACAGGGTCATGCTCACAGCTCACTGCAGCCTCAAACTCCTGGGCTCAAGCCATCCTCCCACCTCAGCTTCCCGAGTAGCTGGGACTACAGGCATAAGCCACCATGTCCAGGATTTTCTATTTTTCGTAGAGATGAGGTTTCTTGAATATGTCCTTAATATTGATTAAAAGAGTGCATACATCTAAGGCTTTTGCTAGAGTCACTTTGAATCACCATGGAAGACTGTGGGGGTAGCTCCATGAGAATTTAATGAATTTTCAGTGCAGGGCAAATGTAGGAAAGAAACTCAATACTTGATTTAAGATATAGGAATAAAATGTTATTTCAGGAACATAAATCAAAACTTATTGTTTCCTGAAATGTATGTTCTAAGTGAATTAGGTGTTTTGCAACTTATTTAATAGCATTGAAAGTATAAAAAATAAATTTTGAGATACATTTGTAATCTAATCAGATATTGGGATGCTCAACTCCCATTTACTGCAGCAATAGCTAGTCATAGTGAAATATTATATATCAGTAATGGAGCCTTATCAGAGTTCTTTCCAGGAAGCTTGTGACAAGGGACTCTGCCAAATATAGAGTGAATATGTTAGATTGAAAACTCCATGTGATTTTTGTCAGGCAACATAAAAAGTTGACAGCTAAAAAGGAGCCCACAAAGACTGCCTTTTCGTCCTTCTGTTTGCAATTTTTCCTTAGGATAATATTCTTCACCTTTGGACAGTACTGAATTCTAAATATTTGCTTCCTCAAATACCATTTTGATGAAAGTCCATTCGCCTTACCAGGCTGATGACCCTCTGATTTATGTGCTCTGGCCTCAAACTACATGCTAACACTTTGTTTAGAGATACACATAATAACATGAATATAAATATGTTACTTAAAATCATTCTTTTAATAGAAAGAAACATATTGTTTCTTTCCCAAATGATTTTCAGCACTATCTTCTGTCTGAAAGTATTGTGTCTGAATACAAGACCATTGTCAAATAAAAAGATGTGTGGGTGGGTGTGCATATGTATGTGTGTGTCTTAACAATTCCCAGAAATTGCCATAATGCTAAGATTAACTCTGGCTTTGAACTAGAAAAGATAAAACCAGTTAAAGGACACACCATTGAAAGCCAACTTGTTTTTGTAGTAAATATATATATTTTTCTTCATTTAACCCACAAATGTATATCATTGCACATTTGGAGCAGAAAGAACTGAAGCAGCAGATTTAAAAAAAATGAATATTTATACTGTAATAGTAGTAAAAGTAAAAGCTATATCTTAAAGAAGTTGTGGTTTAGTGGAAAAATTTCAGGTCTCTTGAGAGAACAATAGCAAAAGGAACAAATTATCTTTATTTGGTTCAGTAGAAAGAATCATCTCATTGTGTTTTCATTGAAAGCATTTTAGTCAAGTCTAATATCACAATTTCACACTGGTTTATACATTTTTCTTGAAATCCAAGAGGCTTGGAGTCAAATGCTGCTGTTGTTACAGTGTTTATGATTTTGGGAAAGTTACACAAAATTTCTGAGATTTGGCTTTTTTGTTTAAGTACGGGTAACAAGACACTTCAAACACAGTGTGAGATTTCACATATGTGAAAAATCTCAATTGGGTTAGGTTTGAAATATATTGGTTCCCTTATTCTGTTATTTCAACTGGAGAGTTACCAGCTGGACTCTTGTCCTTCGTAATATATTTACCTTTATTAAGAATTAATGAACTTCCTCAACCTGCCAAGGGCATCTACAAAAATCCTACAAATAATATTATACATCATTATGAAAGACTGAATGTCTTCCCCTAAGGTCAAGACCAAAACAAGTATGTTCGCCTAATCACTTTTAATCAACCCCATATTGGAAATTCTAGGCAGCACAATCAGGAAATAAAATGTGAAAAGGAAAGGCAGCCCAAATTGGATAGGAAGAAGTAAAACTATCTCCATTTGCAGATGACATGATCTTGTAGACAGAAAATTGAAAGGAATTCACTAAAAAACAAATTAAAACTAATGAAGGAGTTCAGTAAGTTTGCATTATAAAAGATCAATTACAAAAATAATTGTATTTCTGCACAATTGCAATGAACCTCCTAAAAATGAAATTAGGGAAACAATTTACAATTTTTCAAAAAGATTAGAACACATATATAAATTTAGCAAAAGAAATGCAAAACTTATACTCTGAAAACTGCATAGCATAATAGAAATAAAGATCTAAATAAGTAGAAAAACATCCTGTGTTCATGGATTAGGAGATTTATTATTGTTAAGCTGTCAATATTCCCAAATTGATCTACAGAGTGAAGGTAATTCTCACCAAAATCATAACTGGCTTTGTAAAAAATAATAAGCTTATCCTAAAATCTATACAGAAATTTAAGGGAACTTAAAAAGCCCAAACTATCTTGAAACAAAAAGAAAAAATTTAAGGACTCGTGGTTTCAGACTTTAAAACTACTACAAAGGTACAGTAATCAAGGTAGCATGATATTACATAAGTGTAGACATACAGATTAATGGAATAGAATTGAGTGTCCAGAAGCAAACCTTCACACTTATGGCCAACTGCTGTGTGGCAGTGATGACAAGACTACTCTGTGGGGAAAGAACAGTCTTTTCAACAGATCCTCCTGGCACAAGTACAGATCCACATGCAAAAGAATTAAGCTGGACCCATGTTTTGGAAACATATATAAGAATTAAATAAAAATGTATCAAAGGTCTAAATAAAAGAGTTAAAACTATAAAATTCTTAGATGAACATGAATAAATCTTCATGATTTTGAGATAGGCAATGGTTTCCTGGCTATGACATCAAAAGCACAAACAATAAAAGAAAAAAGCAATTCAAAATTTTTGTGCTTTAAATGATACTATCAAGAAAGTAAAAACGTAAGCCACAGGATAAGAGAAAATATTTGTAAGCCATATATTAGATAGGAAATTTGTGTCTAGGATATATTATGTAAACAACTCTTACAATAAACTCTTGTAATGAAAACAACAATAAAAAGAAATAACCCAATTTAAAGCTGCACAAAATATCTGAACATATACTTTGTTAAAGAAGACATACAATGGCTAACAAACACATAAAAAGATGCTCAACATCTTTAGACAGGGAAATGCAAATCAAAAACCCAATAAAATGATACTTCACATCAAATAGGATGGCCATAGTCAAAAAGATAGATAACGTGTGAAGAAGTCACAACTGTCATGCACTACTGGTAGGAATGTGAAATTGTGCAGCCTCTTATATAGCAGTTTGGAATTTCATGTATATATATGAAAAGAAGTAAAAACATATGCACATGCATATCTTATATATGATTGTCTGTAGCAGCATTATTCATAATAGCCCCAAAGTGGAAACAACCCAAATGTTTATAATAAATTCATAAACTAAATGTGCATTCAAATAGTGAAATATTATTTGGCAATAAATAGAAATAAATTACTAACACATGATGGACCTTCAAAACATTATGCTAAGTGAAAAAAAATCACAAAATATCACACAGTGTATGATTCAATTTATATGAAATATCCATAATAGACAAATTTATAGAGATGCAAAGATTACTCCTTGCCTAGGGCTATCAGCAGGTGGATAGGGTGGAAGCTGGGGAAATAGAGAACAAATTGACTATGGTGATGGTTGTACAACTATCTGAATACACTAAAAACCATTTACTTTAAATGAGTGAATTAATTTTAAATGGGTGAATTGTAAGGCATGTCAGTTACACCTCAGAAAACTATTAACAATTAGTTAATGAAAGTAAATGACCTTCAATTTGTGCGTCATGAAAACATTTTAAATCAGAGCATACTTCCCGTAAGATGAAATCATATTTAGACAAGATATACGTAGGTGGAGAAGATGGTTGGATTCATGTGGGCAGGCACCAAGAGCAGCTTAGCTTGGAGCATTTTCTGTTTAGCTGGAATAGCCATTTGATCTAAAAGAAGGAATGGATCAGAGAGCTAAGCCAAGTTTTAATTGATTTACTAACAACCTTTTTCCTAGACTGCTAGATACATAACAGAATGAATATATTTGTGTGTGTACATATATATGCATATATGTATAGTACTATTTGTATATATATAGTACATAGCTATATATATGCATATATACTGTACATGTAATGCATACAGTACATTTTTCTATACATATATGTTTATATTATTATTTTTAATCTAGAGAAGTTTACATTTCAGTTTTGACATTTTCAGTTACCTAAAAAAATCTTTATCTATTTTTATATACTATAGTGATCCATGGAGAAAAAGTGAAATTAAATATATCTATATTTGCATGTCTCTCTCTCCATATATACGTAGATATACATATATATACACATACACAAATATATGTGTGTATATATATATGTATCACTACTGATCTATGTAGCCATCTGTAAAGTTTACTTCACATAGTAAATGAGTTAACAGTATTTAGTTTCCTATATTTCTTAACCATATCTTTTTCTTTCATATTTTAATGCTCTCAACAGACCATCTAAATAAAGCAGCAGAGTGAACACAGGGACTTTCAGGCATATACTAATGGTGTTCCTAAAATGATTCAATTTGATCTTGTGCTTCAATATTTCTTTTCAAGGTAAATTAGGTTTGTGCTGTTGAAAAAATGTTAAATTGTTGTTTGCATCCTCTAATGTGTATAATAGCTGAGAGAAGATATAGCTATTTGCATTCAGAGGCATGTCCAAGTAGGGATTTCCTTCTTCTGACTCTTATAGTTCAGGAACATAACCAAGTAATGAAGTGAGTAATAACGAAATAGTGAACAGTGGCCAGGCATGGTGGCTCATGCCTGTAATCTCAGCATTTTGGGAGTCCAAGGTGGGCAGATTACTTAAGACCAGGAGTTCGAGACTAGCCTGGCCAACATAGCAAAACCCCATCTCTACTAAAAATACAAAAAATTAGCCGGGCATGATGACCCATGCCTGTAATTCCAGCTACTCAGGAGGCTGAGGCACAAGAATTGCTTGAACCTGGGAGGCAGAGGTTGCAGTAAGCCAAGATCATGCCACTGCACTCTAGCCTGGGCAGCAGAGTGAGACTTTGTCTCAAAAAAAACAAAACAACAACAAAAAAGAAATAGTAAATAGTATATGGCTAAGTAGTTGCCAATATAAAAATTAGAAAATGTGCAAAATAGATAATTGGCTTGAAAATTATCCTTAACTAGAGTCACTGCTGAATGGCTAAAGGGCTAAGTTATAGATGTGTCTAAGCATTCAACTCAGTCTGTTTCCAAATAACACAAATACTTTTACTATTATGGAAATGCAGGTCTATGTTTCTACATGTCTGGAGCACCAAACTGTTTTAGATGCTCAAATAAGAAACTGTGTCATTGTTGGACATATACACCATGGAATACTATGCAGCCATAAAAAATGATGAGTTCACGTCCTTTGTAGGGACATGGATGAAATTGGAAATCATCATTCTCAGTAAACTATCACAAGAACAAAAAACCAAACACCGCATATTCTCACTCATAGGTGGGAATTGAACAATGAGAACACATGGACACAGGAAGGGGAACATCACACTCTGGGGACTGTTGTGGGGTGGGGGGAGGGGGGAGGGATAGCATTGGAAGATATACCTAATGCTAGATGACGAGTTGGTGGGTGCAGCGCACCAGCATGGCACATGTATACATATGTAACTTACCTGCACATCGCGCACATGTACCATAAAACCTAAAGTATAATAATAATAATAATAAAAAAAAAAAAAAAAAAAAAAAAAAAAAAAAAAAAGAAACTGTGTCATGCTGGTTTCTTTCTTTCTGATTTTTCTCACCATGTCTGAAAATAGAATACTGGCATGAATGTATATTAGCACACAACTTATAAGAAGACAGAGCATAAAAAAAGGCACAATGGAAATAACCTACTCATATCCTCATACAACAAGAGTTCTGCACACCTTCAGAGTCAAAAGTCTATCTGCAAGAAACTCAAGATTCAGGTAGAAGTTTGTGAAACCCCAGTGGACCCCAAGACATTGGAGCATCATTTTGAGAGTGCAGACTGACACACAGGTGGCTGATTTACCAAGCTTGCTCCTGATTTGAAAAGAATAGAAAGAAATTTCTCATGTCGAAAATGATAGAATGGAATAAAGAAAACTTACAAGATCTATGGGACAGCTTCAAAAGAGCAAATGCTTGGACTATTGAAATTAAAGAAGAAACTTAGAAAATAGTAGAAAATATATTCAAAAAAATAATAAACCTAGAGTAAAACATAAGTATCCAGGTACAGGAAGGTCAAAATAAAATGATTGAAGTGATTTAAAAACATCAAATTTGGAAATAGCTCAGTCCTCTAAGGGGCTTGGGTACAGCCACATTTGGCCTTGAGCATGCAACCAAAATCATCTGCCAAGGGGTCCTAAAGGAATCATATGCACTAGGGTCTTGGTGGAAAGGTTTGTCTGTCCACTGACAGTGGTCTTGGCAGTGAACCTAAAAGTTGCCCTGTGGCTCAGCTACAGGAGTCCCCAACCTCAACTGAGGTCCCAGCTCAGAGAAACTCACACAGGGACTTAGAGGGATACCCACTCATATATTGCAGCTCGAGAGTCTGAGCCTCTCTGCAGGCTTACCAACCTCTGTCTCACAGCAAATCCCAAGGGGACCTAGTTTCAGCTCCGGCCTCTCCTGTTGCAATTGAGGAACTACTTCACTTGGCAGGGGCCTGCTAGGTGATTCACAACCATCTGAGCCAAGAAGGTGAGTTCACTAGCCTCTTTCCCATAGCAGATCCCAAGAGGGCACAGTCTCAACTCCAACTTCTATGCTGCAGTTGGGGATCAATTCCATCTGTGCAGAGACCTGCCTGGAGATATGCCCATCTGAGTCACTGGAATAGTTTTCTAGACCCGGGTCCCTGGCCAGTGTTCCCACACAGCCCCAGAACCCTCCTTGGGTCTTCCCAAGGTCCATTTGGGCCAGAAAGCTGCATCAACCTTGGAGTCTTCATGAGATTGATGACAAGCCTGGTCTTAGAGAGTCTTTTACTGCTGACACAGCTGCAGGGGTCACAGGGTCAGGGAACACATAATCTGCTTAGAATCCCTGGAAGGCCTGGGCCTCTGAAGAAGGACAGGCACAAACAAGGGCAGATGGCAAAGACTAAAATAAATACTCAATCCCTCAGTGCACAGACATTATCACACGTTCCCAAGCATCAAGAACATTCAGGGAAATGTCATGTCATCAAACAGAAAAAATGATGTGCCAGAGACCAACTCTAAAATGATGAAGGTGTGGGATCTCTCAGACAAAGAATTCAAAATAGCTGTTTTAAGGAAGCCCAGTGAACTTTAAGAAAACACAGATAATCAATTCAGAAATTTATCAGAGAAATGTAATACAGACATTGAAATGATTTGAAAACACAGAACAGAAATACGAGCACTGAAAAATACAAAGGATGAAATGAAAATGCAATACATAGCATTAAGAGCAGAATTGATCAGATAGAATCAATGAGTTCAAAGACAGACTATTTGAAAATACAGGCAGAGGAGAAAAAATAAAAAAAAAAGAATAAAAAGTAATGAAGAAACCTGAAAGGATCTATGGGACAACTTCAAAAAAGCAAATATTTGGGCTATTGAAATTAAAGAAAGAACTTTGAAAGGAATAGAAAACGTATTCAAAGAAATAATAGAAAATGTCCTAAACGTAGAGAAAAACATAAGTATCCAGGTTCAGGAAGGTCAAAATTTACCAATGAGCTTTATCATGAATAAGAATACCCCAAGACATATAATCAAACTCTAAAAGGTCAAAGACAAAGAGAGAATTCTAAAAAAAGCAATAGAAAAGAAGAAAATAATGTATAAGAGAGACCCAATTGTATGACAGCAGACTTCTCAGCAGAAATCTTACAGGCCAGGAGAGAGTGGAATGATATATTCAGAGTGCTGAAGAAAAACAAAACAAACAAAAAAACTTCAATCAAGAGTACTATAATCAGCAAAGTTATTCTTTAGAAATTAAGGAGAGATGTTTCCCCAAACAAAAGCTGAGAGAATTTATTGCTACAGACCTGTTGCATAAGAAATGTTAATGGAAGTTTTTCAGACTGAAAAAAAAGAATGCTAATGTGTTTGTTACACTAATATTGTGATTGTGGCATGTAAACCATGTATATCCTTACTAAGAAGACTAAAAGACAAAACTATTAGAAATAATAACTCCCCAAATTTGTTAAAAGATAGGCAATGTAAAAATGTAAGTTATGACATTAAAAATTCTAAATGTGGGGATATTTAATGTGTACAATCCTTTTTTGTTGACTTTTTTGTTTCTTCTTAGTGTTTTGCAATCAAGGTTAAGTTGGTATCAGTTTTAAAAACTTTTTATACCTAGGGAACGTTTCTTGTAAGTCTCATGGTAGCCAAAAAGTAAAAGCAGACAATAGAAAATATTAAAAATAAAAAGCAGTGTATTAAAACATACTACTGGAAAAAAATCACTGAACTACAAAAAAATAAAAACAGAAAGGAGAGAAAGAAGAGAGGAGTTACAGAACACCTAGAAAACAAGTAAGAAAATATCAGTAGTATGTTTCTAACTACCAATAGTAACATTAAATGTAAATGAACTAAATTCTCCAATTAAAAGACATAGAGTGGCTGAGCTATATGCTGCCTACAAGAAACTCACCTCACCTGTGAATATGTATATAGACTGAAAGTGAAGGAATCATTTCAGTGTTAGGGAAGTTTAGGGTCAGATAATACTTTAAATTAGAAAAAGTAAATTTTGTTTGTTTAAATTTTTGGCTTTTTGAAAAAATATGTAAACTCATATAATATGTAGTAGTTTGAAGCAATCATATTGTCTTCTCATCTTAATTAACTGTTGCTAAATTTAGTGGGAACTTCTGAATTGTATCAATATTAATGGTGAGGAAAATCAAGTCAATAGTAATCATTCTTATGGAACACATATTATGCAACAAATATAAACAACACCATCACTTTAGAAGTAAATTATTATGATGGCTGCCTTTCACATTTCATGTGTTAGCTTGATCTTTAAGAAAATAATACTTTCTTTGGGTTTGAAAACAGAAAATTTACATTCCTCCTATTGACTTTCCTGAACTTACAAAATTTGTTTTCATTTTTGACCTGTTCCCTCTTTTTCTCATTAAATGGTGATAGAGTTTGATAAAAATGTCAAAAATTCAAAGTGGTACATGGAAGCCTTCCATGCTTTTATCATCTGGAAGAGTTATTAGGCAAGAACAGGGGGAGTAGGCTAAGGAATAGGAATAATAATAAATATAGTCACTTGGGATGTATGGAAATACTGCATTGATGGAGGGTAGAAGGAAAAGTGATGTGAGGCATGAATAAAGCCAAACAGATAAACCAAAAAATTGGCATTGTGTATTAGGGCACTGAATGAACTTAGAGAAACTGAGGCCCTAAATAGAACATTATTACCACAGGTTGCATTGAAAGAGTCTAATTCCTGCTTCCCTCTCTGTCTTCCTTTTTCCTTCAACCTTTTGTGTGTGTGTGTGTGTGTGTGTGTGTGTGTGTGTGTCTGTGTATGTGAAAAGAGAAACTTTCTGTTATTCACAAATAGTATACTAAAATATACTATTTTAGTATACTATTTAGATATACTATACTAATACTATACTAATACTATACTAATACTATACTATTTAGTATACTATTTAGAATATAATAAAATATACTATTTTATTATACATTCAAGATGCTTAAATCAACTTAGAAGGTTAACTTTAAAGTCTAAGTAATTGAGTACAAACATGCAGAAAATATTGGTTATGTGCCTCATGGCAACTTAGCAGTAAAACTACAATTTGACCCCTAGTTATAGGATGATTCTGTATCTTGATTGATAAACCAGAAGAAAAAGTAAATTCAGATAAAAACCAAATGATTTTACAATAATAATAACTTTTTTTGAAATATTTCAACTTTTTAAAGATCAAAAAATGATTCTTATCTTTTGACACAACCAGAATTAATGCACATGAATGGGAAGAATTGCAAGATTAGAAAATGTTATCAATTAATTGTGAAAGAAAAGCTGTATTCATTTGTTTGCTCAGGAATCACAAAGTCACTTTTCATATGAATAATTAATGGAATACATTATACATTTTAATTTGAAATCAAAATGAAATTTTTTTTACTTGACTGTGGTCATCTTGAGAGTAGTCATCTTTTTCAGTAGGAATACACTGAGTAACAAGACTAGAAATGGAATTCTGTATTACATAGTAAGTTGTGAATTGGCTTTTTTCCCTATGCACAGATCAGTTCAGCAATTGAAAAAATTTTACTACTTATTTCGTGTATGAAGGCATAGGTTAGGCAAAAGTTCATTAAAGCTGTTACTTCATCTGCATATAAAATGTCAAGTGCTATCCTGCTATCCAGAAGAGAGTGCCAAATGCTCCACCACTTTGCAAATTTGCCTAATAAAGGAGAGAGTGCATTCATGTACCATTAACTTGTTAAACCTTGTTGCAATACTTTCACTTTTTATATAATTTAAAGTCAAATGACATAAAAACTGTGGGAGTTTTATGCAAAGGAAAAATATGAACTAGATTTTGCCTGTTGAATATTATCATTGAATGCTAGAATGTTATAGTTAGTAGATAGTAAAATGTTATTCACTGAAGACAGATATGCAATTCCAGATGATAAGTAAAACACTCTATAATCAATTTTTTATGTATACATATTTAAAAATTGTACCTTAGTAAGCAAAGCATACAATGCATTATTGAGTGGCATCTAACATTTTGTGTTGTGCCTATAATAACTAAAAGTTCTGAAAATAAACTGTACAAAATAGACAAATTGAAAGGAAACATGTTGGTACTGGCTTGCCATCCTTAGAATTTCGATCAAACTGTGGTTAAAAATATTAAGAAAGGATCCTTGCAATAAGTATAGAAATGACTTAAAAAACCAGAATGGCAAGAGTTTACACATGAGGGATGTTTTAACATAATTCTCCTAATTTTCATCAAACCCATCCCTGTGAGTGGGGCAGGGTTTTATTGTTTTCTTACATTCTGTACATAATGTTAAACATTATTTTAAATAAACACTTCCTTTCAGAAAAGATGTTTAAAGAGCCAACCATTGGCAGTGTCTCCATTTTTTTGTGTTGGAGAACAAATATAAATATTTTACAACTGAATTATATGAATTTCAAATTCACATTTCCCCAAACTTAGATGAAGAATTACAGGAAGAAAAAAATTAGTTTGACCTTATTCATCCCTAAAACTTTTCCTTCACATTTTATATCCAATCTAATAAATGTTATGTTCTTATTGAGTATTTGCAGACATTGTCTGGAAAATGTAAATGTTTAAACTGTGCCATCAAATGTATTAATTTCTGTATTTTAAGCTAGCCAACATTAAGAAACATTTTGAACACTGTAGGTAGAATTTTTAAAGACATTTATTCTTTATTTCCAAAGTGCATCATTTTGATGCAAACACAGTGTTTAATTTAAAATACTTTCTAAGGCTTTGCATACGTGTATGATTTTCGGTGCCCTTATTTCTTCTAGACTTTTGCTGATTGTCTTCCACTCCTATTCTCTTCATTTTGGGGCTTCCTCCACCTATCTCATAGACTGTGGTTCTGCCTGTTAAACACGTAGGTTAGTTTTGACTGTGCAGTTGGCAAATAACTCAAAAATACATTTTCTTCTCGATTTTCTGCCTTTAGTCATATAAACCTAGCACCAGAGCCAGAGGCCAAATGACTTGAAAATCACCATGGATATTCACTTTCATCTGTAATCCTCATCACCCCTGAATTAGAAATTCTACTCCCCAAAAGGGCTTCTGTATTACAGAAGTTGTTTTATATAAATTTGCTCAGAAATAAAAATACCACTCCACATAGAAAATTTATTTGTTAAGACAGCTGTTAGCACATGATGCTTCTTAATGAAAATTTAAAAAAGCATTTTCTATCTCCCATGCGTTTTTTTGAGTAGATGCCCCTCTGCAGTTGCACAGTTTTTTAAGCAGAGCACACATTAAATTTCTGCTACAATGTGCTCCTGAGCTGGGCACCTTTCTGCAGTGACCCAGCATGTTCAGACTTACATATATTGCAATCTCCAGATTAAAAGATGGAGGAACCCTTTCTAGAAGGAAAGATGTGATGTGGTTTGGAAGCTGGCATGATCCTGCATTTACAAAATACAAATTATTAAATTTTTACGTTAGATTGATAGATTTTATTTTGATGATATTGATAATAGCTACTCATTTTAGTAGATTTAGAACATATAGAGCAGACAAGAGAAATCATCATCTTTAAACCTAGAGTTAGCCATTATTACTATAAAGTTTGTATCTTGTTTTTTGTTTTTACTTAAAAAGAAAGAATAAACATTGCTCAAGTCACTTAACACTTGAGTATATTGTAACAACTGTTTTTAATAACTTCATGTTGCACAATGGACATACCATAATTTACTAATCCTTAGTTGTTTGACAAATGGATAGTTTAGGTAAAATATCTTTCTCGAATTTGAATTTCTGAGATTATTCATCTGCACAATAAATCTGCCTTTTATGGGCATTAAAAACTTCCATCCAACCTAAATAGAGGCCACCACTAGGGAGCAATGTTTTTCTGATGACAATGCCTTATTATTCCTATTTTAATTATAGCCACATTGCTACTGGAGAACATTATTTTATTATGAATTTCAGTGTCTGATCTTCTGTATTTGTTTTTGTTCTCCTTTTTTTATTATACTTTAAGTTCTAGGGTATATGTGCACAATGTGCAGGTTTGTTACATATGTATACATGTGTCATGTTGGTTTGCTGCACCCATTAACTTCGTCTTCTTACTACGTATGAAAGGTTTATTTACTGTTCTAGGTAAAGCCACAGATTGGTTTATTTACTGACTCTCAGTCAACCAAATGTAGAACTGAGAATAACATGCAAATCTGATTCATTTCCTAATCTGAGCAGGGCCCAACTTTAAGAACATAAACACCTCTGCACAAAGCATTATTTCTGTTGCAAATATTCTACCTTGAAAAAGTGGACAAGAAAAATATTGTTGTCAATTGTAGTTCTCATTTTATTTCTTTGTTTGAAGAGACTTCTTAGCTATAAAAATTATTTATACTGTTGATTAATGTTTGTATTATTGCACAGGAAGACACTGAGACACTTCATCAAAGAAAAGGTTACCTATCTGCTTCCTGCTGACTGACAAACACTGGGATGCAAGAGATAGTTTTTAGTCCATTTGGATGAAGATTTCTTTAACAACAATTGGTTTCCTCTTACCTTCCATTTATTCCCCTCTCAGCATCTAGGTTCAGTGACTATTTTCCATAAAGATTTTATTAGATGTAACTTATTGGTATCATTGATCAGATAGCATGTTTCTGCTAGCTAACCAAGATTTCTCAGAGTAAGCCAGTATAATTTTCAAGGATATAGGGAAGTATAAAGTGACTGATATTCTGAACATAACTCCAGATTACCTATCACATGAGAAAATCATAAATAACTTCTCAGATTATATAATCATAAGAAATAATAAATGATTGTTGTTTTATGCTACTAAATTGTAATGTGATATGGCATATATCATTAGATAACAGAAACAACTTACAATATCTTCGGTGACACTTTCTAATCTTACAAGATTCTGGGAAGAAACTGGGTCTTTATGAAAACGAATGAATGAGACTAATCCTCACCCAAGCTAACATGAGTCAGAAAGTGTAACATGGATATGTGGATTCACAAAGGAACATGAATGAGCATAACTACCTTGCAGAAAACATGGGTCCTGCTCCGGATGGTGAAAAGTGTATGGTCTGATTTATCTAGGTATTCGAGACGTAATTAACACAAGAGACAGTCTGGACTTAACATGGCCGCCACACGTGATACAGATGACCAGGAAGCCAAAGCAATGGGCTTTGACTATGATGTGTCCAGTTTCATTTAAATAAGCAAACATCTGCTACTGACTTTTGGGCTTCCACCGCAGAGCCCCCTGAGACACATTCATTCCTCTTTCGAATGACATTAGTCATGTGAACATAAAAAGAACTTTCTTACATGCTCCATGACAGTGGCATTTTATTTTTGCTCTTGAGAAGCAGACCAGTGGGTGAGCACATCCATACCTGCTTACTGAGAAAAGCCTTTCCTATCATCCTATCACATACCTCTCTGTGGGAACCGGGGCGGGTCCTGCCCACCCACCTGGCAATCTGGATCCAAGTTGAGTGTGACTCACATCTCTTAAAAAGTCAACTGAGAATGTTTTGTCTGATAGAAATCTTCTAAGTATGATGCTTCCTCCTTTTTAATTCATAACTCCATAAAACTTGTGTGTGAAGTTATTTCAGAAAGTAGGAAAATAATGAAATATTTAAGGAAACATGGAGGATAAAGGTTAATCTATTCATTTTCTTATTATGCAGTAGTTCCAGAGGGCATTGTGAACAGGAAAATTATAGGGAATGGCTTGGAAAATTGGTGAATATATTTAATGATGAATAGAATGCAGTCTTATGAAGGTTTGAATTTGGGAAGAAACAAAATGGGGCCAGGCACGGTGGCTCACGCCTGTAATCCCAGCACTTTGGGAGGCCAAGGTGGGCAGATCACTTGAGGTTGGGAGTTCAAGACCAGCCTGGCTAACATGGTAAAAATCCATCTTTACTAAAAATACAAAACTTAGCTAGGCGTGATGGCTCATGCCTGCAGTCCCAGCTACTCAGGAGGCTGAGGCATGAGAATCACTTGAACCTGGGAGGTGGAGGCTGCAGTGAGCTGAGATCATGACACTGCACTTCAGCCTGGGCAACAGAGTAAGACCCTATCTCAAAAAAAAAAAAAAAAAAAGGAAGACAGGATACATGCTTATATGGATGTATTTATCTCAGCATGTTTGAAAACCAAGGACAAAAAAGGCAGGAGGCTGGGAGATAGATAAAAACACATGCTAAATACATGACACTGCTGAGTAGAGAATATCAAGGATCATGGGTCTTCAACAAGTTTCAAGTTCTAGTGGTACTTATAGCATCTTGCTACGATGCTATAAGGCTGAGTCAAGTTGCTAAAGGGTGAAGCAGACAGGCAGTAGAATGGCTGTGGCAAAATCTGCATTAGTATTAATAGCCAACACTTCTTCAGCATTACTAAGTAGTAGCACCCTTCCAAGCGTACTGCATGACTTAACTTATTTATTATTCATATGGAATAGGAGCTATTAATATTTCCATTTTTTTATAGACACAGAGAATTTAAGCAATGTGGCCAAGATTTCACAGCTTGTGAATAATGAAGCCAGGCAGAGAACCTGGACTTTGGACTCCAGAGATTATACTTTCAACCACATCACTATTCTGTCTCCCATATTAGTGAGTTAAATGAGCTTCTAAGTGGTAGAGAGTTTTATTTTTTTCTTAGGCAACTCTTTAAGGGAAACTTTAGGCCTTCAAGAGAGCAGATACTTCTCTGAGGTCTAGATAAACTTGGACATACCCTTGTCATGATCCAGAGCAGGCTCTATGCATTCTAGATGGTAGTGATATTACCCATGTTCCTTTCGCCTCCACATGCCCATGTTTACATTTTCTGTTTCATGTTAGCCTGGGTGGGGATTACTCTCATTTATTCATTTTCGTAAACATCCGATTTCTTCCCAGAATGTTACAAGATTAGAACAGGTCATTGAAGGTATTAGGGGTTGTTTGTGTTATTTATTGCTATATAACATGCTACATTAAAACTGAATGGTGTAAAACAATAATTGTTTATTATTTCTTATGATTATGCAATCTGGGAAGTGGTTGGTTTTTCTCATGTGATAGGTAATAATAGTTACTAATATTCATCATCAATATCATAATATAAACAATCCACAACGAGGTATTAAAGAAACCATAGCTCTTGTCTTCCTGCCACCCCAACACCCTAGAATGAAGAATGTTAACCTGGGGAATCCCACTGAGGGGTCTTCCTAGGTAACTCCATGCATGTTTCATTTAACTCAGCCAAGATGGTATTATAGGAGAGCATTGGATCAAATATAAAATGACTTGGGACCCAGTCTTGGTTTCA
This sequence comes from Pongo abelii, assembly GCF_028885655.2. Taxonomy (NCBI): domain Eukaryota; kingdom Metazoa; phylum Chordata; class Mammalia; order Primates; family Hominidae; genus Pongo; species Pongo abelii. The sequence continues at coordinate 35,344,380 of NC_072007.2, read as the reverse complement.
CCATTTGGTAGTGATGCTAACTTGAACAAATGATAGTCATTTAATCCCCTGAGCATCAGTTCCTTCTTATGGTCAGTGTGGTGGATACTCACTTCACTAGCGTTTTACAGTGTGACTGTGATAATCAAATTAATGACGTGAGCATGATGCTTTGAAAAAGGAAAGCACCAAGCCAACAATACCTAATATATATTGAAATACTTTGTACTATGGTCCTGTTTAAATGCTTGAATCATGTATGTATATGTGTGTTTGAAATTTATTAAATCATTTATGAGGTTGGTACTGTTATTTTCTCCACTTAACCATTGGAGCCTCTTAAGTACGGAGAGGATAAGTAACCTGAAAAGTCAGGCAGCTCGTAAGTGACAGAACGGGAAATCAATGACAGATATGCTCATTCCTGACAGGTAGGGCCCTAGAAAATCCCATGTAACCCCAGAACATGCCACTGTGAAGGCATCAAATCTTGGAATTGTGTCTGGGGAGAGTGTGGATGGGGTGTTTGCACCAGGCTGACAGTGGAGTAGCTGAGTGCAGCCTTGCTTAATTACAAGCTCTTTTTCTCTCTGAGGCATTGGATGTGACAGAGCAAAGCTATTTTGCCTCAGGCTTTCTCCTAAGAGGTCCCTCACCAGTCCTTCGTGAACTCCACCCCAAGGCTCAAACTCAACTTCATTTTTAGGGAGCTCAGGGCTCTTGGCAAGGTTGTTTTAGTCTCTTTTACTTTTAGACAAAGAAACTGGCTTGGTCTTCAGTGGCTTTGTTTACTTTATTAGAATTTATGTCGTGTTTTTCTCTTTTACCCTATTCTTCATTCTGTGTAACAGGAAAGAAGATAGAATGTAAGAGTGATGGCCTTGAGGACACCATAGATCTCAGATGTTCATCCTCTATGTCATGGATCAGAGGCCTCAGCTAGGCATTCAGTCAGTTCTTCTCCTCCCTGTACAGTGTCATGGTCCCTAGAACTCTGGAGAATGCAAACAACTCCATGCATAAAATTAGTGTTGTAAGAAAATCAGACGGTAAAAGAAAAGGAGATGAAGAAAAAAATTCATCTGTAAAGTATATGGACCCAGCTCCACATGTGGCTTGACTTAAAGAAAAAACTATTGCTTTCTTAATGCTCGTACCTTTATTTTCTGTCTACAAGATACCTATAAACTAAAGACTGGGGTCTTGATGCATCCTAACTTTGCCAAGTGCTTATCATCTGGGCTGAAAATAAAACCACAGGTGAAGGATGAGATACTAATTTGTTATTCATTTAGCAAACATTGTGCTACATAAAACGAGTCAAAGTGGTGATCTAAATCCTCAAGGAATTACAAAAAGTGAGACTCTAGGATGAACAAGAAACACCAAAACCAAAGGAGGCGCTGGCTTGCAGGAGTCTGTACCTTTAGTCGCAAGCCAGGAAAGCTGGAGAGCTGCCAGCTGGGACCAAGTTGCCAAAAGAGCCCCAAGAGGGAGTGTATGATTTGAAGCCAAAGTGGAGAAACAGCTGGGCCACTTTCCCATATGCCTGGCTAAAGGAGTCCATCATGAAGGACCATGGGATATACAAGCAGAATTTAGCTGTGAAAGAAGGTCCCAGTAAGCAGAGAAGATGTTCCAGGTCACAAAAGTGAAAATCAATGAGAGCAAAGCCAAAATCAAGGATGAATGGGTCAAAACAAGTGTTTGCTGGATACTTAGGACAGAAACCAAATCAGAATCTGTTATAGAACCTTTGTTCTTGCCTCTCTTTTTGGAGCTCCCTATACCTTGCCTCTTTTATCATCTATTTTAGGATGGCTCCCTTATTCCCAAGGACTCCTAATGCTATCCCTTCATAAATTTGGTTTGTAGACAAATCAGTGGCCTGAACCAATCTAGAGAACTTTGACAACAATTAAGGAGGAATAATAGTCTGGGATTTTCAAGGAGAAGGAAGGCTCATATCAACTTTTCTATCTGGTGCCATGACCTTGGATGCATAAGAGTGGTCTCTGTTGGATAGTAAGTGCAGGGAAGTGTCTACCAAAATAAGTTGGGGAAGGACAAGGTTTAGTAGAAGGTCTAAGTTTTCAGGATGCATATTCTGTACTTGTTCATTTCTAGCAGAGCCATTATTCCTCATTGATCATTTAACAGTGAGAAAAGGCAGCCATTGATACTGAGAAGACTCTTGTGTTTAAGGACACCCATGGTATCTATATGGTTATTTTGGGGGTTCTCAGTAGCAGTTTACAAGATCTCTCAACCTCTAGAATACCAGGAGCAGCATGAAATTCACTAGATCTAACAATAGGCTGAGGAAGCAGCAAAGGATCATGTTAACCTTTACTGTGTACCACCCACCATTTTCAGGATAGAAGTGCTTTTTATAAAGAAACATGTAAAATCCCAGCACTTTGGGAGGTAGAGGCAGGCGAATCACAAGGTCAGGAGTTCGAGACCAGTCTGGCGAATATGGTGAAACCCCATCTCTACTAAAAATACAAAAATTAGCCAGGCATGGCGGTGGGCACCTGTAGTCCCAGCTACGCAGGAGGCCGAGGCAGGAGAATTGCTTGAACCTGGGAGGCGGAGGCTGCAGTGAGCCAGGATCGCACCACTGCACTTGAGCCTGGGTGACAGAGCAAGACTCTCTCTCAAAAAAAAAGAAAAAAAAAGAAAAAAAGAAACATGTAAGAAAGATGATAATACTTTTTTGGTGAGGTTCTGTGATTGGATTTCCACAAAACACAGTGGTGGTAGAGTGAACTTAAACTGTGGCATAGATTTAATAACGTAACTCAACTCATCTTCCTTAAGAAGAGTGTGGGGTGACAAGATGTACTCTTGAACAGCCAAAATTTTGGTTACATTTTTTTTCTACTTCATTTCTTTTTGGGGTCGCTTCTTGAGGCTAGTTTTGCAAGATTACTTTGTGAAATAGATTGTAATGCATTACAGGTTAATGCAATTAAGCTACAAATATTGTTATTGAAACTTTTTAAAAAGTGGAATTGAATTGCTTAGCAATTGATATATTGTGTTTCCATATTAATTACCTTTTAAAATTTTTATACAATCCTTGCCTCTAATTTTTAAGTGTCCTTCTTAGTTCAGGGACACTTTATTCAGTTGATTTTAGGAATGTAAATTATCCCTATTAGGTGTGATGTGCAATGGAGTTGAGAGCCTGTTTGGACAGATCTTTATAAATGTCCATCAGTCTTATTGACTAATTGTAAGCAAAAGTTTCTTATTAAAAAATTTTTATGATATCGTACAAGCTTGTGAGAGGTGATGAGGTTGCAGGATTTTGCGTGTGTGTGTGTGTGTGTGTGTGTGCATGTATGTGTGTGTGTGTGCAGCTGTAAAGCTTATGGTCAAGCTTTGATGACTGCTTTAGAAAAGAGACAGGGAAATTTGAGACTTCACATAATAGCAAACATTTTGCTACTCAAATTTGCGTTAAGTGAGAGGGGAAGAAGTAACTTTGGATGGTACAATTTTACCTCATCTCATTTCTTCCTTGATGTATAATTATTCTTTAGTGGTCTAGAGTCATTTAAAGCTCTTGTTTTTTTTATGTGTAACATGTTTCTGTAGAAATTAAAAAGAACACAATGAACACTATTATCACACTGTTATCTCTTTTCTATCCTTGGCTATTTGTAACCATTTAGAAAGAATTGCTTTTCAGAAAGTTGATTGATTGGCTGACCCCATTTTGAATAACGTGGGACAATTTATTTCATAGAAAAAAGGGTAACTCCAGCCTCTATTTGGAAGCAACCCAACTCTTAAAACCTCGGCATTCTTAGTGTTCAAATAATCAAAGTTAAATTCCTTTTAGAATCCTGACTTGTAGACCTTTCAGTGTGTGTTTTGATTAACTGTCTGGCTGATTGATTGATGGGCCTCTCCTCATTGAGCTGAATTGATTGTGAAGGTGTCTGCAATAGAGACCATGAGGCGTCTTTTGTGAATGGTGTGTTTTCTTTTAATCTTTTACATGTAGTTTATAAGAGACTGTAGATCAGTAAGCATCAGGACTCTAAGAATGTGCTTCGGCCTCTTTATTGTTTTAAGGATATATTTTATATACAAAATACATAGTATATCAAATTGAAATATAAAATTTAGATTCCTGGAAGAGCACATTAATATTGTAAAAGACATGACACAATATTCAACTATAGCATCAATCATTTATTAATGAAGAATTAATATTCAATGGTTTAACTAGTTATTCAACTATATACACAATAACAATCGTACTGCAGTTCTGGTTTGTCCAAAAAGCCTTCTGGAGCAATGAAGGAAGAGACTGTTTATCTGTGACTCCTATATGTTTGGGAAAATTATTTTAAAATTCCCAATCAAACTTCCCCTGGACTCTGAAACCAGCATCGTGAGTTCAAATTCTAACTTCACATTTCACCATTATAGGACCTTGAGCAAGTTGACATAACTGCCTTGTGCTCCATTTATGCTTCTCTATAGTTGACATCATATTACCTCTTATAGGTATCATGATAATGGCATAAGTTATTAGATACCTAGCATAAGTTTTTATTATTACTTTTTATTTTCTCAGTAACCCTAATCTAGAGAATTGTGGTTCACAACCATAAATTTCTAGGAGAGTGGGAATGTTGGCAATATATTATTATAGAATTCCAGAAGGCCCATTATTTCTTCTGAATCTTACTATACCATAAATCCCAATGTAATGAGATAATAAAAGTTGTGGTATTTTATCAGTTTCCACTAAATAGGCAGTTACTGAGTATCTACCAAGTGTCACACTTTGCATTACCCATTAAAGATGCAAAGACAAGATGAAATCTCTTTCTCAAATCTCATTCAAGTAGGAAGTTTCTTAGGCATTTGAGTGTCTGTGACCTGCACTGTGCCTAGAGGTATATATGGAAGACTAGGTGTATTAGTCTATTCTCGCACTGCTAGAAAAAACTACCTGAGGCTGGGTAATTTATACAGAAAAGAGGTTTAATTGGGTTCCACAGACTTTACAGGAAGCATGATGCTGGCCATCTGTTCAGCTTTGGGGAGGCCTCAGGAAACTTACAGTCAGGGCAGAAGGCAAAGGGTGAGCCGGCACTTCTCACATGACCAGAGCAGGAGGAAGTGGGAGAGGGAGAGGTGCCACATACTTTTAAACAACCAGATCTCCCGATAACTCACTCACTATCATGAGAACAGCACCAAAGGGGAAATCCACCCCATGATCAAATCACCTCCCACCAGGCATAATCTCCAACACTGGAGATTACAATTTGACATGAGATTTGGGCGGGGACAGAGACCCAAACCATATCATGAGGTAACTGAACCAGTGTAGGGCATTGTCAAGATAACCAACATGAAGGAAGTGCATGTAGTCACATCTTTCAAAGGTCTCTTGAAATAACCTTAAAGACAGAAATTTCATAATTGAGTTTTAGTGATATTTAGGGAGCAGGTACAAGTGCCCTTTGCCTCAACACCTTGCTGGCTTGGGGCCCAGGGTGATCTCCTGGATGGTCACGGACTTGCCTTACCTCTACCCAAGAGATGAGCATGTTTGTAAATGACATGAATTTACAAATTGGCCTAAATATAAAGATACCTAACTCCATCAGGAAATGGTAAATTATAGAATAAGTTGTCTTAATAGAATCACAGAGAATTAAAACCAGAGAGACATTTCTAGTTTAAAGATTAATTATAATTAATTTTTTGGTTTTGAAGTCAGTTCTCCTAGTTTTATAATTTCACCTACATAGGGTGTTTGAGCATTCTTAATGGTCAGAAGAAAACTGGAGAAGACTTTAAGGAAAGACAAACAGATAGATGAAAAATGACAGAGACCTAACTTAACACTTAGACACGTGGCCAAATGTTTAATCTATATTAGATCTGACTTTATAGCTTTTGTTGGTTGAAACAAACCGGATCAACAACGGGAGGTACTGTGATTTAGAGGAGAGAGGAGAGAGGATAGCTTTGAAGCCAAGCAAACATCCTTGAGAATGTGGGGTGATGGGGTGAATCCTAACCTGCCATTCTAGATATGTAATGTTGGAAAAGATGTTACTTTTTTTATTTCTCTAGAATTCCTTTGATATCCATAAACCAAAAGCTGTTTTAAGGATTGGTGCTAATGTGCAGAACACCAGGCAAGGTAGTTGTATGCCTGGTATTTTAATGGGATCTCAAGAAACAAGATTTGTTTCTGTTTACTTAAGCCATTGAGATGAATGTATCTAATCGTGGACTCTGGAGACTCTGCTCCAAATCCGTCATCTTTGGGAAGTGTTGTGAGACCTTCCCTTCTGTGTTAGGTGACCATGCTTGCTTGGTTGCTTTCTCTATTGGAATGTAAATTCAATTTCAGGGCAGAAATTGAGCTTTTGTCTCTAATTACTCAACACTTAGTATAGAGTGTTTCTCTTAATAATCATTCAATCATTGTGGATTGCTGAGTTCCACTCTACTTATCAATTTGGTGATCACAGATAATTCTAAATAATGATAAATACTGTTCTCTACAGAACAGAGAATCTCCAGCCAACACAACTTCTTTCCTGTAATGGGCAAAAAAAGAAAAAAAAAAAAAGAACCCAGATGGAATTTATCTTGATTTAAGCAACGTTTTAAAATGTTACCTAATAACAATATACCTTTGATTTTTCTGGATAGTTTCTTGCTGAATTGTTTTGCAAAAGATCATTTTTAAACTAATCTGATTTTGGGAGTATAATTCTACGATTGATAGATTCTGAGTAAAACAAATTGAAGGGAAGTGTTTTTTCAGAAATAATTTTTAGTATAGTAGACTGTTAAATATTTTTAATGGACTGTCAAATATTACATACTTCATTTTAGCTATAGTAAAGCAACTATGAAAGCTGGCTGTCATTCCTCCATTAAATATTTATAAACTATCTATTTAATGCAGTTATAATGCTAACATGACAAGCAAGTAAAAAAGTATGATTACTAATTTAAATAATCTTGAAAGTTGAATGAATTTTTAGAACTAAATGGGGCAAAGCACAGCAAATTAACATGTTTTTCCTCCATAAAAATCAATCAAAATTGCAATGAGAAATCTTATATATATTTTTTTTACTTAGCTACAAAATACAGAGTTGCTAAAGCCTTCAACTTTCATGGAGTTATGAATTATTTGTTTTACTGTCCGTCGGCTCCTTACATGACAGGAGAACATTTGGCCTAAACCCCTCAGAAGTGATAGTGACATACACTGAGGATATTGACTTCTAGAGGCTGCAAATAGGAGTGGGAGTTTTGCACAGGGCTTTCATGCCATTCTTGTAGTTGCTTCTTTATTTTTCCTACTCTTGGCAAAATATCAATAAAAAAGTATTGCATATGTAATGGGTACGTGTGTAGGATACTGAACTTGCACAGCAAATTGAATTATTTTTTCTTTATTTTCTAAATAATGTCATTTAATTAAAAGTAGATTTGATTATTGAGTGGAACATAGACATGCTCTATTTTTTTTTATTTCCATAGAGGTAGTTTAAAAGCAAATTAATGAATCTTCTGAACTCTTAGAATGTTATTTTCTGGCCTTGCTAATAGTTTTGTACTCAATAAGATATAATATTTTTAAAGTTGTAGAGTCTTCCTTCTTAGGAAGAGGAAAAACAGATTACATGAAGAAAAAAACAATAATTAATAAGAAGATAATGTTTTGAAGTTTAAGAACTGTCACCTATTTTCCAAACCACATTTGATATTTCCGCTTCTTTGAACGAGAGGTTTTCTTCTCTTGGGTGGATTCTCCTGGTTTCCTTTCCACTTCACTGGCCACTCAGGTTTGCTCTTGACCATTAGAACTCTAAATGTTGGAGCATCTTTTGTGCTCAGTGCTTTGCTGTCTTATCTCTTTTATCCACGCAGCACATCTTCAAGTCATCCCACTCAACCCTATGTCTTTTGTTCCATCTATAGAGTGACGATTTCCAAACATATGTTTGTATTCCCGACCTCTTCATTGAGTTTCAGATGTTCATGTTCTGTAGACTAATTAGCATTAGCTGCTGGAGGTTTAATAGGCATGCCAAATTTATTATGTCCCGAACAGTGTTCTTGATTCTCTTTTCAAATTAGCAATGCTGCAGTCTTCTTCATCTTGGTAAAAATTTCTAAAGACTGTCCCACTGAAAAGGCCAGACACTTGGGAGTCCTCACTACTTTCTTTCTTTCTGTACTATGTGACTTCTAGTCCACCAGCAAATTCTGTTTATTCTAAATGGACACTTCTCCCAATTCCTCTGCTGCCGCCCTAGTTTAGGATATCATCAGATTTTGTCTTCATAGTGCAATCCTCCAAGGCTTCTCTCTTTGCCCTCACTCTTACTCTTTCCCCAGCACCCCAGCCCCAAACAAAACATTCAAGAAGATCTTTTAACAATTTAAGTCAAATCCCCTGTTCAAAACCTTCCACAGGCTCTTCTTTCAATTTGTTAAATCCAAACCACTTTACCATAGTTTGCAAAGCCCCACCTGAACTGACCTGTGTGTGGCCCACTCACTTCATCTCCTATCCCTTTCTTCTCTCCTTATGCAATCATCTTCACTCTCACTGGGCCTCTTCATCAGAAGTCAAGCAATGTTTTCTGTAAGGGATAGACAGTAAGTATCTTAGGATTTTTTTGTCATTATGGTTTTTGCCACAGCTGCTCCATTCTGCCACTGTTGCATGCCAGCAGTCATAGACAATATGCAAACAAATAAGTGTGGCTGTGTTCCAATAAAACTTCATTTATGGCCATTGAACTTGAGTTTTTTATAATTTTCATGTCACAAAATACTGTATGTGTTTACATTTTTTCAACCATTTAAGCTGTAAAAACCATTCTTCACTCACAGAGTGTATAAAAACAAGCAATAAGACAGATTTGGCCCACAGAACAGAGTTTGCCAATTCCTGTTGTTGGTAATCCTTAGACATTTTTATCTTCTGGACTTCTAGGTGCCTCTACCAGATCTTTGCAGAGATTGCTCCTTAAAATCATTCATGTCTCTGCTCCTATGCCATTTTCTCAGAGAGGACTTTCTTGAAAGCTGTTTGCTTTCATCTCTATGCACGCGCCCTGCTTTGTGGATTTTGCAGAAGTTATTATATTTTGAACTACATTTTTTACTGGTTTGCTTGTTTTATATTCTGTCTTTTCTATAAGACTGTTGGCTCTAAATGGCCAGGAACCTTGTCTTTTCTTCACTCTTTTCCTAGCTCCCATTATAATGCCTGGTCCTTAGCCAGTGCTCAATTATCATTTGCTGCATAGATGACTGAATAATCAGAGTCATTGCTTTTGATTAAAAACATATGTTTTATGGTACAATGGGCTAGGGCTTAAGCTTTAGTGCTACAATTTGTTAGCGTGGCAAATCCGTCTACATTATCTAAGCATTGTAAGCATGAGTTTTTTCATCTGTGATATATGCTTAATAATACCATACAGATTGGTCAAAAGAATAAAGAAGAATACATGTATAAAGAACTTAAATGGGTGTTATAAGCCAGTAGTGGAATTTACATAGTGTGAATTATTATTATTCTCACTGGATGCTGAACTTTGAGGGTAGAGACCATATCTTTTTTTTTTTGTCTGTTACCATACTCTTGGTTCTCAGAACATGAGAAATTCAATAAATATTATTGATTTAACGAGTGAGTGAATGAATTAACAAATAATAGAGAAAAGTGAACAGTGTGTGATAAGATTTTGTTATACTCTAGAAGTATTAATCAAGTAAATATATCACATTTTATCAGGTAAACATAGGAATTTGACTGTTGCATACATCTATATTCTAAATACTGGGTTCTTTATGACCATTACCTGGTCTCTGAAGGCTATGTGGTACCTGAGATCTGGGAACTTCAGTAGCTAGTGAAGCAGAACTACTTAAGTTCATTTTAGTAAACAAAATCAGTTGATTTTATAGGAAGTTAGGAGACCCATATCATCTACTTATAAATACAAAAAATGAAACAGTGTGGCATACCTGATATATATGATCGTTCCTGGTTGTTAGAGGAGATTTAGATTTAGTGTCTGAAAAAACTGCACAGCTCTCTACCCAAAATCAAGGATTGGCAGAGCTGCAGTTTATGGACTGGCTCTCCAAAGAAAGCTAGGTATCATTTGAATGTGTCCCCCAAATGGCATGTGTTGGAAACTTAATCTCCAATGCAACAGCATTTAAAGGTGGGACCTTTAAGAGATGATTAGGCCATGAAGGCTCAATTTCTGGAATGAATCATTACCATTTTTATGGGAGTGAGTTTCTTATAAAAAGACAACTTCAATCACCATCTCTTTTCCTTTCTTACTCTTTTTTTTTTTTTTGCCCTTCTGCCATGGGATGAGGCAGCAAGAAGGCCCTGACAAGATGCTAATCCCTCACTTTGGACTTAGCCTCCAGAACCATGAAATATAAATTTCTGTTCATTATAAATTATCCAATCAGCTCAGAATATCCAGAATATTCAATGATATTCTGTTATAGCAGCACAAAATAAACTAAGACAGAGCTTATTTGGGTCAGGCCACATCTACAGGTACAATGGTACAATGGCTTGTGGAATTAAATTCCAAGGATGTTACACCTAAGAGTCCTCTTTGGAAATCCTGACTTTCTCTATTTGTATACTTACATCAACTTTTTTTCTCCCATCCAAATACTAACCAGGCCTGACCTTGCTTAGCTTCTGAGAACGGACAGTATCGAGCGCATTCAGGGTGATATGGCCATAGACCATCAACTTTTTTTCTCCTTAAATTACTGTGAATTTGCTCCTGATTGTCAGTAGTTTGGTCCACAATCCATGTGATTGTAATGTGATGTGAAAAGATCAATAACCTGCAGTGTTCATTTCAGTCTAAAATAACTTCATTTTTTATCTATTATCATTTTTGCCAAGAAAAAAAATGCAATGCTAAGCAATTAAAACGTAAAATATGTATTTGAGTCTAGTAAATATGATTATAAATTAATCACTTAAGGTTTGTCTTTAGGACAATTTTGAATTAGATATGTTTTTCTTCCTGCATTGATTTTTCAGTAGAAACATGAAACTATAGTGATCATACTCCAGAAAGAAGAGGATAATTTTGAAACCTGTTGTACTTACTACAACAATAACAGAAACAAAAAGCCATTACAAATTATATAGGAGCTAGATTATAGGTACTTTGGTGTAGTCAAATTTTTACTTTTGAGCTGAGTATATTCTGAGCTGTACTACCTAAAGTTCAGTGAGGTCTGAAGAATAATCCATTTCACTAAAAGATATTTTGTATAATACATGGTTTATTTTCTTTCTTTCTTTTTTTTTTTTAAAACGGAATCTTGCTCTGTAACCAGACTGGAGTGCAGTGGCACGATCTCGGCTCACTGCAACATCCGCCTCTCGAGTTCAAGTGATTCTCCTGCCTCAGTCTCCCAAGTAGCTGGGACTACAGGCACACGCCACCATGCCAAACTAATTTTTTTTTTTTGTAGTAAAATACATGTTTTTGAGGAAAACTTAAGTTAGAAAGCAAATTTATATGTAGATAAAAGTTTGCTTCCTTTGCTTTGAACATTGGTAAATTGCTCTAAATGCAGTTTGAAGTAGAGCACTACAATTCATAACCAGATATTATTTCTTTGAAAGTATGAGAAATAAACATAATATATGTAATTTATATATAAATAAATACTGCATATTTTTCACATTTATTTTTTCTCATCTATGTATACAAGCACACATGCATATGTTTCTATAAGGATGCTTTCACTTAAAATAACAGGGAAACGTCTAAAATGGCTTAGCTGGAATTTCTTATCTTAAAGAACATGTGGAGTAATTGCAGGGTTGATTAATTCAACTGTACAGCGATATTAGCAAGGGCTCAGCAGACCACAGAATGTTGGCTTTAGCCTCAGGCTTTTTCCTCCATGGTTGTAATTTGGCTGCCACAGCTGTAGCCTTTACTTTCCTTCAGAGCCTTATTCAAGGGGCAGGAAAAGGAATTATTCTCAACGAATTTATATTTTTAATCAAAGGGCTCCTTGGTTTTAGTTCTTTAAATAGCAAAAAAGTCACACGTCTATTAGTAGGTTAACTATTCTCAAGAGCAATGCAATTGCCAAGATAAGCTTTATCACGACTGAGGATAGGGTAACCTCCCTTGGCATGGCCAAGTAGAAGATTGAAGGTAGTCACTTTACCTACACTGCACCTCCGCCAGCTAGGGAGACATGGGGGAAAGCCTTTCAGAGATAGCAAATCATGTCTGTTACAATTATCAGCTTTCTGTTGCCTACACATACTAACCTTTTTAGTTCTTTTATATTTGCTTTGAATTTCTTAAATCAATATTAAGCAACAAGGTGTAGAGTCTATTGATGTAAAATTATGTAGTTTCCATTCTAATCCTGAAAGAATTAACATGTTAGCATCCTAAAGCAAAAGGAAATGAAAGCAGACTTCAAATTGCTTTTAAAAATTCAGATTTTTAAATGAGTTTCTTCTGGCATTCTCTTGGAGTGTAAGAAAAGGTATTACAGTCATGTGCCACATAACATTTTGGCTGATGAAGGACCACATTTAGAAGGTGATCTCATAAATTATAATATCGTATTTTTACTGAACATTTTCTATATTCAGATATGTTTCAATACAAAAATATTTACCATTGTGTTACAATTGTCTCCAGTATTCACTACAGTACTGTGCTACACAGATTTGTACCCTAAGAGCAATAGGCTGTACTATAAGCATAGGTGTGTAGTAGGCTATACCCTCTAGGTTTGTGTAAGTACACTCTATGATGTTTGCACAATGAGGAAATTGCCTCTAGATGCATTACCTAGAATGTATCCTTATTGTTGAGTAATGCATGAATGTATACCCTGCACACACAAAGAGGAAAGGGAGAACATAAACAATGATACAGAAATGACTTTCAAATTTCAGCTTGGCCAGGCTATTAAGCATTAAACATTTTCAAAGTGTTCAGCAAAAGCATATTAAAATATAATATTATGTAATGTATATGTACATATCATGATTGTCCTCTCAATTAGCAAGTCATATTGAAAATTTTTACATATTATTTAGCATCTAACCAATGATTAATTGAGGGAGGAAATTTATAAACTAAAAAAAGTATTCATTGTGTTTTGTGTTTTTCTAATTCATTAAAAATAAGTTCCTCTTTTGGGTGACTTAACATTCTTTGAGTCTGAATAGAAGTAACCACCTACCTCCCGGAAACGTACTTCTTTATACTGTTGCATTGGTATATAAGAACCTGATTTTGTAACAATGACTTATTATCAGGTTCCTATTGTTCTCACACTCTTGGTTTCAATTATATGCCTTGCTGGTGACAGGGAATCACAAGCCACTGAAAATGTCAAGAAAACAGGGATTTGGAAACAGAAGCTAGACTGCCAGGCAGGATCACAGAGTAAAATAAGAAATTTAAAAAGAAAACAATAAAATATACTGAAGGGAATACAGTCTTATACAGAGTCCTGTATAAGACAAAGGAAATTTCTTATCTCTAGTTGTTGATGTTTTCTGAGCTTCCAGCGACTTTCAAAGGGAGTTCAAATCAAGCCATTTGTTGACCTTGATACGGTGTCACAGAAGAGGAAAAAAAGAAATTAAAAAGTATAACATGGTAGAAAAAAACTCAAAAACAAGTACGACCCAGAAGCTTTCATTTGTAGTTTACTTTAAAAGTTTTTCTCTATTCACAATCTTTCTAATTCAAATGAAAAATGGTATTTTAGATTAGCATGTTATTTAGTAAACAAAGTTAATTGAGGCATTAAGTGAATGGTCTTTACATTTCTTCAGGAAAGTAATCCATGCAAGAAAAGGTGCTCTCTGGTGCTTGTATTTCCGGGAAATACTAGAAAGTGGTAGGAAGTCTCCGAGAGCAAATGCCTAAATTTCACACTTTCTGTCTAACATTTACAACATTCTGCAATGAACCTGAATGCCCCCAAATTCCCATGTCTTCAGAGATCACGCTTCTCGTTATTATGTAGATAACACATAACACAACCTGGGCCATCTTCCCATTGATGGCAGTAAATCCTTGCTTTTTATGGGGTTCTGTCCTTGGTAAGTTTAAATACTACTGGGATCCTTAAATGTTTGACAAATCTGTTCTGTGTGGTTGCTTGTCATCTCTTGCTAGAGATTTCTGTTCAGAGTGCTCCGTTGCTTTTGGCCCTCTCATTTTCTTCTCTCTGCACACTGTTAGGCTACATTCAGGGTCACATCCTCTACCCTCCCTGGTAACATAATCAAACATTCAAATTGTTCTCCAAAGCAAAAGGCTAAGAAATCTAAAACTGTAGCCGAGTGTAGTGGCTCACATCTGTAATCCCAGCACTTTGGGAAGCCAAGGCAGGTGAATCACTTAAGGTCAGGAGTTCGAGACCAGCCTGGCCAACATTGTGAAACCTTGTCTCTACTAAAAATACAAAAATTAGCCAGGCATCGTGGTGGGTACCTGTAATCCCAGTACTTGGGAGGCTGAGCCAGGAGAATTGCTTGAGCCTAGGAGGCTGAGGCTGCAGTGTGCCAAGATTGTGCCACTGCACTCCAGCGTGGGTGATGGAGTAAGACTCTGTCCAAAAAGAGAAAAAAATAAACACCTCAAAGTGCCATAAAGAATTGCAAAGACCAACCTTAAAGAGATGGATGAAATTACAATGTGTGAAGGTTAATTTTATGTGTCAACTTGACTGGGCCAAGTGATGCCCACATAGCTGGTAAAACATTTTTTTTCTGGATGTGTCTGTGAGAGTGTTCCCAGAAGAGGTTAGCAATTGAATCAGTAAACTGAATAAGGAAGACCTGCCCTCGCCAACATAGACAAGCACCATCCTGTCAAAGGCCTGGATAGAACAAAATAGCAGAAGAAGGGACAATTCACATTCTCTTGTAGGGATGTCCATCTTCTGTCCTCAACATCAGCGCTTGTAGTTCTTAGGCCTTCAAACTCTGATTGAGAGTTACAACATTGATTCTCCTGCGACTCAGGCCTTTGGACCGGACTGAAGTATACAACCTGCTTCCCTGGTTCTCCAGCTTGAGATCATTTTAGTAAACAAAATTAGTTGGTTCTATGGGAAGTTAGGAGACCCATATCATCTATTTATAAATACAAAAATATGAAACAGTGTGGCGTATCTGAGCCAATTCCCATAATAAATCTCCTCTTATATTTATCTATATCCTATTGATTCTCTTTCTCTGGAGAACCCTGACTAATACCCAATGCAAAATACTCAAAACGTAAGCAAAAAAAGTAAAATCCTCTTCATCAGTTATCATCACTCCTTTGAGTGCACCCAGTCTCCTCTACAGGGTTTCTTATTTGGTTTGAGTTCCTCTTTTCCCCTTCTTTTTCTCTCTACCGCAGCAGGCTGCTGCCACGCTTATTTTTCCTCAAGGGCTCTCTCTATCATTTTGCCACTCCTTGGAGTTCAGGAAATAAATGAAACTTTCCTATCCCCAACAGGTCCCACTTCCTTAATCCTCTTTCTGAATTAGTGATTGTGGAAGCATCTATTACTTCAGTCACTACTCATGCTACCCACACAGGAGCATTCTGTTGCCTGGGGCTTAAAATAGACAGTCTCAAGAGTTGATGATATTTTTATCTGGCATTGGTTTGAGACTTCTTTATGAACAACGGCTACATCTATTACAACCATCTGACTCATTGTGTTTACCCAAGTGGTCTCTCCTGGTATTAAGGGGGAGGCTGTCCCCAAAACAACTTCTGATTTCTATCCAAGAAGACAGAACTGGCTTCTAATCCAAAATATTGTCTTTTTTTTCCAACTGCCAAATTTTAAGATGCAAAATCACCTTTTGCAACAAAAATAATTGCTAGAAACTTTAAAATAATGATCGTTACTTCTGCACACCCTGTTGGAAACTAGTAAGGGTGTTTTGCTAAGTAGCAGTCCCTTAGTATGTAGTCTTGGAGCATCATCCTTTTCTGTGGGGTCACATCAATCTTATCAAGCTATTGGCAGCTCTCTTATGTTTGTCATTTCTTGTTTAATGTTATTGAAATTTATATTTTAGGGATAGTCTGTTAAAAGAAGCAGCTAGCAGCTGATTTTGTGATAGAAATATCTGAGAGTGAATGGGACATAAGAGGAATATAATTTATATATATCCTATATATATAAATACAATGTATATATAAATACAATGTATATAAACATTCAAGTTTATGAGTAATAAACTTGAATAAAATGACTATGTCTTATGTTTGAAATGTCATGTTTGATAAAGTATGTTTATATGTTTCTTGTACATAGAATTAATCTTAATTCATTAAAACCATCACATGCTGGCAGCATATGCATTTTAGTAGAATATCTCTCATTTGAAACAAGTATGTTTTTCTTGTTTGCACTAACATTGAGTCATTGCAAACTACTTTCTCCTACCCTGGGTTTCCTACCGTTACAAAAAATTCTTCCTTACCATGTTCTGCCTGGAGGAATAACTGTTCTTTATCTTCATGAGAGAATCTATCGAAAGAACTGTGTGTCATGGCCTGTCCAGTGACAGTGTTTCAAGAAAAATGCTTATTGAAATATACATGGTTGATATACCATAATTACGTGTGCCAGTATGTTAAATGTTTTCCATGACAAAGGAATTTATGGTATTGCAGCATACATTGAAGACAGTTCAGTTACATTTTTGCCGTTTTTGCAGGATGTTTTACCCTTTCCTATTTCTCTTGCTTTTCATCTATAAAAAGAAGAAAAGCTTCTTTATTTTACATGCTTACATGTATAATCATGAAAAAAACAAACACAGAAATGATGGAGAAAGAAGGAAGAAGGAAGCAATAAAGGAAGGAGGAAAAGAAGGAAGGAAAAAAAGAAAGAAGAAAGGAAAAACCACACTAAAGACATAAGCAACCCCATACTTATTTTCATAACTATTTTAGTTTTATTTTGTAGTAATTGATTGCATTAAATTTTGAGGGGTTTTTTTGCCCCAACTGTGAAGAAATAAACAAGCAGAAATGGAAAAAAAAAAAAAAAAAGAAAAAAAGAAAATAAGGTGCCAACATATTACTTGGCATTGCTCAGGTAAATCTCTCTTTTTAATGGCTAAGGGTCACTTCCTTTCAGAGTAACTGTACACACATCCACAGAAATGTAGTTTGGAAGATGGTTTTCACCAAATGGTGCCTCTGAGACCCCCACAAGATGTTTTGAAAATACTTTTTAAGAGATCATAAAAATGAGATAGTAAATATATTCATGATCATGCCCAAAGGCTGAATAACTCATAGAATATTCCATGGTGCTTCACCAGGGCCTTTTAAAAGTTATTCAAAATCATTCTCAGCTGAACTTGGAAAAATGTGACTTAATCTTGACAACACTCAATTATAGAGAAGAGGCCCTTGGTTTTATAATACATCCACGGGTGATTTGACCAGAATTGTTTTTATAGTTGTGGCCTCCTAGTACCAAAAGTTTCATGCTTCTGTACAAATATTTCATTTATTTTAAAAGTTGTAAGTACTTTAATATTAATATACACATTTAAATACATTTTGTATATTTCAAGTTTTATGCCGGAGTGTTTAGGAATTTGAATATTATCTTACTTGAGTTTTATAATGGACTATTAGTCATAAAACACTTTTTTAGTTTTGACTTTATCTGGAAAATCTCTAGAGTATTTCAGTTCATTTTTTTTTAACATAGTAGATATAGTATGTACCCATATTTGTTTTTTTAAAATTTTATGATTGGCCAGGCGTGGTGGCGCACGCCTGTAATTCCAGTACTTTGGCAGGCGGAGGCAGGTGCATCACCTGAGGTCAGGAGTTAGAGACCAACCTGGCCAACATGGTGAAACCCCGTCTCTACTAAAAATACAAAAATTAGCCTGGCATGGTGGCATGCACCTGTAATCCCAGCTCCTCAGGAGGCTGAGGCAGGAAAATCGCTTGAACCCAGGAGGCAGAGGTTGCGGTGAGCCGAGATGGTGCCACTGCACTCCTACCTGGGTGACAGGGCGAGACTCTTATCTCGAAAAAAAAAATTGTGATTAAGGATCTTCTGTGGCCTTGTGTGTTTCCACCATGAGCACTGGTATATTTATGAGAATAATGAGCTGAAATTAAATGTGCGCTGACTGGTAAAATTTTGTGGAATTGTTTTGTTTTTCTTTGTTTTTTGAGACAGAGTCTTGCTCTGTCGCCGAGACTGAAGTGCAGTGGTGTGACCTCAGCTCACTGCAACCTCTGCCTCCCAGGTTAAAGCAATTCACTTGCCTCAGCCTCCCAAGTAGCTGGGATTACAGGCGTGTACCACCACGCCCAGCTAAGTTTTGTATTTTTAGTAGAGATGGGGGTTTTGCCATGTTGGCCAGGCTGCTCTCGAACTCCTGAACACAGGTCATCCACCTGCCTCAGCCTCCCAAAGTGCTGGGATTATAGGCGTGAACCACCATGCCCGGCCAGAATTGTTGTTTTTAATCAGCCTTTGATGTGTGCATTTATGTGTGTGTGTGTCTGTATGTGTTTTCGCTCTCATAAATTGAGTGAAATAATATGCTACTTTGTGGTTCTTAGTTAATTGAGGATTCATTCTACAAAAAAACATGAAAGCATGTTTTATAATTTGTAAGGCAAAATATGGAGAAAGTTTAAGCTATGTCACATGAAAAAATTGTGTTGCTCTTTAACTAATGTTATCTAAGATATTATACTACTTAAGAGATTAAACCACATAGAGTCTATACATACATGTATAATTTCACAATGTAAATATAATTGGGTATGCCTGTATGTGTGTGTGGTAACAGTACTTTGAGAACAGTAGTTTTCAAAGGGTTTTTAGTCTCCGTGTGTCTTAGAGGAGAAAGTAAGATACTGAATTAATGCAACAATACACACATTATTAAACATGTTCCATACAGGAATAGAATTAAGAGATTCTAGACTTACATATACGAATGTTTAATTTCAATAGAATCATAGAACATTAGCACTGGAAAGGAATCTAAAGATTATCAAATGCAAATTTCTCAATCAATATATATTGAAAGAGAAGCCCAAAGAAGTGAAATGTCTTTTCCAAAGGCATTTAGGAAGCCTGGGTTGTTTTCTTGCAGCTGTACATCACTGCCTCTTATCTACAGCTAGACTTTTTCATATCATTACTCTTAGCCAAGAAGCTGCAGGTTACAGTTCACTGGACCTAAGCTGTGATAGCTCTACTGGTTCATTTCCGCATCCATGGTGATGGCACTGTGAGCAATGCATTTATGGACATGGAATTAATTGTTTAGTAGCAAAATCAGAGACATTTGCTTACAGGGCATTGAAGGAAATCATCACTGAAATTTATAGTAATAGGTAAGGACATTTTGAAAAAGCATTTCATGTGGAAATTTTTTGTGTCCCCAGTAATCAGAGTCACAAAATATCACCTCTCTAATGCTTTTTTCATCTCCCTTCCCTCACTTTCCACCAATCACACCCCCTGTCTTTCCATCAGAGAAAGAGAAAGGAGCCCTTCTTTGGTTTTGGCTGGTGATTCCAGCAGGTACATTTACTAGACTTACATTGAAGGAGTATTTATCCCTTTACACATTTGCTCAGACCCACTAGAATCAAGCTTCAAAAGGCAGGAATTTTGGACAGTTTTGTACATTGAAGAGAGGATGGCATGCAGCAGGCACTCTATAAATGTTTTTTAAATGAAATAATGGTTGATTAAAAAAACAGGACAAATATAGTTGTTCATAGAAGAAAATTTAGATTTAAAATTCAGAATCTTGAACAAAATTCAGACAGGCAGAATTATCTATGGATTGACATCCATCCAAATTCAAGGTCAAAATTCAAGAGGACTGGAGATTATGCAGAAGCAAGTAATAAAATAAAGCAGATGCCACTCCACTCATAGAGTACATCGATATTTTCCTTAGCCATACACAACTAATGATTTCATAAATTGCCCAGTGAGAAAGGCATGGAAATTGGATAATAAAATATAATCAGCTTATCTATAATTTAAATGTTACTGTATTTACCCAGTAAACATTTCTTCTAAAATTCACTGTTTGAATAATTCTTAACTAGTCCCAATTTCTTCATGAAATTCTTATGAAGGAACTTTTAAGGTACCTTAAGAAGTCTCTAGTTGGGCTGTAAAGAGATTACCTGAACTGAAGAAGATTGTGTTATGTAGGTATGAAGAACCAGTAAAGAGCAGTGTTTACCCAATGGAGGCTGCTTAGGGTCTGCCCCTACTTATGTATCACCTTTTTACACCTGCATGGACTACACACACAAATATGAATAAAAATACACTAAATTTGAAATAACTTAGCGCATTCATTTCCTATGGCTGCTGTGACACATTGCCATAACTCAAATTGCCATAAACTCATTATTCATAAACTCAAATGAAAACAACACAAATTTATTCTCTAGAAATCAGAAGTTCAAAATGGTCTTGCTGAGCAAACACCCCATTTTTGGCAGAGCACGTTCCTTCTGGAAGTTCTAGGGGAAATTAGTTTCCTTGCCCTTTGTAGCTTAGAGGCCACCTGCATTCCTTGGCTTGTGGCCCCACTTTTGGTCTTCAAAGCCAGTGGTTTAGCATCTTCTAATTTCTCTCTCTGCTGTTATCACTTAGCCTTTTTTGAATCTAACTTTACTGCCTCCCTTTTAAATGGGCCCTTGTGATTATATTGGGCACATCCAGATAATACAAGATAAACTTCTCATATCCAGATCCTTAATTTAGTCATATTTGTAAAATCCTTTTTGCCATGCAATGTAACATTCACAGATTCTGGGTATTATGATATGAACATCTTTGTGGAGACATTTTGCAGTCTACCAGACTCAGGGAATTTTTCTATGATTAGAGAAACTCCTGCTTATTACAAATAGCCGTGAAATTCCTGTCATACCAATTTATTGGTCTACTACACAAATTCTCAACCATGTGAGTGGCGATGGGGGAGTCACTCTTCATAACATAAAATTTAGGCCAGGTATGGCGGCTCAAGCCTGTGTAATCCAAGCACTTTGGGAGGCGGAGGTGGAAGGATTGCTCAAGGACAGGAGTTTGAGACAAGCCTGGGCAACATAGCAAGACTCCATCTCTAGAAACAAACAAACAAACAAGCAAACAAAACTTAGCCAGGATGGTGGCATGGACCTGTACTCCCAGCTACTTGGAAGCTAAGATGAGAGGATCATTTGAGACTAAGAGTTCGAAGCTATGCAAGTTATGATCTTGCCACTACACTCCAGGTTTCTGTTTCTTCTCTCTATGACTCTTCTCTTTATATTTATTCTCAGGATTCCTCCAGTTATGAACATCTTGATTATTTTCTATATTCTATTTTCAAACTCTCAGAGACATACCTATGACATGCCTTGACATCAGGGAAAAATCTTATCTCTAAAAAAAACCAGTAACTTAATATATAATAGACAATAAAACACACCACCTGCATAATTGATATTTTCAGTGGAAGCCTTGATTTTTTACTCTGACTCAAATGGGGGAACATTAAGGCAAGATTTCTTACCGCTCTGATCTCAGTTATCATGACTGATATATGGAAAAAGGCAATGACCAGTGCAGCCAGGTAGAACATGAGTCATTTTATTTTCATCTGTGGGACCTCAGACATTCTGAAAATCACTGCTGACTGGATTAGATGAAGACAGAACTCAGAATCTGTGGCCCTTTTTTAAGGAGATTTTGAAATATAGGCTTAACTTTGTAGGCTAAAAAATAATTGCTCTTCATATTTGTAAACTTAAAAGTAATGTTAATAATCTCTTTGCATCAACCAATGCAATGAGTCCTGAGTAAAGATTTTGATAGGACAACAGAAGAGAGTTCTTGACAGAGCTGATTGAAAGTATATCTCATACTCAAATAATTACCTGGCAATAAAAATATCTGCATATGCCTATGGCTTCTGGATTTATCTTTTATTGAGCTAGAAGTCAGGCCGAGGCAGGTGGACCACGAGGTCAGGAGTTCGAGACCAGCCTGGCCAGGTTGGTGAAACCCCGTCTCTACTAAAAATACAAAAATTAGACAGGTGTGGTGGTGGGCACCTGTAATCACAGACACTTGGGAGGCTAAGGCAGGAGAATCGCTTGAACCTGGAAGGTGATCATTGCAGTGAGCTGAGATCATACCACTGCACTCTAGCCTGGGTGACAGAGCAAGACTATGTCTCAAAAAAAAAAAAAAAAAAAAAAGAAATAGTGTTGGGATTTGTAGCTCTTGACACTATGGTGAATTAAAGAAATTAATGACAGAGCTCTAAATGAAGCTTTAAAAGTTTCCCAAACCTTTTTCCGGTTCTAATATGATTTTATTTAGGTTTGCATTTTAGAATAGAAGACAGTTCTCATGCCACAAATATTTTTATTGATTGCCTCCTAATTTCATTTTGCAAAGTCTTTCTTTTTCTAGTCCACAAGTATTCATGCACAACTGTATATTGGCTAATCCTTGATTCAAAACATATCATCATTTAGATTTACTCAGGCTTGATGCCTGACTGAATCTTCTTTAGATATTCTTCTCCACATCTCTCTAATTTTGCTTTATCTTTTGAATCAGTGCTTCCCTCATTTTGGGTAGCTATCCTATCATTCTAAAAATGAGATTTATGTTGGAGCAAAAAGAATTGGACCAGTACTTTGGGGCACATTGAAAATAACACTCCTGTGACAGACTAGTAAGATTAATTTCCATCTCTACCAATAAGGGGAAATTGCCAGTTTTCACCTTTGTGACCAAGCATCACTTTATGATGTCCCAAATGCCACATTTTTTTCTGCCTTTGTTCTAACTTATCTAACCACTAATAAATATATCTTAAAGGAGGAATAAAAAGAAAGCTCAGAAATTCAGTGCAGACTTTTAAAGTCAGCAGTTGCATTTATTAATCTGTTTCTCTAAGCTGTTCGGGTTCTTTTTAAATTTAGTATTCCTTTCCTATGTCTTGTGTTTATATTCATATTTTACCTGTTTATAAAAAAAGTTGTTTAGAATAAAGGTATCAAAGCAGAAATACAGATATAACTGTATTATGTTGATACTAGAGTCAAGCCAGTTTCTAAGTGTTTTATATGCATTATCTCATTTGTTCTTTACAAGAACTCACTGAAGTAAGTGCTATTGTATCTCCACTTCATAGATAGGAAAACTGGAGTCCAGAGAGATTAAGTGTTTCGCCCAATGTCATGTAACTGTCTGTTGGCAGAGTCAGAATTTAAGTATAGCTATGGCAGAGTCCAAAATTGAGCTTAACCACTGTGACATATAGGCCTCTTGAAACACACTAAAATAATACATGTAGTTAAGCATTAGGTTGAACTCTAGGCTTCTTAAAATCAAGATAAAATGAGAAAACATGACAAAAATTTCTGTTATTTATTAAAAGTAATCATGACATTTCTTTAAGAAACGAACAATTTATTTTGCTACTAAATTCTATTAGATACTAATTAATTAAGACTTTATGGGGAAAATAATATTCAATAATTTTAACACATCTTGAGGCATTCTTTATATAACTTTTTCTTCTTCACTATCTTTCTTTTTGGAAAACTGCATAAGTACATAAGAATTTATCATATATGTATAATATAAGCAATATACAATAAAATATAAAATATAATTTAGTAAAGTGGTAGTTATCTCATGAGTATAGTCTACTAATCAATCAATTTGAAATAAAAATGATCTTGAAAAATCTAAAGGGTTGAATAAATAGTACTTGATCATCTTCTAAAATATCATTTCATTGGCAAAGCTGATGAAATTTTAATTTTTTGAGGCAACATGACTTTAGACTAGTCGATACTCTTTGAATTCTATAACCTGTAGGAGCTACTGTTAATGAGCTCTCATGGAAGCTGAGATAACACACTGGTGTTCTCACTAGGATAGCGGACCAGCCACCTTGGTGCAAATGAATGTGTAGGAAATTCTGAGGGGTTTTCCAAATAGCAGCTTTGCTTATGCTTTTGAGTCTAGAAAATGCTTGTTTGAAGCATCAGAGCTCTGCTCTAGGGAGATGAGCAGGGCTGATTATGACTGGATATGTAGAAGTGCACTTAGCTCCATGGATAAACTTTGACCACAGCAAAACCCCATACTGCTATTTTAGAATGATTGTGTTAATAAGAATAGTTTGGTTACAAAGGCCGGAGGTTACTGTACTCATCAGAGGTTACACTTAGAAATGAGAATTATGCCAACTAAAGGTTTTCATCACAGTAGCTGGGGAGGGGTGTCGAGCTCTGTCTGGCTTATTTGTCTTCAGCCTACCCATCCATTTATGTTTCTTCAGGAACCTGAATCAGCTTCTCTCTCTGATTGTTCTCTTTATATTTATTCTTAGTAGTCTTCCAGTTATGAACATCTTCATTATTTTCTATATTTTATTTTCAAACTCTCAGAGACATACTTATTGGGATAATTTAATCACCAACTTCCCTGACAGGCTGAGTGTTTACTGAAGGCTCTTTTTTTAAGGCAGTTTTGATTGCTTATTTGTATTAGTGTCCTAGGCCTGCTGTAACAGAATTACCACAAAATTAAATTGTTTCTGGCTTAAGACAACAGAAATTTATTCTCTTATAGTTCTGGAGGCCAGAAATGCAAAATCAAGGTGGTTGGTGGAGTTATATCCCTTGGAAGATTCTAGTGAAGAATGTTTCTTTGCTTCTTTCAGCTTCTGGTGACTCCAGATGTTTTTTGCCTTGTAACTCTAGTCTTTGCCTCTGTCTTTACATGACCTTCTCTGTGTCTGTGTCGTCCTCTCTTTTGTCTCTTACAGGGATTCATTATAATACTTAACACTTAACCTAGATCATCTCAGATGATCTCCTCTCAAGATCCCAAACTGAGTTACATCTGTAAAGATACATTTTTCTTTTCCTAAATAAGATTACATTCACAGGTTCCAGGGGTTAGGATGTGGACATATTTTTTATTTTGCAAGGGCCACCGTTCATCCCATTGCAACCTTGTATGTCCTTGGGCCGGGTGCTCTCCAATGGCCCCCTCACTGGGTGGATAGGACAGGTGTAACCCATGGCCTGAGCTGCCAAGGGAGAAGCCAAGTACTGTTCCTCTTATGCAGAAATTGTGGTCAACCATCTTTTAGGACAGGTAACTAAGGACTTATTTGCAAAAGTAAAAAAAGATCCTATCGAATTACTGGAATTGGGTGGAGGGGTATCTCATTTGCTATTACCGTAATGATTATACCCACTATTATTTCCTCATCTCTGAAGTTCCCTTTTTGCTTTGTCAACTCCCTTCAATCAACCTCTGAGAAAGGTGGGGGAAAATACAAGGATGGAGTCCTATTATTCTTGACTTAATCTCTCACTTTTAAAACAAGGTATAAAACATTAAACAAAAAAGACCCTAACATCTTCTTTGAGACATTGATGCTAAGGAAAGCCACAAATATCTATTTTTTGAGGCAGGGTCTCACTCTGTCACCCAGGTTGGAGTGCAGTGGGACAACCATAGCTCACTGTGGCCTCAAACCCCTGGGCTCAAGTGATCCCTGCCAAACCCCCACCTCAGCCTCCCCAGTTGCTGGGACTACAGGTGTGCACCACCATACCCAGTTAATTTTTTAAAATTTTTTGTAGAGACAAAAATTTGGGTCTCACTATATTGCACAAGCTAGCTAGAATTCCAGGCCTCAAGCAATCCTCTGGCCTCAGCCTCCCGAAATGCTGAGATTACAGGTGTAAGCCACTGTACCCAGTCATCAAAAATATTTAAAATAGGCAAATACTTGTAGGGATACAGAAAATTATTTTACATAAAGTATATTGTATGAGCATGTTCCTTCGATACTCACAAAAAAAGATAGAGATAATACTATAACCTGTAATATAAACTAGAATTTTAAGTAAATGTTTTTAATTGTTATACAGATATAGGTAGCTCTCATGAGGTCCACCCAAAATAAAATGATAAATACACTGTTTGTGGCTTTTAACAAGGTTCACAGGGCAAATGTAGATTAACCTAAAATCTTGATTTTATGAAAAAAATGAACAGTTTACTAGTTTTAAATATTGATGTCACAGTTAATCCTAGAATCATTATCACTTAATTGACATACTTCCTGGATTTAAGCTCAAGATGTCAGTGTTTTTACATTTGCAAATTTAGGTTAATACAAAAATTTAATGTTCTCTTTGCTTAATTAAATTAGGTTCTCAAACTTGATGTGAAGTTTGTGTACTATGAAAAGAAATGTAAGTAGCAGAAAAATCATGCGAATGAAGAGTAAGGCTCCACATGGAACCTATTATTAGATAGGTAATCTAACCCCTGAGGAGATTCACTTGGTAGTTTTCTAGTTTTATTGTATAGTCTATACTAATAATGTATATTTCTTCAGGAAGCAGATTTGAATGTTCTCATTATCTCAAATAAACTGCTAACCATGTTGCACAAAAAAAAAAAAAAAAATCTGGTCAAGGACAAGCAGCTATGATCTTGGCAGGCACAAGTTTTGGCTTGCATAACACATTGAACTTGATCAATGGTGCCTGCAGTGGGCTTGCCACAGTTTGCTGCAAGTTTTACACATAAATTGGTTCTTTAAGTGGTGTAGGATTATTTGGTATTAACTCTTCAAATTTGAAAAACAACCCACCAACAAAAGTCCAATTTTACCAAAACTAACAATGCCTTACTCAAGTGGAAACACTGATGTCGTATTCGGATAGACACAATAGAAAATGAATGAAGTTTCTTTTTCTTTTTTTCTTTTTTTTGAGATGGAGTCTTGCTTGTTGCCCAGGCTGGAGTGCAGTGGTACGATCTCCGCTCACTGCAACCACTGTCTCCTGTGTTCAAGCAATTCTCCCATCTCAGCCTCCGAGTAGCTGGGATTACAGGCATCTGCCATCATGCCCGGCTAATTTTTGTATTTTAGTAGAGACAGAGTTTCACCATGTTGGCCAGGCTGGTCTTGAACTCTTGATCTCAGGTAATCCACCTGCCTCGGCCTCCCAAAGTGCTAGGATTACAGGGGTGAGCCACTGCACCCGGCCAAGAAAATGAAGAAAGTTTCTTTATGAGACCATCCCTCTTTCAGACAGCAGTCATGTAATTGTCATGAAGAGAAGCACATGCTCCTCTCTGCCGTGACAAAAGGCCGAGACTCTCATTAATAAAAAATTTGCACCAACTTATTTAGGTGAAATTTAAGTGGAGTGGAGGTTGAGACAAAATTTGCCTTTATGTTACCTAAGTCAAAACTGTAGTCTTCCTGCTCTTGCCTTCCTTCTCTGATCCTGTCCAGGAAATACAGTTTTCTAGAAAAGACATCAGCAGCATGGGACATTGAACTCATATAACTGGGCCCAGAGCTGATTTCTTCCTACAGCTGTGGGTTGGTTGAAGAACACTGTAAATCTCTGAACTTTAGGTGAGCAGATACCTGCAAAGGATATCAACTTAGTACAATGCTTCTTAGTATGTACAAATACAATGCTTAGAACAATGTATCTCCTTTTGGATTTGGCAGCAAATGTTTTGCTAACATTGCCATGGTATTTTGCTTGGCTGTTGTTTGTTTTATTAAAATGTTTGAACGGTCTTTATAAAGTAAAGCTTTTATTCATCTAAATGTGGCACAAAAGAACCTGGTGATATCTGCTTTTGGGAACAAAAGATTTTAAAAAGTCAGTTGGAAGAAAAAGAAATACTAAATCTTTGAATATTACGTATAGAATTTTCCTTTATTTTTCTGAACCTTTGAATTCACCATTTTAGTTATAAGTACAAAGAGAAACAGAACAGAAAAACTGAAAGGCCAAATAGCAGGGTAGGGTGAGGGTCTGAGGACAGTTAATGTCAGTGAAGTCAAAATTCTATTTTCCTCCCTTCAAGGTTTTTCATTGAACTTTGAATAGCACTGATGCAAAAATCAGCTTTCAAATTGTAAGAGACAAAGCGGATCTGTCCATAGTAATGGCTGTAACCTTGATTGTCAAGCCTGCTAGAGAAAGTTGTGGGGTCTGTGAAACTAACTCTGGAGTAAGTTTTTAACAAAGGTGGCCACTGTCTAATGACTAGAACCAAGGAGACAATAGTGAACTTGAACTTGATTCTTAAAGACACTTTTACAATTGTAGGGTGGGACACAGCACTGAAAAGTTCTAGGAAAGAGAAACGGACTTCATTGCTGTAATCCCATGTAATTAATGCATTTGATGTGAGAGCAGAGCTGGTAATTAAACATTGAAAAGATTATGTTTTGTCTTTCCAAGGGAAGTGATTGAAAGGTAGGAAGGGCATCTTGGCCCAGCCAATTTGAGAACCATATAAGAAAACACTGAAATTCGAAGCAGAAGGAAAGTAGAATTTAAGTCATATGGACTAGACCAACAAAATGAAGATTAGAATGAGCTTGAAGGTTTCCGTGGCACTTAGAAACAAAGACCATCAAATAGATGGCAAAAGAATTGATTCAAGACTTACCCACAGTCTTGTCTGTTTCAGCTGGGTAGTCTAAGAGAATCATTTCTGAAATGTGTATCTCAAGATAACCAGACTATCTGATGGTGTCCTTCCCACGTGTTCAGGAGTTGGTTGAGTCAAAAAAGACATTAACTTCAGAAACTAAGTTGAGGAGAAAAGAATAGATTCCAAACTTGGAAATAATCACAAATCCCTTAATGGTTATTATAACATTGGAAATGAAATGAGAAAGAGGTGATGGCCTAAACCTTGATGGCTGTCTACTATGGGGGGTCGGGGGTTGGGGGTTACTGCTGCATCCCTCTCTGCAGTTCTATTTTTTTTTTTTTTTTGAGACGGAATCTCACTCTGTCACCTAGGCTGGAGTGAAGTGGCACACTGTCGGCTCACTGCAACCTCCACCTCCTGGGTTCAAGCTATTCTCCTGCCTCAGCCTCGTGAGTAGCTGGGATTACAGGCTGCCACCACCATGCCCGGCTAATTTTTGTATTTTAGTAGAGACGAGGTTTCACCATGTTGGCTAGGCTGGTCTCGAGCTCCTGACCTCAAGTGATCTGTCCACCTTGGTCTCCCAAAGTGCTGGGATTACAGGCGTGAGCCACTGCACCAGGCCCTCTCTGTGGTTCTTAGCTGCTTGTGTGCTCATTCATTTACTTCATCAGATTGCACTTAGTTATAGATTCAAGAAATATTGATTACTATGCTCTTATTGCAACACAGTACTGCTGAATTATGTAAAACATAAAAATAATGAGAAAGCATAATCCCTGTCATCTTCCTTGTTTTTATTTTGGTTCTGTAATGGAAGAAACATTGGTTGGGCACATCTGTGTGCAAAGATCCTTGTTAAAAACTCGAATACTTGCTAACATGATTAAATAATGTCCAGTCTTCAGAAGGTTGAAGATCAGTAGAGAAGAGAGAAAAACTCACATGGAAATATAATACAAGACATTTTCAGTCACAGAATTGATTTTGTAAATTTATCATTAAGGTGAAGCAGAAAAATTATTTTATGGCTATCTTCTGGGCTTTTTGGCAAAGTGACTTTTTAACCACGTAGAAAATAATGGGTAACTAGAATTCACCTTTCAAGTTAAGAATCTAAGAGATTAGATTTCAACTAATCTCTGTGTTAAGAGATTACATTTCAACTAATTTCTGTGTTAAGAGATTACATTTCAACTAATCTCTGTGTTAAGAGATTAGTTCACTTAGAGAATAACATAGAGGAAAGACTTAGATTTCCTTGGGAGGAAAAAGGTATTAACAATTATTTCATCTGTCCTGCAAAATTAAGCAAATGAGAAATTCAAAAGTAAATGTATAAGCAATTGTTAACCAAAGTGATGAGGAATCTTTGCTACTCTTTCTTTTCTAATCACATAGATCCTACTCTTATTCATGGGATGCCTCTGCTGAGATAAAATTTTTTGGATGGACACACACACAAACACACACACACACACACACACACACTATATTCAGTAACATTTTGGTACTCTTCGGAAAAATTCACACTTTGGTTTGAATTTTGTATGATCCTTTATCTTCATCTTATCTTCATCACAAGTGAGGTAATTCAGTGCAGATGAAGGTCACTTGTATACATTTAGCTCTTTTCATGTTCGTATGTAATAATATAGATATTCAACTATTTTCTTGTTTTTACATACTTTTTATGTACAATTCTATTCATGTTATGTTACTTATTATCATACTCTTTATGGGTTCTGTGAAGTAGGTTGATATTATTCCCGTTTTTGCAAAATACAAATACAAATATGTTTTGATATTTCAAAGAACAGAGCTAGTGCAGGAACTGAAACGAAAAGCCAAATTTCTGCTCTTTTTTTTTTACAGTCATGTTTATTCTGTAGTTAATAGAGAAACTTCACTTTCTTTGCTCACAAATAATATATTTATCCAAACTGAGATGTCTTTGTTTCAATGGAAAATTTTTTTTCCTTCTCTGAGTTATACTCCTAATATCTAGTGAGTGAAAATGAATTAAGGAGGCTAAATGAAGCTGTTCATCTCAGTGAATGCTTACTAGTTTCTTCACTACAAGAAATAAAGCTTATTCTTTAACTAAGGGGTAAATTATAAATCAGATCTGACAGCATTTCTTAAAAAAAGGTTACTTCTTTAAATAAGTGGTAACAGATTGGGTAAAGAAAGTACCTCTTCAAAAACCGCTATAATGGCAAGTTTGATATCTTAGATTTTCTTATAGGCATTTTAAAAATACACAATTCACTGCATCTCTCATTATGCCACAGACTTATGTTTCTCATCCTAAATTGTGATTTTCTGTGCCCTTTCATGGTATTTAAAATATAAGAAAATAATGTACAACAACAGCTTATTGGATAGGAAAAACTCATGTAGCATTTGTACATCTCTGATGAAAAGATTTTTAAAAGGTTGTTTACTGCATGTGTTTTTACATGTGAGATCTGGGACTTTAATTTTATCTTGGTTTATATGAAGGGTCAGAAACATTTACTGAATTATAGATCATCATTTTTTTACTGATTTGCGAGATCCCCCTGCCTTTGTCTAATCTACATGAGGTTACGCGTTGATATTTATTTATTTATTTATTTAGAGAGACAGTCTTGCTCTGTCACCCAGGCTGGAGTGCAGTGGTGCGATCTCGACTCACTGCAACCTCCTCCTTCCAGGTTCCAGCAATTCTGCCGACTCAGCCTCTGGAGTAGCTGGGACTACAGGTGTGTGCCACCATGCTCAGCTAATTTTTGTATTTTTAGCAGAGACGGGGTTTCACCATGTTGACCAGGCTGGTCTTGAACTCCTGACCTCAGGTGATCTGCCCGCCTCGGCCTCCCAAACTGCTGGGATTACAGGCCTGAGCCACCACGCCCGGACTGATTCTTTATTTTGTACTGTCCTTGCTTGGGTTTGGTACAGCTCCAGAGTAGGAGTCAGAAGGGTTTCCATTTACCCTGCATTTAAAGGAGTTTCATGAAGATTTGGTTAAAGCCATTTGTAAACTGGCTTGTACTTTTTGACATAGAAGTTATTGGTTTGGTGATGCCATGTTTTTAAATGGTCATTAAATTCAGGCTTAATCTTCCATTGTATCATTTTGCTGAGATATATTATTTTAAAGACAATTAGACCATTTCCTCAATTTTTGAATTTTCATGTTTTCTGTACTTTCATTGGTAAACTCTCTCCTTCTGCTTTATGCCTGAATCACTCCTTTTTAGATATATTCACCCCTGCATGAAGTCACCAGAGCAGAAGCTGCTTCCCTCTGTCAGGGAACTTTTATCTGAGTGAGGGCCTGAGAGCTTCAAGTTCTTGGTTCTTTGTATTTAATTCTTAAGTGCCTTATTCACTTACATTTCTTGCTTAGTCTGAACATTTTTCTCTCCTTTTAATCAGTGAATATTCTTTTCAGCATCGAGCTTCACTAACCATCTCCTTCTCCTTCTCTTCCTTACTATTGTTTTGCATTTCAAACTATATTATTTTATTGTTATATGACAATTTTGATATATTCATCTTCTTTTTTTAGTTTTTTTTTTTCATTTCTCTCCCTTTGAAAAATAAGACATTCTTGGTTTGTTTCTATGCCAGATGCGTTAGGCTGCTGTGCTGCATGATATTCTACAGCTTTTCATTTCATTCATCTCTATTTTCATTGAGCTTTAAAATTGTTATAATCATACTTGAGCTCAGAGAAAACCTGAGGCTCTGAACATTAAATAGTAGTTTGAGCCCAGACAGGGCTCAAAAGAACTATTACTGTAGCACAACCGATGCACTTCCTGGAAAATGCAGGGTGCCCAGCATGTGTATTTCCACTAGTGGATCTCTCAGTTTCCAACACTCTTTCACCTTCTCTCACTGATTTTTTTTCAAAATGGATCTCGAACACAATGGAAAAATAAAAATGATTCTCCCGTCAGATTGTGTTCAGATACCAAAAAAGACACAAATTGTTGCTGGATATGATCTTTTGGCAATGACTTGAAGGAAAAATAAATAAAAACATCAGCACATGTGAGTCTCCTAGATCATACCTGCTGGTCTCCTGTTTATCAGTTTATTTTCACGCCTTCCAGCTAACTGCACAATGCCTTCAGTACAGTTATTAGTAGTGAAAAATTTCTCCACAAGAAGCAGATGATTTGTGCAAACTTATTACCCTTACTTCTCCACCTCCATTTCTTTTTATTCTCTTCCTGTCTCAGATCCATTAGCAATGAGAAGACTTTAAGTAAATCAGAAATCATTAATTCTTAAGGAGATGCTTAAGGCTCATACTGTGGTGCTTGCAATGTATCTGTGTTATTTTTCATGACTGGGAAATATAGGGAGGACCAATAGATTGTAAGAAGTCTCAGATTTACTCAGCCTAAGTCAGAGATTCCATTTAAGGTACGTTAAGATCTGAGTCACATGAAAATGAAGGGTTATGAAGCTACCTCTATTAAATACAAAGTATAAAGGTTTTTTTTAAATTGCTGTTTAGGCACAGATTATTAATGCTGTAATGACACTAAAGAGTATTAAATGCAAATTTGCAAGGCTCTAAAGGGCTTTATTAGGATAAGCAACATTTTATTGAGTCAATTTGGTTGCTATTTTAATGAAAACGTAGAAAATAAATCTCAGTGGAAGCCACCACAGATGTTGTATCCTGTATTCTGGGGGATAGGCAACTGAACTTCACAGAGTGGTGAGGGAGGAAAACCTGGAGGGAGAAGAGAAAGGTGAGAAGAAATGAGATTTTGTGACTTTAATATGTCTTTCAGAATGATTTACCCCCAAATTACTTATTGCAGCTGGCTAATAAACAATTCCCTGCTTTCTGATGCTGAATTGAATCTTCTACCACTTACAAGTAAAAGTTGAATGGTATTGCCATTATTTTGTAGGTTAAAAAACCCACATTTTTAGTTTGAAAGTCAAATGAGAAAAGGATGAAGACAAAAGGGTAGGAAGAAAGGAAAGATGGAGCAACAGCTTTTTGGTTTTGGCGTAGTGCTTAAGAAGGCTGGTAGATAAGGCAAGAACCTAAGGTTTTAGTCATTGAATTTACTCTTTATTAAGAATGTGCTCTTAGGCAATTCAGTTAACATTTTGGATTTCAGGTTTTTTTTTTTTTTCTTTAAAACAAGACTGAGATCACATTCCTTTGTGTAGTTCTATCATACTGTAGAGAAATAAGCACCATTGGCTATCGTATGCTAAATACCCATAGTCCTTCTAGGCACTGGGACAACCAAAAACCTTACCACACATTTCAGAATGCTTTCTTGGCAACATTTTGGAAACCACTGGGCCCTAGTTGACCTCTAAGGTTTATTTCAGCTTTAAAAATACTACAATGCTTGTAGGCTATTTATAGAAAACCATGTAACTTATTGTCCAAATGAGAAAACTTTGGGGAGCACAAGTCAGCGTTATCAACAATTACACTGGGAAACAGGAGTAAAATCCAGATGTATAATTAACCTGAACATGTTGGTAATTGATTTTGGTGACTCTTTTTAAAAGCAGTTTGATTAAAATGATGCAAAAGAAAGATGTGAAAATCAAAAAAGTGTTATGAACTGATGAGCCAAGTAATCATTACCTAGATAAAAAATTAAAATATTGGCCAGGCGTGGTGGCTCATGTCTGTAATCCTGGCATTTTGGAAGGCCAAAGGGGCAGAATCTCTTGGGCCTAGGAGTTCTAGACCAGCCTGGGCAATATGGTGAGACCCTGTCTCTAAAAAGTAAAATAAAATAAAATTAGCTGAGCATGGTGGCACATGCCAGTAGTCTTAGCTACTCTGGGTGGCTGAGGTGAGAGGATGGCTTGAGCCCCAGAGATTGAGGCTGTAATTAGTGATGAGCCCACCACTGCACTCCAGCTTGGGTGTCAGGCTGAGACCCTGTATCTGAAGAAAAAAAAAAGAGAGAAAATTAAAATATCAATATTACCCACACAAGCTCTCCTCATGACCCTTCTCAAATATTACTCCAATCTCTCATTCCCCCCAAAGATAGCCACGATCCAGATTTTTACACCATTACTTCTTTTGGTTATTTTTCTTTTATTATGAAAGTGATATGCATTTCTTATAAAAACAACTTATGTTTGAATTGCATAAAGTAAAAAATTAGGGTCTCCTCCCATTGCAAATTTTATTTTTTCTGCAGCAACTACACTTTAAAATCTCTTAGATTTTTCCCTGTGCTTGTACAAATAATACACACAAACACTTTTTCTTCCAAAATTGATATTATACATATATATTATTATGCAATTTGCTATACTTATTATAGACATAGTCTGGCTTCCACATATGTCAGGAATGGCAGCTATGAATATTATTAAGAGTTTCAAAGGTACTGCTGTTTTCTCCCATTCTGGGGGTAGGAGCATATGAACGCTGGACGAGAGAGCCTTGAAGGAGGGTAGGTCAAAGGTAGAGTGAGGTGAGTCCTGTTTTTTCTGAGACATCTTGTTCTTTCATAGATTTTTTTTTTAAAATCCTAGCAGAGAAATATTGGGACTGGTGGGCCCTTATATTCCTGACTGAGAGAGGGATTGGGGGAAGTGAAAAGTCTAAAGGAATCAGACCTACATTCTAGCTCTGTCATTCACTGCTTCTGGGACCTTAGGTCTCTGGAATAAAATGAGGGTTATAATTCCTGTCTGTAGCAAGAGGTTTTAAAGATAATTTTTATAATATGTAATAGACCCATTAGTTTTATACGATCTTAATTTGACTCAACACCCACAAATTTTGTGCTTTTCTTAACATCAACTAAGAGTATAGGATGACAAAGAGTTATAAGTTGCTTAGGTTTTACATAAAGCTTGATAAAATTAGAAGCTATGTAAAATATACTCCAGATATACTCAGGGTTATTAAGTTAGAGGTTAAAGAAAACTAAACATTACTCTTTATTTTGGTGTTTTAAATCAGGGCCCATGCATTTTAAAGGTTTGCTGAGGTGGTAAATGTATTTTTATGGGTTTATTTAGAATGGAATGTTTCATATTGGGTCATTAACCCAAAAACAGCTGTTGTAAGAGGGTTGCGAAGCCCAGAGGAACAATTATTATTATTTTCAGTGGTATTTGTCATGGCAGTGATATAAGCCCTAAAGATAGAACATGATTTTTGGTGCTGTTGAAGTAAATTCAAGAGTAATCAGATTATAGCTGATGTAATTTAGATGTTTGGAGGTGGGGAATTTTCTGATAGCAAAATCTATTATATATGTAGCTCCCAAAATGAAAGCCTCTCTCCACAGATGACCTTCGCCAAGGGAAACATTTTCGATGTCGTCATACTGACAACTTGTAACTTATAAACTTATTTTCCTGGAAGGTTTTGGTTTGAAGATGACTTTGGATTTTGAATCTGGCTTGAAATAAAAGTGAGGGTTGGGGAAAATAAAGGCCTTTTTCTCTATACTTTAACACCTTTCGGTTTAAATTGACCTCCACATCACTTGACAATAGCTTCCATTTTCCATTTGTTACTCATTTCATGCGTCATAAGCATCATTATAGACACTTTGTAGTTTCTCACATGTACTGACAGAAAAGAGAACTAAAGCCTGGAAGAGTAACTTATGCAAAATTAGTGACACGGTTAATAAATCATAAGACCAGAATTAAATTCTAGATATGAGTCAAGGGTTGATGCTTTCAGCCCCTATGCTGTGATCCCTGTTTGTATCCCAACTACATACAAATGAGTCATTCTCCAGAGCTTGCTGGTGAGCTGTTTTGTGGCTTTTCATTTTAGTGCCCCCACAGCACCAAATAAGTATCTAAATGTTTCTTAAATCCAGTTTTCCAGAGCTACTAATTCCTCATCTCTACTAGGGAAAGAATGAAGGTTTAAACTACAACTACTCAGGTTTCCAAAAAGGAGGAAGTACTTAAGCTCTTGAATTATTTCAGAAGCCTTGAAATAATCACCCTTCAGATGGCACTGGGTTATAATTCCTTTCCTCCTCTTGATTTCTTCCCTCATTTCTGCAACAAAACAAAGAGGTAGCCTCTCTGTGTTCCTGATATAATTCCAGTAGGAATCTTTACTTATAATGATGTTATATTTTATTAATACTGGAAGTCTTTTGCAAACATAATGCAGTCCATTTGGTTAACTTTGTGTGGAACTTCTAAAACTCGACCTCTTGCAAAGTGGTCTGAGTATTTTCTTTCTCTTTTTGAGGGCATCTTGAAACAACTTACAATGATAGGTACAAATAGATAGAAGGACTAAACCTTATTAGTGACTTATTACCTGACTGAATATACAGTGTGTAGGTTTAAAGCAGGTGCTAAGTTCTTGCTTTGAAAGCAAGAAGTGACTGAGAGTGGTGGCTCACACTTGTAATCCCAGCACTTTGGGAGGCTGAGGTGGGTGGATCATCTGAGGTCAGGATTTTGAGACCAGCCAGGCAAACATGGTGAAACTCCACCTATACTAAAAATACAAAAATTAGTTGGAAGTGTTACACACACCTGTAGTCCCAGCTACTCAGGAGCCTGAGGCAGAAGAATCACTTGAACCTGGGAGGTGGATGTTGCAGTGAGCCGAAATTGCACCATTGCACTCCAGCTTGGGCCCCAGAGCAAGAGTCAGTCTCAAAAAAAAGAAAGAAAAAAGAAAGCAAGCAAGAAGCATTTTGTTTTACACAGAGAAAATGGCTCCTCTGTTGTAGTCCATGTTCTTCTCCAACATCTGAGCAATTCCTGTGGCATTAACCAATCTTTCCCTCAAAGTTGTCAGGAAATATTATTTTATGTTCCTTTACTGGAACTGTATGTTTTTCAGAACATTATCTTCAATATTCAACATGTATAAAAATCTTCTAATAAATGCTACATATCAGTTTAGATAGCTATCTACCCCCCATTTTAAAAATAAAATTTGTCTGTGCAGCTTTTCCCATTATCCACCACAACTACTTCAAACATGCTCTCTTTTTATATTTCAGATACTTCCACTTCCTGTCTGGTTCTCTTCGATACCAGCCTCTCTGACATCACTGGGGAAATGCCAGCCTATGGAAGACAACCTCTGAGTCTCCTGGTGCCAAAACCAAGAACTTACTTGCATCTACATGTAAATCAGATTTTCCCTTGGGCAGCATGGAGCAAATCCCACTGTGAAAAGGGTTCCTCCATCTTTCTCTTTGTCAGGTAAAAAACACTTAACTCTCTTCTGCATATTTAACTTCTCTCTGTCCACTCATGCCTTGCTTCATTTATACATGCTCAAGTCTTTCTCATCTAAGGCATGAAACAAAGCAGCCTACAAAACAAACATCAAATTAAGTTAATACACCTGTGCTTGCATCTGGCCGATCCCTGGAACTTGTGTTTGCATTATCATTCTTCAGCTCCCAGAAATCAGTCCTGTGTTCCTACAAACGGTCTCTTAACAGCTCTCCATGATCAACATGTTGCCAGATTTAGTGCTGTTAAGTGCTCCTTTGGTGTCAGATAAAAAATGAGATAGTTGCACTTCGGGAGGCTGAGGCCAGCGGATTACCTGAGGTCAGGAGTTCGAGACCAGTCTGGCCAACATGGTGAAACCCTGTCTCTACTAAAAATACAAAAATTAGCTAGGCATGATGGTGGGCACTTGTAGTTCCAGGTACTCAGGAGGCTGAGGCAGGAGAATAGCTTGAATCCGGGAAGTGGAGGTTGCACTGAGCTGAGATTGCACCATTGCACTCTAGCCTGAGCGACAGAGCGAAACTCTGTCTCAAAAAAAAAAAAAAAAAGTTGTACTAAATTTAGGGATTTTTTTTCCCCATCCTATCATTCTGGTTATTTGTTCTGTTTCCTGAGAAATCTCCATGCTTCTATTTTCTGTTCTAAATCAGCATTGGAGTTTCTCCTGATAAAAGAAAAACTGCAGCTGAATTAAATTTAAAGGAGTTTAATTGAGCAATGAACGATTCGTGAATCAGGCAGCCCACAGCAGATTCACAGCAGATTCACAGAGACTTCAGCACAGCCATGTGGTGGAAGAAGAATTACAGACAAAAAAAGGGAAATGACGTATAGGAATTGGAAGTGAGGTACAGAACAGCTGGATTGGTTACAGGTTGGCATTTGCCTTATTTGAACACAGTTTGAACACTCAGCAGTGTATGAATGGTTGAAATATCGCCACTGGGATTGGCCAAGTCTCAGCTATTGCTACACACACATACTCCTAAATTAGGTTTTCAATCTTATCTACCTATTAAGCTAGGTTGCAGTTCCTCCAAAAGGACTCAACTACAGAAGTACGGAGTCCTTCTCAGGCCATATTTAGTTCACTTCAACACTTCCTATGGAATATTTTAGAAATGTAGTGCTTTTAGTTGTTGCAACATTTGAGGTGTTGGGCTATCAGCTTTATTAACAAGAATGGGTCAGAGATATGAAACATCTTTCAAAACCCTTGTAGAGACTGGTACAGTGAAGAACTTGCCCAGGTTTCATGTAACTTTCAAATGTCCTGCCTGATATACACGTAAGTGACAGGGAAAGGGATGCTGAACCTAATTATAAATAAGTGACCTTTTTGTTTTAAATATAAACAAAGCATTTTTTTTGTTTTGCTTGTGTCATTTTCATATGCCCTGAAATTCCAGGATTGAAACAACTGTGGTACTTGACGAAGAGTGTATATGGTATAATTAAGAAGTTTACTCAAGAATTTCTTACCATTTTGAAAAGTTATGTCCCCAGAGGCGATGTTCCTTGTGGAATCAAAATCATTTATAAACCATGATTTATTAAGTCTGTAGATGCCGTGCTCACCATGTCCTATGTAGAGAATAAATATTATTCAGTATTATTTTCTTAAAAATGTGCATTTGCATACTGAAGCATTATAAAGCACCTCTTTGTTATTTCTTCTCTATAGTTATGGTATTGCATTATTTTCTCCATTTATGTAACTAGGTAGGTTTTAATATCTATGTGTTTCATTTGCAGATACTAAGTGAATATGACCAAAATTCATAATGCTTAAGCTTTCAGTTAGGGCCAATTTTGTCTTCTCATGGTTATTTGAACCCTGAAAATGTCCAGTTACTATTTATTCATTAAGGGCTTGAGCATATTAGTATCTACATGGCAGACCTCTCTGCTGGTGTCTGGGCCTTTTATTTATCTGCCCCATGGCCATAACACTTAGATGTCTGTTAAGCCCTACAAAGTTGACTGATACCTGGGCTGAACAGATTCATTATACCACAGATGGGCTCCTTTTCCCCTATTCCAACCTTAGTGGGCAAGAGTCATGGGCTCTGGTGCCAACATCCAATTAAATGATACTTCCTCATCCTCACTCACCACCCTGGGCCAACTCATTGACACCTCTCACTTGGATAGATGCCTCCTGACTTGTC
The DNA here is from genome assembly GCF_028885655.2 of Pongo abelii. Classification (NCBI taxonomy): domain Eukaryota; kingdom Metazoa; phylum Chordata; class Mammalia; order Primates; family Hominidae; genus Pongo; species Pongo abelii. The sequence continues at coordinate 35,304,370 of NC_072007.2, read as the reverse complement.
ACTTAATCTCCTGTCTTACTCCTTCCTTTTTATATTTTCTACTCTGCTGAGATTAAAATTTGATCATGTTACCAACCAGGTTATAATCTTTCATAGGTTTCCAAGTGTCCTGCTTTAAGGTTAAATTGCTGTATATGGTTCATAAGGCCATGTACAATTTGACCCGTGCCTACCCTCCCATCCTCACTTCCAGTTATTAACCTTCTCACACTCTATGCTCTAAGTTGGTTGGATTCCTTTCAGTTTATTAACATGATATTTTCTTTCTTGCCTCTTGCTATTCTCCTGTATAGAATATACTAGCCTGACTGATCACTAAGCTCACCCTCACTCATTCTTTAAGTATCATCTTAATCCATACTTTTTCTAAAGTGCTTCTTCCTTACCCCTTGAGTTACTTATGACCTCCCTTGACAACTTATACTTTTCAATTTTCATGCTTCTTTGCTTGTATAATTATCTGCTGTTGCCATTCAATGATGAGCTCTAAAGAAACTTTGCATGTCTTTTAAAATGAATTTTACCTTCAAATGTTAGCACAGGAGGTACTCTGTAAATGTTTGAGCAATAAATAAATACATAACAAATAATAAAGCATTTAAAAATACTTCAATATCTATGATACATAACCAAGATGAGTTTAATCAAGCAATCGTTATGTACAACGTGAGATGTGTTTTACATTTTTTATTTCATTAAAACATTCTGCTCATGACCAGCTAATGGGCTGCCACCTGTAGTTTCAAAAACACTGTTATGACTGCTCTGTTGATGTGAAAATCATTTCTAATTGATGATATTTTTAGTAATTGCATTCATTAGGAGATGGTCACATTCTTTTTGACTTTTTTCTCTAAATATTAAAATCACAGTGGAGCTCTGTGATATTTATAACCTATAGATAGCTGGACTTTTCAGCTTTAAGTTATGGACATAATAACTTAAAAAATCTTGTGCAGTGTTTGTAGGGGTGTGTGTTTCATGTGTAATTTACATTTGTGTTATAAATATTGGGGCACTGAAACTCAGGTACCCTAACCAGCATGGTAGACTCACAGTTTTGGAACAGAACTGAAAAGCCATCTAATGCTTTATGTGATCCCATTTCTGAAGGTCTATGCAATTCTTTATAATATTTTATGTGTTCCTTGGAAAGAACCACTGTTAGAAAGATTTTCTTCTGTCAAATGTAGTGCATAAATTCAGCCATTTTAATGAGGCGCATACAGTGTGCTGGGCACTGTGTGTGGCCCTGGTGATGGAACAGTGCGGAATGTGGTCATGGTTCCATTACCACAGAGCGTTGGAAAGTTACCTCTTCCTATTGCTTCACTCTCATTGCTTCCTTTACCTTCTTTATAATCTGAAACTTGGTTCTTCCCCAGCCTTTAAATAACGGACGCTTGTTTTCACATGAAGTGCTCTTGATAACAGTAGGAGGCGGTATCAACAGTCTTTTTCTTGCTCTTCGCGTGTCTTCCAAGTGATTCCATGTCCATGTTCTCCCAAATCCAACTGTGCTAAAGTCCGCCATTTGGTGATACAGGATTTTCATGTCATCATTTCTACTCATTCTGCCCTCTCTTGAACCTCACTGTTTCTTTCATTCATCATAGTCTTTGACACTTGATATGTCAGGGTCTCCCTTACTCTAGCTCTCTGGCTCTTGCCCAGGGCACTTCAGTATCCCGAAGTTTGTTCACCTGCAGGCCTGCTTTATCCAGTGTCTTGATTTGCCTCAATCTTAATATTATCTTATTTTTACTTCAGCAACCAAGTACATTGAACATATATTTTATGGTTCGCTTTAATTATTTGGGAGATTAGATTTTAAATTCCACAGATTTCTGTTCTTCAAATCCTTGTTACTACAATACTACCTCTTAGTCCAAGGCAAAAAGTTTACCTTTATAAAAAACCCGTCTCTGCTTCTCCTCTGGCTACAAGCCTTCTGATGGGCTGAGGCTTTCATGGGGCCAAATGGAAAAGCCCACTTGGAGTCTCTGTACTTCCTTCTCAGACTGCATGCTGAGTCACAGGATGGACCAGATGTGTTGGTGTGAGATGAAGTCAGGCTGGGAGACAAGATGGCAGGCTGAGAACTGGGGCTGGCCCTTCCTGTGCTGTTCCTTCCGGTATGGTCCTCCAGCCCTTCTGGATTGTGATAAAGGTAGGTTAATCAAGAGATGAGTAGTAGACATATTTTATATAACAATTTGCTAGGTTTCATTATAATTTTTAAATGTGTAGGTATCTAGTGTGGGGATCATCATGTATACTCTGGCCCTAGGCCTCACAAAGGCTAAGGCAGGGCTGGCCTCAATACATACATTTCACCCACACTCTGATCTCTGGTCCCTTGGCTTCTTCCATTTCATTAACGTCTGTCAGTTTTTCTTAATGCCTAATAATTTCAACTCATTTTTGTGTGAACTCAATTCTGGTTTTTTTTTTTTTTTTTTTGAGATGGAGTCTCTTTCTGTCACCCAGGCTGGAGTGCAGTGGCGCGATCTTGACTCACTGCAAGCTCTACCTCCCAGGTTCACGCCATTCTCCTGCCTCAGCCTCCTGAGTAGCTGGGACTACAGGCGCCTGCCACCATGCCTGGCTAATTTTTTGCATTTTTAGTAGAGATGGGGTTTCACCGTGTTAGCCAGGATGGTCTCGATCTCCTGACCTCGTGATCCACGCACCTCGGCCTCCCAAAGTGCTGGGATTACAGGCATGAGCCACCACACCTAGCCTCAATTCTTTACCTCCTTTTCGATTTGAACTCTCTGTTATACAAAGCCTGAACTACAAGTTGATTTTACGATCTGCCTTCTTGGCTTTCATATTCTGTCTTCTAAATCATGCTGGATAATAATTGACATTGTACGTTACTGACTCCAAACTGGTGTGACATTTAGATGACAGTCTAAGTCCACTTTGTATTAGCTGAAAGTTAAAACTTTTTCCCATTCGTATGAGCAGGATATCAAATTTTTATTAAAACAACATATTAGATGACCCATAAATCATTATATGTTTTTATTTTTTTATTTGTTAGATTTGGTAGATTTATTGTAAAAAATGGTCTCAATTTTCTAGTTCTTCTATATCCATGCCACATAAAACATGACTTTGCAGCTCCCTCCATTGGGAGATAATATTAACTTCCCCATGTCTTGAATTTTGGCTATCTTAGTGATTTTCTTTGGCCCATGGAATGTGGTAGCAGTGATTAAACCTAAGACTGTAATAGCTGTGTGCACTCCTGCTCTTTCATTGAATCCCTGCCACCACCATAAGGACAAGTCCTGAGTTAGCCTACTGAAGGATGAGAGACTACATGAAGGAGAACTGAGTCACTCCAACTTAAGGCCAAACTACAGCAGCATGCTACAGCCTGTCTGTTGTGTGCAGAATCATGGGCAAGGTCAGTCAACATCAAGTGAGCCAAGAAAGTCACCCAGCAAACTTGTAGATTGGGTAGCAAAAAATAAATATTTATTTTTATTTGTCACAGTTATTTTGTGGTTGCTTTTTAATATCTTACTATTAAGGCCATTAATAATGGTTATCTTATTATGATGGTCAGTTTTATGTGTCATCTTGCAAAACATACATTACCAGTCATTCATTCAAACACTAGTGTAGGTGGTGCTGTGAAGGTATTTTGTAGATGTGAGTAATATTTATAATCAGTTGATTTGAAGTGATTATTTTAGATAACCTGGGTAAACTGAATTCAAGCAGTTGAAGGGCCTTAAGAGCAGAACTGAGGTTTTTCAGGACCAGAAGGAATTCTGTTTGTGGATTTATAGCTTCAACTCCTGCACAAAAGTTTCAGCCTCCACTTTCTGATGGCCATCCCTATGGATTTTGAATTTGCCTAACCAGACTCTCAAATCAGGAAAGACAATTCCTTGCAATAAATTTCTTAATATATACTTCCTGCTGGTTCTGTTTCTCTAGTTGAAACCTGACAAAAAAGTGATACCTTAGACTTAAAAAAAGAAATAGATAACAATAACAATAATAACCATCTGTATTAGTTTATTTCACGCTGCTGATAATGACATACCTGAGACTAGGCAATTTATAAAAGAAAGAGGTTTAAAGGACTTACAGCTCCATGTGGCTGGGGAGGCCTCACAATCATGATGGAAGCTGAAAGGCATGTCTCCCATGGCGGCAGACAAGAGAAGAGAGTTTGTGAAGGGAAACTCCAGTTTTTAAAACCATCAGATCTTGTGAGACTTACTTACTATCATGAGAACAGCACAAGAAAGACCCACCCCCGTGATTCAGTTATCTCTCATCTGGTCCCTCCCACAACACATGGGAATTATGGGAGTTACAAGATGAGATTTGGGTGGGGACACAGAGCCAAACCATATCTTTCCACCCTGGCATCTCCCAAATTTCATGTCCTCACATTTCAAAACCAGTCATGCCTTCCTAACAATCCCCCAAAGATTTAATTCATTTCAGCATTAACTCAAAAGTTCACAGTCCAAAGTCTCATCTGAGACAAGGCAAATTCCTTCCACCTATGAGTCTGTAAAATCAGAAGCAAGTTAGTTACTTCCTAGATACAATGGGGGTACAAGCATTGGGTAAATAAAGCCATTCCACATGGGATAAATTTGCCAAAACAAAGAGGCTACAGGCCTGATGCAAATCAAAAATCCAGCAGGGCCATCAAATCTTGAAGCTCCAAAATGGTCTCCTTTGACTCCATGTCTCACATTCAGGTCATGCTCATGCAAGAGGTGGGCTCCATGGTCTTGGGAAGCTCTGGCCCTGTGGCTTTGCAGGGTACAGCCTTCCTCTCAGATGCTTTCTTGGGCTGGCATTGAGTGTCTGCCACTTTTCCAGGTGTACAGTGCAAACTATCCATGGATCTACGATTCTGGGGTTTAGAGGATGGTGGTCCTCTTTTCACAGCTCCACTAGGCAGTGTCCCAGTAGGAACTCTGTGTGGGGGCTCTGACCCCACATTTCCCTTCCACACTGCCCTAGCACAGGTTCTCCATGAGGAACCTGCCCCACAGCAAACTTCTGCCTGGACATCCAGGCATTTCCATACATCCTTTGAAATCTAGGCAGAGGTTCCCAAACCTGAATCATTGACTTCTGTGCACTTGCAGGTTCAACATCATGTGGAAGCTGCCAAGGCTTGGGCTTGTACCCTCCAAAGCCATGGCCTGAGCTCTACATTGGGTCCTTTTAGCCATGGGTGGAGTGGCTGGGACACAGGGTACCAAGTCTCTAGGCTGCACATGGCAAGGATACCCTGGGCCCAGCCTATGAAATCATGTTTTCCTCCTAGGCCTCTAGGCTTGTGATGGGAGGGGCTGCCACAAAGGTCTCTGACATGCCCTGGAGACATTTTCCCCATTGTCTTCGTGATTAATATTTGGCTCCTTGTTACTTATGCAAATTTCAGCAGCCAACTTGAATTTCTCCTCAGAAAATGGAATTTTCCTTTCTATTGCATTGTCAGGCTGAAAATTTTCTAAAATTTGTGCTCTGTTTGCCTTTGAAACTGAATGCTTTTAACAGCACCCAAGTCACCTCTTGAATGCTTTGCTGCTTAGAAATGTCTTCCACCAGGTAGCTTAAATCATCTCTCTCAAGTTCAAAGTTCCACAAATCTCTAGGGCACGGCCAAAATGTCACCAGTCTCTTTGCTAAAACATAACAAGAGTCACCTTTGCTCCAGTGCCCAACAAGTTCCTCATCTCCATCTGAGACCTCCTTAGCCTGGATTTCATTGTCTATATCATTATCAGCATTTTGGTCAAAGCCATTCAACAAGTCTCTAGGGAGTTCCAAACTTTCCCACATTTTCCTGTCTTCTTCTGAGCCTTCCAAACTGTTCCAGCCTCTGGAACAGTTCCAAAGTTGCTTCCACATTTTCAGGTATCTTTTCAGCAACACCCCACTCCTGGTACCAATATACTGTATTAGTCTGTTTTCACACTGCTGATGAAGACACATCTGAGACTGGACAATTTACAAAAGAAAAAGAGGTTTAATGGACTCATAGTTCCATGTGGCTGGGGAGGCCTTACAATCATGGCAGAAGGTGAAGGGCCTGTCTCACATGGCAGCAGATAAGAGAGTTTGTACAGGGAAACTCCTCTTTTTAAAACCATTAGACCTAGTGAGACTTATTCACTCTTACAAGAACAACACAGGAAAGACCTGCTTCCATTATTCAATTATCTCCCACCGGGTCCCTCCCACAACATGTGGGAATTATAAGAATTATGAGACTTACAAGATGAGATTTGGGTAGGAACACAAAGCCAAATCATATCACCACCTGTTTTAGCATTTTCATATTTAATTCTTAGAGTTACTCTAAGAATTAAATAAATAACATCTCTTAAAAAGCCTCTCGAGAATTAAATAATATTAAATAATATCTCACTTTACTTTTAAGTAAATTACTTAAAATATTATTTTAAGATATTGTACTTTTAAGATATTATTACTTTTAAGATTATTAAAAATTTCCTCTTGGAACTTATAACCTTTTTGAAATCCTGATATAACTAAAAACTGGAGAGAGCAGAGACAATTTGACATCATATTTAGATTTCATTGGCTACAGGGTGTTGCCTCATGCTATGGGTGTCAAGCAACATTCTAGTCCAAGTTGCACTCAATGAATGAAGCTTTCATAGGCTTTCTAAGCACACAATTTACAGTGGTGTCTCAATTTCACATTTTCATCTTCATCTTAATACAATACCCCAGTTCACTGTTTGACAAGAGAAGTGAGGTTGAAGAGATTTTATCAAAATAGGAGGCGTTCATTAGTTCATAACCTTTGCTCTCTATCTGGGGACAACTCTAGAACTATATTGTCTCATGACCTTATCCTTAAACTGAAAAATCTTCAAATCTAACACTAGAGGAAAAATCTTAAATTTCCTAGATTTCTGCAAAACATTGTGATTTGGTTTGCCTGTGTCTCCACCCAAATCTCATCTTGAATTCCCATGTGTTGTGGTAGGGACCCAGTGAGAGATAATTGAATCATGGGGCAAGTCTTTCTCATGCTGTTCTCATGATAGTGAATAAGTCTCATGAGATCTGATGGTTTTAAAAATAGGAGTTCCCCTGCACAAGTTCTCTCTTAGCCTGATGCCATCCATGTAAGACGTGACTTGCACCTCCTTGCCTTCTGCCATGATTGTGAGGCTTCCCCAGACACGTGGAACTGTAAGTCCAAGTAAACCTCTTTCTTTTGTAAATTGCCCAGTCTTGGGTATGTCTTTATCAACACCGTGAAAACGGACTAATACATATTAGAATAATAATTTTTAAAATAAACTCTTTCATACTCATCTCTCTTTTTTCCCCTGGAAATTTCTTTGTCTTTCTTTTTTTTTTTAATTTCCTTCCCAACTTTTATTTTAGCTTCAGGGGTACATGTGGAGGTTTGTTATATAAATAAATTGCATGGTGCAGGGGTATGCTGTGCAGATGATTTTGTCAACCAGGTAATAAGCATAGTATCTGATAGGTAGTTTTTCAATCCACACCCTCCTCCCACCTTCCACCTGCAAGTAGGCCCCAGTGTCTGTTGTTCTTTTCTTGTGTCCATGTGTATTCAATGTTTAGCTCCCACTTATGAGTGAAAACATGTGATATTTAGTTTTCTGTTTCTGCATTAGTTCACTTAATATAATTGCCTCCAGATTCATTCATGTTGTTGCAAAGAACATGATCTCATTTTTTATCACCATGTAGTATTTCATGGAGCATATATATCACATTTTCTTTATCCAGTCTACTGTTTTTCTTTTTTTTTTTTTTTTTTATTCTTGTTGCTCAGGCTGGAGTGCAATGGTGCACTCTCAACTTACTGCAACTTCTCTCTCCTGGGTTCAAGTGGTTCTCCTGCCTCAGCCTCCCAAGTAGCTGGGGTTACAGGCATATGCCACCACACCCAGATTATTTTGTATTTTTAGTAGAGATGGGGTTTCGCCATGTTGGTCAAACTGCTCTTGAACTCCTGAACTCAGATGATCCACCTGCCTCAGCCTCCCAAAGTGCTGGGATTACAGGTGTTAGCCACCACACCCATGTGATTATCTAGTCTACTGTTGATAGGCATTTAGGTTGACTCCATGTTGTTACTGTTGTAAACAGTGCTGCAAGGAGTATATGCATGCATGTGTCTTTATGTAGAACAATTTATATTTTGGGGGGTATATACCCCATAATGGCATCTCTTAAGGAATTATAACTCCCTTAAGAAAACAGGAAGCTAAGCCCTTAAGGCAGGTGTTCAACTCAATCTGGTAGGGATAAATGTGGCAAAGGAAAGTTATCAGTTATTCCAAATCATCTAGCCTTAAAAAGAAATTTAGAAAAAAATCTATATGAATGACATCAAGTGGGAGTTTTTCTTTCTATATTAAATTTCAAGCCTTTATATGATTTAGAATTGTATACCTCAAGAGTCAAATCGACATCTGCTAACCCCACAGGCTTTGCTTTTAGTCATTCAGGTTCTACAAGTAAGTATTAGATGTTGAGTATAATTTATGTGAAAGATATGGACATCATTTATGATATCTATTTATATAAGTTTAATAATAATTTTATAAATATACCTTGGTGTTCATTTTGTCTGCCAACCACAGTTGTCCTGATAACAGCATGAGATGCATAAAAAATTCATATTTGCTAAGGAGAATGGCCTCCAGCTCCAACCATGTTCCCTGCAAAGGACATGATCTCATTTTTTTTTTATAGTTGCATAGTATTCTATGGTGTATACGTACATTTTCTTTATCCAGTCTATCATTGATAGATATTTAGGTTAATTCCATGTCTTTGCTATTGTGAATAGTGCTGCAATAAACATACACATGCATGTGCATGTGTCTTTATAATAGAATGATTCATATTCCTTTGGCTATATTATACTTAGCAAACTAATACAGGAATTGAAAACCAAATGCTACATGTTCTCACTTATAAGTGGGAACTAAACGATGAGAACAAACGAACACGTAGAGGGGAACAATACATACTGGGGCCTTTTGGAGAATGGAGGGTGAGAGAAGGGAGAGGATCAGGTAAAATAACAAAAGTGTATTAGGCTTTATACCCAGGTGATGAAATAATCTGTACAACAAACCCACATAACACAAGTTTAACTATGTAACAAACCTGCACTTGAAATTAAAATTAAAGTTTAAAAATTCATATTTGAAAGTCTGGGATTACAGTTTGGGGTAAATATATGTCAGCATGTGGAAAGTATTAATTATGAATATCTTATTTTATAGAGTATAATTTTAAAGTACTGTCCAGAGAGAAGCAATAAAAAAGGAAGCATTACAAATAGAAGACTGAAATAGCATTTTCAAATATTTGAAAAGGAAATTACAGTCATTATTCGGATTTTGAAAAAGAGGAATTAGCATATTGGTTTATTAAATTCAAATTAGTACAAACATGAAATGAATAGAGTATAATCTATAATGACTTTGAAAAAGATGAAATAAGAGAATCATAGCTATAAATATTCAAAAGGAAAATGAACTTGGAAAAGACAAATTTTATGAGCTAGGCTAATTTTTGTGACAACTGGAAAAATGCTCAGGGTCAGAAAACTTTCTTGTCTAATAAAAGAAAGAAAGCATAAGTTATGAAGGAAAAGAAGCAAGTGGTAAATTAAGAGAGTGATTTTAATAAATTTCACATCTAAAGGCCTGACTTCTAGAATTTTCATTTGGTGACACAACAAAGTCAACATTTGCTTTGACATACGGCCATGACCAGGAAATGGTGATAAGGAAAACCATAAGAAGTCCGTTTAATGAGGGTGTATCTGTGATGAAAGAACAGGTGCAAAGATGACCTAGATGCCACTATTTGGAAATTTGTGTATAGCAAGGAAGCTGATCATTTTAAACAGGCTTAATGTGCATATAATATAACCCTCTGATAGCTTTTGTGAATTCAGTTACTTGAGCTTTTGTCTTATAAATTACAAAAAATAGCTTTATTGGTTAAAAAATGTTTAAGTAGCACTTGAAAATACCAGAGGAAATAAGAAAATGAGTAAATTATAGAATAAACCCAATAAGATTTGTAATGTCATCAATATAAAAAATACCAAACATAAAGTTGTAGGTCCTCAGTAAATGTTTTCCAAATACTTATAGAAAAATAAAAAGCCTGAAGACATTTTTCATAAGGAAATCCCAGGGGAGAAAAAGAGAAAGGTTGGGACTCAGAAATGAAACTTATGAAAATATGGAGCAAAACTGAACCAGGACTCAAAGGAGTGAAAGCAAATAAAAAAAGAAGATAAAGTCACTGCTGGGTTTAGACATAACCACAAAACCTTATGTTGTGGGTTATTTTCTAACTAAATAAAGAAAAAAAATCAACAAATGTTCTCTCCCTCAGAACTGTGTTTGGATACTGATGAACTCACCCATTTTTTAAATAGTTGGTGTCAAGATGAATTGCAAATGAAGTGTGAATGAGAAAGTAACATAATCTTACAATTATTAGGTTTTCTGTTTTCTTTCTTTCTTTCTTTGAGATGCATTTGGAATTTCTCTGAGTCTTCTCCATGATCTCTAGGTCTTTTGAAAATCAGAGACGGTGTGGAAGTTATTGCAAAAACAGAACAGGTTAAAGATACAAAAAGTTAATTTAGAGGTCACTGTGGAAAGCAATTTCCCTATTTAATTACTATGGACATTTTTCAGCTTTATTTTTTCTTAGAATTCAAAAGAAAACTTTCAAACATTTTCTAACTGGGGCTCAGAAATAAGCTGTGTCTCTGGTAGTCTTCTGAACTTTGGGATTTACTCCAAAGTTACACAAGTCTGCTTGAGAGGTTGACTAGATATGGAATAGTATATACTGGGTACCTACTGGGTGCTGGAACCATGGTCAAGAGCTCATGTGCAATAATGGGCAAATTCAGAGATGCTATTTCTGATTCACTGAATTTTGAGTCTAGTAGGGGTGGCAGATGTTAATCACACAACCACAGATGAATGTACAATTATAAATGTGACAAATGCTATGAGTAAAGATGGGACAAGAAAATTATATGTATTAGTCTGTTCTCATACTGCTAATAAAGACATACCTGAGACTAGGTAATTTAGAAATTTATAAATTTATAATTATATTTATAAATTTATAATTTATAAAGAAAGGAGGTTTAATTGCCTCACAGTTCTGCACGTCTGGGGAGGCCTCAGGATACTTACAATCATGGTGGAAAGGGAAGCAAACATGTTCTTCTTCTCATGGCAGCAGGAAGGGGAAGTGCTGAGCAAAGCAGCAGGGGAAGCCCCTTATAAAACCATCAGGTCTCATGGAACTCACTCAGTATCATGAGAACAGCATGAAGGTAACCCCCATCGTGATTCAATTACCTCCTACCAGGGCCCTCCCACGACATGTGGGGATTATTATACAATTCAAGATGCGATTTAGGTTGGGATACAGCCAAACCATATCACTGTATAACATAGACGTTTAAGTTAATGCTGGGGGTGACAGAAGACTTTTTTGAGGAAATGACCTCTGAGCTGAGTTCTAAAGACAATTTAGAGTCATTTAGGTAAAGGTGGCTAGTGGAGAATATTCTATAAAGGTTACGCAGGTAGAAATAAGACACAATTGAAAAAAGTCTCAATGCTTAGGAAATGTTCTTTGCCTCTTTAATCATTATTCAAAATAGTATATTTAATTCTACTTCTTATACCTTATAGAAGTGGTAGGTTGCTTATTGAAAATAAACATGACTCAGTGGACAATTTGGGGTTATATGGCTTCCTGACAAGCCTCTCTGGGCTTTAGTGTCCTACCTAGACAGAGAGGAAATTGGGTCAGATGATGTCTAAGGTACTTTTTTATTTGAAATTGCTGACTCTTTGGTTCATGTAAATAAATATGTAATTAACAGAAACTAGTATGGATCTTGTATTAATAGCTGCAATAAAGTTTGTCACAAGTATTACATTACTAGCCCATGAAGAAGAGTCTGTTCTTGTTGTAGCTGCTAGTACAATTCTCTAGGAATAGACACTCTAAAATATCTGCTCAGAGTAGTCTTAGTCAAGCAACGGATGCATTCATTGCTAAGTGACCTGTGGAGGAAAATGGTTGTTTGTCTGAATACTAGCTTGATTTCATGATTTGGGGATGAAGGACTTAAAATGATAGACAAGAGGTAAGAAACCTGGTAGGTACTATGACTGTGGGGACTTTGATTAGAACACACACAAAAAATCAAGTGACTAGCTTATTTTTAATGATATTTTTATTTTTATGCACACACACACACAAATGATGCATAAGAAGATAATGCATGTTAGCAGTTATATTTATTTCTGGAATTTTTCCTTATGTACATGTCTTGATTATTATACAGAAATTTACTTGAAATTAGTGATAATCCTTCATCAAAATCACGATTTTTAAAGTTCTATTCAGTGCTGCTCTTTTTCAATCCTGTTGATGAAAAAATATCTTTTAAATGTTTTTATTTTCTTGTTTTCAAATGACTAGGGGGAATGATGCCAGAATAGCAAAACAAACACCCATTTTTCCATGAATTCTGGCTCATAAAATTGGTTTTGGACAGTTTGTAGAAAAATATTTTTATATGTGGGATTTGTCACTTTTGAAGGTGCTAATCTTGATCTGCTGGGTCTCTTTAAGGAGACAACAAAGAAAGGTGAGATGCTCTGTACTTCAGTGCCCAACTTTAGTGCCAACTACCTTCCCTGCAACAGGTGCTTGTATTGCACATTTGGTAAGCCTTAGAGTTGCTTTTCTCTTTTTCTGCATTGAGTTAAGGCAACCCCTTGAGTGTGAGTAGGTGAAATAACCCTCCAGAAATAGCATAAATTACTTCTGGAGTCCTGTTAAGATGGAATGGTGAACGTTTTTGTATTTTAATAGAGGATTAAGAGACATCACATATAGTCTCTATTTTTCTTCTTTTCAAAAACTATACTGAAGACTAATTGACATGTACAGAGTGAGCCACATCACTGATAGGAATCATAGTAATTGACACCTTCTAGAACAGTTAATTTGATCTTGGCTACGTTGATCAATGTGTAGAATAATGGAAGGGGTGGTTCTGTTTTCCATTCATTTTGTTTTGTCTTAGCTGGAACATTTTGCTTAGCATCAGGCTTTAAGAGAGAGATTGACAAACTGGAAGACATTCAGAGGTTAGGGGACTAGAATTATAAAGGGAATTGAAAGCATGACAGATGATGTTTCCTTAAAGAATTATGCTATTGGGTCTATAGAAGGGAAGGCTGCAGGGAAGTTTGAGGGTTCCTCCTGAACAAACCAAGAGCTTTCATGTGCAAGAGGCATTTAATTTGTTCCTTGTGGACTTGCAGTTTTAGACTAGAGTAAAGAAAGTGAAAAAATGTCTAGGAGAATTATTTCAGATTAACATAAGGAAGATTTTTCTAATCGAGCTGCTTAAAAATGCTTCTGACTGCCTCTGGAGAGGTAAGACCATGGGATGTAATAATTCCTGCATCAGCAGGAGTGTTAGATGCTAGAGAAGAAATTTCAAATCAGATGCCCTTAAAGGTTCCTTTCTATTCCAAGTGTGTCTATAAAGTCACAATTTATATGGCTACAGTGGATATAGCATTCTATTTCTCCAATGTCCCAAATCTTTTAATACATTTTTTTCCTCAGGCCCTTAATAGAAGTTAAACTTTTTCTTAGCATAATTATATAAAATGACTTAAATATTCTACGTATTTATATATGTAACTCTTTAATACATAAACTAATCCCTTAAAGTATAATTTGGCTATGGTTTAACTTAAGGTAAATCAACTCGCTTTGGATGCGGCTAGCTAGATACAAAGTCAAAAATTTTATTTTTAGTAAGAGTACATTGAAATAATTCCAGGGACTATTCCAGTAAAAGTAATTTCAGTGACAACATTTTAGCCCAATCACAAAATTAAATAGTGTATTTAGAACTGGAGATGGTTTTAAGAATCAACTCTATTTAAGTTTTAAACCTCAGGACCCAGGAACTCACACTGATAGGAAAGTTGATGTAAGCTCAGTTATAGTAAGTATCACCTTTGCTGTCACCTCTTTGGCCACCTGACACTGCTACTAAGTGGTATTTTCTGCAATGAGAGGTCATGTGTCCCATGTCCCTTAGAAGTGGGCATCATTACCGGCGGTCCTGTTCAATGAGCCCAGCTATCCCAGCAGTGACTCTGGCCTCTGTCCTCTAGCCTATATGCAGTGGCTGGCTTCTTCTCCCAGAGATTCCCTTCTGGGGCATTGCCCATTGGCAAGGCCTGGGTCTCCACCACTCCCACCAAAATCACCAATCAGTGTCCCAATCTTGCTGCTTTCTACTCTTCAATTAACCTCAATAACTGCTGCCCTGGGTTCACCCACTAATCATTCTCTGATGGCCTGAAACCTAATTGCTTATGCCTGGGAGGTGAAAGTGGTTGGGAGGTTAGTGGGGAAGTTATGGCTGTCTCTTGCCTTTGGAAGCATAGTGCTGACTTCCTCATTCTATTTGCTTGTGTGGTGCTAACAACCTTCCCTCCCTCCCTCCGCCCCTCTTCCCCTCCTTCCCTTCCTTCCTTCTCTTTTTTTCTTCCTGCCTTTTAATTTTTCATTTCTTTCAACTGTCTTGCATATTTTTTCATATGTGAATTATTATGTTTCATATTCTGTGATTAAATACGGTATACTTGACTTCAGCTCTTCAGAGGCAAAAACATCACTGCACACAGTATGTAATTCCTACTCTTCTTGCTGTTGTGAGGAAGAAATATAAATCTGTAACATAATCAATGCCTTGAAATGTGTTAACATTGCATTAGTTTACATAAGAATAAGAATATATTCTGGTTGTTCATCTCCCTAATAACCTTGGAAAGTTTTTTCATTTATCTAGGGTTTAAACCTAACTATCAATTTGGATGCTAGCAATAGTATCACTAGGTAGCAGTAAATACCTCCTTTATCCCTCTCCCCACACTTATGTAAAAAACACACCTGTCTAATATATATACCTATAGTATATATGTATAAATCATATACAAATAATATATAAATGAATAAATGAATAAATTAATTAGAAAAACATGACATACTTAAATATACTGTTTAATTTATTGTTTCAGTTAATTTTAAAATATTGTGACTGCTTAGGTCACTCAGTCAGTAGAGCATGAGACTCTTAAAAATATGTTGTCTACAGGTTATGGGATGAATACTTGTTCCCTATGTAATCCATTTCAACTATCTGTATTATTAATATCATCACATTTAGGTGAATGGCCATATAATATCAACATTTTGTTATACAATTTTTAGTTTTCTTCTTCAATTGGTTTTTGAATAAATTTCCTCCTGAAATAATAAAGTTTAATTTCTTAAAATGTATAAGCCACAAAATTGAAATAGCAGTATACAGCATGCAAAGTCATATTTTCTACTTATCCTTTTTATAGGTTGCTGTAGCACAATTACCATTGTATTTTCTGTAGGATCTTCAATTTTAATATAAAAATGAAAGTGGTTATATGTGAAATTTAAAACTGTTCTATCAAAAAAAAGTGTGCATTTATGTTGTGGTTGTCATTAAACCAATAATTTTCTGGTCATTTAATATTATTACTAAACTATGTACATTAGGTTATTTGCAATGTTTTTCACATTGTATTTCTCATGGAACAGGATTTATGTATATTTATGTGAATATGTTAAATATTACATGATTGTTATTTATTTATAGATATTAGCTATAAATGTTAATTACAGCAGTTTTAAAGTCGAGCCATCCTGTGATCCATCTCAGCACAGAATCACAATAGGAAGAAATCTATGCAAACAACCAAAATACATAGTCTGTTGTAGCCAAATGTGGATGGCAAAGTTAAACATTGCATGATATAGAAGACAAAGAAAACAAAAACCTTTTATGAATTTACCTCTCTGTAGTCTCAATCATTTTGAAAGTTGACTTTTCAGAATCTTTTCTGGCTTCTCCCCAGATTCCAAGTAACTTATGGTCTTTCTCCAAATACTCACTATTACTAGCTATTTTGTTTACTTACTCTCTTTTTATACTCCTCACCATCAAACACCTCCTTCCCAAACCTGGGCTGCCAGCACGTGGATCATTCTTTTTTCTTTTTTATATGGTCTGCTGAGAGGGATTATCTGTTTCCCCTTCTGAATGTGTTTCTTCTCAGGGTGTGAAAACAGACCAATACAACGACTCTATCGCATGTCTCTCTTAGCCACGTTCTGTCTCCATGATCCCCTCAACAGACATGTTTTTATAGCCCTTGGCTGTTGCTCAGAGAAACAGCTTAAAAACTGCATTTTTCTTATTATCTCTTATTGCAATAAAATCTTTACTTGTTCACTTCATTCTGGTTCAAACATTTCCTCCAGTTGCCATGTATATCATGGTCAGACTACAAAAGCAAGGTGATTTTACAACTTTACTATTACACTTAGGTCCAGAAATTCCATGAGTTTTGAGTTTATTCATTATTTTTTAATGAAACTGTCTCAGAAAATTATTTGAATTATTTGAATCAATGGAGGAAAAGTGAGTTATGATGCCAAAAGCTAATAAATCTACATATTATTTCTATATGGCTTGCAAATGCATTCTATAACTTTTTTTTTTACTTCGTCCCAGAAGATATAACTTCCCCAAGTTTAGCTAACATTAACATGAAAGTTTCATTGTTATTAGCTGGAGAACATGACTTAGAAATGTATAGGATAATGAATAACAAGAAGACCACCAGTAGTTAAGTTGTTATGAATAATCCATATATAACTAGCAATCCTGTAAGCATGGATCATTGTCATCACATGACTCTAAATTTGCTTCTGAACCAAAGTGGATCAAAATTTTTATTGAAAAAATATTGATTAATATTTTGTTTACAATGATAAACTAAAGCACAAATTACATATAAAATATAGGTTTCCAATTTTAAATCATTTGCAGGATTTCATGAAAATCCTTTGATTTCTTCTACTTTAGCATGGAATAGAGATGAGGAGTAAAAGTGCAGGTCAATAAATTGAGCAATAAATTTGACCATTTGAAAATTTGCATTTAGAGAAAAGAAAAATATGTGTATAATTGTAAAAATGTGTTGGTCTTAGAAAAGAAAATGTAGACATTTAGTCATCATACATTATTTAACAACAGTATGAAAAACATATTCAAGAGATCATGAGGAAAATTATTCCTGAGAAGAAACACATTCAGACAAGAAAACAGATAATCCTTCTCAGCAGACCATATAAAAAGGAAAAAAGAATGATCCATGTGCAGGCAGCCCAGGTTTGGGAAGGAGGTGTTGGTGAAGGGTATGAAAAGAGAGTAAGTAAAGAAAACAGCTAGTAATGGTGAGTGTTTGGAGAAAGACTATATATTGCTTGGAATCTGGGGAAAAGCCAGAAAAGATTCTGAAAAATCAACTTTCAAAATTATTGAGGTCACAGAGAGATAAATTCATAAAAGGTAATTTTTCAGCATTAAATCAAAAGTCCACAGTCCAAAGTCTCATCTGAGACAAGGCAAGTCCCTTCTGCCAATGAGCCAGTAAAATCAATACCAAGTTAGTTACTTCCTAGATAAAATGTGGGTACAGGCATTGGATAAATACACCCATTCCAAACAGGAGATATTGGCCAAAATGAAGGGGCTAAAGGCCCCATGCAAGTCCAAAATCCAGGGGGCAGTCAAATCTTAAAGCTCCAGAATTATCTCCTTTGACTCCATGTCTCACATGCAGATCACGCTGATACAAGAGGTGAGTTCCCATGGTCTTGGGCAGCTCCGCTCTATGGCTTTGCAGTGTACAGCCTCCCTCCTGGCTGCTTTTGTGGGCCAGCATTGAGTGTCTACAGCTTTTGTGGGCCAGCATTGAGGGTCTACAGCTTTTCCAGGTACACAGTGCAAGCTGTTAGTGGATCTACCATTCTGGGGTCTGGAGGACAGTGGCCCTCTTCTCATAGCTCCACTAGGCAGTGCCCCAGTAGGGACTGTGTGTGGGGGCTCTGACCCCACATTTCCTTTCTGCACTGCCCTAGCAGAGGTTTTCCATGAAAGCCTCACCCCTGCAGCAAACCTGCCTGAGCATCCAAGCATTTCCATACATCCTCTGAAATCTAGGCAAAGATTCCCAAACCCCAATTCTTGACTTCTGTGCACTCATAGGCTCAACACAGTGTGGAAGCTGCCAAGGCTTGAGGTTTGCACCCTCTGAAGCCATGGCCCAAACTGTACCTTGGCCTATTTTAGTCACGGTTGGAGTGGCTAGGACACAGGGAACCAAATCCCTAGGCTGCATGTAGCAGAGGGACCCTGGGTCCCACCCATGAAACCATTATTTCCTCCTAGGCCTCTGGGCCTGTGATGGGAGGGGCTGCCTCAAAGGTCTCTGACATGCCCTGGAGACATTTTCCCCATTGTCTTCCTGATTAACATTTGACTCCTCACTACTTATGCAAATTTCTGCAGCCAGCTTGAATTTCTCCTCAGAAAATGGGATTTCCTTTTCTATTGCATTCTCAGGCAGCAAATTTTCCAAACTTTTATGCTCCGTTTCCCTTTTAAAACTAAATGCTTTTAAAAGCACCCTAGTCACCTCTAGAACGTTTTGCTGCTTAGAAATTTCTTCCTCCAGGTGGGGCACAGTGGCTCATGCCTGTAATCCCAGTACTTTGGGAGGCCAGTGTGGGTGGATCACAAGGTCAGGAGTTCAAGACCAGCCTGGCCAAGATAGTGAAACCCCGTCTCTACTAAAAATACAAAAATTAGCCAGATGTGGTGGGGGGTGCCTATAATCCCAGCTACTCAGGAGGTTGAGGTAGAGAATTGCTTGAACCACAGGCAAAGGTTGCAGTGAGCCAAGAGAGCACCACTGCACCACAGCCTGGGTGACAGAGCAAGACTCCATCTGAAAAAGAAAAAAAAAATCTCTTCCTCCAGATACCCTAAATCACCTCTCCCAAGTTCAATGTTCCACAAATCTCTAGGGCAGGGGCAAAATGTTGACAGTCTCTTTGCTAAAACATAACAAGAGTCACTTTTGCTCCAGTTGCCAACAAGTTCTTCATCTCCATCTGAGAGCACTTGAGCCTGGATTTCATTGTCTATATCATTACCAGCATTTTGGTCAAAGCCATTCAACAAATCTCTAGGGAGTTCCAAACTTTCACACATTTTCCTCCCTTCTTTTGAGCCCTCCAAACTGTTCCAACCTCTGCCTATTACCCAGTTCCAAAGTTGCTTCCACATTTTTTGGAATCTTTTCAGCAGTGCCCCACTCTCCTGCTACAAATTTATTGTATTAATCTGTTCTCACATTGCTAATAAAGACATAACTCGAGATTGGGTAATTTACAAAATAAAGATGCTCAATGGACTCACAGTTCCACATGGCTGGGGAGGCCTCACAAGGATGGCAGAAGGTGAAAGGCACATCTCACATGGCAGCAGACAAGAGAGAAGAACATGTGCCAGGAAACTCCTCTTTATAAGACCATCACATGAGACTTATTCACTGTCATGAGAATAGCATGGAAAAGACCCGCCACCATGATTTAATTACCTCCCACCTGGTATCTCTCACAACATCTGGCAATTGTGGGAATTACAATTCTAGATAAGATTTGGGTGAGGACACAGCCAAACCATATTAGTCATATTGGAGAACGGTTTTGCAATGCCAAAGCATCCCTGAAGCAACGAGGAACTGGAGCAACATCTCATAGAGGGTACTGGCAACATTTTTACAAAGCCAACAACACATGGGCCTGAGAAGTAGGTAGATCTGTACACATACAGTCAACTAAAATTCTATGTGGTCAGAACTTGTCTGATTTGCTGAAGGATACCATAAAAGTGTTCTAAATGTATAAGGAGGTATTTATTTTGGAGTTAGACAGATATGAGTTTTAATCCTGGTTTAATTGATTTACTGCTTTTGTGACCCAGGGAAGGTATGTTAACATCCTAGAACCTCAGTTTCCTTATCTTTTACATGTAGTTGTTGAGAGAATTAGAACTATTTAATATAAAAACCCTGCTATATTAGATACTCAATAAATGGTAATGATTTTTTGTAAGCAAGATATGCGACCAGTTCACTACTTATGAACAAGTGACATATTGAAGAGATTCACTGTAAAGTACAGCATCACAATGACATAAGAATGCTACTGTGTGCTCATGGCCACATCTCTGGGTTTTTCTAATTTTCTAGTTAAGATTAATTATAAATTGAAGCAAAAGAAACTGTGTTTATGGTAGTTGTACATTTATGTAAATATAAATTTGAAATTTAACAGAAGTTCTCATTTTCATTATCATTCAGTTATCACAAAAAATAAGCCTTTCTTAATGAAGGTTTCAGCCTCTGCTTCCAGGAGAAATAAACAGATGGTGGCAGAGCAGAGCTCCTTCTGAAATTCATTAGAAAAGTGAAATAAAATAGAGAAATCGTAGATTGAATACAGTGGACATGTGGGGGGTTAAAACTCTAGACATGGAAGAACCTTGGGGAAGTGAACTGAATTCCGCAGCTGCTTCTACCCTGGGGTTGTGGATAGTATTTTTATTACTTATTATGCAAGTAATACATATTTATTGAGAAAAAATATATGTATAAGCAAAACAAAATGTATTACAAAAATTCCACTAGTTATATATTTCTGTTGTTACCAGGTGATGTGTAATTTCCCAGACAATGTAATGCATGTGTGTTTGTATGTATGTGCAGTTAAATATATAAATAGTTTTGTTATAAAATAAACTGATGCTCCAAAAATTGTTAATAAATGGGGTTTTCCAATAGACTATATACTATTTTTTAGGTTGATATATCAACATTGCTATATAATATTCCATTTTATGAATATGCTATATTTAGTGTACCTAACACCTTGGTATTATGCATTCAGGTTTCCAATTTTTTATTGTTATAAGCAATTTCTCACTGTTGCCATCATCATCTTTGGGTATATATTTGATTACTTCCTTAAGATGAATCTCAGAACTGGAGTTGCTAGTTTCAGATATATAATATCAAATTTATATCCAGAAAAAAGTTACTATTTTATAGTCCTCTTTTAATTTTATGAGTGTCTTTCTCCCCAAACCCTTGTAAAAAAGTATGTTTTATGTATATCAACAGTTCTCTCTATTTTCTAATTGGGTATATAACAATTGATATCTGTTGCTTTATATTTTTAGAGTAACAAATCAGAATCCTACTATCATCTATTCTTTAGAAAGTGACCTAAAAATGTTCTTAATAGATTTTTTTGTAATCCATTTTGTTTCCTTTCAAGTACATACAATAATAGATTGTAACTTTTAAATTTATCATTTGCTTTGTAGATGTTTAAAAGTCAATTCATACAAAGATGCTTAAAGATTTTATTAAATGAAAATCCACACAACTGCTCCATCATGCTCAGAACCTCTTTCATATGATACAAATATTCAACAATATTTTCTTCCTTTACATTTATCACTTTATTTTGATATATAAATGTTTAGCCCATGTAAGATATCTATTTTGATCATATGTAAAAGAGGAATGTGATTTTACTTTTATTTTTGAAATAGTTAATTTTTATAGCAGCATAATGTTCATGTTAATAAATTGCACAATATTTTATTATTCCATCTTTTCTATCAACTTGTTAGTTATGCATTCTATTTCTGTTCTTCATCGGTTACTCTAGAGATTACAACATGAGTCTGCTTAGGAGTTTTATTGTGTTTTTGTTGTTGTTGTTGTTGCCTTTTATTTGGTCTCAGCAAATATCTTGAGCTCTGCCATGTCCTCTGTTGCTTTCTTGGTTTCCTGCAGCAGCCCTTCAGGGTCTGAAATCTAGATTCTCAGCCTCCTGCTCACACCCTATGGTTGCTGTAGTTTCATATTTGAATTTAAAACTTCTTATTCATAATTTCTGCTAAGATTACCTAACTTTTTCTAAAATATACTTTGTGGGTGTACCGCCTATTAGGTTTTTATTTTTTCCACACCGTACACTTAGGAGTAGAGAGCACACATTTTCAATGAAATTCCAAATGAAGAAATCCATACAGGAGAAACACAATGCATTCATTTTATTTTGTTTCCTAGCTTGAAATCTTGAATCAATTGTTAAATGTCGTATATTTTTGCATAGGTGATAATCATCATAATTTATCTGAATTATATATGTTCTCTCCACTCAGAATTTTATATATATTCTCTCTACTAAACCTCTTAGATTTCATCTCACATATATTCTGTACTGAAGAGATATTTATTTCAAATTTTAATTAATAAAAGCTTATTACATTTATTAAGCTTCTTTTTAAAACATATATTAAAGTTTTTTGTGTTGCATGTCTTAGTACTACTTCAAAAGTGTCTCATTTCATATAAAATCATTTTGGAAATGTAACACTTCTCTATCTGTTGAATTGATTAGCTCGAGACTTCTTAAAACTGTTTAACTCCATTGGACTGCATGCTCTGTCTCATTAATACCTACAAATATATCTAACATGGATGTGAAACTTGAAGGAATCAATAAAGACGCAGGAGGGAAAAGGCTTTTGCCAGAAAAGCTTTGATGGGTTTTTATTCAAGGTAATACTTCTCTCTTGTCTTATAATGCTGCATTTTAAAGAGGAAGACAGAAATTTTCTCCAAGGCGATATTGTTTTTTATTTTAACCTCATTACTAATCAGGAAGTTGCTCTGGAATTTTATTTTGAATCTTTTTGAAGAGAAATATGTTAGCCTCTGACTAGGTAAGGCAAGGTAAATACAGTAGTGAGATAAAGCAGGAAAACTACAACAGAAGGTGAGGTAAACTTTGATTTTTTTTAATCACTAAAACATGAATTTAGTTAAGAACAAAGCACAAATAAGGGAGAGTCCTGTATGCATTTTACAAAATAATTTTAAAACTTATAAAAGATATTCATGAATATGTAAAATGTGGCTAAGGATAGAATAGAAAATCCTAATTTGAAAATTTAATAATTTAAATTTGAGTAAACTCTGATATGAGGGTGGTATTAAGGGTCATTCCAATAGGCTGTATCAGATTATATTTCTCTCTCTCCCCTATGGATAAAAAGTTAAAGATATAGGAAGTAGGAAAAAAATACAGAATAAAATCTTCAATCTGAATTACACTTTTTGTGCTTTGGTGAAGCAAATCCAAATGATGGTCACATATGAAGGGGAAAAAAAAGGTACTTTAATAAGTAGAGCAAGATGGCTGAGTAGAAGCCTCCACTGATTGTCCCTCTCACAGAAACACCAAATTTTAACAAGTATCTGCACACAAAAAAGCATTGTCATTAGAACCACAAATCAGGTGAGCAACCACAGTACCTGGTTTTAACTTCATGTTACTAAAAAAGGCACTGAAGAGGGTAGGAAAGACAGTCTTGAATTGTTGATGCTACTCTGCTCCCATTCCTAGGCAGCAGCTGCATGGAATGAAGAGAGAATCTGTGCACTTGGAGTGAGGGGAGCACAGCAACTGGGGGACTTGGCATTGAACTCACTGCTGCCCTACCATAGTCAAGAGCAAAGCTGTGCTTAGCTCAGCAGGCACCTGCCCATGGAGAAAACACTTGGGCTGGCCCTCCCTGAGGAGAATTGCTGGAACTTGAGGCTTTCAGCAAGACTCACCTCTGCAGGCTAAAGTGTTTTATAGTCCTAGGTAATCTTGAAAGGCAGTCAAGGACACAAGGACTGCAATTCCTAGGCAAGTCCTAGCTCTGGGAAGGGCTTAGAGGCAGTGGACTAGGGTGGCATGTCACCTAGGGAGACACCAACTAGGTGAGATAAGGAAGTGTTTGCACTACCACTCCCTCAATAACAGACAGCATAGCTCACAGCAATGAAAGTGACTTTCTCCTTCTGCTTGAGGAGAGGAGAACAAAAAGTAAAGAGCGATTTTTCTTGCATCTTGGATACCAGCTCAGCCACAGTAATATAAGGCACTGGACAGAGAGTCTTGAGGCCCCCATTCCAGGTCACAGCTTCTGGATGACATTTCTAGACATACCCTGGGCCAGAAGGGAACCTGCTGCCTTGAAGGGAAAGGCTCAGTCCTGCCAGGATTCATCACCTATTCACTCAAGAGCCCTTAGGGCCTGAAAACTCAACAGCAATACCCAGGTAGCATACCATGGGCCTTGGGTAAGACTCTGAGATATGCTTGCTTCAGGTGAGACCTAGAATGTTCCCAGCTGTAGTGACTACAGTGAAAGACTCTCTTCTGCTTGAGAAAAGCAGAGGGAAAAGTGAAAGGGACTTTATCTTGCACCTTAGGTACCAGCTCAGCCAAGGTAGGGTAGGGCACCAAGCAGGACTGAGGGTCCCTGAGTCTAGGTCTAGGCTCTTGGATAGCATTTCTGGACCTTTGCTTGGTCAGATGGGAGACCACTGCCTTGAAGGGTGAGTCCCAGGCAAGGCAGCATTCACCACAGGCTGACAGAAGGGCCCTTGGGCCTTTAGTTAACATTGACGGCTGTCTGGCATAACTTCCTGTGGGCCAGTGTTGGCGGAGTCCACTGAGAAAGTCTCCTCTGCCTATGGAAAGGAGAAGGAAGAGAGGAAAGAACTTGAATTTATGGGTTGAAGACCCGCTTAGCGGCAGTAGGGTAGAACACCAGGTAGATTTCTAAGGCTTTTGACTCTAATCTCTGGTTCTAAGACATTACTTCTGGAGATACTCAAGGCTTGGGGAACATACTGCTCTGAAGAGAAAGATAGAAACCTGTCTGGATTCCCCACCTGCTGACTGTAGAGCTATAGGGCCTTGAGCGAACATAGGTAGAAGCCAGGTAGTGGTTAAAGTGGGCTGTGGGTGATATCCAGTGCTGTGCTGGCTTCAGGTATGACCCAGAGCAGTACCAGTGGTGGTGGCCACTGGGGTGCTTGCATCACCCCACTCCCATCTCCAAGCAGTTCAGCACAGAGAGAGACTCCATTTGTTTGGGAGGAAGTAAGAAAAGAAAACAAAAGTCTTTGCCTGGAAATCCAGAGAATTCACCTGGATCTTATTCAAGACCACCAAACTGGTACCTCTGTGAGTCTTCAAGAACCATATAATTGTTGGGCTTGGGGCCTAAGTCCTTCCAAATACCTGGAAAACCTTCCCAAGTAAGAGAGGCACACATGGCAAAGATTACAATAAATAGGTAACTCCCAGACCCTGACAAACATCTGGAAGCATTAAGACCCTCTAGGAAAACATGTCCTCACCAAATAAACTAAATAAGGCAATAGGGACCAATCCTGGAGAGACAGAGATACATGACCTTTCAGACAGATAATTCAAGATAGCTGTTTGGGGAAACTCAAAGAAATTCAAGATAACACAAAGAAATAATTCAGAATTTTATTAGATTTGAAATTAAAAGAATCAAGCATAAATTCTAGAGTTGAAAGTGTAATTGACATCCTGAAGAATGCATCAGAGCCTGTTAGCAGAATTGATAGAGTACAAGAAAGAAATAGCTTAAAAACTGGCTATTTGAAAATACACAGTCTGATATGGTTTGGCTGTGTCACCCCCTAAATCTCAACTTGAATTGTATGTCCCAGAATTCCCACATGTTGTGGAAGGGACCCATGGGGAGGTAATTGAATCACGGTGGACAGTCTTTCCCATGCTATTCTCATGATAGTGAGTAAGTCTCACAAGATCTGATAGATTTATCAGGGGTTTCTGCTTTTACTTCTTCTTCATTTTTCTCTTGCTACTACCACATAGGAACTGTCTTTCCCCTCTCACCATGATTCTGAGGCCTCCCCAGCCATGTGGAACTGTAAGCCCAATTAAACCTCCTTTTGTTCCCAGTTTCAGATACGCTTTATCAGCAGCATGAAAACGAACTAATATGGTAAATTGGTACAGAGAGTGGGGTGTTGCTGAAAAGATACCGGAAAATGTGGAAGCTACTTTGGAACTGGGTAACAGGCAGAGATTGGAACAGAATTCAGAAGAAGACAGGAAAATGTGGGAAAGTTTGGAACCTCCTTGAGATCCCTTTATTGAATGGCTTTGATTAAAGTGCTGATAGTGATGTGAACAATAAGGTTCAGGCTGAGGTGGTTTCAGATGGAGTTGAGGAACTTGTTGGCAACTGGAGCAAAGGTAATTCTTGTTATGTTTTTTTAAGGAGACTGGTGGCATTTTGCCCCTGCTCTAGAGATTTGTGGAACTTTGAACTTGAGAAAGATGATTTACAGTATCTGGCAGAAGAAATTTCTAAGCAGCAAAGCATTCAAAATATGACTGGGGTGCTGTTAAAAAGCATTCAAGTTTAAAAGGGAAACAGCATAAAAGTTCAGAAAATTTGCAGCTTGACGCTGCAGTAGAAAAAAAAATAAGCCTGTTTGTTTTTTTTTTAGGAGAAATTCAAGCCAGCTGCTGAAATTTGCATAAGTAGCAAGGAACCTAATGTTAATTCCCAAGACCATGGGGAAAATGTCTCCAGGCCATGTCATAGAGCTTCACTACAGCCCTGTGATTTTAGCCATCACAGGTCTGGAGGCTCAGGAGGAAAAAGTGATTCTGTGGGCCAGGCCTAGGGCCCCCTTGCTGTGTGCCACCTAGGGGCTTGATGCTTTGTGTCCCAGCTGCTATAGCCATGGCTGCAAGGAGCCAATGTACAGCTTTGGCTGTGACTTCAGAGGGTGGAAGCCCTAAGCCTTGGCAGCTTCCATGTGGTGTTGGGGCTGCACAGAAAGTATTGAGGTACACAGAAGTCAAGAATTGAGGTTTGGGAACCTCCACCTAGATTTCAGAAGACGTATGGAAATGCCTAAATGCCCAGGCAGAAGTGTGCTGCCGGGGCGGGGTCTTCTTGGAGAACCTCTGCTAGGGCTGTGCAGAAGGGAAATGTGGGGTCAAAGCCACTACACAGAGTTCCTACCAGGGCACTGCCTAGTGGACCTGTGAGAAGAGGGACACTGTTCTCCAGACCCCAGAATGGTAGATCCACTGACAGCTTGCACCGTGTGCCTAGAAAAGCTTTTTGTTTGTTTATTTGTTTATGCAATCAGTGTTAAATTGTCACCAGTTTAAAATAATTGGTTATAAGATAGTATTTGCAAGCATCATGGTAATCACCAATTAGAAAACATACAAAGGACACATAGACCCATGAAAACAGAGAATCCAGAAATATATCCACATACCTACAGTGAACTCATTTTTGACAAAGGTACTGAGAACATACACTGGGGAAAGACAGTCTTTTCAATAAATGGTTCTGGGAAAACTGGATACCCATATGCAGAAGAATGAAACTAGACCCCTATCTCTTGCCATATACAAAAGTCAAATGAAGATGGATTAAATGTAAGACCTCTAACTAGGAAACTACTGTAAGAAAACATTGGAGGAGATCTCTATGAGATCAGTTTAGGCAAAAATTTTTTGAGCAATACCCCACAAGCACAAGTAACCAAAGCAAAACAGACAAATGGGATCTCATCAAGTTATGAAGCTTCTGCACAGCAAAAGATACAATCAACAAAGTGAAGAGACGACCCACAGAATGGGAGAAAATATTTGCAAACTACCCATCTGACAGGGATTAATAACCAAAATATATAAGGAACTCAAACAAATCTATGGGAAAATAATCTAATAATCTGATTTAAACACTGTCAAAAGATCTGAATCGACTTTTTTTTTTTTTTGAGACAGAGTTTCGCTTTTGTTACCCAGGCTGGAGTGCAATGGCACGATCTCGGCTCACTGCAACCTCCACCTCTCGGGTTCCAGCAATTCTCCTGCCTCCCCAGTAGCTGGGATTACAGGCATGGGCCACCACACATGGCTAATTTTGTATTTTCAGTAGAGATGGGATTTCTTCATGTTGGTGACATTTCTTAAAAGAAGACATACAAATGAGAAACAGGCATACGAAAAGGTGCACAACAGCATTGATCATTAGAGAAATGCAAATCTAGATGACAATGAGATATCATCTTGCTCCATTTAAAATGGCTTTTATCCAAAGACAGGGAATAAAAGAAGCTGGCAAGGATGTGAAGAAAGAGGAATCCTTGTACATGGTTGGTGGGAATGAAAATTAGTACAGCCACTATGGAAAACAGTTTGGAGTTTAAGTATTTTTAGCCAAAAAACTAAAAATAGAGCTACCATCTAATACAGCAATTCTACTGCTGGGTATATGCCCAAAAGAAAGGTAATCAGTATATTGAAGAGAGATTTGCACTCCTATGTTTGTTACAGCACTGCTCACAATAGCCAAGATTTGGAAGCAACCTACGTGTCCATCAACAGATAAATGGAAAAAGAAAATGTAGTACTTATATACACAATGGAGTACTGTTCAGTCATAAAAAGAATGAGATCCTTTTATTTGCAACAACATGGATGGAACTGGAGGTCATTATATTAAGTGAAATAAGCCAAACAGAAGGACAAACTTTGCCTATTCTCATTTATTTGTGGGAGCTAAAAAATAAAACAATTGAACTTATGGAGACGGAGAGTAGAAGAATGGTAACCAGGGGCTGAGAAGGCCAGTTGGGTAGGGGCAAGTAGAGTTAATGGGTACAGAAAGTAGTTATAAAGAATGAGTAAGACCTAGTATTTGATAGCACAAGGTGACTGAAGTCAATAATAATTCAATTATACATTTAAAAATAACAGAGAGTATAACTGGATTTTAACACAAAAGATAGATGCTGGATACTCTATTTTACATGATGTAATAACTGCACATTGCATGCCTGTATCAAAGTATTTCATGTATCCCATAAATATGTACACCTACTATGTAGCCACAAAAATAAAAAAAAAAATTAGGCTGGGCGTAATGGCTCATGCTTGTAATCCTCTAGCACTTTAGGAGGCTGAGGCAGGCAGATAACTTGAGGTCAGGAGTTCAAGACCAGCCTGGCCAACATGGTGAAACCTCGTCTCTACTAAAAATACAAAAAAAAAAAAAAAAATAGTCGGGTGTGGTGGCAGGTGTCTGTGATCCCAGCTACTTGGGAGGCTGAGGCAGGTGAATCGTTTCAACCTGGGAGGTGGAGGTTGCAGTAAGCTGAAATCGCGTCACTGCACTCCAGCCTGAGCAACAGAGCGAGACTCTGTCTCAAAAAAAAAAAAAAAAAAAAAAGAAAAAAATGAAAAATGGTACTTTGCCATTCCCCAAGAAGATATAAGAGACATAAATGTTTGGGTATCTACATCAAATTTCTGTAGCTAGACATTAGAACTTTAGTGAAAAAAAAGAGAGTTAGGAAATACAGAAAAAAATAAATATCTTCTAATATTTCCCGAAATGTAAATTTGTTCTCATACAGGCAAGGAAAAAAAGCAATATACTCTTGAGACATTTATGGCCCCTTAAAGTAACATTTGGCCACAGCATCACATTCATCCCAATCCTGCCAGATGAGCTGGGACTGTATGTGGCCCACACAGGCTGTTCGTGACCACATGCCAGTCCTGGAAGGACCTTTACTGCCGTAGCCTTTGCTGAGGCTGCAAAGAGTCAGGAAGGCATCACAGGTACTCTTTCAGAAGGCAGGAAGCCAAGAGAGACTTACCCATTGTGAAATTAGTGAAAGTACAACATTTGAATGCCTCTTGACATTTATATGAAGTTCCGTCACAGTACTGAGATCGCCTATCTCTATAAATTTGTATGGGCAGCTGTAACTTGCCATTCAAATATTTAAAATATATGAACCATGAATCTCTATTGCCTTCATTTATTTATCTTTCCTTAGACTATAACTGCAGGGTATACAGGCAAAAGCTAACAAAATACAGTAGGTGGTAATGAACCACTTAAAATAGTAAATTTGGGGGATACTATGCAAAGACTCCTGCAACTGCTGCAACTGAATATTTAGCAGTATGTTCAACAATAAAATTCTAGGCAAATAGGCTGAATGTCCTAGGGAAATTAATATCTTTGTTATAGCATTTTTGTTGCCTGTAGCATGTATAGAAAGGCAATTTTTGAGCATTCTCCTAAAGCCAAAGTTTATTATATTATTGGTATAAACTTTTATAATTATATTTGCCTGAGATCCTTACTCTTTTTTGGTCATTTTAAATGAACATTATGGGCTATAAAAACTTGTAACAGCTTAGACAATTGCAGTAACTTCAAAGGAAATCAGTACACACAGTGGTAAATCTTACCCAATAGAAAAATTGTCTTTTAATACTTAATTGTACACAAAGCAAAAATAGGGCAGAAAAAAATACGAATTACTTCAGTTATTTGTTTTAACAAGACAAAAAAGTAACTTCACTGTAGGTCTTCTATCTGTCAGAATGACAAAAAAAAGCCACCACCTGGCTTCTGTATAAGATCATTGCTCTCTCTGTAAATGTCACAATTTTCATCCAAAACCCCTTTTAGCTGTCAGTTTTTAAGCCAGAAAATAATACATTACCTCATACCATAGCCAAAACAAATTCCCTACCTATGTAATACGGATTGGAGAAAGCCACCAAGAAACCATTATGGTGGATTGCTTTCTTCCCAGTGCCTTGTATCTTTGCGGCACAAAACAGCTGGAGCGTGTTCTAAAATACATTTGCTTTATAGCTGTATTTGAGATAAAGTGATAACAAGACTGCTGCAGCAACAACAAAAGCTACAACTGCTGTTAGTGCTACCGCTCTGACATGGTATACACCTACTTCTATGACAAGCTCAACTTAGTAAACTGGAAAGATGACCAGTCCTAAACTTAATCCAGGGGTTGGCCTATCAGTACATGCACGTTGCAAAGACACCTCATTTTATTAGCATTAAGGAAACTAATGCCGTAGTAATGCCTGCCTTTCTCACTACATAAAATTATTTTAGAGATAAAATGAAAACAAAGTAAAAGGCGTACTGGGCTGATCAATGCAGAATTAAAGACAAGTAGAGGAAATTCAATGTGAGTTCAAAGGAGAAAAGAGCAGCCCAAGCCCTCTATTCCAGGCCTTCAACATTATCCTCAAACTGGGCTGTGTGCCTTTCCTTTCTAATTTTAAAAAGAAATACAGCATGTAATATACCTTACAGACACCCATAAAGTCATCATGATCAATTTTAACGATTGATCACATTTGCTTTAGAATAATTCTATAAAAAAATATTACACATAATATTTTAACTTTTCTTTGTTCCTCCTCCAGTCCAATTTTCCTCTCTCCTTTCCCAGAAGGAAAACTGTTTGGAAGTTGATTTTCATCATCATATTCTAGCTTCTTGTGTTCAAAGAAATTTGAAGGTATAGATGTATATGTATATATTATACATATATATCCATAAATAATAACACTACCTTTTCATTTCTATAAGTGCCTTAAACAGAAAATAAATGTTTTGCTCAATATTACAATATGGATATCCACCTATGTTGATGCATAGGGATTTGTTTTTCCCATTTAAACTTTATATTATTTCACCAGATAAATATACTGCATGTTATTCATCCATTTCTGTGTTGGTGGACATTTAGATTATTTTATAACAATATTATGATACAATTATGCACAAACTCTTGACAGCTTTTCTAGGTTTCATACCTAGAAGTGAAATTGCTGAATAAGCTTTGGGCATTTTCAAATGTCATAGATATAAAATTGCTCAAGAAAGTGATTATACCAATATATCTATCTACCCATAGCAAGTGCCTTGTATCTTAAATTCCATATTGTCTGGTGATATTTCTACACCATATTTCTTTCAGGTGATCGTTAAAGGATCCAGCTTCAGAGGGATGTGGGAGGAAAAACTAGGTAAGATTTCCAGTATTTTAGTTTTTCAGATTCTGTTCTTGTTGGAGAATTAACATGGGATTCAGGTAGACAAGGGCTAGCCAGAGAACTGGGTTCACAGAGGGAGGACATAGGACTGATTTCTGTAGTTCTGTTCTTAGAGGGTTACTCAGGAGACAGGACACAGATCGTGGTTACAGGTGAAGAATTAGTTTCCACTCACTAATAGGGACAACCTTTCATTGCCAACCTGGATCTTGGTTCTGGTTGAGGTAATTTGTGCCTGAGGTGAGTCCATTTTGTTTGTTGTTTGTTTTTTGTTTTTTGAGACGGAGTCTTGCTGTCTCATCCAGGCTGGAGTGCAGTAGTGTGATCTCAGCTCACCACAACCTCCTCCTCCTGGGTTCAAGCAATTCTTCTGCCTCAGCCTCCAAAGTAGCTGGGACTACAGGTGTGTGCCACCATGCCCGGCTATTTTTTATTTTATTTTATTTTTTGTATTTTTAGCAGAGATGGGGTTTCACCATGTTAGCCAGGATGGTCTCAATCTCCTGACCTCGTGATGCACCCATCTCGGCCTCTCAAAGTGCTGGGATTACGGGCATGAACCACCGCGCCTGGCTGAGTCCATTTTTATAACCGTGTGTTGCCCAGGAATATGACACACAAGGGCATACATAGCCAAATGAGAGATTCTTTTTTCACAGTTATACTGTTGCTCTTTGATTTCTGGGGAATTCCTGGTTTGTAAGTGATAAATCTTAATCATCACATCAATACTTTTGGAATAATTCGTTAGCAACTCATTGAAGAATAAACAGCAACAATGATGTTTCAAAACACCCTATGTACTACCTTTTCTGAAATGAATGAAATCTCGAGTTCAGTTAATTTAGGACACAGTGTGATTTACAAAATATTCAGCACCATTGCAGATACATTTCTGTTTGCCTGGGATGAACATACTTTCCTGTTCCATTATATTGTATGAGAATCCTTTTTTAATGCACTCCCCTTCGTGTCCACACAGTGCGCAACAAAACCACAAATATTCTTTTTATACTTTAACACTTGAACCTCTATGTTGGAATTTTGCATTTATCTGTGTATCTCCTTCATAACATTGCAAAAGAGGCAGGGTGGAGGAGTAGGTAAGAGTGGAGCCTCTGGGTTGGTCTGCTTGGAAGTGAGCTCTGGCTCTACAGCCTAGTATCTATCTGTCTAACCTGGGCAAGATCCTTTAACTTTGTGTACCTCGGTTTTCTCATCTACAAAATGTGTACAATAATTCACCTATCACATAGCCTTATTGTGAGGATTAATTATCTTAATATTAGGTAACATATGAAAGCATTTGGAAGAGTTCCTGGAGCACTGAGAGAGCTCAGTAATGTTAGCTGTTCCTATGTTTATGTTCCTGAGGGCAGGGACTGTCTTCACTACGGATCCAGAGAACCTTGCAGTAGATCTGGAAAGTAAATGGTTGCCCAGAAATATGTGTTCAGTACAGTAAACACAGATGTACCTATTTCTGAACAAGCATCTATATAGCATACATTTCATTTTAGTTGGCTTGTGTTCCATTTTCACATCAGCCTTAGACATGCCTGTTAGCTATTCTTTGTTTTGACAGATTTTTAGCTTAAGTTGTCACCTTCATGCCAAGTCTGCCAGACAAGTTATAAAAAGAGGTGGAAAGCATAACTTCTAGAAGCAGGGAGCATTCCATTGGCAGAGCATCTGGGGACAAAGACATTCTGAAATGTTACATTATGTTAGTTACAAGCCTGAGAAATACATTTATTTATGGATTCCACTAGAAGGTATTGTCCTCCCTCAACATAATATATAGATACGTTTGAAGAAGACGATTGTTTAAATAGCTCCACATAAATTGTGACAGCCACAGGATATGAACAAAACAATTCTGCATTTTAAAAGTGTTTATTTCCAAATCAGACATATTTTGATTACAAATAATTTATGTTAGGACATAATTCCAAAAGAAACTTTTTTGTGTATATACAAAAAAATTTTTACATTGAAAAACTTTATTTCTGCTTGTCCCCCAATTAATAGAACACATTTTAAATGTTGGTTGTCAATAAATGGAATTGCAAAGGTTCTTA
Organism: Pongo abelii; assembly: GCF_028885655.2. NCBI lineage: Eukaryota > Metazoa > Chordata > Mammalia > Primates > Hominidae > Pongo > Pongo abelii. The sequence continues at coordinate 35,270,390 of NC_072007.2, read as the reverse complement.
GAAATAAGAACCTTCTATGGCGGGCGCCTGTGGTCATAACTACTCGGGAGGCTGAGGCAGGAGAATGGCGTGAACTCGGAAGGCGGAGCTTGCAGTGAGCGGAGATCCCGCCACTGCACTCCAGCCTGGGCGACAGAGCGGGACTCCGTCTCAAAAAAAAAAAAAAGAAATAAGAACCTTCTAACTCTTTTCTCAGGCATTTGCTTTTCAATTAAAATGGGAATTCGTGTGGATAAATATAATAAGTATCTGTGACCCTTCATCCATTAGAATGGAGTGGGGAAGGTCATGTGCCTGTTGAATGTTGTAGTCTGTGTCCTATAGTCATGTTCTAAAGATAGCCTAGTATTAATTTGAGTAGATTTTGACGTACTTAAGAAAGATAATCCAGAAGCAACATTTAAAGTTAAAATTTACCAGCTGATTTTATACTATGTACCAATTTCTGGATTCTGGAACTTAGAGAAAACATGTTAACTAAAAAGGGAAAAGAGAAGGAAGAAGCTCACACAGATGAAGAATGTGAGAGAGATGGAATTTAGACTCACGGAAAACCGGGTGAAATACTTTGAATGATGTATAATTAAATTTAGATATATACAATTTGTGCTCACATAAAGGTCTTATTCTAAGCTCATTAGAGATGAGTAATTCAATATACAGTATATTTAACCATTATTATAGCTCATGTCTTCCATCTACACACAAAAAGCCATGGTAGCATCACATGAAATGGAATCCCTATTTCTCCTTTTAAAAGACTAGAGAATTTAAAGACTGCTAAATGTTTGCAAAGTGGCTTCTGAACTATTTTTATTCATAGGTGACTTTCTTCTTCCTCTAATCAGTATCTCTCAGTACAGGTGGTGTTAGAACTCATTTCAAAGAGAGTATTTTTAAATTGTTGAAAGATTCTGGTGTCAATTAAGTATATAATACTATAAGATGGTTTTTAAGTTGTATCATTGCAGAAAACTTCATTAAAGGTTTAGTTCATTGTATAAATTCATGTCAGTTGGAAAAGTATTTTTCAATTTAGCTTTGTTGTTCTGCACAATCATTAGGCTACTGATGATTTGGTTATTATATTTAAAAAGATTCAGAGTTCTTTATAAAAAATGTAGATCATACTTGAAATATAGATGAAATATTTTTCCATTAGAACCTATTATCATTAAAAGGAATTTGATGACAACATATTTAAAAGATTAAAAATAGAGTTAATGTGTATCTGAAAGTGACTTTATTATGTAATCATTTTAATTTGAAATATAATAAAAACAAATCAATATTTTAAATAAATTTACTTCAAACTAACTTAACTAAATGATATCCCGCAAGTAGACGTACTATGCAACTATGCAAGGGGTTCCATTACAAATTAATTTTAAAATCCTTGAAGATTTCTTTACTAAAAACAAAAAGTTAATTTTTGACGATTCCTACTTTTGTCAGCTTCCAATTGTTATTGTAATTTTATTTTTGTGCTATTCACAGGCTGACATCAAAAAATAATTGGATTCAGTTCAGTGTTAAAAAAATGTAACTTTCATGGAAAAACATAATCTATTTTTAGGGATTAAGTAGAAAGTTATGAATATTAGCTATATTAAAATAAAAAGATTTTGGAAAAAGTTAACTGTTACATACAGATACAGCCACCAGTTTTCAATTTTTAATATGGGAATTAGCTTCTGCTGGAAGCCCGCTAAATAAAAATTACCCTTTATTTACAATATTGAGGAAAATTTGAAGGAAGTATTGTCCTTGGTAATACGTATGTCTCTAGATTGTCAAAACATTTGAACAAAAGAGTGACAAATCTCAATCCATTTTCTAGCTGTGACAATCATGATGACTCCAGATTGACTCATTGAGAGAAGGCCCCATATTCCTGTACAACATTTTAAATTCCCTAAAGAGCTCCAGGGAAACATGCTGTGATTCTAACAGAGCCCTGGTGATACGGTTTGAGTCTGTGTCCTCACCCAGATCTCATGTCAAATTGTAATCCTCAATGTTAGAGGCGGGGCCTGTTGCAAGGTGATTGGATCACCCCACGGTGGGGGTGCTGATTTTGCTCTTGCTGTTCTGGCGATAGTGACTGAGTTCTCATGAGATCTGGTTGTTTAAAAGTGTGTAGCACCTCCCCCTTTACTCTCTCTCCTGCTCCCACCATGTAAGAGCCTGCTTCCCCTTGGCCTTCTGCTATGATTGTAAGTTTCCTGAGGCCTCCCCAGTCATGCTTCCTGTACAGCCTGCGGAACTGTAAGTCAATTAAACCTCTTTTCTTCGTCAATTACCCAGTCTCAGGTAGTTCCTCATTCCAATGTGAGGACGGACTAATACACCTGGTTAGAAGTGGCTGGGGGGTAAGGAGGGCGGCAAAGAATGCTGCCAAGAGAGCACTGTGCTCTGCCCCTCCCACCCTGCACACTCACTGGCCCATGCAGACATTGCTCCTGGATTTGGGGAGGGCCTGGCTACTTCATCATCAGACATTTCTCCTGGTGATCTCACCCCTGCTAGGAGTAGCTGTACACAAATTTTGGACTGAAGAGAGCCAGACATCTGTGAAGCCAAACTCTGGCCTTAAATCCTTTTCCCTCAGGTGCCCATCATTTTTGCCTGTGCCTCTAGCCATTTGCCCATGGAAAAAATTGGAGGTGCTCTGTTGGCCCTCTTTACCCAACCCCATAGGGGTCTTTCTTCTCTGATAGGTACCACCAGAGGCAGACCCAGGGAGAAATAGAAATAAGGGCCTTCCTCATTGGCTTCCCTTCCTAGGAACTTCCCTCCAAGGATGAGTTCTTTTCTGACCTGTTGCTGAGGGAGCGGGCCAGTCTCGCTGATACCCAGGAACTGCGGCAGGCAAAGACATGGGTCACCTGCACTCTCTAGCCAGGAAGCTGGTCATGGTGGTTCCAGCTGAGTTCCCCACCAGCAGCCACTTGTACTGGAAACCTTGTAGCTCTGCCGCCTCCCAAGTTCCTTATCCTTCCTCATGTGGAACTAGCAGAGCCCAAACAATGCACTGGTGACTCTGGCTTCCTGAGGAGGGAAGCTGTTCCAGTGATGCCTTCTAGTATCTGAGAGTCTCAGAAGCTCTTTTCTAGGCTTCTCATGCCTTCCTCAGCATCGTACATCTGGTGTGGTGATCAAGGAGGCATTCCTGTTATTCTTTCTCCCATTCACTCTAAGCTTTCCCTTCGTTAGCCTGGCTTGGAGTAAATTTCTCACCAAAACATACATCTTAAACCTGGTGCCGGGAGGGACTATTAGATTTGTGGCGTCTCAACATCTAAGTACTTGCACTGCACAACTGCATCTATACATAGTGACCTTGTAATAAAGACATCCCTCCATCCTTTAAATGAAGACACATGCCTCCAAGGCCTTATGGTATGTATGCAAATGAGCCTTGGGTCAAAATCATGGCCTCCAGTGCTCCTTCCCTCAGAAACCACTTTCTCCTTTCCTCCTCTCTCCTCTTTCCTCCTCTCCCACTACCTTTCCTCTTGTGCCCTCTCCTTCTTCCCCTTTCTAATCCTTTTTTCCCCTTTTCTGCTCTTTTCTTCTACCCTCACCTTTCTTTTACAACCTCTACTATTTTTTTATTATTATTAAAAAAGCAAAGTATATAGGGGCATTGATGAAGCATGAAGACAGTTATGTTTACAGTGAAGCTTTAAGAAAGAACATCGATAATTATTTTTCATATTTATTAATCATAGACTTCAAAATATTAATGATATGTAATATATTTTAGCAGCATTGTTTTTATAGAAACAAGAGAAAGAGAATTTCTTTGAAGGAGTTCAGGTTCTAATGCAGGTAACATGAACAAAGCAGAGATCTTTAGTTGCTAATGGAATGGTTCATTAGGTGGCTAAACCAGGTGGATTGGGTGTTCCAGATTTCCTCCCCGTGTTCTCCAACAGACAGAATTTCAGCTTTCTGAAAACAGAAGCCAGATGTTATAAGAACATTTCTTTTTTAACTCCATGAAATTGATTTAAGGGGACATATTAGCTCTTCTGCAATTGAGTGGAGTGACTCAGATAAATTAAAAATTAAAATGAAAAATACCAATTCTCTTCAATGATGCTTTGCCTTCTTTCATGGTAGGTCCACTTCTCCCATAGGCAGGTTCTTATACTAATAATGCCTTAAGAATGTGGTCTAAGAATATCCACTTGAGTACAATCTATAATGATAAATGCTGTAATACATAAGCAATGACATATAATAATAATAGGCTTTTAAAAGTAAAAATTGAAAAAAAGAAAGTAAAGAATTTTCATTACCAAGACTTCCCAAACAAAAACTTATCACTTTTGGAACTTTGTCAATATTGTGTGATGCAATTATTCGTATGTATCCATATGTAATTCTAAAAATTCTGTTGACTGTGTCTATTTACTAGGCTTTTATACGGAAAAAAAATATTTATGTCAGCTAAATCTAGTCCTTTCAGTTTATTTATTTTTATATTTTATGTCTTACTAGACTTTATTATCAAAAGATGACATGCCCACTTCTCACAGCAGCTACAATCCATTAGCCTAATGGATTGGAATTATAGGTTGTCTTAGGAATTGTCTATTGTGTGACAAAATCAAATGTAAGCCCTACTGTGAAAAGCCTTGACACTATTAAATGTGAAAAATACAATGTGTTCAAGAAGATGTTAACAAAAGAGATGTAAGGCATTGAGTTAACCAACTAGAAAGTAACATGAAGTTTATGCCAAAATAAAAACTACTTGTGTTTTCTTGTTGCTATTATTTAGTACAGCAACCGTACACTGTCATTCACCACCCAACAGAGCTGGATGAATAGTGGGTACATACTGATTAACTTTTCCCTTTTCCTACCAAATAGTGACCACAGAATGTTTGCATATACATCTATTCTTACTCAAATTTCTGCCTCATGTAATACTTTCATTCATCCAACAAAAACATTTGAGTGTCTACTCTGTACCACACACTGTGAAGGTACGAGGCTTATTATGAACATGTGAAAGTCAGCAAATGACTAACCAGGAAAACTGTTATGCTTTGCCACGTTTGCATATGCTGTTAGCTCTTTTCCATTATAGGGCATTTTCACTACTTGGACAACATGTAGTCCTGGAAGTTTCCTGGTTGAGGATGGGTCTGCAAGGAGAGTCTGGGCTTTGAAATTATCAAGTTCAGTTTTGACATAGAGAGAAAAGTGAGGAAAGAGTGGTCCAACTCTCCTTCCAGAGACGCCCAATGTTGACAGAGGAGCAACTTTCTAGTGAGATAAGCCACCAGTGGTACAGCAGGGTACCTGTGGAAGGACTTTTGTGCTGTCAAACCTGGGGAGAATTAGTTATCATTGCCACTACTGTAGAGGACAGAGTTGAAGCACTTTGACTCACCTCTTAAAACCCACAGAGGTGACGTAGCTCAAAAAAATCTTTTGTGACATGTCCTGTCTCTTTATCCTTTCTTTATGCATTTCACTGATTTGTCAGAGTCACTTTCTCCTACAGAAATATATAAGTCATTTATATAGAAAATAAAGCAAATATTTGAATTACAATGTTCAGTTACATATAAGTTGAATTTTCAGATAATAAGGTCGGGAGTTTCAGACCAGCCTGACCAACATGGAGAAACCCTGTCTCTACTAAAAATACAAAATTAGCCGAGTATGGTGGTGCGTGCCTGTAATCCCAGCTACTTGGGAGGCTGAGGCAGGAGAATTGCTTGAACCTGGGAGGTGGAGGTTGCAGTGAGCTGAGATTGGGCCATTGCACTCCAGCCTGGGCAACAAGAGCAAAAATCCATCTCAAAACAAAAAGCAAAACAAAACAACAAAATCAAAACTCAAAGTTTATAGGAAATGTTATTCTGAAATATACGTCTTGAAAAACAGGCAACAAAATAGAAAATAAATTAGACACGTAGGCAACAAATATCCAAAACTTAAATATAAAACTTAACTTTGATAAGTGAAATACTAACTTTTTCATCTAAGTATCTTATAAAAGAAAACAAAGAGTTTAATCATAGTATGCTGGCATTTAATCTTCTAGAAGAAAGCTTGTCATTTTAAATGTTGTGTTACCTTCTCCAAGGGTGAACAAGTAATTTCTCCTGCCTTTATCTGTCTTTGTCTTTCTCACACACACAGACACATTCATTCACCCATACAAACAGAATTCATACATTTATTTATTCTAATAATCTATAGTACTGTTTTCCATATACTTAGCATCATGTTAGATGCACAGAAAAATACCCAGAAGATATAATTGGTTCCTGGCCTCCAGCCTATACATTTAGAAAACAAAAAAATCACTTATTTATTCATTCAACAAGCAATTTTTCCTTTAATTTCCGTAAGTTTTTGGAACAGGTGGTGTTTGGTTACATATGTTTTTTACTGGTGGTTTGTGAGATTGTGGTGCACCCGTCACCCAAACAGTATATACTGTACTTAATTTGTAGTCTTTCATCCCTCATCCCCTCACCCTTTCCCCACAAGTACCCAAAGTTCATTGTATCATTCTTATGTCTTTGCATCCTCATAGCTTAGCTTCCACTTACGAGTGAGAACATACAATGTTTGGTTTTCCATTCCTGAGTTACTTCACTTAAAATAATGGTCTCCAATTCCATCCAGGTTGCTACGAATGCATTATTTCATTTTTTTAATGGCTGAGTAGTATTCCATGGTGTGTGTGTGTGTGTATATATATATATACATATATATGTGTGTGTATATATATATACATATATACGTGTGTATATATATATATCTACATATATGTGTGTATATATATGTGTATGTATATATATATATATATATATATATATATATAAAACAATGTCTTTATTCACTCACTGACTGATGGGCATTTGCGCTGGTTCCATATTTTTGCAATTGCAAATTGTGCTGCTATAAACATATGTGCGCAAGTATCTTTTTTGTATAATGACTTCTTTTCCTCTGGGTAGATACATAATAGTGGGACTGCTGGATCAAATGGTAGTTCTACTTTTAGTTCTTTAAAGAATCTCCACACTGTTTTCCATAGTGGTTGTACCAGTTTGCATTCCCAGCAGCAGTGTAAAAGTGTTCCCTTTTTACTTCATCCCTGCCAACATCTATTATTTTTTGATTTTTTTATTATGTCCATTCTTCATGAGTAAGGTGGTATTGCAATGTGATTTTAATTTGCATTTCCCTGATCATTAGTGATGCTGAGCATTTTTTCATTCAACAAGCATTTTTTCATTCAACAAGCAATTACTGAGTACTTATTTTGTGCCAGTTATGCATGCATACATTAGTTACATAACGAATAAATGAAGTGCTAAAACATGATTGCCTGGGGTTGAGGAAATGGAGAAATACTGACTGGGGGAGAAACTAAATGAATCCGGAACGAAGAGTAGGATTTTAAAGGACTAATAAATTGCAGAAGGTAGAGTCTGGGTACATGTCAGAAAGGCAGAAACAAAGAATAGGAGCAATAAATGATTTTAAATGGATGGAGTGAAATGTGGCGTGAGGCTGGGAAAATAGCCATTCAGTGCCAGACTTGGTGCAGATGTGGGATATAATTAAAGGCTGGAGATGAAAGGAGTGACGTCTACAGACAGAGCTTAGATAAGGGTTAAATTTGCATATATTGAGGGAGAAGGAAAAGCCAATTCCGCTGGTGAAGTGAGTTTACAATTTGTGCACAGACCCGGAAATGAGAAAGAAAATTGCTTATTCTAAAAGTGTTAACTAAAAGAGAGAGGAATAGACATCAATAAACTGGAGCATTTCAAATAGAACCTGAGATTAATGTATTAAGAAATATTAACCGTTACTCTAAATGAAAGGTTTACGAACTATTGCTTCTGGGTGTGGTTGTTCAATTTTGCCTTCATTATGTAAATATCACATTATGCTTTAAATACATTTCTTGATGAAGCTTTTGTGTGTTATTGTAACCTATACTTGAAAGAATGTTATATTTTATGTTTGCTAAGAGAACTACATATCGATATTTGGGCATGTAAATTTTGATAGGATATACATGAGCGAGTCCTTATTGGGAAGTGACATTTAGGGAGAGACCTGGAGGAAGTGGAGAGAGACTTTTCAAACAGAAGCAAATGCAAATGTCAAATTTATTCCTATGTCTGTTTCTTTCCAGTTTTGTTTCATCACTCCATCAAAAAATATATCTGTACCAAAATAACTGTGCTTGAAATATATAATCTATAATTTATAATTTGAATCATAAATTACAATTTAATATAAGTAATCAATTACAGTAAATACTTTATACATTAATCATTCCTCTACAGAAATATCTTAGCTATTCTCAAAATTTCATCTTCCATATCAGTTTTCATATTCAGAATGTTGATTTACTTGAAAAAAACACAATTTGAGATTTTATTGGAATTGCTATTAAGTCAATACATACAATTATGGAGACAATCACATTTTTAAGAAATATATTTTTCTCAGGAAGAGAGTATATTTCTCTATGAATTTAATTTCTCTTCAATGTCTATCAAACTTTTATCATACTTTTTAAAAAAATAAATGTATTCTGTTATTTTCATACTGTCGTAACAGCATAATTTTTAATACTATTTTGTGTGTTTATTTCTCATATATGAAAATAAAATTAATTTTACATAAATTGCTCTTGTATTGAGTCATCTTACTAAGCTTTATATTAATTCTAGTAGTTTTTCTGTAGATCTGTAGAGCTTTTGGATTTTCTTGTAATCAATCATCATGTGCAACTATTTCTTCTTTTCAATTACTACATTTGTTATTTTCTTTCACTCAACACTGGCAAATTTCCTATTCAGAGTTGAATAGAAGCAGTGATAATTAGTATCCTTATCATGCTCCTGATTTTAGCAAGGCATGCCCCTAGCCTATTGTCATTATTCATGAGATTTCTGTAGGATTTTGGTAGATTATTTAACATTAAGGGGCTTCCTTGTATTCCCTATGTAAATTTAATGTGATTTTTCCAAATCCATTTTCCATTTGTCTTTTTTTATCTTCACCTGGGATTGCATTGCGATCAACTGTTTTTTTTTTTTTTCTAAAAGTTCTGCTGTTATATTTGTGAATTCGTTTATTTTAATCTATCTGGTCAATATAGACGATACTTCTTCCTTGAGAATTTTCAAGTTTCACCTTTTAGCCTACTGGATGTTTTATACATAGTCATAGCCTGTTGCTGATATATTTCAAATAGAGTAGGCCTGAGAATGTAAGTTTGTGATTTCGTTTCTTCCTTCTCATTCTCATTATTGTGTTTTATTTTCTTCCACGCATGTGTAAAATCATATGTATAAGACATGTATACATAAACATATATGAGCGCATGCATATATATATATACACATATTTAATTGAACTTAACCTGGAGCACTTTTGAGGGCCAAAACTGCTTCTTTCATCCAAGGAGCATTTGAGTTTTTGTTTGCCAGAGCTAGAGGCTTGCTATCCTCCTGGGATCTATCTAGTTCCTTTTGGTGTTCTTGGTTTAAGGCAGGTATCTCAGGCTTAGCCTCCAAACATTTACTATATCTATAGTTTAGTCCCTTAGTCATAACTACCTACCTGGGGACCGTGGTCCCTTCTCTGTTTTTTTTCCCCTTTTCAAGTTTCTTGTTCTATTATCGGCCAAGTGTTTTTTTGTTGTATGCCTTTGAAGATTTCTGTTATTTTCATTAAGTCCAAAAATGTATTAAAAGCTATATTTGCTGTAATTATTCCAGAAGTATTAAGCTGCATTTAATTGGTACACCAGTGGCCAATTAGATCTGCCACATAAATGTTTCATAGAACACTTAGACTTATTGCATTTTATTCTAATGCATGTAAAATGGATTAATTAGGAAATTCAATGCCAATTGCCAACTTCCACTGAACGTAAATGACAAAATGCAAATATCTTTCCTAAAAGTAGCACAGTGAATTATCATTTCTACATCTGAAACTTCTTCATATTAGAAAACAATTTGCTTTTAGGAATAGAATATGGCTTGCTATATTTCTTTTCATTCTGTTCAAGTTTATTTTTTGTGCAACAAACTAACCCATTGAGTTTTATTTGGAAAATTCCTCTAATCTGTGCACTATTATTTATTCTGCATTTTATATCACAAGGCAAACTTTTAAATGGCTCATGAATCAAATCAACCTAATCGATTAAAACTTCACTCATCTTTATGAGTATGATTAGGCAATGAACATTCTATATACAAATCATTTTGTACTGCTTGGGTTCATTTAAGGTTTCTCATGAGATTCATACATGCATATTGATATTTCATTATTGCAGCACTTTGCTAACACATTATCTGATAAGATAAAAAGGTAAAAGATCATATAAAGAGAGAGCAATTTGATTTCACAAACGAAACCTCCTAGTCTTAATTCACTGGGCATACTTACAGTAGCTAAATTTTGAGCAATACTTCGCAATGAGCACTGTTAAGAAAGTGGAGAAAGCGTGCAGGGAAACAGCAAAGTTGTTTATAGACGTGTTTCCTAATTTCTCTACCTGAGAGTATTCAAAGTGGCTACATCTGGGAACCAGAATATACATAAAGAAATAACAAGAGACAGTGATATCAGCACCATAGATGTAATCAATGGGGAAGAACAACATAGAGCATCTGAACAAAGTATTTGCTTTGTCCTTTAGGCACTGTTCTTCATATCGAATTTGTAACTGCTCTATCTTCCTGATAGGTTACTATCTACCACTGTACAAACCTCTAAGGCTTCATTCCACCAAATGGTCTGTTTCACTTACAGTCTGGACTTGTCTTCTTACTGCTCTCAGCTCTGCTTCCAACTCTTTTACCTGGTAACTGCCTATGGCTCTAAGACTATATTCACTTGACAAGATGCTGCTACCAGGACATTGCTTCAAAACTCCCTTTCATATCCTCATCAGTGAATTGTCCAGAATTCCGTTGACACAAGGATTGTGACTACATGGTACACTTGACTGAAGGCTTAGGGATGACAGAGGACCTTTCAATATGGAAAGATAAAATTTGAAACTGGATGAAAACATGAAAACATACCTTTTTTTGATAGTACAAGGAAAAAGTACACACACACACACACACACACACACACACACGTATAATGCTTACTTGATTGCTTCAATATCAATCCTCTCATTTTTCCAGCCGTCTAGGGAAAATTTCCAAACTCCTTTTGAAAAATCGTATTCATTACTGACAGGCAGCGATTTCACCTTATTCATTCCTTCTTGATATCATGACAATTCAAAAAGAAAAGTAACATTCCAGAGAAAATAATGATTCAGTTGACAATGAAACTGTGGGGAACGTATAAATCTATTTAAACTGAATTTTGATCAGCTGTGGGCTACTTTGCCAGGGTAGATATGCTTTGTCTTTCCACTGAAAATTTTCTAGTAAATAAATTTTAGAAAACATACACACACACACCTTTTAAGAAGCAATAATGTTAATAAGAGCCAACATGTTTAATTTCAGACCAAGAAAATATTTACTTTTTGGTTAAATTTGACTTCAAATGTCCCTAGTATGAAGTTAATAGCATGTTCTCTACTCTCTCTTTTTTTTTAAAGCTCCAAGGGCACTCCATTCCAAAAAATCTGGTGACCAGTTATATAATGTTTCACCAAAACCAAAGAACTCTCTTTACTGGATGATCATCTTCAGCAAGAGGTTTATCTTAATTCCCTGCATCAGTGTCTGGAAGTATAAAGCAGCTATAATATAGATTCTTAAATATGAACATAATCTACAGATGATAGAAAATACAGATCTTTAAAAATATAGATATAATCCTCTGGCATCCCCCACCCTCTGGGTGAGGAAATTGTGATTCCAGTTATATATGAATTACTGATAATACCTAAAAGTGCCTATAATCTTGTGGAATTGAAACCAATATAAGTCACAATTTCCAATGTACTGTTGAGTTAGTGGGATGTGACAGGAAGTAGTGATGTGTTAAGAACCTGTGGGTCTCATTTCTTCATAGTTTAATCAAGTTCCAAGGTAGCTCAAGTGATTACAATAGAAGGTGTTTGCGTAAGGCCTTGGATTTAATATTCTCCAGCCATTGACCACATTTCTATACCCTGCTTATTGCCAGGGGGTTTAATCCAGGATTAATACAATTCTTTTGTTCCTACAGGAAAAGTAAATTGAAATACACATTCAATGGTTGGGATAGGTAAGGCACATCTGCTTGGGTATAAAGAAACACACATTCAAAAGGTTATGACAATTAATGCCCCATTAGAAAGAAAATATATATTATAGTTCATAGTGTCTTTGCTGTTTATATCCCTTCCCCATGTGCTCTGCAAATCAAATTATATCAGACATCCACAGATGAGTTAAACGCTTAAGTGGTTTATTCACATAAGGCTGAACTTGATAGATTTTCTGTTTTTAATAAAACTGTTCTGGAACATTCTGAATGGCATTTGGGGCACTGGCATGGCCATGACCATGGTTTTCTAATTAATTTTCCTGCCAGCAGACATAAACCAACAGAGAGTAATTTAGCCTTGGTCAACACAAATCAAAGACAGAATATTGGAAATTATCCAAATATTCTGAATTAATTCGTGGAACTAGAATTTAACCTCCAAAGATTTCTCCATTGTTTTGTCCATAGAGAAAATGAACTTGATGATTCAACACAAATAACTGAACTTGCTAGTGGTTAAGAAACAGCTGATAAACTCTGAAGCTATGTGATAAAGTAAATCAATATTTTAAATATTTAAGACCAACATTAGAATGTTTTTATCCTGATTTACCCAATGTCTTTAAATCCACGTAGATTCAATTTCCAAGCTCATTGCTGTTCCTCTTAATGTTATACTTTTTATACTAGAGCCAGTGAGGATTTCTTTCTTTTTTAGAGACAGCCTCTTGCTCTGTTGCCGCTGTGTCGGCGAGATCACAGCTCCCTGCAGCCTCAAACTCCTGTGCTCAAAGTCATCCCCCCACCTTACCTTCCTGAGTAGCTGGGACTACAGGAGTAGTTTTTACAGACAAGTTTTTTTTATTATTATTTCTCGATAAAAAATGATAATTTTATTTCATGAAGACTTGCTACACACTGCTAGATTTATTTGCTCCTGAAAAGTAAGTTGACCCCAAGAGCACTTTGAATGAATCCTGATTGGTAATCCCTGCCAGCTGAATGTTGAATTCAGTACAACTGTCACATATTTTTTATTAAAGAAAAGCAAATGTATTGAAATTGGTGTAATAGTTTCAAAAAATATATCTAAGCTACATTGTATGTATATTCTCAGGCCAGCAATGGAGCTTGATTTAACAGAAAAAATTTTATGGCCCATTCTGATGTTTAGTTTATAGCCTCTCTATCTTGTTTGCCAAAAGAATAAAAAGTCTGCTTTATATAATCAACAAAAATAACAAGCATTTACATGGTTGAGCAAACTGGGAGATGGTTAATTGTAATTTGCTTAACAGTTACAATTGAGAAATTATAAAACTAGTGAAATACTCATCTCAGAAAGACTGTTTGGATCATGAAATTTGCCAATGTGTATGCTGTTTTTTTAAAAGGTCAGAAATTCATCACGAGGAGCAAACATAACAAAGAGTCAATGTGAATAATAGGAAAGGTAAAAGCCAACGATAAAGGCAAAGTAAATTGTAATTTAAATATTAGAGATTAAATTGGATTCTATTCTAATAATTAATGTTTAATTTCTTATAGTTGCAAAAATATTATGTAAAACTTTATGTATCTCCATTCTTAATATTATGACAGAGGCATAGTCAAAATAGTCAAAGCTTCCTAAAGGCTTATTGAAAAATACTGAATTATAAAAAACAGAGTTTAAAATAAGTTAAAGGTCTTACTTTCACCAATGATTATTTACTCCGTGTCTCCATTCTTTATATTAATATAGCATCTTAAGGTCATATGTTTAGCACATCTTACATGGCTCTTTACCCTATTTTTTTTCCTGGTAAAATACTAAGCTTACAGTGTGTAATACATCCTTCCTTAACAAAGCAATGCATCTTCTTCATAAACCCATGCAGAGGTTGATGCTAATCATAAAAAGAGACAATTGCTGCTCCTTTAAAATTTTAAAGTAGAAATAAATGCAAATGATGGCAGTCAGGTAACTATTGTGAGATAAATATGGCAAATTTAAATAAAAGCAACTATAGACCTTTATTTCACTCTTCTATTTCCAATGTTAAACATGTGGTTATCAACAGTTGTGTATGATCAGAACTTTGAAACGACTTTGTTACCCCCCAAGTCTATATCACTCCGCTTAAAATTCAAGTGATTTTAAATTTTCATTTAGTATGAAGCATTTAGAACCTTCTTGGAACCACTTTTTCTGTCCTTGTTACATAATTTATAACAGTGATGCTCTCCCTAATGCGTGATTGGCTTGTGGGGAAATTGCTATTTAATTTTAGCTTGATAATATGGACCCTAACTGCCAAGAAATCCATTTCTCTTAAGGCCTTATCCTGCTTTTACTCAACAACTGAATATATTGAAGCACAGTGTAATTATTTTTATACTGTATTTATAGCACAAAGAGAGTTACTGAGAGTCATCTGTATAGTCATCATTTAGGGATTCCAGTGGTTCTGTGTTGTCTTCCTACTCGGGCACTATGTAAGACAGCCAGTACTTTCCTGACTATTTTGTGGGCTCCCCTGGGGAAGAGTCCACATGAGCACTTATGCTCTATCGTCAAGGATTAAAATTAGAAATTAAAACATCTGATCCCCAAATGGCACCAGCTTCACTTTAAAAGTAGTTCATAAATAATTACTTAACCTTAGTAAAAATAATTATCAGTTTGTCTACATACTGTTGGTATTTTATATGTATTATTTATGTTGTACAATAATACAAGATATAATTGACATACGATAAGATGCACACATTTATAATGTATGATTTGATTACTTTGACTAATGTGTATATTCATGAAACTATCACCAAAATCAAGATAATAAACATATCCATAACACATGTGAGTTTTCTAGTGCCCTTTGGTAATTCCCACATCTGGCCTTTATCCACTCCCCTCTTCCACAAGCAAGAACTGATCTACTTTCATTCACAACAGATTACACTTTCTATAATTTTATGTGAATTAATGCATTTAGTATGCACTTTTAAAAAATATAGCTTGTTTTCTCAGCAAAATTGTATTTGTTTTATTCATGATGTAGCACATATCAATAGTTTATTTTCTTGTTTATAATAAAGCCTTTATTGAAATAATTTACATACTAAAAAATTTACCCTTTTACAGTGTTCAATTCGGTGTTTTATAGTACATTCACGGAGTTGGGCAAGCATCAACACTATCTGGATTTAGAACAGTTTTCAGCGCCTCCAAAAGAAACTTCATATCCATTCATAGTCATTTCCGAACAGACCCTGGAAACCAATAATCTACTTTTTATATCTATAGATTTACCTTTTCTGGACATTTGATATAAAATTGATTCATACAATATGTGGCTTTTGTGAACTCATTTATTTTTATTGCTAAGTAGTATTTCACTGTATGAACAAACCACAGATTGTTTATCCATTCATCTGCTGATGTACATTTGGGTTTATTCTGCTTCAGATAAAGATACTGTGAACATTTGCTTTCCTTCCTATTGGGTAAATGCTGTTTAGTGAAATCGTTGGGTTATATATTAAGTATACATTAAACATTTTGAAAAAATTCCAATTTGTTTTCTAAAGTAGTTGTACAATCATACATTCATATCAGCAGTGCATCAGAGTTCTAGTTATTCTATTTACTAATTAACACTTAGTATGGACATTCATTTTAATTTTAGCCATTCCAACAGATACATAGTAGTATTTGACTGTGGTTTTAATTTATATATTTTTAATGACTAATAATGCTGAACATCTTTTCATTCATTTAATTGCTATCCATATGCCATCTATAGTGAAGTATTTATTTAAATTTTTTGCCCTCTTTAAAATTGAGTTATCTTATTTTTTATTTTAAAAATTGTTTAACCATTCTTTCTATAATTATATAAGTGCATTCGCAACAAAGGCAGCTTAATGTCTTTCTATTCTTTGGGATATTTGATTTCTAAAAGTGAACTACAAAGAAAGGTCAAAATTTTATATGAAAGTTACAAACTATTTATTTTGCAACTTTAGGCATCCAGGAGAAAAATATTTGGAGAAGATACTCTCTGCTGGAGAAAAATCACACTGAATTATTACTTATCCTAATGGAGGTGTCTGGGTTCACTATATAGCCAACTTCCCTTGCCATGCATTGTTTGATAGTTTCCAGATCAATTCTCATCAGAAGCAGACTGCAGTTCTCCTGGTCTCAATTTTTGCTTTACTTAGCTGTTGTGTCAATTCCAGCCTATGCAGCAATTTCAGTGTATGTGGGATTGAGGTGTCTATGGCAAGTCACCCGGGTGACCACAGACTCATTAAGTTGCCATGCTCCTCTTGTTTCCCTGACTCCATTATTTTATTCTTCTGATTTGCTCTACACGCAATATTCATAATTACTCTTTCAATACAAATATGATCTTTTTTTTTCCCCTCTGTTTAAAACTCACCCACCAGTGTGTGGCATGTATGTAGTCCCAGATACTTGAGAGGGTGCGGTGGGAAAAGTGCTTGAGCCCAGGATTTCGAGAACAGCATGGACAAAATAGTGAGACTCCACGTCAGAAAAAAAAAATACAAAATAACTCACCCGTGGTTTTTCTTTGAGTATAAGCTGAAGTTCTACTATACCTTCTGTTAGAGTGAACTAAATATGGCCTGAGAAGGACTCCAGATTTCTATATTTGCGTCCTTGTGGGCGAACTACAACTTAGCTTAATAGGCAGACAAGATTGACAACCTAACTTAGGAGTATTTGCCTGTAACAATAGCTGAGTCTTGGCCAATCCCAGTGGCCATTCTCCAACCACTCATAAACTGCTGACTGTTCAAGTTGTGCTCAAATAAAGCAAACGCCAACCTGTAACCAATCCAGCTGCTTCTGTACCTCACTTCTGATTCCTGTATGCAACTTTACTTTTTTTGTCTGTAAATTTGTTCTGACCACTAGGCACTCCTGGAGTCTCTGTGAATCTGCTGCGATTCTGGAGGCTGCCCGATTCACAAATCGTTTCTTCTTTTCTAACTCAGTTAAACTCCATCAAATTTAATTTTTCTGAAGTTTTCTTTTCACACTTATAAGCCGTACCTCATTTGCACCACTGCTGTTCAACTTCCCTCCCCACCCCCACCACAACTATTGCCAACCACCTGATCGCCTCTCTTACCATTCTCTCTCTTTTTTTCTTCTACCACCACCCTGGGCTCCTTGTCATTCTCAAACACAGCAAGCACACAACCCTCTCATGAGATTTCTGCTTGTCAATTCCTCTGCTGAAAATATTTTCTGTCAGTTATCTGCAGGGCTTGTCCCCTGTTCCCTTCAAATTATGCTCAAGGGGCTGTCTGCTGCATAAAAATAGTCCCCCAGTCCTGCCATCATTACTCTGTCCAAACCTATCTCTCTTATCCTCCCTTATTTTCTTCCTTATTTCTGCCCTAATTTATGACCACACGACATCTTTCTATGATGTTGTTTATTGTTGCTTCCACCTCTAACATCAGAGAACGGAAGCTTCATATGAGCATGGGAATTGTTGTTTTCATATATTTATCCCTGGTTCTGGGAGGATGCTTGGTGCGTAGTAGGTACTCAATAAATATTTTTGACTGAGACCTCTCCTTTGTAACACTTTTCTTGCCAACATCTCAGTTGTGTACCTTTGTTTATTATAGCTTCCTTGAATGGGACTCTGATATCACGTTCAACTCTTGCAAATTTTTCCTTAGGTGAGCAGGCTGTTAAACTTAACCATGCTAAAGTCTTGGCTGAAATAGACCTACTACCAGCCAGGACCACAATGCTATTACCTGCTTTATCACTCACTGCTTAGAAGGCAGTGCACCACTACATAAAGAACAAATGGGGCCAGGTGAGGTGGCTCATGCCTGTAATCCCAGCACTTTGGGAGGCCGAGGCAGGCAGATCACCTGAGGTCAGGAGTTCGAGACCAGCCTGGCCAACATGGCGAAACCCCATCTCTACTAAAAGTACAAAAATTAGCTGGGTGTGGTGGCAGGCGCCTGTAATCTTAGCTACTCAGGAGGCTGAGGCAGGAGAATCTCTTGAACCCAGGAGGCGGAGGTTGCAATGAGCCAAGATTGCGCCACTGCACTCCAGCCTAGGTGACAAGAACAAGACTCTGTCTCAAAAAAAAAAAGAAAGAACAAATGGAAGTGGTAATCTTTCACAAACAATATAAAACATTGTTTTTCAGGTTTTCAAACTTTTAATGGATTATAACATCCACATTTTTTTGAGTCACCAAAGACAATGCTAGTGTCTTAAAGCCATAAGAAAATAAAAATACATTACTTAAAAGATAAAAAAAATTAAAACTAACATCAGTTTTCTTAAAAACAACAATAGAAGCCAGTGAACTATATTTACAATGCTAATCAAAAGTAACTTATCATTGTACTTCTAGTTAACTATTATTTTTGAGTGAGTGTGAAAGAAAGACATTTTGGACAAAAACTCAAAATTGCCACTAAGAGTCTAAGTGAAAGAACCAAAAAGCAATGAATTCATTCAGAATGAGGGAGTAAAATATATGACACTTAAAAAAAAGCCAGTCAACAATTGGATATTTCTAAACAACTATATCCTGCCTTTCATTTGACAAATGTAACAATTTTGTTTACACATTGTCTTTATCTTTTTGTATTTTTTTACTTCTCTTACATCTTTCATTGGTTAAAACATAACTAAGCTCCGTTGAGTTGTTGAGTTATGTGAAGCAATTTTTGATTATTGTGTCTGCTGATTTTTCTCTCCTTATAGAGCCATCAGGGAGCATGACCAAGAGCAGAGATGTAAAAGAGAAACGTGGGTTGAGTGATGCTACCAGAGCTCAAAGAGAGACATGTTTCCACAAAAAAGATAGTAATCAACTATACTCAATGAGAAGACGAGTGAGGCAAGGATAGAAATACACACCACAGAGTTAGCAGCCTTGAATTTGTTGGTGATCTTGGCAAGTGAAGACACAGTGGAACACAAGTTGGAATGGAATACGTGGAAGAATGGGGTGAGCTTGTACAGACACTTAAATATTTGAATTTGGCTTCTCTTTTCTTTTCAGACCCTATTAAGTGGAGAGTAGAGGAAATTTTAATATCAAGCCTACAAGGACAAAGAGTATGAAACGGCAGTCAAGAGATGACAAACCATTTTGAAGATAGATCTTGGCTTAGTGAATAGTGGCCACAGCTAAAATGGAAGCCTCAGTGTCTTCAGAGGGGATGACCAGGAGACCCATGATTAGTTACCTTGGAGAACTGACAAAACTCAGAAATTAGGTGCAACATGGACCTCAAGTAAACAAAATGAAAGAAAGGACAAAAAAGGATGACCTAGTTGAAAGTAAACATACTAGGCAGTTGAGTTCCACTATCCCTTTCTGCGACAACATGACCTTTTCATTACAGTCTGTAGTTTAGGTTTATTACTAAATGGTTTCTCAAACACCTGGAAGCAACACTTTTAGATCAGAGCCTAGAGGTGAGAAGCACTGGCTGGTACAAGATCACCATCTTGCCTCACTCAGGGTACCCAAATGCTAAACCACAACAGCCATAACAAAATATTTTGTCATATATCTACATGCCATAATCTTTGCCATATCCAGTAAGCTAGAGTTGTGGGAATGAGTGTCTCTCTGTGTGTGCTTATCTTTCAAGATAAAAATAATGTTTATATTTTGGAAATTATCTCATGATTATTAGCGTTTTTAGTAATGTTACAGGCAGGTCTTTGTTCTTAGAACTCCCAAGATGGCGGCAAGCCTTTTGTTCTCTGACCTGGGGTTCTTGGCCTCACGGATTCCAAGGAATGGAACTTTGGGCCATGAGGTTAGTGTTATAGCTCTAGTAGAAGCTGTGGGTCACAGAAGAGAACTGTAGAACCCAGCAACTAGTGTACAGCTCCATTAGGACGAACCCGTGCACTTAGCCGTGCAGGAACAATGGCAAGCCTTTAGCCTGCTTGGGAGTGGAAATGAACACCTCGCTGGATCAGAAGCACAGCAGACACCCTGCCGGATCCGGAGGGGTGGAAGTCAGCGGCGGGTCTGCAACGGCAGCTAATAGCAATGGTGGAGGGTGAGCGAAAGCTCAGCTTGAGCTGGAACAAACACTGACCAGAAGAGTGTACAGTTGCAAGATTTAATAGAGTGAAAATAGAGCCCCCATACAATGGGAGGGGACCCAAAGGGGGTTGCCCACTCCCAGCTTGAATGCCTGGGGTTTATATCCCAATCATTGTCCTGCCCCCGTGCTCTCAGGTGATATATGATTTGACTATTTCTTTACCTCCCGCTTTTAGCCTAATTTGTATTTCAGTGAGCCCTCTTTACTACCTGATTGGTCAGGTGTGAGCTGAGTTACAAGCCCAGTGTTTAAAGGTGGGTGCGGTCACCTTTCCCAGCTAGGCTTAGGAATTCTTAGTCAGCCTAGGACATACAGCTAGTCCTGTCTCTCAGTAACTTTAGTCACTTTTTAGTAACTTTAAAGGCTAAGCGGGTCACGTAGTAAAGTGGGAAGAATGTTATGTTCTGCATTCAAGCAGATCTGGGTTCAAATCCTTTGATACCAAATCTCCTTTAAATTCACTTTCTGTACCTGTAAAAAGGGGATAGAAACATCTAACATATAGCGCTATTGGAAGATGTGATAATGTACTAGATTGAAAGTGTCTGCTGTGTATTTGACACTGAATGACTGTCAACTTCCTCTCTGCTCTGTGACCTTACTGAGGTACCTAACTGCAGCACGTAACTTGTAGAGAATCTTATGATTCTCTAATAGAGAATCTTATGATTCTCTATTAGAGAATCATGCCAAGTGGCATCTGGTGAGTTACAAATAAAAATTTAGGACAAAAATATTATAGTTTCTAGTCTCAAATTTTTATATAAGTAATTAGTTGACTTCTCCTTTTATAAAATGAATACTGTAATCATAATTAAAAACAATGGTTTTATAAAGTTTTCTTAACTTTATCTTCATGGGTATGCTATGCTATGAAGAGTAGGATAAATAGATCTGGTTTACATACACAGAATCTAAACACTCAAAAATAAATGTAAAACTCTCAGATAATAAGACACAACAGTCCTTAAATAGTTTCCTAAAGGAATTTCAGACATCTTGTTTATTCTCTGTTGTCATTTTATTCAAGAAAACTAAATTTCCTTACACATGTTAAAGTCTCTCATCAGCTGCCATAAAAACAATGCACTAAATATTTATCTTGCCAAGGGCTTCTTTTTAAAAGCAACCTGTAAATTGTTTTGCCAATTTATATTGCATATTTTTCTCTGAAAATGATGCTTTTGCTTCTCTCCAGCATTTATAATAAGTTAGGCAATAATGGAAATAGTTTGACTCCAGTAATGGTGAAATGGAAACTGCAGACATTTCATGTCATGACTGCAGTCCAGGGTTAAAGAATGCTTGCACATTTGATGAATTATCTTTTTCTACAACTAAATGTGTGTCTTAATTCTGAATATAGACCTTAGGCAATTATTAATCTTCAGTAGCAGAAAAACCTAAACCCAATCTTTTTATATTACCTCATTATTCCTGTTCATAAATGAAAATTTAATTTCTGTTACGCCGCTTAGTGCAGTCAACTGTTATATTATTAATTATAGAACCGCTGCTAATGCCTAGGAGTGATATTTTAATAAGGTTTAATCTCTTTTCCACATTCTAGTGTCTTTCATAATTATGTCTCAGTTTTTCTCCTTGCTTTTATTTTATTTGCAAAGAAACCCAGTAGTGCAAACTACAATTCTGAGTTGGCTGGTGTTTCTGAGACAGGCATATCATTCATAATCCAGGCTCTGTGAATTTGTTCAGAAAAAAGGGGGCAAAGAGAGATGACTTAATTTTAAATACTAGCTGCAATAAGGAACCACATCTTGCTTTAAGATTTAGTTTTTCCACAATTGCCAAGGGGTGTTTTATGCATGTAGCAATCATTCAGAAAGGTTTTTTAGCTGGAAATTGTTTTGTGTGTATTACAAGAAACATAATTTTTATTTTCAGATATGCTTTGAGGCAGTCGGGAATTTTCCAGAGGAAAGTGTGTAGATTTGTGGTCATGTATGTACGGCAGAAAGAAGGTGAAAATTGAGCTACAGTCATGTGCTACATAATGATGGTTCAGTTAACAATGGAACACACAAACAACAGTGGTCCCATCAGGTTCTAATGGAGCTGAAAAGTTCCTATCACCTAGTGACAGGGTAACCTCATAATATCCTAGCACAAAGCATTACTCATGTGTTAGTGGTGATGCTGCTATTAACAAACCTACTATGTTCCCAGTCATAAAAGTGGCACATGCAATTGTACATAATACTTGATCATGGTAAATGACTATGTTACTGATTTATGTATTTACTACACTATATTTTTTATCATTATTTTAAAGTGTATTCCTCCTACTTATTAAAAAAAAAAGTTAACTGTAAAACAGCCTCAGGCAGGTCCTTCAGGAGGTATTTCAGAAGAAGGCTTAGTTATCACAGGAGATGACAGCTCTGTGTGTGTTATTTCCCCTGAAGGCCTTTCAGTGGGACAAGATGTGGAGGTGGAAGACAGTGATATTGATGATCCTACATCTGTATAAGTCTAGGCTAATGTCAGTTAATCTCTTGGCAAACCCCTGGTGTAAGTCCAATTAAATATTTGTCTTTGTTTTCAACAAAAAAAAAGTTTACAAAGTATAAAAAACTGAAAAAATTAAAAACAGATTAAAGCTTATAGTATAAGCACACAAAGAAAGAAAATATTTTGTACATTTGTGCAATGTGTTTATGCTTAAATCTGTATTAGCCAGGGTTCTCTAGAGAAACGGGACTCGTAGGAGAGATACACATATTAATGGGAGTTTATTAGGAGGACTGACTTACACAATCACAAGATGAAGTCCCACAATAGGCCATCTGCAAGCTGAGGAGCATGGAAGCCAGTTTGCATCCCCAACCTCAAAACTAGGGAAACCAACACCACAGCCTTCAGTCTGTGGCCAAAGGTCAAAGAGTCCCTGCAAACCCCTGGTGTAAATCCAAGAGTCTGACAGATGAAGAGCTTGGAGTCTGATGTTTGAGGGCAGGAAGCATCCAGCACAGGAGAAAGATGACCAGAAGATTCAGCCAATCTAGTCCTTTCATGTTCCTCTGCCTGCTTTTATCCTAGCTGAGCTGGCAGCTGGTTAGATGGTGCCCACCTAGATTGAGGGTGGGTCTGCCTCTTATAGTGCACTGACTCAAATGTTAACCTCCTTTGGCAATATCCTCAGACACTCAGAAACAATGCTTTGCATTCTTCAATCCAATCAAGTTGACAGTATTAACCATCACATAAGCTAAGTGGTATTATAAAAGAGCCAAAAAGTTAAAAATAATTCAAAGCTTACATAGTAAAAATGTTATAGGAAAGCAAAGTTACTTCTTATTAAAGGAAGAAATTTTCAGAAATAAATTTAGTGTAGCCTAAGTGTTGAGTGAGTACAAAGTCTACAACAGTGTACATCACTGTCCTCAGCCTTTGCATTCACTCACCACTCACTTACTGACTCACCCATAGCAACTTTCAGTCCTGAAAGCTCCCTCCAAGGTAAGTGATCTAAAAAATGGTGTACCATTTGTAAACTTTTACATTATATTTTTACTGTATCTGTTCTATGTTTAGATATGGTTAGGTATAAAAATAACTACTATTGTTTTACAATTGCCTCCAGTGTTCAGTGCAGTAATATGCTGTGCAGGTCGGTGGCCTAGGAGCAATAGGCTACACCATATAGCCAGGTATGTCGTAGGTTGTACCATCCAGGTTTGTGTAAGCACACTGTGATGTCTGCATAATGAGGAAATACTCTAATGAAGCATTTCTCTGAACCCATCTATGTCGTTAAGCAATGCATGACTGTGTTTCATTTCTATGCATTTGACAGCTTGTTTCTATCAAAGGAGTTGCCAACATCCTTAGGAGAGCTGTGCTGTTTTCCTTTATTACATAGAGGGACTGAGGTCTAAGTTGCTTTGGTTAGTGTGTCTTCTTTATGATCCAGAATTCTCATGGTGATCTCTCCATTTTTCTCTTTTGTTTTTAGCACATTTTAACCTCACTTTAGTATGATATATTTATATAATTGCTGTATTTATATGATCAAATCTTGAATAATAACCTTAATAATACTCTTAGTTTCAATGTGTTATGAGGATCAGGTCATTTGGCACTTTTAAAAATTTGTTTTATTGTGCATGAAACTGGTAACACACAACAGGAAGTGAGAAGTCTAATCTATAGGTCAAATTCAAGAGGGAGACGGAGTGAAAAAGATCTGTTTCCTTGTTCCCCAAATATTTACCCAGTGTTCCATATGTTTTGGTTGTTAATAAGGTACTAGGAATTTGGCCTAATGGGAAAAAGATTTAAAAAAAGCTCTCAATCATTTTTGCAACATATTGAGTTAAGTGTAGTAGGAGAAGAATGGAATATATAGGCCAGTCAGAAATTGTGCTTGTGTTCAGGGGTTAAGGAGATTGTGTACGAAAGTGTGTAATTAAAATTTAGGTAACCTAGAGATGAAACTTTGGGAATCACCAACATTTAAGAAATAAAGAGAATGAAAAGGAACTGTTTAGAGAGATTGGAAGTGTACAGGAGTGAGTGGAATCAAGACACAAACAAAAGAAAGTTACACACAGAGTAATGATTAATAACACAACCTGTTGGAGGGAAGGCAAGTTCTATGAAAAAGGAGATACTCTGCATGGGTTTGGCACCTTCTAAAGCTGAGTGCAGCAACGTTTTTGGTGAGGTACCAGGCTGTAAATATTTTAGGTCTTGCAGACCACATGGTCTCGTTGCAGCTACTCAATTCTGTCATTGTGGAGCATGAGCAGAAACAGAAAATACATAGATGAATGAGCGTGGCTGTGCACCAATAAAACTTTTTATATAATAACAAGTGGTGCCTCAAATTTGGGCTGTGCACCATAGTTGCCAACTATGTAAGAGAACTAAGGCAAGAGATTAAAGTTAATTGTTTGGGACTACGAGGCCAATAAGCGACCAAGACAAAATTACACTTACTCTTAGGCCCTTTATACTACATCATGTTGCCCCTACAGTAGTAAAACTGCAAAGGCCAGTTAGGGCCAGACTGATATGGACTTAAGCTTCTCATTGAGTAACAGATCCCACAGGCATTCATTCATCTGTTTACAAGCTCATTTGTTTTTATGCAGACTTGCTTGCATTAGTCTCACAGCTAGCCTTGACAGCAATGGGAGCAGTAGTTTCTTATGGCTTATATTGTAGGTCATCCATCCTCTAAAATATTGCCCCTCAAAAGGTGAGAAGAAATTTGACAATCTTCCTCTAGGAGTTTCTTTTTAAAATGCAAACACTTCTGCAAGGCAAAATTGGTTAGCTTTAATAATTAATTTGAATTAATATCAGATATTTTTAAAACAATACTGGAAACTTTGGTGATAAGGGAACACTTAAAAAAGCAGAAATCAAGGGAAAGGACAATGGAGAATAACGTCTTCAATTTGCTATACATCTCTGAAATCGCTAGAAATTAAATATCTCAACCATTAAATATATATGCCAACATGTAATTTGTATACTATTGTCTTTCAAATTATGTTAACATTTGCTACCAATAAAAAAAGCCAGAGGTGTTCTAAAAGTTGCATTATTTTCAGATATTAAAAATGCTGAAAATAAGATTTCTGAAATGTAAGTTGGATGTGATGGGTTTCATGTGGGTCTTGAATATATATGTTATATCTATCTCATTCCAATTTGAATATGACCTAGTTCAACCACATTAGCTAAAATCAGATTTTCAGTGTGTAATAAAAGTGGCCATTTTATCAAAAATAAGAAATATTGTCACCATTTTAACATGAGCCCTAATGAAGTGTATAATAAATTCACTTATAGTTGTTTTTAAAATATACATGTTAGTATAAGAATTAATAAATGACTGAATGAATGAATGATTTAATCATGATCTTCAGAAGGTCTTACGGGGCAGTTTTATTTTTCTATGAAAATCTAACCCAGAGACAAAGAATTGTATTTCCTATATGGGGAAAAAGTAATGAGCTGCTGGTCCGGGAAGACACTTTGGCAATGATGATGGAACATTACAGATCAGCGGGGATCCCCAGGCGGGTTTCACCACATAGCATCTTCTGGATTGAAAGCAGCAGGGGAATCCTATTCCACATCATTTTCCAAATCATTTCTTTTCTTGAGTAGAATGACTATAAACTGTGAAGGAAAATTAAAGTCCTAGTAGAATTTTGAAAAGAGGAGAGTATGACAAGAAAACTTACAGAAATAAATGGGCCAAAGTAAATTTTAAAATAATGAAAGTATCTCTTAAAGTTTATTAAAAATATATGTACCAGTATAAGTGGCATTTTCAATTACTTAGAATTTTAGGTTCATTATTTTAGGCTTCATATTTTAAGCTTTATCAATGATACATCTTTATATTTTTTCTAGTACAGGAAAAGCATGTCATAATTTTAGAAAAATTATAAAGAAAATTGCCTGCTGGATTTTAAGAAAGTATTTTTGGTGATTCATTACTTATTTCAAGTATAAAAACATTCTAATCCTCAGAGGGTCAAATAAATCAGTGTGTTCAGCTTGCCTCAGCCATTCTCATCGGAAGCCTGAGCTTTTTTTTTATAAGATACAAAAACAAATATTTCCTTTGAATTCGCATGGTTTGCAGATGTGCGCCCTCCTTTCTATTCTATTGTCCTCTGACTGTATCAGAACAGGGATAAAAAAGTGGAACTGGCTTAAAGCATTAACAAAGTCTTACTGGCTGGAA
This sequence comes from Pongo abelii, assembly GCF_028885655.2. Classification (NCBI taxonomy): domain Eukaryota; kingdom Metazoa; phylum Chordata; class Mammalia; order Primates; family Hominidae; genus Pongo; species Pongo abelii. The sequence goes on along the minus strand of NC_072007.2, from coordinate 35,243,293 downwards.
GCAAAAGTGATGAGAAAGAGTATGTAAAAACAAAGCATACCAAATGCAGGAAAAAATATTGAAAAGCACAATGCACATTTTTAATAATCTTAACAACGAGAAATAAAAAATAGTAATATTTGCAAATTTTCTATTTCTATCAGCCTTTTTATAAGATCCATCACCCATATATCTTTCTCTCTAACTGTAACCTATAATAGTTGTCAATAGAATAAGTGGCAACTACAGTTACAAAATTGCCCTTCACAAGGACTCTTAAGCTACATAATTAGATTTGGATGACTATACATTAGGGTGACTCTGAGGTTATTCTTTTTTTTTTTTTTTTTTATTATTATAATTATTATTATTATACTTTAGGCTCTATGGTACATGTGCGGTGTAGATAGTGGTTGAAGAAAATAATCCTGAAGACTCTTTTAAGTATTGAAATTCCATGTACTAAGGATTCGTGTGGAACCACAATGAAACCTTTCTAGGATGGAGAAAAATGAGCACATAAAAAAGTGCGAACTAAACAGGTTCTGAATAGTATTAGGTATCTCTTTCTTTCTTTATGACTTCTTTTATCATGTTGGTTGGTTATCAGCTTGAAAGTCAAAGCAGATGTCATCTCTCAACCTACTACTCCAATGTCATTTTCGCAGTCTGTTTTCTGTTGTTTATAACAGAATACCTGAAACTAGATAATCTATTTTATTTTTTCCATATGAAAGTTATATGTATTGATTTATTTTTATGCTGATAGGTTTTTGGGGAACAGGTGGTGTTTGGTTATATGGATAGGTCTTCTAGTGGTGATTTCTGAGATCTTGGTGCACTCACCCAAGCAGTGTACACTGTACCCAAAGTGTAATCTTTTATCCCTCACCCATCTCCAACCCTTTCGCTTGAGTCCCCAAAGTCCATTGTATCATTCTTATGCCTTTGCATCCTCACAGCTTAGTTCCCACTTATTGGTAAGAACATATGATGTTCGGTTTTCCATTCCTAAGATACTTCACTTAGAATAATGGTCTCCAATTCCATCTAGGTTGCTGTGAATGTGAATACCATTATTTCATTTCCTTTTATGGCTGAGTAGTATTCCATGGTGTGTGTGTGTGTGTATATGTATATATATGGTGTGTGTATATATACGTATATATACATGTGCATATATACGTATATATACACATGTGCATATATACGTATATATACACATGTGCATATATACACACACACACACACACACACACCATGGAATGTATAGATAAATAGATAGATGTTGTATATACATATATATATGAATGTGAATACCACTATTTCATTTCTTTTTATGGCTGAGTAGTATTCCATGGTGTGTGTGTGTGTGTGTGTATATATATATATGGTGTGTGTATATATATGTGTATATATATATACACATATATATGTATATATGTATATATATGGTGTGTGTATATATATGTGTGTATATATATACACATATGTATATATATGTGTATATATGCACACATATATATACACATATATGTGTATATATGTATATATACACATATATACATATATGTACGTATATACACATATATGTATATATACACACATATATGTGTGTATATATGTATATATACACATATATGTGTGTATATATGTATATATACACATATATGTGTGTATATATGTATATATACACATATATGTGTGTATATATGTATATATATACATATATGTGTATACACACACCATATATATACCATATATCTATCTCTCTCTCTATATATATATATCATAGTTTCTTTATCCACTAGTTGATTGATGGGTGTTTGGGCTGGTTCTACATTTTTGAAATAGCGAATTGTGCTGCTATATACATGCATGTGCAAGTATCTTTTTTGTATAATGACTTATTTTCCTCCGGGTAGATACCCAGTAATAGGACTGCTGCATCAAATGGTAATTCTGCTTTTCATTCTTTAAGGAATCTCCATACTGTTTTCCATAGTGGTTCTACTAGTTTACATTCCCACCAGCAGTGTAGAGTGTTCCCTTTTCACTGCATCCATGCCAACATCTATTATTTTTTGATTTTTTTTTATAATGGCCATTCTTATGCGAGTAAGGTGGTATCACATTGTGGTTTTGATTTGCATTTCCCTGATCATTAGTGATGTTGTCCATTTTATCATGTTTGTTGGCCATTTGTATATCTTCTTTTGACAATAGTCTGTTCATGTCCTTAGCCCACATTTTGATGAGATTGTTTGTTTTTTTCTTGCTAATTTGTGTGAGTTCCTTGTAGGTTCTGGATATTAGTCCTTTGTTGGGTATATAGATTGCAAAGATTTTCTCCCACTCTATGAGTTGTTTGTCACTCTGCCAATTGTTTCTTTTGCTGTGCAGAAGCTTTTTAGTTTAATTAAGACCAATCTATTTATCTTTGTTTATTTTACATTTGCTTTTGAGTCTTGGTCATGAAGTTATTTTAAAAAAGAATTAATTTCTTACAGTTGTGGATGCTGAGAAGTCCAAGGTTGAGGTGCTGCATTTGGTGAGGGCCTTCTCACTGGAGGGCTCTCTACAGAGTCCTGAAGTGGTGCAGGGTATCACATGGCAAAAGGGTAGAGCGTGCTAACATGCTAGCTCTGGTCTCTCTTTTTCTTCTTATAAAGCCAGCAGTTTTCCTCCAATGATAACCCATTAGTTCATTAACTTATTAGTCTGTTAATCCATGAATGTATTAATCCATTTGTAAGAGCAGGGCCTTGATGATCCAATTACCTCTTAAAGACTCCATATTTCATTACTGCCACATTGGGGATTAAGTTTCCAACATATGAAATTTGGAGGACACATTCAAATCATAGCAATCATGTTCTTAGGACATACCTCCACAATTAATGCTACAAAAGTATACCTTGTTTAGGTCACAGTCCAATGGTCGAGAAGCCCTCTTGGGTTTTCTTCCTCCAAGAAATGACTTCATGATCCAATGCCTTTCCATCCTGGGGCTCAATTGTCCTGAAGCCCTCAGCTTCCAGCCACAGAGAATGAAGAAAATAAGGTAGTGGAGGATCACAGAAGACTCTTCAGAAGTTGGGCCTGGAAATGATGTTTATCACTTTTTACCCATAATCTTTGGATAACTTACTTAACCACATGGCCCCGAGATAATACCAAGAAAAACCTAAAAAAGGAACTTTGCCGTGAGCTCAAGAAATGGAAATTGAGAATATTTGAATCCAAATTATATGAACATTCAAAATATACTCAAAAGTTTAAATTTATTTATTTAATTAATATTTGTTGAGCATATTTTATGTCAAGGCTTATGGTACATGCTGTTTATAAAGTATTGATAAATCTCAGCCTCTACACTTTTCACATTAAATTGATTTTGCTGTATGCTCAACTGTCTTTTGAATGCTTTTTATCCCTTTGTTATGGAGCTATGATTACTCAAGGTAGTCAATAATGTTACATATAATTTTAATTTTTACATAATTTTCTATGCTTAA